>NC_092817.1:210091501-211291501 GCF_023375885.2 Dermacentor andersoni | reverse complement strand
GTTGCTTGTGAGGGTGACACCTAAGTACTTATATTTGCCTACAATTGAGATACTATTGTTCCTAAGGGTATAACAGAAATGGCTCGGATTTAGTTTCCTGGTGATACGAAGTAGTACTGTTTTCTGAGTATTTAGTTGCATGCCACATTTTTGACATTTTTGTTAAGAATGCACATGCATCTCTTGGTAGACGCGCACGTTGTTTTCTGCCAAACCGCAAGTTAAGCATGCACATGCTGCTTTAGGTTAGGTTAGGGTACGTTAGGTTAGGTTAGGTTAGGTTAGGTAAGGTTAGGTTAGGTTAGGTTGTTTTTTGCCAAACCGCAAGTTAAGCATGCACATGCTGCTTTTGCCAGAGCGCGCACGTGGATTTCTGCCAAACGACGTGGCAAGCACGCCCATGCTGCGCTTTTTAGCGGACGCGCATGCATTTGTGCCAAACCACTTGCTAAGCATGCACATGCACCTTTTGGTAGATGCGCACGTTGTTTTCTGCCAAACCAGAAGTTAAGCATGCACATGCTGCTTTTGCCAAAGCGTGCACGTGGACTTCTGCAGAACCACGTGCTAAGCACACCCATGCTGCACTTTTCAGCGCACGCGCATGCATTTGTGCCAAACCAGTTGTTGAGCATGCACATGCATCTTTTGGTAGACGCGCACAATGTTTTCTCCCAAACCAGAAGTTAAGCATGCACATGCTGCTTTGGCCAGAGCGCGCACGTTGATTTCTGCCAAACGACGTGCCAGGCATGCCCATGCTGCGCTTTTCAGCGCACGCGCATGCATTTGTGCCAAACCATTTGTTAAGAATGCACATGCATCTTTGGGTAGACGCGCACGTTGTTTTCTGCCAAACCACAAGTTAAGAATGCACATGCTGCTTTTGCCAGAGCGGGCACGTGGATTTCTGCAAAACGACGTGCCAAGCACGCCCATGCAGCGCTTTTCAGCGCACGCGCATGCATTTGTCTCAAACCACTTGTTGAGCATGCACATGCATCTTTTGGTAGACGCGCACGTTGTTTTCTCCCAAACCAGAAGTTAAGCATGCACATGCTCCTTTTGCCAGAGCGCGCACGTGGATTTCTGCCAAACGACGTGCCAAGCACGCCCACGCTGCGCATTTAAACGCACGCGCATGCATTTGTGCCAAACCACTTGTTGGGCATGCACATGCATCTTTTGATAGACGCGCACGTTGTTTTCTGCCATACCACAAGTTAAGCATGCACATGCTGCTTTTGCCAGAGCGTGCACGCGGATTTCTGGAAAACGACGTGCTAAGCACGCCCATACTGCGCTTTACAGCGCACGCGCATGCATTTGTGCCAAACCCCTTGTTAAGCATGCACATGCATCTTTTGGTAGACGCGCACGTTGTTTTCTGCCAAACCGCAAGTTAAGCATGCACATGCTGCTTTTGCCAGAGCGTGCACGTGGATTTCTGAGAAACCACGTGCTAAGCACGCCCATGCTGCGCTTTTCAGCGCACGCGCATGCATTTGTCTCAAACCACTTGTTGAGCATGCACATGCATCTTTTGGTAGACGCGCACGTTGTTTTTTGCCAAACCGCAAGTTAAGCATGCACATGCTGCCTTTGCCAGAGCGCGCACGTAGATTTCTGCAAAACGACGTGCTAAGCACGCCCATGCTGCGCTTTTCAGCGCACGCGCATGAATTTGTGCCAAACCACTTGTTAAGCATGCACATGTATCTTTGGGTAGACGCGCACGTTGTTTTCCGCCAAACCACAAGTTAAGCATGCACATGCTGCTTTTGCCAGAGCGCGCACGTGGATTTCTGCCAAACGACGTGCCAAGCACGCCCACGCTGCGCTTTTAAACGCACACGGATGCATTTGTGCCAAACCACTTGTTGAGCATGCACATGCATCTTTTGGTAGACGCGCACGTTGTTTTCTGCCAAACCACAAGTTAAGCATGCACATGCTGCTTTTGCCAGAGCGTGCACGCGGATTTCTGCAAAACGACGTGCTAAGCACGCCCATACTGCGCTTTACAGCGCACGCGCATGCATTTGTGCCAAACCTCTTGTTAAGCATGCACAAGCATCTTTTGGTACACGCGCACGTTGTTTTTTGCCAAACCGCAAGTTAAGCATGCACATGCTGCTTTTGCCAGAGCGCGCACGTGGATTTCTGCAAAACGACGTGCCAAGCACGCCCATGCTGCGCTTTTCAGCGCACGCGCATGAATTTGTGCCAAACCACTTGTTAAGCATGCACATGTATCTTTGGGTAGACGCGCACGTTGTTTTCCGCCAAACCACAAGTTAAGCATGCACATGCTGCTTTTGCCAGAGCGTGCACGTGGATTTGTGCCAAACGACGTGCCAAGCACACCCATGCTGCGTTTTGCAGCGCACGTGCATGCATTTGGGCAAAACCACTTGTTAAACTTGCACATGCACCTTTTGGTAGACGCAAACGTTGTTTTGTGCCAAACCACAAGGTAAGCATGCACATGCTGCTTTTGCTAAAGCGCGCACATGGATTTCTGCCAAACGACGTGCCAAGCACGCCCATGCTGCGCTTTTCAGCGCACGCCCAGGCATTTATGCCAAATCACTTGTTAAACATGCACATGTATTTGTGGGTAGACGCGCACGTTGTTTTCTGCCAAACCACAAGTTAAGCATGCACATGCTGCTTTTGCCAGAGCGCGCACGTGGATTTCTGCAAAACGACGTGCCAAGCACCCCCATGCTGCGCTGTTCAGCGCACGCGCATGCATTTGTCTCAAACCACTTGTTGAGCATGCACATGCATCTTTTGGTAGACGCGCACGTTGTTTTCTCCCAAACCAGAAGTTAAGCATGCACATGCTGCTTTTGCCAGAGCGCGCACGTGGATTTCTGCCAAACGACGTGCCAAGCACGCCCACGCTGCGCTTTTAAACGCACGTTCATGCATTTGTGCCAAACCACTTGTTGAGCATGCACATGCATCTTTTGGTAGACGCGCACGCTGTTTTCTCCCAAACCAGAAGTTAAGCATGCACATGCTGCTTTTACCAGAGCGCGCACGTAAATTTCAGCCAAACGACGTGCCAAGCACGCCCACGCTGCGCTTTTAAGCGCACGCGCATGAATTTGTGCCAAACCACTTGTTTTTATTTATTTATTTATTTATTTCAAAATACTGCAGGCCAATGTGATGGCCCAAGCAGGTGTGGGTTACATCCAACATGAATGTGCAAAGCAACAGACAACAAAAAAGCAAGCAAGAAAGAAGAAAAGCAAAAAGAAAAAAATAATAAAGCCTAAGAGAGAAGGTAACACTCCAACTCAGCGAGAAAACTATTGGAACCAACAATATCAGACGGCAAAGAATTCCATTCTTCCACAGTTCTTGGAAAATAACTGAATTTGAAAGCTTTTGATCGGGCAAAGATTGGGGTTAGTGCAAATCCATGGCCATGGCGTGTGCGTCGTGTTGTTAAGGGTTTTATACTGTCAGGTAGATCTATTTTTATGTTACCAAACATACAATTATAAAGGAATGAAAGGCGACTAAATTTTCTGCGAGCTTCTAGCGTAGAAATACAGTTTAATTGCATTAGGTTGGATGGGGAATCAAGTCTACGATATTTGCCAAATATAAACCTAACAGCCTTTCTGTTAATACGTTCAAGTTGCATGATATCTTTCTTTAAATATGGATCCCAAATGATAGAAGCATACTCAAGCTTAGAACGAACACACGTATTATAAGTTAAAAGCTTTGTTTGCGAGGGTGCGAATTTCAGTTTTCTTTTAAGGAACCATAACTTACGTAGTGCAGATGTGCAGATATCAGAAATGTGGGTTGACCAAGTTAAGTTGCTTGTGAGGGTGACACCTAAGTACTTATATTTGCCTACAATTGAGATACTATTGTTCCTAAGGGTATAACAGAAATGGCTCGGATTTAGTTTCCTGGTGATACGAAGTAGTACTGTTTTCTGAGTATTTAGTTGCATGCCACATTTTTGACATTTTTGTTAAGAATGCACATGCATCTCTTGGTAGACGCGCACGTTGTTTTCTGCCAAACCGCAAGTTAAGCATGCACATGCTGCTTTAGGTTAGGTTAGGTTAGGTTAGGGTACGTTAGGTTAGGTTAGGTTAGGTTAGGTAAGGTTAGGTTAGGTTAGGTTGTTTTTTGCCAAACCGCAAGTTAAGCATGCACATGCTGCTTTTGCCAGAGCGCGCACGTGGATTTCTGCCAAACGACGTGGCAAGCACGCCCATGCTGCGCTTTTTAGCGGACGCGCATGCATTTGTGCCAAACCACTTGCTAAGCATGCACATGCACCTTTTGGTAGATGCGCACGTTGTTTTCTGCCAAACCAGAAGTTAAGCATGCACATGCTGCTTTTGCCAAAGCGTGCACGTGGACTTCTGCAGAACCACGTGCTAAGCACACCCATGCTGCACTTTTCAGCGCACGCGCATGCATTTGTGCCAAACCAGTTGTTGAGCATGCACATGCATCTTTTGGTAGACGCGCACAATGTTTTCTCCCAAACCAGAAGTTAAGCATGCACATGCTGCTTTGGCCAGAGCGCGCACGTTGATTTCTGCCAAACGACGTGCCAGGCATGCCCATGCTGCGCTTTTCAGCGCACGCGCATGCATTTGTGCCAAACCATTTGTTAAGAATGTACATGCATCTTTGGGTAGACGCGCACATTGTTTTCTGCCAAACCACAAGTTAAGAATGCACATGCTGCTTTTGCCAGAGCGGGCACGTGGATTTCTGCAAAACGACGTGCCAAGCACGCCCATGCAGCGCTTTTCAGCGCACGCGCATGCATTTGTCTCAAACCACTTGTTGAGCATGCACATGCATCTTTTGGTAGACGCGCACGTTGTTTTCTCCCAAACCAGAAGTTAAGCATGCACATGCTCCTTTTGCCAGAGCGCGCACGTGGATTTCTGCCAAACGACGTGCCAAGCACGCCCACGCTGCGCATTTAAACGCACGCGCATGCATTTGTGCCAAACCACTTGTTGGGCATGCACATGCATCTTTTGATAGACGCGCACGTTGTTTTCTGCCATACCACAAGTTAAGCATGCACATGCTGCTTTTGCCAGAGCGTGCACGCGGATTTCTGGAAAACGACGTGCTAAGCACGCCCATACTGCGCTTTACAGCGCACGCGCATGCATTTGTGCCAAACCCCTTGTTAAGCATGCACATGCATCTTTTGGTAGACGCGCACGTTGTTTTCTGCCAAACCGCAAGTTAAGCATGCACATGCTGCTTTTGCCAGAGCGTGCACGTGGATTTCTGAGAAACCACGTGCTAAGCACGCCCATGCTGCGCTTTTCAGCGCACGCGCATGCATTTGTCTCAAACCACTTGTTGAGCATGCACATGCATCTTTTGGTAGACGCGCACGTTGTTTTTTGCCAAACCGCAAGTTAAGCATGCACATGCTGCCTTTGCCAGAGCGCGCACGTAGATTTCAGCAAAACGACGAGCTAAGCACGCCCATGCTGCGCTTTTCAGCGCACGCGCATGAATTTGTGCCAAACCACTTGTTAAGCATGCACATGTATCTTTGGGTAGACGCGCACGTTGTTTTCCGCCAAACCACAAGTTAAGCATGCACATGCTGCTTTTGCCAGAGCGCGCACGTGGATTTCTGCCAAACGACGTGCCAAGCACGCCCACGCTGCGCTTTTAAACGCACACGGATGCATTTGTGCCAAACCACTTGTTGAGCATGCACATGCATCTTTTGGTAGACGCGCACGTTGTTTTCTGCCAAACCACAAGTTAAGCATGCACATGCTGCTTTTGCCAGAGCGGGCACGTGGATTTCTGCCAAACGACGTGCCAAGCACGCCCACGCTGCGCTTTTAAACGCACGCGCATGCATTTGTGCCAAACCACTTGTTGGGCATGCACATGCATCTTTTGATAGACGCGCAAGTTGTTTTCTGCCATACCACAAGTTAAGCATGCACATGCTGCTTTTGCCAGAGCGTGCACGCGGATTTCTGGAAAACGACGTGCTAAGCACGCCCATACTGCGCTTTACAGCGCACGCGCATGCATTTGTGCCAAACCAGTTGTTGAGCATGCACATGCATCTTTTGGTAGACGCGCACGATGGTTTCTCCCAAACCAGAACTTAAGCATGCACATGCTGCTTTTGCCACAGCGCGCACGTGGATTTCTGCCAAACGACGTGCCAAGCACGGCCATGCTGCGCTTTTCAGCGCACGCGCATGCATTTGTGCCAAACCACTTGTTAAGAATGCACATGCATCCTTGGGTAGACGCGCACGTTGTTTTCTGCCAAACCACAAGTTAAGCATGCACATGCTGCTTTAGGTTAGGTTAGGTTGGGTTGGGTTAGGTTAGGTTAGGTTAGGTAAGGTTAGGTTAAGTTAGGTTAAGTTAGGTTAGGTTAGGTTGCGTTAGGTTAGGTAAGGTAAGGTTAGGTTAGGTTAGGTTAGGTTAAGTTAGGTTAAGTTAGGTTAGGTTAGGTTGCGTTAGGTTACGTTAGGTTAGGTAAGGTTAGGTTAGGTTAGGTTAGGTTGTTTACTGCCAAACCACAAGTTAAGCATGCACATGCTGCTTTTGCCAGAGCGTGCACGTGGATTTCTGCCAAATGACGTGCCATGCACGCCCATGGTGCGTTTTTCAGCGCACGCGCATGCATTTGTGTCAAACCACTTGCTAAGCATGCACAAGCATCTTTTGGTAGACGCGCACGTTGTTTTTTGCCAAACCGCAAGTTAAGCATGCACATGCTGCTTTTGCCAGAACGCGCACGTGGATTTCTGCCAAACGACCTGGCAAGCACGCCCATCCTGCGTTTTTCAACGGACGTGCATGCATTTGTGCCAAACCACTTGATAAGCATGCACATGCACCTTTTGGTAGATGCGCACGTTGTTTTCTGCCAAACCACAAGTTAAGCATGCACATGCTGCTTTTGCCAGAGCGTGCACGTGGACTTCTGCAGAACCACGTCCTAAGCACGCCCATGCTGCGCTTTTCAGCGCACGCGCTTGCATTTGTCTCAAACCAGTTGTTGAGCATGCACATGCATCTTTTGGTAGACGCGCAGGTTGTTTTCTGCCAAACCACAAGTTAAGCATGCACATGCTGCTTTTGCCAGAGCGTGCACGTGGATTTCTGACAAACCACGTGCTAAGCACACCCATGCTGCGCTTTTCAGCGCACGCGCATGCATTTCTCTCAAACCACTTGTTGAGCATGCACATGCATCTTTTGGTAGACGCGCACGTTGTTTTCTCCCAAACCAGAAGTTAAGCATGCACATGCTGCTTTTACCAGAGCGCGCACGTAAATTTCAGCCAAACGACGTGCCAAGCACGCCCACGCTGCGCTTTTAAGCGCACGCGCATGAATTTGTGCCAAACCACTTGTTTTTATTTATTTATTTATTTATTTCAAAATACTGCAGGCCAATGTGATGGCCCAAGCAGGTGTGGGTTACATCCAACATGAATGTGCAAAGCAACAGACAACAAAAAAGCAAGCAAGAAAGAAGAAAAGCAAAAAGAAAAAAATAATAAAGCCTAAGAGAGAAGGTAACACTCCAACTCAGCGAGAAAACTATTGGAACCAACAATATCAGACGGCAAAGAATTCCATTCTTCCACAGTTCTTGGAAAATAACTGAATTTGAAAGCTTTTGATCGGGCAAAGATTGGGGTTAGTGCAAATCCATGGCCATGGCGTGTGCGTCGTGTTGTTAAGGGTTTTATACTGTCAGGTAGATCTATTTTTATGTTACCAAACATACAATTATAAAGGAATGAAAGGCGACTAAATTTTCTGCGAGCTTCTAGCGTAGAAATACAGTTTAATTGCATTAGGTTGGATGGGGAATCAAGTCTACGATATTTGCCAAATATAAACCTAACAGCCTTTCTGTTAATACGTTCAAGTTGCATGATATCTTTCTTTAAATATGGATCCCAAATGATAGAAGCATACTCAAGCTTAGAACGAACACACGTATTATAAGCTAAAAGCTTTGTTTGCGAGGGTGCGAATTTCAGTTTTCTTTTAAGGAACCATAACTTACGTAGTGCAGATGTGCAGATATCAGAAATGTGGGTTGACCAAGTTAAGTTGCTTGTGAGGGTGACACCTAAGTACTTATATTTGCCTACAATTGAGATACTATTGTTCCTAAGGGTATAACAGAAATGGCTCGGATTTAGTTTCCTGGTGATACGAAGTAGTACTGTTTTCTGAGTATTTAGTTGCATGCCACATTTTTGACATTTTTGTTAAGAATGCACATGCATCTCTTGGTAGACGCGCACGTTGTTTTCTGCCAAACCGCAAGTTAAGCATGCACATGCTGCTTTAGGTTAGGTTAGGTTAGGTTAGGGTACGTTAGGTTAGGTTAGGTTAGGTTAGGTAAGGTTAGGTTAGGTTAGGTTGTTTTTTGCCAAACCGCAAGTTAAGCATGCACATGCTGCTTTTGCCAGAGCGCGCACGTGGATTTCTGCCAAACGACGTGGCAAGCACGCCCATGCAGCGCTTTTTAGCGGACGCGCATGCATTTGTGCCAAACCACTTGCTAAGCATGCACATGCACCTTTTGGTAGATGCGCACGTTGTTTTCTGCCAAACCAGAAGTTAAGCATGCACATGCTGCTTTTGCCAAAGCGTGCACGTGGACTTCTGCAGAACCACGTGCTAAGCACACCCATGCTGCACTTTTCAGCGCACGCGCATGCATTTGTGCCAAACCAGTTGTTGAGCATGCACATGCATCTTTTGGTAGACGCGCACAATGTTTTCTCCCAAACCAGAAGTTAAGCATGCACATGCTGCTTTGGCCAGAGCGCGCACGTTGATTTCTGCCAAACGACGTGCCAGGCATGCCCATGCTGCGCTTTTCAGCGCACGCGCATGCATTTGTGCCAAACCATTTGTTAAGAATGCACATGCATCTTTGGGTAGACGCGCACGTTGTTTTCTGCCAAACCACAAGTTAAGAATGCACATGCTGCTTTTGCCAGAGCGGGCACGTGGATTTCTGCAAAACGACGTGCCAAGCACGCCCATGCAGCGCTTTTCAGCGCACGCGCATGCATTTGTCTCAAACCACTTGTTGAGCATGCACATGCATCTTTTGGTAGACGCGCACGTTGTTTTCTCCCAAACCAGAAGTTAAGCATGCACATGCTGCTTTTGCCAGAGCGCGCACGTGGATTTCTGCCAAACGACGTGCCAAGCACGCCCACGCTGCGCATTTAAACGCACGCGCATGCATTTGTGCCAAACCACTTGTTGGGCATGCACATGCATCTTTTGATAGACGCGCACGTTGTTTTCTGCCATACCACAAGTTAAGCATGCACATGCTGCTTTTGCCAGAGCGTGCACGCGGATTTCTGGAAAACGACGTGCTAAACACGCCCATACTGCGCTTTACAGCGCACGCGCATGCATTTGTGCCAAACCCCTTGTTAAGCATGCACATGCATCTTTTGGTAGACGCGCACGTTGTTTTCTGCCAAACCGCAAGTTAAGCATGCACATGCTGCTTTTGCCAGAGCGTGCACGTGGATTTCTGAGAAACCACGTGCTAAGCACGCCCATGCTGCGCTTTTCAGCGCACGCGCATGCATTTGTCTCAAACCACTTGTTGAGCATGCACATGCATCTTTTGGTAGACGCGCACGTTGTTTTTTGCCAAACCGCAAGTTAAGCATGCACATGCTGCCTTTGCCAGAGCGCGCACGTAGATTTCTGCAAAACGACGTGCTAAGCACGCCCATGCTGCGCTTTTCAGCGCACGCGCATGAATTTGTGCCAAACCACTTGTTAAGCATGCACATGTATCTTTGGGTAGACGCGCACGTTGTTTTCCGCCAAACCACAAGTTAAGCATGCACATGCTGCTTTTGCCAGAGCGCGCACGTGGATTTCTGCCAAACGACGTGCCAAGCACGCCCACGCTGCGCTTTTAAACGCACGCGGATGCATTTGTGCCAAACCACTTGTTGAGCATGCACATGCATCTTTTGGTAGACGCGCACGTTGTTTTCTGCCAAACCACAAGTTAAGCATGCACATGCTGCTTTTGCCAGAGCGTGCACGCGGATTTCTGCAAAACGACGTGCTAAGCACGCCCATACTGCGCTTTACAGCGCACGCGCATGCATTTGTGCCAAACCTCTTGTTAAGCATGCACAAGCATCTTTTGGTACACGCGCACGTTGTTTTTTGCCAAACCGCAAGTTAAGCATGCACATGCTGCTTTTGCCAGAGCGCGCACGTGGATTTCTGCAAAACGACGTGCCAAGCACGCCCATGCTGCGCTTTTCAGCGCACGCGCATGAATTTGTGCCAAACCACTTGTTAAGCATGCACATGTATCTTTGGGTAGACGCGCACGTTGTTTTCCGCCAAACCACAAGTTAAGCATGCACATGCTGCTTTTGCCAGAGCGTGCACGTGGATTTGTGCCAAACGACGTGCCAAGCACACCCATGCTGCGTTTTGCAGCGCACGTGCATGCATTTGGGCAAAACCACTTGTTAAACTTGCACATGCACCTTTTGGTAGACGCAAACGTTGTTTTGTGCCAAACCACAAGGTAAGCATGCACATGCTGCTTTTGCTAAAGCGCGCACATGGATTTCTGCCAAACGACGTGCCAAGCACGCCCATGCTGCGCTTTTGAGCGCACGCCCAGGCATTTATGCCAAATCACTTGTTAAACATGCACATGTATTTGTGGGTAGACGCGCACGTTGTTTTCTGCCAAACCACAAGTTAAGCATGCACATGCTGCTTTTGCCAGAGCGCGCACGTGGATTTCTGCAAAACGACGTGCCAAGCACCCCCATGCTGCGCTGTTCAGCGCACGCGCATGCATTTGTCTCAAACCACTTGTTGAGCATGCACATGCATCTTTTGGTAGACGCGCACGTTGTTTTCTCCCAAACCAGAAGTTAAGCATGCACATGCTGCTTTTGCCAGAGCGCGCACGTGGATTTCTGCCAAACGACGTGCCAAGCACGCCCACGCTGCGCTTTTAAACGCACGTTCATGCATTTGTGCCAAACCACTTGTTGAGCATGCACATGCATCTTTTGGTAGACGCGCACGCTGTTTTCTGCCATACCACAAGTTAAGCATGCACATGCTGGTTTTGCCAGAGCGTGCACGCGGATTTCTGGAAAACGACGTGCTAAGCACGCCCATACTGCGCTTTACAGCGCACGCGCATGCATTTGTGCCAAACCTCTTGTTAAGCATGCACATGCATCTTTTGGTAGACGCGCACGTTGTTTTCTGCCAAACCGCAAGTTAAGCATGCACATGCTGCTTTTGCCAGAACGTGCACGTGGATTTTTGAGAAACCACGTGCTAAGCACGCCCATGCTGCGCTTTTCAGCGCACGCGCATGCATTTGTCTCAAACACCTTGTTGAGCATGCACATGCATCTTTTGGTAGACGCGCACGATGGTTTCTCCCAAACCAGAACTTAAGCATGCACATGCTGCTTTTGCCAGAGCGTGCACGTGGATTTCTGCCAAACGACGTGCCAAACACGCCCATGGTGCGTTTTTCAGCGCACGCGCATGCTTTTGTGTCAAACCACTTGCTAAGCATGCACAAGCATCTTTTGGTAGACGCGCACGTTGTTTTTTGCCAAACCACAAGTTAAGCATGCACATGCTGCTTTTGCCAGAGCGTGCACGCGGATTTCTGCAAAACGACGTGCTAAGCACGCCCATACTGCGCTTTACAGCGCACGCGCATGCATTTGTGCCAAACCTCTTGTTAAGCATGCACAAGCATCTTTTGGTACATGCGCACGTTGTTTTTTGCCAAACCGCAAGTTAAGCATGCACATGCTGCTTTTGCCAGAGCGCGCACGTGGATTTCTGCAAAACGACGTGCCAAGCACGCCCATGCTGCGCTTTTCAGCGCACGCGCATGAATTTGTGCCAAACCACTTGTTAAGCATGCACATGTATCTTTGGGTAGACGCGCACGTTGTTTTCCGCCAAACCACAAGTTAAGCATGCAAATGCTGCTTTTGCCAGAGCGTGCACGTGGATTTCTGCCGAACGACGTGCCAAGCACACCCATGCTGCGCTTTGCAGCGCACGTGCATGCATTTGGGCAAAACCACTTGTTAAGCTTGCACATGCACCTTTCGGTAGACGCGCACGTTGTTTTTTGCCAAACCACAAGTTAAGCATGCACATGCTGCTTTTGCCAGAGCGTGCACGCGGATTTCTGCAAAACGACGTGCTAAGCACGCCCATACTGCGCTTTACAGCGCACGCGCATGCATTTGTGCCAAACCTCTTGTTAAGCATGCACAAGCATCTTTTGGTACATGCGCACGTTGTTTTTTGCCAAACCGCAAGTTAAGCATGCACATGCTGCTTTTGCCAGAGCGCGCACGTGGATTTCTGCCAAACGACGTACCAAGCACGCCCATGCTGCGCCTTTCAGCGCACGCCCAGGCATTTATGCCAAATCACTTGTTAAACATGCACATGTATTTGTGGGTAGACGCGCACGTTGTTTTCTGCCAAACCACAAGTTAAGCATGCACATGCTGCTTTTGCCAGAGCGCGCACGTGGATTTCTGCAAAACGACGTGCCAAGCACGCCCATGCTGCGCTTTTCAGCGCACGCGCATGCATTTGTCTCAAACCACTTGTTGAGCATGCACATGCATCTTTTGGTAGACGCGCACGTTGTTTTCTCCCAAACCAGAAGTTAAGCATGCAGATGCTGCTTTTGCCAGAGCGCGCACGTGGATTTCTGCCAAACGACGTGCCAAGCATGCCCACGCTGCGCTTTTAAACGCACGCGCATGCATTTGTGCCAAACCACTTGTTGAGCATGCACATGCATCTTTTGGTAGACGCGCACGTTGTTTTCTGCCAAACCACAAGTTAAGCATGCACATGCTGCTTTTGCCAGAGCGTGCACGTGGATTTCTGCCAAACGACGTGCCAAGCACGCCCATGGTGCGTTTTTCAGCGCACGCGCATTCATTCGTGTCAAACCACTTGCTAAGCATGCACAAGCATCTTTTGGTAGACGCGCACGTTGTTTTTTGCCAAACCGCAAGTTAAGCATGCACATGCTGCTTTTGCCAGAGCGTGCACGCGGATTTCTGCAAAACGACGTGCTAAGCACGCCCATACTGCGCTTTACAGCGCACGCGCATGCATTTGTGCCAAACCTCTTGTTAAGCATGCACAAGCATCTTTTGGTACACGCGCACGTTGTTTTTTGCCAAACCGCAAGTTGAGCATGCACATGCTGCTTTTGCCAGAGCGCGCACGTGGATTTCTGCAAAACGACGTGCCAAGCACGCCCATGCTGCGCTTTTCAGCGCACGCGCATGAATTTGTGCCAAACCACTTGTTAAGCATGCACATGTATCTTTGGGTAGACGCGCACGTTGTTTTCCGCCAAACCACAAGTTAAGCATGCACATGCTGCTTTTGCCAGAGCGCGCACGTGGATTTCTGCCAAACGACGTGCCAAGCACGCCCACGCTGCGCTTTTAAACGCACGCGCATGCATTTGTGCCAAACCACTTGTTTTGCATGCACATGCGTCTTTTGGCAGACGCGCACGTTGTTTTCTCCCAAACCAGATGTTAAGCATGCACATGCTGCTTTTGCCAGAGCGCGCACGTCGATTTCTGCCAAACGACGTGCCAAGCATGCCCACGCTGCGCTTTTAAACGCACGCGCTTGCATTTGTGTCAAACCAGTTGTTGAGCATGCAAATGCATCTTTTGGTAGACGCGCACGTTGTTTTCTGCCAAACCACAAGTTAAGCATGCACATGCTGCTTTTGCCAGAGCGTGCACGTGGATTTCTGACAAACCACGTGCTAAGCACACCCATGCTGCGCTTTTCAGCGCACGCGCATGCATTTCTCTCAAACCACTTGTTGAGCATGCACGTGCATCTTTTGGTAGACGCGCACGTTGTTTTCTCCCAAACCAGATGTTAAGCATGCAGATGCTGCTTTTGCCAGAGCGCGCACGTGGATTTCTGCCAAACGACGTGCCAAGCACGGCCATGCTGCGCTTTTCAGCGCACGCGCATGCATTTGTGCCAAACCACTTGTTAAGAATGCACATGCATCTTTGGGTAGACGCGCACGTTATTTTTTGCCAAACCACAAGTTAAGCATGCACATGCTGCTTGAGGTTAGGTTAGGTTAGGTTGGGTTGGGTTAGGTTAGGTTAGGTTAGGTGAAGTTAGGTTAAGTTAGGTTAGGTTAGGTTGCGTTAGGTTAGGTTAGGTTAGGTAAGGTTAGGTTAGGTTAGGTTAGGTTGTTTACTGCCAAACCAAAGTTAAGCATGCACATGCTGCTTTTGCCAGAGCGTGCGCGTGGATTTCTGCCAAACGACGTGCCAAGCTCGCCCATGGTGCGTTTTTCAGCGCACGCGCATGCATTTGTGTCCAACCACTTGCTAAGCATGCACAAGCATGTTTTGGTAGCCGCGCACGTTGTTTTTTGCCAAACCGCAAGTTAAGCATGCACATGCTGCTTTAGGTTAGGTTAGGTTAGGTTAGGTTGGGTTGGGTTAGGTTAGGTTAGGTTAGGTTGGGTTACGTTAGGTTGGGTTAGGTTAGGTAAAGTTAAGTTAGGTTAGGTTAGGTAAGGTTATGTTAGGTTAGGTTAGGTTAGGTTAGGTAAGGTTAGGTTAGGTTAGGTTGTTTACTGCCAAACCACAAGTTAAGCATGCACATGCTGCTTTTGCCAGAGCATGCACGTGGATTTCTGCCAAACGACGTGCCAAGCACGCCCATGCTGCGCTTTTCAGCGCACGCGCATGCATTTGTGCCAAACCACTTGTTAAGAATGCACATGCATCTTTGGGTAGATGCGCACGTTGTTTTCTGCCAAACCACAAGTTAAGCATGCACATGCTGCTTTACGTTAGTTTAGGTTAGGTTAGGTTAGGTTGGGTTGGGTTAGGTCAGGTTAGGTTAAGTTAGGTTAGGTTAAGTTAGGTTAGGTTAGGTTAGGTTACGTTAGGTTAGGTTAGGTTAGGTTGTTTACTGCCAAACCACAAGTTAAGCATGCACATGCTGCTTTTGCCAGAGCGTGCACGTGGATTTCTGCAACACGATTTGCCAAGCACGCCCATGCTGCGTTTTTCAGTGCACGCGCATGCATTTGTGTCAAACCACTTGCTGAGCATGCATAAGGATCTTTTGGTAGACGCGCACGATGTTTTTTGCCAAACCGCAAGTTAAGCATGCACATGCTGCTTTTGCCAGAGCGCGCAAGTGGATTTCTGCAAAACGACGTGCCAAGCACGCCCATGCTGCGTTTTTCAGCGCACGCGCATGCATTTGTGTCAAACCACTTGCTGAGCATGCACAAGCATCTTTTGGTAGACGCGCACGTTGTGTTTTGCCAAATCGCAAGTTAAGCATGCACATGCTGCTTTTGCCAGAGCGTGCACGGGGGTTTCTGACAAACCACGTGCTAAGCACGCCCATGCTGCGCTTTTCAGCGCACGCGCATGCATTTGTTTCAACCCACTTGTTGAGCATGCACATGCATCTTTTGGTAGACGCGCACGATGTTTTCTCCCAAACCAGAAGTTAGGCATGCACATGCTGCTTCTGCCAGAGCGCGCACGTGGATTTCTGCCAAACGACGTGCCAAGCACGCCCATGCTGCGCTTTTCAGCGCGCGCGCATGCATTTGTGCCAAACCGCTTGTTAAGAATGCACATGCATCTTTGGGTTGACGCGCACGTTGTTTTCTGCCAAACCACAAGTTAAGCATGCACATGCTGCTTTAGGTTAGGTTAGGTTAGGTTAGGTTAGGTTGGGTTGGATTAGGTTATGTTAGGTTACGTTAGGTTAGGTTAGGTTAGGTTAGGTAAGGTCAGGTAAGGTTAGGTTAGGCTAGGTTGTTTACTGCCAAACCACAAGTTAAGCATGCACATGCTGCTTTTGCCAGAGCGTGCACGTGGATTTCTGCCAAACGGCGTGCCAAGCACGCCCATGCTGCGTTTTTCAGCGCACGCGCACGCATTTGTGTCAAACCACTTGCTGAGCATGCACAAGCATCTTTTGGTACACGCGCACGTTGTTTTTTGCCAAACGGCAAGTTAAGAATGCACATGCTGTTTTTGCCAGAGCGCGCACGTGGATTTCTGCAAAACGACGTCCCAAGCACGCCCATGCTGCGCTTTTCAGCGCACGCGCATGCATTTGTGCCATACCACTTGTTAAGCATGCACATGTATCTTTGGGTAGACGCGCACGTTGCTTTCTGCCAAACCACTAGTTAGGCATGTACATGCTGCTATTGCCAGAGCGTGCACGTGGATTTCTGCCAAACGACGTGCCAAGCACGCCCATGCTGCGCTTTGCAGCGCACGTGCATGCATTTGGGCCAAACCGCTTGTTAAGCATGCACATGCACCTTTTGGTAGACGCAAACGTTGTTTTGAGCCAAACCACAAGTTAATCATGCACATGCTGCTTTTGCTAAAGCGCGCACAGAATTTCTGCCAAGCGACGTGCCAAGCACGCCCATGCGGCGCTTTTCAGCGCACGCCCAGGCATTCATGCCAAACCACTTGTTGAGCATGCACATGCATCTTTTGGTAGACGCGCACGATGTTTTCTCCCAAACCAGAAGTTAAGCATGCACATGCTGCTTTTGCCAGAGCGCGCACTTGGATTTCTGCCAAACGACGTGCCAAGCACGCCCATGCTGCGCTTTTCAGCGCACGCGCATGCATTTGTGCCAAACCACTTGGTAAGCATGCACATGCATCTTTTGGTAGACGCGCACGTTGTTTTCTGCCAAACCACAAGTTAAGCATGCAAATGCTGCTTTACGTTAGTTTAGGTTAGGTTAGGTTAGGTTGGGTTGGGTTAGGTTAGGTTAGGTTAGGTTAGGTTGGGTTAGGTTAGGTTAGGTTAGGTTAGGTTAGGTTAAGTTAGGTTAGGTTAGGTCAGGTTACGTTAGGTTAGGTTAGGTTAGGTTGTTTACTGCCAAACCACAAGTTAAGCATGCACATGCTGCTTTTGCCAGAGCGTGCACGTGGATTTCTGCAACACAACTTGCCAAGCACGCCCATGCTGCGTTTTTGAGCGCACGCGCATGCATTTGTGTCAAGCCACTTGCTGAGCATGCACAAGCATCTTTTGGTGGACGCGCACAATGTTTTTTGCCAAACCGCAAGTTAAGCATGCACATGCTGCTTTTGCCAGAGCGCGCACGTGGATTTCTGCAAAACGACGTGCCAAGCACGCCCACGCTGCGCAGCGCACACGCATGCATTTGTGCCAAACCACTTGTTAAGAATGCACATGCATCTTTTGGTAGACGCGCACGTTGTTTTCTGCCAAACCACAAGTTAAGAATGCACATGCTGCTTTAGGTTAGGTTAGGTTAGGTTGGGTTGGGTTAGGTTAGGTTAGGTTAGGTTGGGTTAGGTTAGGTTAGGTTAGGTTAAGTTAGGTTAGGTTAGGTTAGGTAAGGTTAGGTTAGGTTAGGTTAGGTTACGTTGTTTGCAACCAAACCACAACTTAAGCATGCACATGCTGCTTTTGCCAGAGCGTGCACGTGGATTTCTGACAAAAACGTGCTAAGCACGCCCATGCTGCGCTTTTCAGCGCACGCGCATGCAATTCTCTCAAACCACTTGTTGAGCATGCGCATGCATCTTTTGGTAGACGCGCACGATGTTTTCTCCCAAACCAGAAGTTAAGCATGCACATGCTGCTTTTGCTAGAGCGCGCACGTGGATTTCTGCCAAACGACGTGCCAAGCACGCCCATGCTGCGCTTCTCAGCGGACGCGCAGACACTTGTGCCAAACCAGTTGTTGAGCATGCACAAGCATCTTTTGGTAGGCGCGCACGTTGTGTTTTGCCAAACCGCAAGTTAAGCATGCACATGCTGCTTTTGCCAGAGCGCTCACGTGGATTTCTGCCAAACGACATGCCAAGCACGCCCATGCTGCGCTTTTCAGCGCACGCGCATGCATTTGTCTCAACCCAGTTGTTGAGCATGCACATGCATCTTTTGGTAGACGCGCACGATGTTTTCTCCCAAACCAGAAGTTAGGCATGCACATGCTGCTTCTGCCAAAGCGCGCACGTGGATTTCTGCCAAACGACGTGCTAAGCCCGCCCATACATCGCTTTACAGCGCACGCGCATGCATTTGTGCCAAACCTCTTGTTAAGCATGCACATGTATCTTTTGGTAGACGCGCACGTTGTTTTCTGCCAAACCGCAAGTTAAGCATGCACATGCTGCTTTTGCCAGAGCGTGCACGTGGATTTCTGACAAACCACGTGCTAAGCACGCCCATGCTGCGCTTTTCAGCGCACGCGCATGCATTTGTGCCAAACCACTTGCTAAGCATGCACATGCACCTTTTGGTAGATGCGCACGTTGTTTTCTGCCAAACCGCAAGTTAAGAATGCACATGCTGCTTTTGCCAGAGCGTGCACGTGGACTTCTGCAGAACCACGTGCTAAGCACGCTCATGCTGCGCTTTTCAGCGCGCGCGCATGCATTTGTGTCAAACCAGTTGTTGAGCATGCACATGCATCTTTTGGTAGACGCGCACGTTTTTTTATGCCAAACCATAAGTTAAGCCTGCACATGCTGCTTTTGCAAGAGCGTGCACGCGGATTTCTGCAAAACGACGTGCTAAGCACGCCCATACTGCGCTTTACAGCGCACGCGCATGCATTTGTGCCAAACCTCTTGTTAAGCATGCACAAGCATCTTTTGGTACACGCGCACGTTGTTTTTTGCCAAACCGCAAGTTAAGCATGCACATGCTGCTTTTGCCAGAGCGCGCACGTGGATTTCTGCAAAACGACGTGCCAAGCACGCCCATGCTGCGCTTTTCAGCGCACGCGCATGAATTTGTGCCAAACCACTTGTTAAGCATACACATGTATCTTTATGTAGACGCGCACGTTGTTTTCCGCCAAACCACAAGCTAAGCATGCACATGCTGCTTTTGCCAGAGCGTGCACGTGGATTTCTGCCAAACGACGTGCCAAGCACACCCATGCTGCGCTTTACAGCGCACGTGCATGCATTTGGGCAAAACCACTTGTTAAGCTTGCACATGCACCTTTTGGTAGACGCAAACGTTGTTTTGTGCCAAACCACAAGGTAAGCATGCACATGCTGCTTTTGCTAGAGCGCGCACATGGATTTCTGCCAAACGACGTGCCAAGCACGCCCATGCTGCGCTTTTCAGCGTACGCCCAGGCATTTATGCCAAATCACTTGTTAAACATGCACATGTATTTCTGGGTAGACGCGCACGTTGTTTTCTGCCATACCACAAGTTAAGCATGCACATGCTGCTTTTGCCAGAGCGTGCACGCGGATTTCTGGAAAACGACGTGCTAAGCACGCCCATACTGCGCTTTACAGCGCACGCGCATGCATTTGTGCCAAACCTCTTGTTAAGCATGCACATGCTGCTTTTGCCAGAACGTGCACGTGGATTTCTGAGAAACCACGTACTAAGCACGCCCATGCTGCGCTTTTCAGCGCACGCGCATGCATTTGTCTCAAACCACTTGTTGAGCATGCACATGCATCTTTTGGTAGACGCGCACGATGGTTTCTCCCAAAACAGAACTTAAGCATGCACATGCTGCTTTTGCCAGAGCGCGCACGTGGATTTCTGCCAAACGACTTGCCAAGCACGGCCATGCTGCGCTTTTCAGCGCACGCGCATGCATTTGTGCCAAACCACTTGTTAAGAATGCACATGCATCTTTGGGTAGACGCGCACGTTGTTTTCTGCCAAACCACAAGTTAAGCATGCACATGCTGCTTTAGGTTAGGTTAGGTTAGGTTGGGTTGGGTTGGGTTAGGTTAGGTTAGGTTAGGTTAGGTTAGGTTAAGTTAGGTTAGGTTAGGTTGCGTTAGGTTAGGTTAGGTTAGGTAAGGTTAGGTTAGGTTAGGTTAGGTTAGGTTGTTTACTGCCAAACCAGAAGTTAAGCATGCACATGCTGCTTTTGCCAGAGCGTGCACGTGGATTTCTGCCAAACGACGTGCCAAGCACGCCCATGGTGCGTTTTTCAGCGCACGCGCATTCATTTGTGTCAAACCACTTGCTAAGCATGCACAAGCATCTTTTGGTAGACGCGCACGTTGTTTTTTGCCAAACCGCAAGTTAAGCATGCACATGCTGCTTTTGCCAGAGCGTGCACGCGGATTTCTGCAAAACGACGTGCTAAGTACGCCCATACTGCGCTTTACAGCGCACGCGCATGCATTTGTGCCAAACCTCTTGTTAAGCATGCACAAGCATCTTTTGGTACACGCGCACGTTGTTTTTTGCCAAACCGCAAGTTAAGCATGCACATGCTGCTTTTGCCAGAGCGCGCACGTGGATTTCTGCAAAACGACGTGCCAAGCACGCCCATGCTGCGCTTTTCAGCGCACGCGCATGAATTTGTGCCAAACCATTTGTTAAGCATGCACATGTATCTTTGGGTAGACGCGCACGTTGTTTTCCGCCAAACCACAAGTTAAGCATGCACATGCTGCTTTTGCCAGAGGGCGCACGTGGATTTCTGCCAAACGACGTGCCAAGCACGCCCACGCTGCGCTTTTAAACGCATGCGCATGCATTTGTGCCAAACCACTTGTTTAGCATGCACATGCGTCTTTTGGCAGACGCGCACGTTGTTTTCTCCCAAACCAGATGTTAAGCATGCACATGCTGCTTTTGCCAGAGCGCGCACGTCGATTTCTGCCAAACGACGTGCCAAGCTCGCCCACGCTGCGCTTTTAAACGCACGCGCTTGCATTTGTGTCAAACCAGTTGTTGAGCATGCAAATGCATCTTTTGGTAGACGCGCACGTTGTTTTCTGCCAAACCACAAGTTAAGCATGCACATGCTGCTTTTGCCAGAGCGTGCACGTGGATTTCTGACAAACCACGTGCTAAGCACACCTATGCTGCGCTTTTCAGCGCACGTGCATGTATTTCTCTCAAACCACTTGTTGAGCATGCACGTGCATCTTTTGGTAGACGCGCACGTTGTTTTCTCCCAAACCAGATGTTAAGCATGCAGATGCTGCTTTTGCCAGAGCGCGCACGTGGATTTCTGCCAAACGACGTGCCAAGCACGGCCATGCTGCGCTTTTCAGCGCACGCGCATGCATTTGTGCCAAACCACTTGTTAAGAATGCACATGCATCTTTGGGTAGACGCGCACGTTGTTTTTTGCCAAACCACAAGTTAAGCATGCACATGCTGCTTGAGGTTAGGTTAGGTTAGGTTGGGTTGGGTTAGGTTAGGTTAGGTTAGGTTAGGTTAAGTTAGGTTAAGTTAGGTTAGGTTAGGTTGCGTTAGGTTAGGTTAGGTTAGGTAAGGTTAGGTTAGGTTAGGTTAGGTTGTTTACTGCCAAACCAAAAGTTAAGCATGCACATGCTGCTCTTGCCAGAGCGTGCGCGTGGATTTCTGCCAAACGACGTGCCAAGCTCGCCCATGGTGCGTTTTTCAGCGCACGCGCATGCATTTGTGTCCAACCACTTGCTAAGCATGCACAAGCATCTTTTGGTAGACGCGCACGTTGTTTTTTGCCAAACCGCAAGTTAAGCATGCACATGCTGCTTTAGGTTAGGTTAGGTTAGGTTAGGTTGGGTTGGGTTAGGTTAGGTTAGGTTAGGTTGGGTTACGTTAGGTTGGGTTAGGTTAGGTTAAGTTAAGTTAGGTTAGGTTAGGTAAGGTTACGTTAGGTTAGGTTAGGTTAGGTTAGGTAAGGTTAGGTTAGGTTAGGTTGTTTACTGCCAAACCACAAGTTAAGCATGCACATGCTGCTTTTGCCAGAGCATGCACGTGGATTTCTGCCAAACGACGTGCCAAGCACGCCCATGCTGCGCTTTTCAGCGCACGCGCATGCATTTGTGCCAGACCACTTGTTAAGAATGCACATGCATCTTTGGGTAGATGCGCACGTTGTTTTCTGCCAAACCACAAGTTAAGCATGCACATGCTGCTTTACGTTAGTTTAAGTTAGGTTAGGTTAGGTTAGGTTGGGTTAGGTTAGGTTAGGTTAGGTTAAGTTAGGTTAGGTTAGGTTAGGTTACGTTAGGTTAGGTTAGGTTAGGTTGTTTACTGCCAAACCACAAGTTAAGCATGCACATGCTGCTTTTGCCAGAGCGTGCACGTGGATTTCTGCCAAATGACGTGCCATGCACGCCCATGGTGCGTTTTTCAGCGCACGCGCATGCATTTGTGTCAAACCACTTGCTAAGCATGCACAAGCATCTTTTAGTAGACGCGCACGTTGTTTTTTGCCAAACCGCAAGTTAAGCATGCACATGCTGCTTTTGCCAGAGCGCGCACGTGGATTTCTGCCAAACGACCTGGCAAGCACGCCCATCCTCCGTTTTTCAACGGACGTGCATGCATTTGTGCCAAACCACTTGATAAGCATGCACATGCACCTTTTGGTAGATGCGCACGTTGTTTTCTGCCAAACCACAAGTTAAGCATGCACATGCTGCTTTTGCCAGAGCGTGCACGTGGACTTCTGCAGAACCACGTCCTAAGCACGCCCATGCTGCGCTTTTCAGCGCACGCGCTTGCATTTGTGTCAAACCAGTTGTTGAGCATGCACATGCATCTTTTGGTAGACGCGCAGGTTGTTTTCTGCCAAACCACAAGTTAAGCATGCACATGCTGCTTTTGCCAGAGCGTGCACGTGGATTTCTGACAAACCACGTGCTAAGCACACCCATGCTGCGCTTTTCAGCGCACGCGCATGCATTTCTCTCAAACCACTTGTTGAGCATGCACATGCATCTTTTGGTAGACGCGCACGTTGTTTTCTCCCAAACCAGAAGTTAAGCATGCACATGCTGCTTTTACCACAGCGCGCACGTAAATTTCAGCCAAACGACGTGCCAAGCACGCCCACGCTGCGCTTTTAAGCGCACGCGCATGAATTTGTGCCAAACCACTTGTTAAGAATGCACATGCATCTCTTGGTAGACGCGCACGTTGTTTTCTGCCAAACCGCAAGTTAAGCATGCACATGCTGCTTTAGGTTAGGTTAGGATAGGTTGGGTTGGGTTAGGATAGGTTAGGTTAGGTTGGGTTAGGTTAGGTTAGGTTAGGTTAGGTTAAGTTAGGTTAGGTTAGGTTAGGGTACGTTAGGTTAGGTTAGGTTAGGTTAGGTAAGGTTAGGTTAGGTTAGGTTAGGTTGTTTTTTGCCAAACCGCAAGTTAAGCATGCACATGCTGCTTTTGCCAGAGCGCGCACGTGGATTTCTGCCAAACGACGTGGCAAGCACGCCCATGCTGCGCTTTTTAGCGGACGCGCATGCATTTGTGCCAAACCACTTGGTAAGCATGCACATGCACCTTTTGGTAGATGCGCACGTTGTTTTCTGCCAAACCAGAAGTTAAGCATGCACATGCTGCTTTTGCCAAAGCGTGCACGTGGACTTCTGCAGAACCACGTGCTAAGCACACCCATGCTGCACTTTTCAGCGCACGCGCATGCATTTGTGCCAAACCAGTTGTTGAGCATGCACATGCATCTTTTGGTAGACGCGCACGATGTTTTCTCCCAAACGAGAAGATAAGCATGCACATGCTGCTTTGGCCAGAGCGCGCACGTGGATTTCTGCCAAACGACGTGCCAAGCATGCCCATGCTGCGCTTTTCAGCGCACGCGCATGCATTTGTGCCAAACCATTTGTTAAGAATGCACATGCATCTTTGGGTAGACGCGCACGTTGTTTTCTGCCAAACCACAAGTTAAGAATGCACATGCTGCTTTTGCCAGAGCGGGCACGTGGATTTCTGCAAAACGACGTGCCAAGCACGCCCATGCTGCGCTTTTCAGCGCACGCGCATGCATTTGTCTCAAACCACTTGTTGAGCATGCACATGCATCTTTTGGTAGACGCGCACGTTGTTTTCTCCCAAACCAGAAGTTAAGCATGCACATGCTGCTTTTGCCAGAGCGCGCACGTGGATTTCTGCCAAACGACGTGCCAAGCACGCCCACGCTGCGCTTTTTAACGCACGCGCATGCATTTGTGCCAAACCACTTGTTGGGCATGCACATGCATCTTTTGGTAGACGCGCACGTTGTTTTCTGCCAAACCGCAAGTTAAGCATGCACATGCTGCTTTTGCCAGAGCGTGCACGTGGATTTCTGAGAAACCACGTGCTAAGCACGCCCATGCTGCGCTTTTCAGCGCACGCGCATGCATTTGTCTCAAACCACTTGTTGAGCATGCACATGCATCTTTTGGTAGACGCGCACGTTGTTTTTTGCCAAACCGCAAGTTAAGCATGCACATGCTGCTTTTGACAGAGCGCGCACGTGGATTTCTGCAAAACGACGTGCTAAGCACGACCATGCTGCGCTTTTCAGCGCACGCGCATGAATTTGTGCCAAACCACTTGTTAAGCATGCACATGTATCTTTGGGTAGACGCGCACGTTGTTTTCCGCCAAACCACAAGTTAAGCATGCACATGCTGCTTTTGCCAGAGCGCGCACGTGGATTTCTGCCAAACGACGTGCCAAGCACGCCCACGCTGCGCTTTTAAACGCACGTGCATGCATTTGTGCCAAACCAGTTGTTGAGCATGCACATGCATCTTTTGGTAGACGCGCACGTTGTTTTCTCCCAAACCAGATGTTAAGCATGCACATGCTGCTTTTGCCAGAGCGCGCACGTGGATTTCTGCCAAATGACGTGCCAAGCACGCCCACGCTGCGCTTTTAAACGCACGCGCTTGCATTTGTGTCAAACCAGATGTTGAGCATGCACATGCATCTTTTGGTAGACGCGCACGTTGTTTTCTGCCAAACCACAAGTTAAGCATGCACATTCTGCTTTTGCCAGAGCTTGCACGTGGATTTCTGCCAAACGACGTGCCAAGCACGCCCACGCTGCGCTTTTAAACGCACGCGCATGCATTTGTGCCAAACCACTTGTTGAGCATGCACATGCATCTTTTGGTAGACGCGCACGTTGTTTTCTGCCAAACCAGAAGTTAAGCATGCACATGCTGCTTTTGCCAGAGCGTGCACGTGGATTTGTGCCAAACGACGTGCCAAGCACACCCATGCTGCGCTTTGCAGCGCGCGTGCATGCATTTGGGCAAAACCACTTGTTAAACTAGCACATGCACCTTTTGGTAGACGCAAACGTTGTTTTGTGCCAAACCGCAAGGTAAGCATGCACATGCTGCTTTTGCTAGAGCGCGCATATGGATTTCTGCCAAACGACGTGCCAAGCACGCCCATGCTGCGCTTTTCAGCGCACGCCCAGGCATTTATGCCAAATCACTTGTTAAACATGCACATGTATTTGTGGGTAGATGCGCACGTTGTTTTCTGCCAAACCACAAGTTAAGCATGCACATGCTGCTTTTGCCAGAGCGCGCACGTGGATTTCTGCAAAACGACGTGCCAAGCACGCCCATGCTGCGCTGTTCAGCGCACGCGCATGCATTTGTCTCAAACCACTTGTTGAGCATGCACATGCATCTTTGGGTAGACGCGCACGTTGTTTTCTCCCAAACCAGAAGTTAAGCATGCACATGCTGCTTTTGCCAGAGCGCGCAGGTGGATTTCTGCCAAACGACGTGCCAAGCACGCCCACGCTGCGCTTTTAAACGCACGTTCATGCATTTGTGCCAAACCACTTGTTGAGCATGCACATGCATCTTTTGGTAGACGCGCACGTTGTTTTCTGCCATGCCACAAGTTAAGCATGCACATGCTGCTTTTGCCAGAGCGTGCACCCGGATTTCTAGAAAACGACGTGCTAAGCACGCCCATACTGCGCTTTACAGCGCACGCGCATGCATTTGTGCCAAACCTCTTGTTAAGCATGCACATGCATCTTTTGGTAGATGCGCACGTTGTTTTCTGCCAAACCGCAAGTTAAGCATGCACATGCTGCTTTTGCCAGAACGTGCACGTGGATTTTTGAGAAACCACGTGCTAAGCACGCCCATGCTGCGCTTTTCAGCGCATGCGCATGCATTTGTCTCAAACCACTTGTTGAGCATGCACATGCATCTCTTGGTAGACGCGCACGTTGTTTTCTGCCAAACCGCAAGTTAAGCATGCACATGCTGCTTTAGGTTAGGTTAGGTTAGGTTAGGATAGGTTGGGTTGGGTTAGGATAGGTTAGGTTAGGTTGGGTTAGGATAGGTTAGGTTAGGTTAGGTTAAGTTAGGTTAGGTTAGGTTAGGGTACGTTAGGTTAGGTTAGGTTAGGTTAGGTAAGGTTAGGTTAGGTTAGGTTAGGTTGTTTTTTGCCAAACCGCAAGTTAAGCATGCACATGCTGCTTTTGCCAGAGCGCGCACGTGGATTTCTGCCAAACGACGTGGCAAGCACGCCCATGCTGCGCTTTTTAGCGGACGCGCATGCATTTGTGCCAAACCACTTGGTAAGCATGCACATGCACCTTTTGGTAGATGCGCACGTTGTTTTCTGCCAAACCAGAAGTTAAGCATGCACATGCTGCTTTTGCCAAAGCGTGCACGTGGACTTCTGCAGAACCACGTGCTAAGCACACCCATGCTGCACTTTTCAGCGCACGCGCATGCATTTGTGCCAAACCAGTTGTTGAGCATGCACATGCATCTTTTGGTAGACGCGCACGATGTTTTCTCCCAAACGAGAAGTTAAGCATGCACATGCTGCTTTGGCCAGAGCGCGCACGTGGGTTTCCGCCAAACGACGTGCCAAGCATGCCCATGCTGCGCTTTTCAGCGCACGCGCATGCATTTGTGCCAAACCATTTGTTAAGAATGCATATGCATCTTTGGGTAGACGCGCACGTTGTTTTCTGCCAAACCACAAGTTAAGAATGCACATGCTGCTTTTGCCAGAGCGGGCACGTGGATTTCTGCAAAACGACGTGCCAAGCACGCCCATGCTGCGCTTTTCAGCGCACGCGCATGCATTTGTCTCAAACCACTTGTTGAGCATGCACATGCATCTTTTGGTAGACGCGCACGTTGTTTTCTCCCAAACCAGAAGTTAAGCATGCACATGCTGCTTTTGCCAGAGCGCGCACGTGGATTTCTGCCAAACGACGTGCCAAGCACGCCCACGCTGCGCTTTTAAACGCACGCGCATGCATTTGTGCCAAACCACTTGTTGGGCATGCACATGCATCTTTTGGTAGACGCGCACGTTGTTTTCTGCCAAACCGCAAGTTAAGCATGCACATGCTGCTTTTGCCAGAGCGTGCACGTGGATTTCTGAGAAACCACGTGCTAAGCACGCCCATGCTGCGCTTTTCAGCGCACGCGCATGCATTTGTCTCAAACCACTTGTTGAGCATGCACATGCATCTTTTGGTAGACGCGCACGTTGTTTTTTGCCAAACCGCAAGTTAAGCATGCACATGCTGCTTTTGCCAGAGCGCGCACGTGGATTTCTGCAAAACGACGTGCTAAGCACGACCATGCTGCGCTTTTCAGCGCACGCGCATGAATTTGTGCCAAACCACTTGTTAAGCATGCACATGTATCTTTGGGTAGACGCGCACGTTGTTTTCCGCCAAACCACAAGTTAAGCATGCACATGCTGCTTTTGCCAGAGCGCGCACGTGGATTTCTGCCAAACGACGTGCCAAGCACGCCCACGCTGCGCTTTTAAACGCACGTGCATGCATTTGTGCCAAACCAGTTGTTGAGCATGCACATGCATCTTTTGGTAGACGCGCACGTTGTTTTCTGCCAAACCACAAGTTAAGCATGCACATTCTGCTTTTGCCAGAGCTTGCACGTGGATTTCTGCCAAACGACGTGCCAAGCACGCCCACGTTGCGCTTTTAAACGCACGCGCATGCATTTGTGCCAAACCACTTGTTGAGCATGCACATGCATCTTTTGGTAGACGCGCACGTTGTTTTCTGCCAAACCACAAGTTAAGTATGCACATGCTGCTTTTGCCAGAGCGTGCAAGTGGATTTGTGCCAAACGACGTGCCAAGCACACCCATGCTGCGCTTTGCAGCGCACGTGCATGCATTTGGGCAAAACCACTTGTTAAACTAGCACATGCACCTTTTGGTAGACGCAAACGTTGTTTTGTGCCAAACCGCAAGGTAAGCATGCACATGCTGCTTTTGCTAGAGCGCGCATATGGATTTCTGCCAAACGACGTGCCAAGCACGCCCATGCTGCGCTTTTCAGCGCACGCCCAGGCATTTATGCCAAATCACTTGTTAAACATGCACATGTATTTGTGGGTAGATGCGCACGTTGTTTTCTGCCAAACCACAAGTTAAGCATGCACATGCTGCTTTTGCCAGAGCGCGCACGTGGATTTCTGCAAAACGACGTGCCAAGCACGCCCATGCTGCGCTGTTCAGCGCACGCGCATGCATTTGTCTCAAACCACTTGTTGAGCATGCACATGCATCTTTGGGTAGACGCGCACGTTGTTTTCTGCCATGCCACAAGTTAAGCATGCACATGCTGCTTTTGCCAGAGCGTGCACCCGGATTTCTAGAAAACGACGTGCTAAGCACGCCCATACTGCGCTTTACAGCGCACGCGCATGCATTTGTGCCAAACCTCTTGTTAAGCATGCACATGCATCTTTTGGTAGATGCGCACGTTGTTTTCTGCCAAACCGCTAGTTAAGCATGCACATGCTGCTTTTGCCAGAACGTGCACGTGGATTTTTGAGAAACCACGTGCTAAGCACGCCCATGCTGCGCTTTTCAGCGCACGCGCATGCATTTGTCTCAAACCACTTGTTGAGCATGCACATGCATCTTTTGGTAGACGCGCACGATGGTTTCTCCCAAACCAGAACTTAAGCATGCACATGCTGCTTTTGCCAGAGCGTGCACGTGGATTTCTGCCAAACGACGTGCCAAACACGCCCATGATGCGTTTTTCAGCGCACGCGCATGCATTTGTGTCAAACCACTTGCTAAGCATGCACAAGCATCTTTTGGTAGACGCGCACGTTGTTTTTTGCCAAACCGCAAGTTAAGCATGCACATGCTGCTTTTGCCAGAGCGTGCACGCGGATTTCTGCAAAACGACGTCCTAAGCACGCCCATGCTGCGCTTTTCAGCGCACGCGCTTGCATTTGTGTCAAACCAGTTGTTGAGCATGCACATGCATCTTTTGGTAGACGCGCAGGTTGTTTTCTGCCAAACCACAAGTTAAGCTTGCACATGCTGCTTTTGCCAGAGCGTGCACGTGGATTTCTGACAAACCACGTGCTAAGCACACCCATGCTGCGCTTTTCAGCGCACGCGCATGCATTTCTCTCAAACCACTTGTTGAGCATGCACATGCATCTTTTGGTAGACGCGCACGTTGTTTTCTCCCAAACCAGAAGTTAAGCATGCACATGCTGCTTTTGCCAGAGCGCGCACGTGGATTTCAGCCAAACGACGTGCCAAGCACGCCCACGCTGCGCTTTTAAGCGCACGCGCATGAATTTGTACCAAACCACTTGTTAAGAATGCACATGCATCTCTTGGTAGACGCGCACGTTGTTTTCTGCCAAACCGCAAGTTAAGCATGCACATGCTGCTTTAGGTTAGGGTAGGTTATGTTAGGATAGGTTGGGTTGGGTTAGGATAGGTTAGGTTAGGTTGGGTTAGGTTAGGTTAGGTTAAGTTAGGTTAGGTTAGGTTAGGGTACGTTAGGTTAGGTTAGGTAAGGTTAGGTTAGGTTAGGTTAGGTTGTTTTTTGCCAAACCGCAAGTTAAGCATGCACATGCTGCTTTTGCCAGAGCGCGCACGTGGATTTCTCCCAAACGACGTGGCAAGCACGCCCATGCTGCGCTTTTCAGCGCACGCGCATGAATTTGTGCCAAACCACTTGTTAAGCATGCACATGTATCTTTGGGTAGACGCGCACGTTGTTTTCCGCCAAACCACAAGTTAAGCATGCACATGCTGCTTTTGCCAGAGCGTGCACGTGGATTTGTGCCAAACGACGTGCCAAGCACACCCATGCTGCGCTTTGCAGCGCACGTGCATGCATTTGGGCAAAACCACTTGTTAAACTTGCACATGCACCTTTTGGTAGACGCGCACGTTGTTTTCTGCCAAACCACAAGTTAAGCATGCACATGCTGCTTTTGCCAGAGCGCGCACGTGGATTTCTGCAAAACGACGTGCCAAGCACGCCCATGCTGCGCTGTTCAGCGCACGCGCATGCATTTGTCTCAAACCACTTGTTGAGCATGCACATGCATCTTTTGGTAGACTCGCACGTTGTTTTCTCCCAAACCAGAAGTTAAGCATGCACATGCTGCTTTTGCCAGAGCGCGCACGTGGATTTCTGCCAAACGACGTGCCAAGCACGCCCACGCTGCGCTTTTAAACGCACGTTCATGCATTTGTGCCAAACCACTTCTTGAGCATGCACATGCATCTTTTGGTAGACGCGCACGTTGTTTTCTGCCATACCACAAGTTAAGCATGCACATGCTGCTTTTGCCAGAGCGTGCACGCGGATTTCTGGAAAACGACGTGCTAAGCACGCCCATACTGTGCTTTACAGCGCACGTGCATGAATTTGTGCCAAACCACTTGTTAAGCATGCACATGTATCTTTGGGTAGACGCGCACGTTGTTTTCCGCCAAACCACAAGTTAAGCATGCACATGCTGCTTTTGCCAGAGCGCGCACGGGGATTTCTGCCAAACGACGTGCCAAGCACGCCCACGCTGCGCTTTTAAACGCACGCGCATGCATTTGTGCCAAACCACTTGTTGAGCATGCACATGCATCTTTTGGTAGACGCGCCCGTTGTTTTCTGCCAAACCACAAGTTAAGCATGCACATGCTGCTTTTGCCAGAGCGTGCACGCGGATTTCTGCAAAACGACGTGCTAAGCACGCCCATACTGCGCTTTACAGCGCACGCGCATGCATTTGTGCCAAACCCCTTGTTAAGCATGCACATGCATCTTTTGGCAGACGCGCACGTTGTTTTCTGCCAAACCGCAAGTTAAGCATGCACATGCTGCTTTTGCCAGAGCGTGCACGTGGATTTCTGAGAAACCACGTGCTAAGCGCGCCCATGCTGCGCTTTTCAGCGCACGCGCATGCATTTGTCTCAAACCACTTGTTGAGCATGCACATGCATCTTTTGGTAGACGCGCACGTTGTTTTTTGCCAAACCGCAAGTTAAGCATGCACATGCTGCTTTTGCCAGAGCGTGCACGCGGATTTCTGCAAAACGACGTGCTAAGCACGCCCATGCTGCGCTTTTCAGCGCACGCGCATGAATTTGTGCCAAACCACTTGTTAAGCATGCACATGTATCTTTGGGTAGACGCGCACGTTGTTTTCCGCCAAACCACAAGTTAAGCATGCACATGCTGCTTTTGCCAGAGCGTGCACGTGGATTTCTGAGAAACCACGTGCTAAGCACGCCCATGCTGCGCTTTTCAGCGCACGCGCATGCATTTGTCTCAAACCACTTGTTGAGCATGCACATGCATCTTTTGGTAGACGCGCACGATGGTTTCTCCCAAACCAGAACTTAAGCATGCACATGCTGCTTTTGCCAGAGCGCGCACGTGGATTTCTGCCAAACGACGTGCCAAGCACGGCCATGCTGCGCTTTTCAGCGCACGCGCATGCATTTGTGCCAAACCACTTGTTAAGAATGCACATGCATCCTTGGGTAGATGCGCACGTTGTTTTCTGCCAAAGCACAAGTTAAGCATGCACATGCTGCTTTAGGTTAGGTTAGGTTGGGTTGGGTTAGGTTAGGTTAGGTTAAGTTAGGTTAAGTTAGGTTAGGTTAGGTTGCGTTAGGTTAGGTTAGGTTAGGTAAGGTTAGGTTAGGTTAGGTTAGGTTAGGTTAAGTTAGGTTAAGTTAGGTTAGGTTAGGTTGCGTTAGGTTAGGTTAGGTTAGGTAAGGTTAGGTTAGGTTAGGTTGTTTACTGCCAAACCACAAGTTAAGCATGCACATGCTGCTTTTGCCAGAGCGTGCACGTGGATTTCTGCCAAATGACGTGCCATGCACGCCCATGGTGCGTTTTTCAGTGCACGCGCATGCATTTGTGTCAAACCACTTGCTAAGCATGCACAAGCATCTTTTGGTAGACGCGCACGTTGTTTTTTGCCAAACCGCAAGTTAAGCATGCACATGCTGCTTTTGCCAGAGCGCGCACGTGGATTTTTGCCAAACGACCTGGCAAGCACGCCGATCCTGTGTTTTTCAACGGACATGCATGCATTTGTGCCAAACCACTTGATAAGCATGCACATGCACCTTTTGGTAGATGCGCACGTTGTTTTGTGCCAAACCACAAGTTAAGCATGCACATGCTGCTTTTGCCAGAGCGTGCACGTGGACTTCAGCAGAACGACGTCCTAAGCACGCCCATGCTGCGCTTTTCAGCGCACGCGCTTGCATTTGTGTCAAACCAGTTGTTGAGCATGCACATGCATCTTTTGGAAGACGCGCAGGTTGTTTTCTGCGAAACCACAAGTTAAGCATGCACATGCTGCTTTTGCCAGAGCGCGCACGTGGATTTCAGCCAAACGACGTGCCAAGCACGCCCACGCTGCGCTTTTAAGCGCACGCGCATGAATTTGTGCCAAACCACTTGTTAAGAATGCACATGCATCTCTTGGTAGACGCGCACGTTGTTTTCTGCCAAACCGCAAGTTAAGCATGCACATGCTGCTTTAGGTTAGGTTAGGTTAGGTTAGGATAGGTTGGGTTGGGTTAGGATAGGTTAGGTTAGGTTGGGTTAGGTTAGGTTAGGTTAAGTTAGGTTAGGTTAGGTTAGGGTACGTTAGATTAGGTTAGGTTAGGTTAGGCAAGGTTAGGTTAGGTTAGGTTAGGTTAGGTTGTTTTTTGCCAAACCGCAAGTTAAGCATGCACGTGCTGCTTTTGCCAGAGCGCGCACGTGGATTTCTCCCAAACGACGTGGCAAGCACGCCCATGCTGCGCTTTTTAGCGGACGCGCATGCATTTGTGCCAAACCACTTGGTAAGCATGCACATGCATCTTTTGGTAGACGCGCACGATGTTTTCTCCCAAACCAGAAGTTAAGCATGCACATGTTGCTTTGGCCAGAGCGCGCACGTGGATTTCTGCCAAACGACGTGCCAGGCATGCCCATGCTGCGCTTTTCAGCGCACGCGCATGCATTTGTGCCAAACCATTTGTTAAGAATGCACATGCATCTTTGGGTAGACGCGCACGTTGTTTTCTGCCAAACCACAAGTTAAGAATGCACATGCTGCTTTTGCCAGAGCGCGCACGTGGATTTCTGCAAAACGACGTGCCAAGCACGCCCATGCTGCGCTTTTCAGCGCACGCGCATGCATTTGTCTCAAACCACTTGTTGAGCATGCACATGCATCTTTTGGTAGACGCGCACGTTGTTTTCTCCCAAACCAGAAGTTAAGCATGCACATGCTGCTTTTGCCAGAGCGCGCACGTGGATTTCTGCCAAACGACGTGCCAAGCACGCCCACGCTGCGCTTTTAAACGCACGCGCATGCATTTGTGCCAAACCACTTGTTGAGCATGCACATGCATCTTTTGATAGACGCGCACGTTGTTTTCTGCCAAACCACAAGTTAAGCATGCACATGCTGCTTTTGCCAGAGCGTGCACGCGGATTTCTGGAAAACGACGTGCTAAGGACGCCCATACTGCGCTTTACAGCGCACGCGCATGCATTTGTCTCAAACCACTTGTTGAGCATGCACATGCATCTTTTGGTAGACGCGCACGTTGTTTTTTGCCAAACCGCAAGTTAAGCATGCACATGCTGCTTTTGCCAGAGCGTGCACGCGGATTTCTGCAAAACGACGTGCTAAGCACGCCCATGCTGCGCTTTTCAGCGCACGCGCATGAATTTGTGCCAAACCACTTGTTAAGCATGCACATGTATCTTTGGGTAGACGCGCACGTTGTTTTCCGCCAAACCACAAGTTAAGCATGCACATGCTGCTTTTGCCAGAGCGCGCACGTGGATTTCTGCAAAACGACGTGCCAAGCACGCCCATGCTGCGCTGTTCAGCGCACGCGCATGCATTTGTCTCAAACCACTTGTTGAGCATGCACATGCATCTTTGGGTAGACGCGCACGTTGTTTTCTCCCAAACCAGAAGTTAAGCATGCACATGCTGCTTTTGCCAGAGCGCGCAGGTGGATTTCTGCCAAACGACGTGCCAAGCACGCCCACGCTGCGCTTTTAAACGCACGTTCATGCATTTGTGCCAAACCACTTGTTGAGCATGCACATGCATCTTTTGGTAGACGCGCACGTTGTTTTCTGCCATGCCACAAGTTAAGCATGCACATGCTGCTTTTGCCAGAGCGTGCACCCGGATTTCTAGAAAACGACGTGCTAAGCACGCCCATACTGCGCTTTACAGCGCACGCGCATGCATTTGTGCCAAACCTCTTGTTAAGCATGCACATGCATCTTTTGGTAGATGCGCACGTTGTTTTCTGCCAAACCGCAAGTTAAGCATGCACATGCTGCTTTTGCCAGAACGTGCACGTGGATTTTTGAGAAACCACGTGCTAAGCACGCCCATGCTGCGCTTTTCAGCGCACGCGCATGCATTTGTCTCAAACCACCGTTTGAGCATGCACATGCATCTCTTGGTAGACGCGCACGTTGTTTTCTGCCAAACCGCAAGTTAAGCATGCACATGCTGCTTTAGGTTAGGTTAGGTTAGGTTAGGATAGGTTGGGTTGGGTTAGGATAGGTTAGGTTAGGTTGGGTTAGGATAGGTTAGGTTAGGTTAGGTTAAGTTAGGTTAGGTTAGGTTAGGGTACGTTAGGTTAGGTTAGGTTAGGTTAGGTAAGGTTAGGTTAGGTTAGGTTAGGTTGTTTTTTGCCAAACCGCAAGTTAAGCATGCACATGCTGCTTTTGCCAGAGCGCGCACGTGGATTTCTGCCAAACGACGTGGCAAGCACGCCCATGCTGCGCTTTTTAGCGGACGCGCATGCATTTGTGCCAAACCACTTGGTAAGCATGCACATGCACCTTTTGGTAGATGCGCACGTTGTTTTCTGCCAAACCAGAAGTTAAGCATGCACATGCTGCTTTTGCCAAAGCGTGCACGTGGACTTCTGCAGAACCACGTGCTAAGCACACCCATGCTGCACTTTTCAGCGCACGCGCATGCATTTGTGCCAAACCAGTTGTTGAGCATGCACATGCATCTTTTGGTAGACGCGCACGATGTTTTCTCCCAAACGAGAAGTTAAGCATGCACATGCTGCTTTGGCCAGAGCGCGCACGTGGATTTCCGCCAAACGACGTGCCAAGCATGCCCATGCTGCGCTTTTCAGCGCACGCGCATGCATTTGTGCCAAACCATTTGTTAAGAATGCACATGCATCTTTGGGTAGACGCGCACGTTGTTTTCTGCCAAACCACAAGTTAAGAATGCACATGCTGCTTTTGCCAGAGCGGGCACGTGGATTTCTGCAAAACGACGTGCCAAGCACGCCCATGCTGCGCTTTTCAGCGCACGCGCATGCATTTGTCTCAAACCACTTGTTGAGCATGCACATGCATCTTTTGGTAGACGCGCACGTTGTTTTCTCCCAAACCAGAAGTTAAGCATGCACATGCTGCTTTTGCCAGAGCGCGCACGTGGATTTCTGCCAAACGACGTGCCAAGCACGCCCACGCTGCGCTTTTAAACGCACGCGCATGCATTTGTGCCAAACCACTTGTTGGGCATGCACATGCATCTTTGGGTAGACGCGCACGTTGTTTTCTGCCAAACCGCAAGTTAAGCATGCACATGCTGCTTTTGCCAGAGCGTGCACGTGGATTTCTGAGAAACCACGTGCTAAGCACGCCCATGCTGCGCTTTTCAGCGCACGCGCATGCATTTGTCTGAAACCACTTGTTGAGCATGCACATGCATCTTTTGGTAGACGCGCACGTTGTTTTTTGCCAAACCGCAAGTTAAGCATGCACATGCTGCTTTTGCCAGAGCGCGCACGTGGATTTCTGCAAAACGACGTGCTAAGCACGACCATGCTGCGCTTTTCAGCGCACGCGCATGAATTTGTGCCAAACCACTTGTTAAGCATGCACATGTATCTTTGGGTAGACGCGCACGTTGTTTTCCGCCAAACCACAAGTTAAGCATGCACATGCTGCTTTTGCCAGAGCGCGCACGTGGATTTCTGCCAAACGACGTGCCAAGCACGCCCACGCTGCGCTTTTAAACGCACGTGCATGCATTTGTGCCAAACCAGTTGTTGAGCATGCACATGCATCTTTTGGTAGACGCGCACGTTGTTTTCTCCCAAACCAGATGTTAAGCATGCACATGCTGCTTTTGCCAGAGCGCGCACGTGGATTTCTGCCAAATGACGTGCCAAGCACGCCCACGCTGCGCTTTTAAACGCACGCGCTTGCATTTGTGTCAAACCAGATGTTGAGCATGCACATGCATCTTTTGGTAGACGCGCACGTTGTTTTCTGCCAAACCACAAGTTAAGCATGCACATTCTGCTTTTGCCAGAGCTTGCACGTGGATTTCTGCCAAACGACGTGCCAAGCACGCCCACGCTGCGCTTTTAAACGCACGCGCATGCATTTGTGCCAAACCACTTGTTGAGCATGCACATGCATCTTTTGGTAGACGCGCACGTTGTTTTCTGCCAAACCACAAGTTAAGTATGCACATGCTGCTTTTGCCAGAGCGTGCAAGTGGATTTGTGCCAAACGACGTGCCAAGCACACCCATGCTGCGCTTTGCAGCGCACGTGCATGCATTTGGGCAAAACCACTTGTTAAACTAGCACATGCACCTTTTGGTAGACGCAAACGTTGTTTTGTGCCAAACCGCAAGGTAAGCATGCACATGCTGCTTTTGCTAGAGCGCGCATATGGATTTCTGCCAAACGACGTGCCAAGCACGCCCATGCTGCGCTTTTCAGCGCACGCCCAGGCATTTATGCCAAATCACTTGTTAAACATGCACATGTATTTGTGGGTAGATGCGCACGTTGTTTTCTGCCAAACCACAAGTTAAGCATGCACATGCTGCTTTTGCCAGAGCGCGCACGTGGATTTCTGCAAAACGACGTGCCAAGCACGCCCATGCTGCGCTGTTCAGCGCACGCGCATGCATTTGTCTCAAACCACTTGTTGAGCATGCACATGCATCTTTGGGTAGACGCGCACGTTGTTTTCTCCCAAACCAGAAGTTAAGCATGCACATGCTGCTTTTGCCAGAGCGCGCAGGTGGATTTCTGCCAAACGACGTGCCAAGCACGCCCACGCTGCGCTTTTAAACGCACGTTCATGCATTTGTGCCAAACCACTTGTTGAGCATGCACATGCATCTTTTGGTAGACGCGCACGTTGTTTTCTGCCATGCCACAAGTTAAGCATGCACATGCTGCTTTTGCCAGAGCGTGCACCCGGATTTCTAGAAAACGACGTGCTAAGCACGCCCATACTGCGCTTTACAGCGCACGCGCATGCATTTGTGCCAAACCTCTTGTTAAGCATGCACATGCATCTTTTGGTAGATGCGCACGTTGTTTTCTGCCAAACCGCAAGTTAAGCATGCACATGCTGCTTTTGCCAGAACGTGCACGTGGATTTTTGAGAAACCACGTGCTAAGCACGCCCATGCTGCGCTTTTCAGCGCACGCGCATGCATTTGTCTCAAACCACTTGTTGAGCATGCACATGCATCTTTTGGTAGACGCGCACGATGGTTTCTCCCAAACCAGAACTTAAGCATGCACATGCTGCTTTTGCCAGAGCGTGCACGTGGATTTCTGCCAAACGACGTGCCAAACACGCCCATGATGCGTTTTTCAGCGCACGCGCATGCATTTGTGTCAAACCACTTGCTAAGCATGCACAAGCATCTTTTGGTAGACGCGCACGTTGTTTTTTGCCAAACCGCAAGTTAAGCATGCACATGCTGCTTTTGCCAGAGCGTGCACGCGGATTTCTGCAAAACGACGTCCTAAGCACGCCCATGCTGCGCTTTTCAGCGCACGCGCTTGCATTTGTGTCAAACCAGTTGTTGAGCATGCACATGCATCTTTTGGTAGACGCGCAGGTTGTTTTCTGCCAAACCACAAGTTAAGCTTGCACATGCTGCTTTTGCCAGAGCGTGCACGTGGATTTCTGACAAACCACGTGCTAAGCACACCCATGCTGCGCTTTTCAGCGCACGCGCTTGCATTTCTCTCAAACCACTTGTTGAGCATGCACATGCATCTTTTGGTAGACGCGCACGTTGTTTTCTCCAAAACCAGAAGTTAAGCATGCACATGCTGCTTTTGCCAGAGCGCGCACGTGGATTTCAGCCAAACGACGTGCCAAGCACGCCCACGCTGCGCTTTTAAGCGCACGCGCATGAATTTGTGCCAAACCACTTGTTAAGAATGCACATGCATCTCTTGGTAGACGCGCACGTTGTTTTCTGCCAAACCGCAAGTTAAGCATGCACATGCTGCTTTAGGTTAGGGTAGGTTATGTTAGGATAGGTTGGGTTGGGTTAGGATAGGTTAGGTTAGGTTGGGTTAGGTTAGGTTAGGTTAAGTTAGGTTAGGTTAGGTTAGGGTACGTTAGGTTAGGTTAGGTAAGGTTAGGTTAGGTTAGGTTAGGTTGTTTTTTGCCAAACCGCAAGTTAAGCATGCACATGCTGCTTTTGCCAGAGCGCGCACGTGGATTTCTCCCAAACGACGTGGCAAGCACGCCCATGCTGCGCTTTTCAGCGCACGCGCATGAATTTGTGCCAAACCACTTGTTAAGCATGCACATGTATCTTTGGGTAGACGCGCACGTTGTTTTCCGCCAAACCACAAGTTAAGCATGCACATGCTGCTTTTGCCAGAGCGTGCACGTGGATTTGTGCCAAACGACGTGCCAAGCACACCCATGCTGCGCTTTGCAGCGCACGTGCATGCATTTGGGCAAAACCACTTGTTAAACTTGCACATGCACCTTTTGGTAGACGCGCACGTTGTTTTCTGCCAAACCACAAGTTAAGCATGCACATGCTGCTTTTGCCAGAGCGCACACGTGGATTTCTGCAAAACGACGTGCCAAGCACGCCCATGCTGCGCTGTTCAGCGCACGCGCATGCATTTGTCTCAAACCACTTGTTGAGCATGCACATGCATCTTTCGGTAGACTCGCACGTTGTTTTCTCCCAAACCAGAAGTTAAGCATGCACATGCTGCTTTTGCCAGAGCGCGCACGTGGATTTCTGCCAAACGACGTGCCAAGCACGCCCACGCTGCGCTTTTAAACGCACGTTCATGCATTTGTGCCAAACCACTTCTTGAGCATGCACATGCATCTTTTGGTAGACGCGCACGTTGTTTTCTGCCATACCACAAGTTAAGCATGCACATGCTGCTTTTGCCAGAGCGTGCACGCGGATTTCTGGAAAACGACGTGCTAAGCACGCCCATACTGTGCTTTACAGCGCACGCGCATGCATTTGTGCCAAACCTCTTGTTAAGCATGCACAAGCATCTTTTGGTACACGCGCACATTGTTTTTTGCCAAACCGCAAGTTAAGCATGCACATGCTGCTTTTGCCAGAGCGCGCACGTGGATTTTTGCAAAACGACGTGCCAAGCACGCCCATGCTGCGCTTTTCAGCGCACGTGCATGAATTTGTGCCAAACCACTTGTTAAGCATGCACATGTATCTTTGGGTAGACGCGCACGTTGTTTTCCGCCAAACCACAAGTTAAGCATGCACATGCTGCTTTTGCCAGAGCGCGCACGGGGATTTCTGCCAAACGACGTGCCAAGCACGCCCACGCTGCGCTTTTAAACGCACGCGCATGCATTTGTGCCAAACCACTTGTTGAGCATGCACATGCATCTTTTGGTAGACGCGCCCGTTGTTTTCTGCCAAACCACAAGTTAAGCATGCACATGCTGCTTTTGCCAGAGCGTGCACGCGGATTTCTGCAAAACGACGTGCTAAGCACGCCCATACTGCGCTTTACAGCGCACGCGCATGCATTTGTGCCAAACCCCTTGTTAAGCATGCACATGCATCTTTTGGCAGACGCGCACGTTGTTTTCTGCCAAACCGCAAGTTAAGCATGCACATGCTGCTTTTGCCAGAGCGTGCACGTGGATTTCTGAGAAACCACGTGCTAAGCGCGCCCATGCTGCGCTTTTCAGCGCACGCGCATGCATTTGTCTCAAACCACTTGTTGAGCATGCACATGCATCTTTTGGTAGACGCGCACGTTGTTTTTTGCCAAACCGCAAGTTAAGCATGCACATGCTGCTTTTGCCAGAGCGTGCACGCGGATTTCTGCAAAACGACGTGCTAAGCACGCCCATGCTGCGCTTTTCAGCGCACGCGCATGAATTTGTGCCAAACCACTTGTTAAGCATGCACATGTATCTTTGGGTAGACGCGCACGTTGTTTTCCGCCAAACCACAAGTTAAGCATGCACATGCTGCTTTTGCCAGAGCGTGCACGTGGATTTCTGAGAAACCACGTGCTAAGCACGCCCATGCTGCGCTTTTCAGCGCACGCGCATGCATTTGTCTCAAACCACTTGTTGAGCATGCACATGCATCTTTTGGTAGACGCGCACGATGGTTTCTCCCAAACCAGAACTTAAGCATGCACATGCTGCTTTTGCCAGAGCGCGCACGTGGATTTCTGCCAAACGACGTGCCAAGCACGGCCATGCTGCGCTTTTCAGCGCACGCGCATGCATTTGTGCCAAACCACTTGTTAAGAATGCACATGCATCCTTGGGTAGATGCGCACGTTGTTTTCTGCCAAAGCACAAGTTAAGCATGCACATGCTGCTTTAGGTTAGGTTAGGTTGGGTTGGGTTAGGTTAGGTTAGGTTAGGTTAGGTTAAGTTAGGTTAAGTTAGGTTAGGTTAGGTTGCGTTAGGTTAGGTTAGGTTAGGTAAGGTTAGGTTAGGTTAGGTTAGGTTAGGTTAAGTTAGGTTAAGTTAGGTTAGGTTAGGTTGCGTTAGGTTAGGTTAGGTTAGGTAAGGTTAGGTTAGGTTAGGTTGTTTACTGCCAAACCACAAGTTAAGCATGCACATGCTGCTTTTGCCAGAGCGTGCACGTGGATTTCTGCCAAATGACGTGCCATGCACGCCCATGGTGCGTTTTTCAGTGCACGCGCATGCATTTGTGTCAAACCACTTGCTAAGCATGCACAAGCATCTTTTGGTAGACGCGCACGTTGTTTTTTGCCAAACCGCAAGTTAAGCATGCACATGCCGCTTTTGCCAGAGCGCGCACGTGGATTTTTGCCAAACGACCTGGCAAGCACGCCGATCCTGTGTTTTTCAACGGACATGCATGCATTTGTGCCAAACCACTTGATAAGCATGCACATGCACCTTTTGGTAGATGCGCACGTTGTTTTGTGCCAAACCACAAGTTAAGCATGCACATGCTGCTTTTGCCAGAGCGTGCACGTGGACTTCTGCAGAACGACGTCCTAAGCACGCCCATGCTGCGCTTTTCAGCGCACGCGCTTGCATTTGTGTCAAACCAGTTGTTGAGCATGCACATGCATCTTTTGGAAGACGCGCAGGTTGTTTTCTGCGAAACCACAAGTTAAGCATGCACATGCTGCTTTTGCCAGAGCGCGCACGTGGATTTCAGCCAAACGACGTGCCAAGCACGCCCACGCTGCGCTTTTAAGCGCACGCGCATGAATTTGTGCCAAACCACTTGTTAAGAATGCACATGCATCTCTTGGTAGACGCGCACGTTGTTTTCTGCCAAACCGCAAGTTAAGCATGCACATGCTGCTTTAGGTTAGGTTAGGTTAGGTTAGGATAGGTTGGGTTGGGTTAGGATAGGTTAGGTTAGGTTGGGTTAGGTTAGGTTAGGTTAGGTTAGGTTAAGTTAGGTTAGGTTAGGTTAGGGTACGTTAGATTAGGTTAGGTTAGGTTAGGCAAGGTTAGGTTAGGTTAGGTTAGGTTAGGTTGTTTTTTGCCAAACCGCAAGTTAAGCATGCACGTGCTGCTTTTGCCAGAGCGCGCACGTGGATTTCTCCCAAACGACGTGGCAAGCACGCCCATGCTGCGCTTTTTAGCGGACGCGCATGCATTTGTGCCAAACCACTTGGTAAGCATGCACATGCATCTTTTGGTAGACGCGCACGATGTTTTCTCCCAAACCAGAAGTTAAGCATGCACATGTTGCTTTGGCCAGAGCGCGCACGTGGATTTCTGCCAAACGACGTGCCAGGCATGCCCATGCTGCGCTTTTCAGCGCACGCGCATGCATTTGTGCCAAACCATTTGTTAAGAATGCACATGCATCTTTGGGTAGACGCGCACGTTGTTTTCTGCCAAACCACAAGTTAAGAATGCACATGCTGCTTTTGCCAGAGCGCGCACGTGGATTTCTGCAAAACGGCGTGCCAAGCACGCCTATGCTGCGCTTTTCAGCGCACGCGCATGCATTTGTCTCAAACCACTTGTTGAGCATGCACATGCATCTTTTGGTAGACACGCACGTTGTTTTCTCCCAAACCAGAAGTTAAGCATGCACATGCTGCTTTTGCCAGAGCGCGCACGTGGATTTCTGCCAAACGACGTGCCAAGCACGCCCACGCTGCGCTTTTAAACGCACGCGCATGCATTTGTGCCAAACCACTTGTTGAGCATGCACATGCATCTTTTGATAGACGCGCACGTTGTTTTCTGCCAAACCACAAGTTAAGCATGCACATGCTGCTTTTGCCAGAGCGTGCACGCGGATTTCTGGAAAACGACGTGCTAAGCACGCCCATACTGCGCTTTACAGCGCACGCGCATGCATTTGTCTCAAACCACTTGTTGAGCATGCACATGCATCTTTTGGTAGACGCGCACGTTGTTTTTTGCCAAACCGCAAGTTAAGCATGCACATGCTGCTTTTGCCAGAGCGTGCACGCGGATTTCTGCAAAACGACGTGCTAAGCACGCCCATGCTGCGCTTTTCAGCGCACGCGCATGAATTTGTGCCAAACCACTTGTTAAGCATGCACATGTATCTTTGGGTAGACGCGCACGTTGTTTTCCGCCAAACCACAAGTTAAGCATGCACATGCTGCTTTTGCCAGAGCGCGCACGTGGATTTCTGCCAAACGACGTGCCAAGCACGCCCACGCTGCGCTTTTAAACGCACGTGCATGCATTTGTGCCAAACCAGTTGTTGAGCATGCACATGCATCTTTTGGTAGACGCGCACGTTGTTTTCTCCCAAACCAGATGTTAAGCATGCACATGCTGCTTTTGCCAGAGCGCGCACGTGGATTTCTGCCAAACGACGTGCCAAGCACGCCCACGCTGCGCTTTTAAACGCACGCGCTTGCATTTGTGTCAAACCAGATGTTGAGCATGCACATGCGTCTTTTGGTAGACGCGCACGTTGTTTTCTGTCAAACCACAAGTTAAGCATGCACATTCTGCTTTTGCCAGAGCTTGCACGTGGATTTCTGCCAAACGACGTGCCAAGCACGCCCACGCTGCGCTTTTAAACGCACGCGCATGCATTTGTGCCAAACCACTTGTTGAGCATGCACATGCATCTTTTGGTAGACGCGCACGTTGTTTTCTGCCAAACCACAAGTTAAGCATGCACATGCTGCTTTTGCCAGAGCGTGCACGTGGATTTGTGCCAAACGACGTGCCAAGCACACCCATGCTGCGCTTTTCAGCACACGTGCATGCATTTGGGCAAAACCACTTGTTAAACTAGCACATGCACCTTTTGGTAGACGCAAACGTTGTTTTGTGCCAAACCGCAAGGTAAGCATGCACATGCTGCTTTTGCTAGAGCGCGCATATGGATTTCTGCCAAACGACGTGCCAAGCACGCCCATGCTGCGCTTTTCAGCGCACGCCCAGGCATTTATGCCAAATCACTTGTTAAACATGCACATGTATTTGTGGGTAGACGCGCACGTTGTTTTCTGCCAAACCACAAGTTAAGCATGCACATGCTGCTTTTGCCAGAGCGCGCACGTGGATTTCTGCAAAACGACGTGCCAAGCACGCCCATGCTGCGCTGTTCAGCGCACGCGCATGCATTTGTCTCAAACCACTTGTTGAGCATGCACATGCATATTTTGGTAGACGCGCACGTTGTTTTCTCCCAAACCAGAAGTTAAGCATGCACATGCTGCTTTTGCCAGAGCGCGCAGGTGGATTTCTGCCAAACGACGTGGCAAGCACGCCCACGCTGCGCTTTTAAACGCACGTTCATGCATTTGTGCCAAACCACTTGTTGAGCATGCACATGCATCTTTTGGTAGACGCGCACGTTGTTTTCTGCCATGCCACAAGTTAAGCATGCACATGCTGCTTTTGCCAGAGCGTGCACCCGGATTTCTAGAAAACGACGTGCTAAGCACGCCCATACTGCGCTTTACAGCGCACGCGCATGCATTTGTGCCAAAGCTCTTGTTAAGCATGCACATGCATCTTTTCGTAGACGCGCACGTTGTTTTCTGCCAAACCGCAAGTTAAGCATGCACATGCTGCTTTTGCCAGAACGTGCACGTGGATTTTTGAGAAACCACGTGCTAAGCACGCCCATGCTGCGCTTTTCAGCGCACGCGCATGCATTTGTCTCAAACCACTTGTTGAGCATGCACATGCATCGTTTGGTAGACGCGCACGATGGTTTCTCCCAAACCAGAACTTAAGCATGCACATGCTGCTTTTGCCAGAGCGTGCACGTGGATTTCTGCCAAACGACGTGCCAAACACGCCCATGGTGCGTTTTTCAGCGCACGCGCATGCATTTGTGTCAAGCCACTTGCTAAGCATGCACAAGCATCTTTTGGTAGACGCGCACGTTGTTTTTCGCCAAACCGCAAGTTAAACATGCACATGCTGCTTTTGCCAGAGCGTGCACGCGGATTTCTGCAAAACGACGTCCTAAGCACGCCCATACTGCGCTTTACAGCGCACGCGCATGCATTTGTGCCAAACCTCTTGTTAAGCATGCACAAGCATCTTTTGGTACATGCGCACGTTGTTTTTTGCCAAACCGCAAGTTAAGCATGCACATGCTGCTTTTGCCAGAGCGCGCACGTGGATTTCTGCAAAACGACGTGCCAAGCACGCCCATGCTGCGCTTTTCAGCGCACGCGCATGAATTTGTGCCAAACCACTTGTTAAGCATGCACATGTATCTTTGGGTAGACGCGCACGTTGTTTTCCGCCAAACCACAAGTTAAGCATGCAAATGCTGCTTTTGCCAGAGCGTGCACGTGGATTTCTGCCGAACGACGTGCCAAGCACACCCATGCTGCGCTTTGCAGCGCACGTGCATGCATTTGGGCAAAACCACTTGTTAAGCTTGCACATGCACCTTTCGGTAGACGCAAACGTTGTTTTGTGCCAAACCACAAGGTAAGCATGCACATGCTGCTTTTTCTAGAGCGCGCACATGGATTTCTGCCAAACGACGTACCAAGCACGCCCATGCTGCGCCTTTCAGCGCACGCCCAGGCATTTATGCCAAATCACTTGTTAAACATGCACATGTATTTGTGGGTAGACGCGCACGTTGTTTTCTGCCAAACCACAAGTTAAGCATGCACATGCTGCTTTTGCCAGAGCGCGCACGTGGATTTCTGCAAAACGACGTGCCAAGCACGCCCATGCTGCGCTTTTCAGCGCACGCGCATGCATTTGTCTCAAACCACTTGTTGAGCATGCACATGCATCTTTTGGTAGACGCGCACGTTGTTTTCTCCCAAACCAGAAGTTAAGCATGCAGATGCTGCTTTTGCCAGAGCGCGCACGTGGATTTCTGCCAAACGACGTGCCAAGCATGCCCACGCTGCGCTTTTAAACGCACGCGCATGCATTTGTGCCAAACCACTTGTTGAGCATGCACATGCATCTTTTGGTAGACGCGCACGTTGTTTTCTGCCAAACCACAAGTTAAGCATGCACATGCTGCTTTTGCCAGAGCGCGCACGTGGATTTCTGCCAAACGACGTGCCAAGCACGCCCACGCTGCGCTTTTAAACGCACGCGCTTGCATTTGTGTCAAACCAGATGTTGAGCATGCACATGCGTCTTTTGGTAGACGCGCACGTTGTTTTCTGTCAAACCACAAGTTAAGCATGCACATTCTGCTTTTGCCAGAGCTTGCACGTGGATTTCTGCCAAACGACGTGCCAAGCACGCCCACGCTGCGCTTTTAAACGCACGCGCATGCATTTGTGCCAAACCACTTGTTGAGCATGCACATGCATCTTTTGGTAGACGCGCACGTTGTTTTCTGCCAAACCACAAGTTAAGCATGCACATGCTGCTTTTGCCAGAGCGTGCACGTGGATTTGTGCCAAACGACGTGCCAAGCACACCCATGCTGCGCTTTTCAGCACACGTGCATGCATTTGGGCAAAACCACTTGTTAAACTAGCACATGCACCTTTTGGTAGACGCAAACGTTGTTTTGTGCCAAACCGCAAGGTAAGCATGCACATGCTGCTTTTGCTAGAGCGCGCATATGGATTTCTGCCAAACGACGTGCCAAGCACGCCCATGCTGCGCTTTTCAGCGCACGCCCAGGCATTTATGCCAAATCACTTGTTAAACATGCACATGTATTTGTGGGTAGACGCGCACGTTGTTTTCTGCCAAACCACAAGTTAAGCATGCACATGCTGCTTTTGCCAGAGCGCGCACGTGGATTTCTGCAAAACGACGTGCCAAGCACGCCCATGCTGCGCTGTTCAGCGCACGCGCATGCATTTGTCTCAAACCACTTGTTGAGCATGCACATGCATCTTTTGGTAGACGCGCACGTTGTTTTCTCCCAAACCAGAAGTTAAGCATGCACATGCTGCTTTTGCCAGAGCGCGCAGGTGGATTTCTGCCAAACGACGTGGCAAGCACGCCCACGCTGCGCTTTTAAACGCACGTTCATGCATTTGTGCCAAACCACTTGTTGAGCATGCACATGCATCTTTTGGTAGACGCGCACGTTGTTTTCTGCCATGCCACAAGTTAAGCATGCACATGCTGCTTTTGCCAGAGCGTGCACCCGGATTTCTAGAAAACGACGTGCTAAGCACGCCCATACTGCGCTTTACAGCGCACGCGCATGCATTTGTGCCAAAGCTCTTGTTAAGCATGCACATGCATCTTTTCGTAGACGCGCACGTTGTTTTCTGCCAAACCGCAAGTTAAGCATGCACATGCTGCTTTTGCCAGAACGTGCACGTGGATTTTTGAGAAACCACGTGCTAAGCACGCCCATGCTGCGCTTTTCAGCGCACGCGCATGCATTTGTCTCAAACCACTTGTTGAGCATGCACATGCATCGTTTGGTAGACGCGCACGATGGTTTCTCCCAAACCAGAACTTAAGCATGCACATGCTGCTTTTGCCAGAGCGTGCACGTGGATTTCTGCCAAACGACGTGCCAAACACGCCCATGGTGCGTTTTTCAGCGCACGCGCATGCATTTGTGTCAAGCCACTTGCTAAGCATGCACAAGCATCTTTTGGTAGACGCGCACGTTGTTTTTCGCCAAACCGCAAGTTAAACATGCACATGCTGCTTTTGCCAGAGCGTGCACGCGGATTTCTGCAAAACGACGTCCTAAGCACGCCCATGCTGCGCTTTTCAGAGCACGCGCTTGCATTTGTGTCAAACCAGTTGTTGAGCATGCACATGCATCTTTTGGTAGACGCGCAGGTTGTTTTCTGCCAAACCACAAGTTAAGCTTGCACATGCTGCTTTTGCCAGAGCGTGCACGTGGATTTCTGACAAACCACGTGCTAAGCACACCCATGCTGCGCTTTTCAGCGCACGCGCATGCATTTCTCTCAAACCACTTGTTGAGCATGCACATGCATCTTTTGGTAGACGCGCACGTTGTTTTCTCCCAAACCAGAAGTTAAGCATGCACATGCTGCTTTTGCCAGAGCGCGCACGTGGATTTCAGCCAAACGACGTGCCAAGCACGCCCACGCTGCGCTTTTAAGCGCACGCGCATGAATTTGTGCCAAACCACTTGTTAAGAATGCACATGCATCTCTTGGTAGACGCGCACGTTGTTTTCTGCCAAACCGCAAGTTAAGCATGCACATGCTGCTTTAGGTTAGGGTAGGTTATGTTAGGATAGGTTGGGTTGGGTTAGGATAGGTTAGGTTAGGTTGGGTTAGGTTAGGTTAGGTTAAGTTAGGTTAGGTTAGGTTAGGGTACGTTAGGTTAGGTTAGGTTAGGTAAGGTTAGGTTAGGTTAGGTTAGGTTGTTTTTTGCCAAACCGCAAGTTAAGCATGCACATGCTGCTTTTGCCAGAGCGCGCACGTGGATTTCTCCCAAACGACGTGGCAAGCACGCCCATGCTGCGCTTTTCAGCGCACGCGCATGAATTTGTGCCAAACCACTTGTTAAGCATGCACATGTATCTTTGGGTAGACGCGCACGTTGTTTTCCGCCAAACCACAAGTTAAGCATGCACATGCTGCTTTTGCCAGAGCGTGCACGTGGATTTGTGCCAAACGACGTGCCAAGCACACCCATGCTGCGCTTTGCAGCGCACGTGCATGCATTTGGGCAAAACCACTTGTTAAACTTGCACATGCACCTTTTGGTAGACGCAAACGTTGTTTTGTGCCAAACCACAAGGTAAGCATGCACATGCTGCTTTTGCTAGAGCGCGCACATGGATTTCTGCCAAACGACGTGCCAAGCACGCCCATGCTGCGCTTTTCAGCGCACGCCCAGGCATTTATGCCAAATCACTTGTTAAACATGCACATGTATTTGTGGGTAGACGCGCACGTTGTTTTCTGCCAAACCACAAGTTAAGCATGCACATGCTGCTTTTGCCAGAGCGCGCACGTGGATTTCTGCAAAACGACGTGCCAAGCACGCCCATGCTGCGCTGTTCAGCGCACGCGCATGCATTTGTCTCAAACCACTTGTTGAGCATGCACATGCATCTTTTGGTAGACTCGCACGTTGTTTTCTCCCAAACCAGAAGTTAAGCATGCACATGCTGCTTTTGCCAGAGCGCGCACGTGGATTTCTGCCAAACGACGTGCCAAGCACGCCAACGCTGCGCTTTTAAACGCACGTTCATGCATTTGTGCCAAACCACTTGTTGAGCATGCACATGCATCTTTTGGTAGACGCGCACGTTGTTTTCTGCCATACCACAAGTTAAGCATGCACATGCTGCTTTTGCCAGAGCGTGCACGCGGATTTCTGGAAAACGACGTGCTAAGCACGCCCATACTGCGCTTTACAGCGCACGCGCATGCATTTGTGCCAAACCTCTTGTTAAGCATGCACATGCATCTTTTGGTAGACGCGCACGTTGTTTTCTGCCAAACCGCAAGTTAAGCATGCACATGCTGCTTTTGCCAGAACGTGCACGTGGATTTTTGAGAAACCACGTGCTAAGCACGCCCATGCTGCGCTTTTCAGCGCACGCGCATGCATTTGTCTCAAACCACTTGTTGAGCATGCACATGCATCTTTTGGTAGACGCGCACGATGGTTTCTCCCAAACCAGAACTTAAGCATGCACATGCTGCTTTTGCCAGAGCGTGCACGTGGATTTCTGCCAAACGACGTGCCAAACACGCCCATGGTGCGTTTTTCAGCGCACGCGCATGCATTTGTGTCAAACCACTTGCTAGGCATGCACAAGCATCTTTTGGTAGACGCGCACGTTGTTTTTTGCCAAACCGCAAGTTAAGCATGCACATGCTGCTTTTGCCAGAGCGTGCACGCGGATTTCTGCAAAACGACGTGCTAAGCACGCCCATACTACGCTTTACAGCGCACGCGCATGCATTTGTGCCAAACCTCTTGTTAAGCATGCACAAGCATCTTTTGGTACACGCGCACATTATTTTTTGCCAAACCGCAAGTTAAGCATGCACATGTTAAGCATGCACAGTTAAGCATGCTGCTTTTGCCAGAGCGCGCACGTGGGTTTTTGCAAAACGACGTGCCAAGCACGCCCATGCTGCGCTTTTCAGCGCACGTGCATGAATTTGTGCCAAACCACTTGTTAAGCATGCACATGTATCTTTGGGTAGACGCGCACGTTGTTTTCCGCCAAACCACAAGTTAAGCATGCACATGCTGCTTTTGCCAGAGCGCGCACGGGGATTTCTGCCAAACGACGTGCCAAGCACGCCCACGCTGCGCTTTTAAACGCACGCGCATGCATTTGTGCCAAACCACTTGTTGAGCATGCACATGCATCTTTTGGTAGACGCGCCCGTTGTTTTCTGCCAAACCACAAGTTAAGCATGCACATGCTGCTTTTGCCAGAGCGTGCACGCGGATTTCTGCAAAACGACGTCCTAAGCACGCCCATGCTGCGCTTTTCAGCGCACGCGCTTGCATTTGTGTCAAACCAGTTGTTGAGCATGCACATGCATCTTTTGGTAGACGCGCAGGTTGTTTTCTGCCAAACCACAAGTTAAGCTTGCACATGCTGCTTTTGCCAGAGCGTGCACGTGGATTTCTGACAAACCACGTGCTAAGCACACCCATGCTGCGCTTTTCAGCGCACGCGCATGCATTTCTCTCAAACCACTTGTTGAGCATGCACATGCATCTTTTGGTAGACGCGCACGTTGTTTTCTCCCAAACCAGAAGTTAAGCATGCACATGCTGCTTTTGCGAGAGCGCGCACGTGGATTTCAGCCAAACGACGTGCCAAGCACGCCCACGCTGCGCTTTTAAGCGCACGCGCCTGAATTTGTGCCAAACCACTTGTTAAGAATGCACATGCATCTCTTGGTAGACGCGCACGTTGTTTTCTGCCAAACCGCAAGTTAAGCATGCACATGCTGCTTTAGGTTAGGGTAGGTTATGTTAGGATAGGTTGGGTTGGGTTAGGATAGGTTAGGTTAGGTTGGGTTAGGTTAGGTTAGGTTAAGTTAGGTTAGGTTAGGTTAGGGTACGTTAGGTTAGGTTAGGTTAGGTTAGGTAAGGTTAGGTTAGGTTAGGTGAGGTTGTTTTTTGCCAAACCGCAAGTTAAGCATGCACATGCTGCTTTTGCCAGAGCGCGCACGTGGATTTCTCCCAAACGACGTGGCAAGCACGCCCATGCTGCGCTTTTCAGCGCACGCGCATGAATTTGTGCCAAACCACTTGTTAAGCATGCACATGTATCTTTGGGTAGACGCGCACGTTGTTTTCCGCCAAACCACAAGTTAAGCATGCACATGCTGCTTTTGCCAGAGCGTGCACGTGGATTTGTGCCAAACGACGTGCCAAGCACACCCATGCTGCGCTTTGCAGCGCACGTGCATGCATTTGGGCAAAACCACTTGTTAAACTTGCACATGCACCTTTTGGTAGACGCAAACGTTGTTTTGTGCCAAACCACAAGGTAAGCATGCACATGCTGCTTTTGCTAGAGCGCGCACATGGATTTCTGCCAAACGACGTGCCAAGCACGCCCATGCTGCGCTTTTCAGCGCACGCCCAGGCATTTATGCCAAATCACTTGTTAAACATGCACATGTATTTGTGGGTAGACGCGCACGTTGTTTTCTGCCAAACCACAAGTTAAGCATGCACATGCTGCTTTTGCCAAAGCGCGCACGTGGATTTCTGCAAAACGACGTGCCAAGCACGCCCATGCTGCGCTGTTCAGCGCACGCGCATGCATTTGTCTCAAACCACTTGTTGAGCATGCACATGCATGTTTTGGTAGACTCGCACGTTGTTTTCTCCCAAACCAGAAGTTAAGCATGCACATGCTGCTTTTGCCAGAGCGCGCACGTGGATTTCTGCCAAACGACGTGCCAAGCACGCCCACGCTGCGCTTTTAAACGCACGCGCATGCATTTGTGCCAAACCACTTGTTGAGCATGCACATGCATCTTTTGGTAGACGCGCCCGTTGTTTTCTGCCAAACCACAAGTTAAGCATGCACATGCTGCTTTTGCCAGAGCGTGCACGCGGATTTCTGCAAAACGACGTGCTAAGCACACCCATACTGCGCTTTACAGCGCACGCGCATGCATTTGTGCCAAACCCCTTGTTAAGCATGCACATGCATCTTTTGGCAGACGCGCACGTTGTTTTCTGCCAAACCGCAAGATAAGCATGCACATGCTGCTTTTGCCAGAGCGTGCACGTGGATTTCTGAGAAACCACGTGCTAAGCGCGCCCATGCTGCGCTTTTCAGCGCACGCGCATGCATTTGTCTCAAACCACTTGTTGAGCATGCACATGCATCTTTTGGTAGACGCGCACGTTGTTTTTTGCCAAACCGCAAGTTAAGCATGCACATGCTGCTTTTGCCAGAGCGTGCGCGCGGATTTCTGCAAAACGACGTGCTAAGCACGCCCATGCTGCGCTTTTCAGCGCACGCGCATGAATTTGTGCCAAACCACTTGTTAAGCATGCACATGTATCTTTGGGTAGACGCGCACGTTGTTTTCCGCCAAACCACAAGTTAAGCATGCACATGCTGCTTTTGCCAGAGCGTGCACGTGGATTTCTGAGAAACCACGTGCTAAGCACGCCAATGCTGCGCTTTTCAGCGCACGCGCATGCATTTGTCTCAAACCACTTGTTGAGCATGCACATGCATCTTTTGGTAGACGCGCACGATGGTTTCTCCCAAACCAGAACTTAAGCATGCACATGCTGCTTTTGCCAGAGCGCGCACGTGGATTTCTGCCAAACGACGTGCCAAGCACGGCCATGCTGCGCTTTTCAGTGCACGCGCATGCATTTGTGCCAAACCACTTGTTAAGAATGCACATGCATCCTTGGGTAGATGCGCACGTTGTTTTCTGCCAAAGCACAAGTTAAGCATGCACATGCTGCTTTTGCGAGAGCGCGCACGTGGATTTTTGCCAAACGACCTGGCAAGCACGCCGATCCTGTGTTTTTCAACGGACATGCATGCATTTGTGCCAAACCACTTGATAAGCATGCACATGCACCTTTTGGTAGATGCGCACGTTGTTTTGTGCCAAACCACAAGTTAAGCATGCACATGCTGCTTTTGCCAGAGCGTGCACGTGGACTTCTGCAGAACCACGTCCTAAGCACGCCCATGCTGCGCTTTTCAGCGCACGCGCTTGCATTTGTGTCAGACCAGTTGTTGAGCATGCACATGCATCTTTTGGTAGACGCGCAGGTTGTTTTCTGCCAAACCACAAGTTAAGCATGCACATGCTGCTATTGCCAGAGCGCGCACGTGGATTTCAGCCAAACGACGTGCCAAGCACGCCCACGCTGCGCTTTTAAGCGCACGCGCATGAATTTGTGCCAAACCACTTGTTAAGAATGCACATGCATCTCTTGGTAGACGCGCACGTTGTTTTCTGCCAAACCGCAAGTTAAGCATGCACATGCTGCTTTAGGTTAGGTTAGGTTAGGTTAGGATAGGTTGGGTTGGGTTAGGATAGGTTAGGTTAGGTTAAGTTAGGTTAGGTTAGGTTAGGTTAGGTTAAGTTAGGTTAGGTTAGGTTAGGGTACGTTAGGTTAGGTTAGGTTAGGTTAGGCAAGGTTAGGTTAGGTTAGGTTAGGTTGTTTTTTGCCAAACCGCAAGTTAAGCATGCACGTGCTGGTTTTGCCAGAGCGCGCACGTGGATTTCTCCCAAACGACGTGGCAAGCACGCCCATGCAGCGCTTTGCAGCGCACGTGCATGCATTTGTGCCAAACCACTTGGTAAGCATGCACATGCATCTTTCGGTAGACGCGCACGATGTTTTCTCCCAAACCAGAAGTTAAGCATGCACATGTTGCTTTGGCCAGAGCGCGCACGTGGATTTCTGCCAAACGACGTGCCAGGCATGCCCATGCTGCGCTTTTCAGCGCACGCGCATGCATTTGTGCCAAACCATTTGTTAAGAATGCACATGCATCTTTGGGTAGACGCGCACGTTGTTTTCTGCCAAACCACAAGTTAAGAATGCACATGCTGCTTTTGCCAGAGCGCGCACGTGGATTTCTGCAAAACGACGTGCCAAGCACGCCCATGCTGCGCTTTTCAGCGCACGCGCATGCATTTGTCTCAAACCACTTGTTGAGCATGCACATGCATCTTTTGGTAGACGCGCACGTTGTTTTCTCCCAAACCAGAAGTTAAGCATGCGCATGCTGCTTTTGCCAGAGCGCGCACGTGGATTTCTGCCAAACGACGTGCCAAGCACGCCCACGCTGCGCTTTTAAACGCACGCGCATGCATTTGTGCCAAACCACTTGTTGAGCATGCACATGCATCTTTTGATAGACGCGCACGTTGTTTTCTGCCATACCACAAGTTAAGCATGCACATGCTGCTTTTGCCAGAGCGTGCACGCGGATTTCTGGAAAACGACGTGCTAAGCACGCCCATACTGCGCTTTACAGCGCACGCGCATGCATTTGTGCCAAACCCCTTGTTAAGCATGCACATGCATCTTTTGGTAGACGCGCACGTTGTTTTCTGCCAAACCGCAAGTTAAGCATGCACATGCTGCTTTTGCCAGAGCGTGCACGTGGATTTCTGTGAAACCACGTGCTAAGCACGCCCATGCTGCGCTTTTCAGCGCACTTGCATGCATTTGTCTCAAACCACTTGTTGAGCATGCACATGCATCTTTTGGCAGACGCGCACGTTGTTTTTTGCCAAACCGCAAGTTAAGCATGCACATGCTGCTTTTGCCAGAGCGTGCACGCGGATTTCTGCAAAACGACGTGCTAAGCACGCCCATGCTGCGCTTTTCAGCGCACGCGCATGAATTTGTGCCAAACCACTTGTTAAGCATGCACATGTATCTTTGGGTAGACGCGCACGTTGTTTTCCGCCAAACCACAAGTTAAGCATGCACATGCTCCTTTTGCCAGAGCGCGCACGTGGATTTCTGCCAAACGACGTGCCAAGCACGCCCACGCTGCGCTTTTAAACGCACGCGCATTCATTTGTGCCAAACCACTTGTTGAGCATGCACACGCATCTTTTGGTAGACGCGCACGTTGTTTTCTCCCAAACCAGATGTTAAGCATGCACATGCTGCTTTTGCCAGAGCGTGCACGTGGATTTCTGCCAAACGACGTGCCAAGCACGCCCACGCTGCGCTTTTAAACGCACGCGCTTGCATTTGTGTCAAACCAGATGTTGAGCATGCACATGCATCTTTTGGTAGACGCGCACGTTGTTTTCTGCCAAACCACAAGTTAAGCATGCACATGCTGCTTTTGCCAGAGCGTGCACGCGGATTTCTGCAAAACGACGTGCTAAGCACGCCCATGCTGCGCTTTTCAGCGCACGCGCATGAATTTGTGCCAAACCACTTGTTAAGCATGCACATGTATCTTTGGGTAGACGCGCACGTTGTTTTCCGCCAAACCACAAGTTAAGCATGCACATGCTGCTTTTGCCAGAGCGTACACGTGGATTTCTGAGAAACCACGTGCTAAGCACGCCAATGCTGCGCTTTTCAGCGCACGCGCATGCATTTGTCTCAAACCACTTGTTGAGCATGCACATGCATCTTTTGGTAGACGCGCACGATGGTTTCTCCCAAACCAGAACTTAAGCATGCACATGCTGCTTTTGCCAGAGCGCGCACGTGGATTTCTGCCAAACGACGTGCCAAGCACGGCCATGCTGCGCTTTTCAGCGCACGCGCATGCATTTGTGCCAAACCACTTGTTAAGAATGCACATGCATCCTTGGGTAGATGCGCACGTTGTTTTCTGCCAAAGCACAAGTTAAGCATGCACATGCTGCTTTAGGTTAGGTTAGGTTGGGTTGGGTTAGGTTAGGTTAGGTTAGGTTAAGTTAGGTTAAGTTAGGTTAGGTTAGGTTGCGTTAGGTTAGGTTAGGTTAGGTAAGGTTAGGTTAGGTTAGGTTAGGTTAGGTTAAGTTAGGTTAAGTTAGGTTAGGTTAGGTTGCGTTAGGTTAGGTTAGGTTAGGTAAGGTTAGGTTAGGTTAGGTTGTTTACTGCCAAACCACAAGTTAAGCATGCACATGCTGCTTTTGCCAGAGCGTGCACGTGGATTTCTGCCAAATGACGTGCCATGCACGCCCATGGTGCGTTTTTCAGTGGACGCGCATGCATTTGTGTCAAACCACTTGCTAAGCATGCACAAGCATCTTTTGGTAGACGCGCACGTTGTTTTTTGCCAAACCGCAAGTTAAGCATGCACATGCTGCTTTTGCGAGAGCGCGCACGTGGATTTTTGCCAAACGACCTGGCAAGCACGCCGATCCTGTGTTTTTCAACGGACATGCATGCATTTGTGCCAAACCACTTGATAAGCATGCACATGCACCTTTTGGTAGATGCGCACGTTGTTTTGTGCCAAACCACAAGTTAAGCATGCACATGCTGCTTTTGCCAGAGCGTGCACGTGGACTTCTGCAGAACCACGTCCTAAGCACGCCCATGCTGCGCTTTTCAGCGCACGCGCTTGCATTTGTGTCAAACCAGTTGTTGAGCATGCACATGCATCTTTTGGTAGACGCGCAGGTTGTTTTCTGCCAAACCACAAGTTAAGCATGCACATGCTGCTTTTGCCAGAGCGCGCACGTGGATTTCAGCCAAACGACGTGCCAAGCACGCCCACGCTGCGCTTTTAAGCGCACGCGCATGAATTTGTGCCAAACCACTTGTTAAGAATGCACATGCATCTCTTGGTAGACGCGCACGTTGTTTTCTGCCAAACCGCAAGTTAAGCATGCACATGCTGCTTTAGGTTAGGTTAGGTTAGGTTAGGATAGGTTGGGTTGGGTTAGGATAGGTTAGGTTAGGTTGGGTTAGGTTAGGTTAGGTTAGGTTAGGTTAAGTTAGGTTAGGTTAGGTTAGGGTACGTTAGGTTAGGTTAGGTTAGGTTAGGCAAGGTTAGGTTAGGTTAGGTTAGGTTAGGTTGTTTTTTGCCAAACCGCAAGTTAAGCATGCACGTGCTGCTTTTGCCAGAGCGCGCACGTGGATTTCTCCCAAACGACGTGGCAAGCACGCCCATGCTGCGCTTTGCAGCGCACGTGCATGCATTTGTGCCAAACCACTTGGTAAGCATGCACATGCATCTTTTGGTAGACGCGCACGATGTTTTCTCCCAAACCAGAAGTTAAGCATGCACATGTTGCTTTGGCCAGAGCGCGCACGTGGATTTCTGCCAAACGACGTGCCAGGCATGCCCATGCTGCGCTTTTCAGCGCACGCGCATGCATTTGTGCCAAACCATTTGTTAAGAATGCACATGCATCTTTGGGTAGACGCGCACGTTGTTTTCTGCCAAACCACAAGTTAAGAATGCACATGCTGCTTTTGCCAGAGCGCGCACGTGGATTTCTGCAAAACGACGTGCCAAGCACGCCCATGCTGCGCTTTTCAGCGCACGCGCATGCATTTGTCTCAAACCACTTGTTGAGCATGCACATGCATCTTTTGGTAGACGCGCACGTTGTTTTCTCCCAAACCAGAAGTTAAGCATGCACATGCTGCTTTTGCCAGAGCGCGCACGTGGATTTCTGCCAAACGACGTGCCAAGCACGCCCACGCTGCGCTTTTAAACGCACGCGCATGCATTTGTGCCAAACCACTTGTTGAGCATGCACATGCATCTTTTGATAGACGCGCACGTTGTTTTCTGCCATACCACAAGTTAAGCATGCACATGCTGCTTTTGCCAGAGCAAGCACGCGGATTTCTGGAAAACGACGTGCTAAGCACGCCCATACTGCGCTTTACAGCGCACGCGCATGCATTTGTGCCAAACCCCTTGTTAAGCATGCACATGCATCTTTTGGTAGACGCGCACGTTGTTTTCTGCCAAACCGCAAGTTAAGCATGCACATGCTGCTTTTGCCAGAGCGTGCACGTGGATTTCTGTGAAACCACGTGCTAAGCACGCCCATGCTGCGCTTTTCAGTGCACTTGCATGCATTTGTCTCAAACCACTTGTTGAGCATGCACATGCATCTTTTGGCAGACGAGCACGTTGTTTTTTGCCAAACCGCAAGTTAAGCATGCACATGCTGCTTTTGCCAGAGCGTGCACGCGGATTTCTGCAAAACGACGTGCCAAGCACGCCCACGCTGCGCTTTTAAGCGCACGCGCATGAATTTGTGCCAAACCACTTGTTAAGAATGCACATGCATCTCTTGGTAGACGCGCACGTTGTTTTCTGCCAAACCGCAAGTTAAGCATGCACATGCTGCTTTAGGTTAGGTTAGGTTAGGTTAGGATAGGTTGGGTTGGGTTAGGATAGGTTAGGTTAGGTTAAGTTAGGTTAGGTTAGGTTAGGTTAGGTTAAGTTAGGTTAGGTTAGGTTAGGGTACGTTAGGTTAGGTTAGGTTAGGTTAGGCAAGGTTAGGTTAGGTTAGGTTAGGTTAGGTTGTTTTTTGCCAAACCGCAAGTTAAGCATGCACGTGCTGCTTTTGCCAGAGCGCGCACGTGGATTTCTCCCAAACGACGTGGCAAGCACGCCCATGCTGCGCTTTGCAGCGCACGTGCATGCATTTGTGCCAAACCACTTGGTAAGCATGCACATGCATCTTTCGGTAGACGCGCACGATGTTTTCTCCCAAACCAGAAGTTAAGCATGCACATGTTGCTTTGGCCAGAGCGCGCACGTGGATTTCTGCCAAACGACGTGCCAGGCATGCCCATGCTGCGCTTTTCAGCGCACGCGCATGCATTTGTGCCAAACCATTTGTTAAGAATGCACATGCATCTTTGGGTAGACGCGCACGTTGTTTTCTGCCAAACCACAAGTTAAGAATGCACATGCTGCTTTTGCCAGAGCGCGCACGTGGATTTCTGCAAAACGACGTGCCAAGCACGCCCATGCTGCGCTTTTCAGCGCACGCGCATGCATTTGTCTCAAACCACTTGTTGAGCATGCACATGCATCTTTTGGTAGACGCGCACGTTGTTTTCTCCCAAACCAGAAGTTAAGCATGCACATGCTGCTTTTGCCAGAGCGCGCACGTGGATTTCTGCCAAACGACGTGCCAAGCACGCCCACGCTGCGCTTTTAAACGCACGCGCATGCATTTGTGCCAAACCACTTGTTGAGCATGCACATGCATCTTTTGATAGACGCGCACGTTGTTTTCTGCCATACCACAAGTTAAGCATGCACATGCTGCTTTTGCCAGAGCGTGCACGCGGATTTCTGGAAAACGACGTGCTAAGCACGCCCATACTGCGCTTTACAGCGCACGCGCATGCATTTGTGCCAAACCCCTTGTTAAGCATGCACATGCATCTTTTGGTAGACGCGCACGTTGTTTTCTGCCAAACCGCAAGTTAAGCATGCACATGCTGCTTTTGCCAGAGCGTGCACGTGGATTTCTGTGAAACCACGTGCTAAGCACGCCCATGCTGCGCTTTTCAGCGCACTTGCATGCATTTGTCTCAAACCACTTGTTGAGCATGCACATGCATCTTTTGGCAGACGCGCACGTTGTTTTTTGCCAAACCGCAAGTTAAGCATGCACATGCTGCTTTTGCCAGAGCGTGCACGCGGATTTCTGCAAAACGACGTGCTAAGCACGCCCATGCTGCGCTTTTCAGCGCACGCGCATGAATTTGTGCCAAACCACTTGTTAAGCATGCACATGTATCTTTGGGTAGACGCGCACGTTGTTTTCCGCCAAACCACAAGTTAAGCATGCACATGCTCCTTTTGCCAGAGCGCGCACGTGGATTTCTGCCAAACGACGTGCCAAGCACGCCCACGCTGCGCTTTTAAACGCACGCGCATTCATTTGTGCGAAACCACTTGTTGAGCATGCACACGCATCTTTTGGTAGACGCGCACGTTGTTTTCTCCCAAACCAGATGTTAAGCATGCACATGCTGCTTTTGCCAGAGCGCGCACGTGGATTTCTGCCAAACGACGTGCCAAGCACGCCCACGCTGCGCTTTTAAACGCACGCGCTTGCATTTGTGTCAAACCAGATGTTGAGCATGCACATGCATCTTTTGGTAGACGCGCACGTTGTTTTCTGCCAAACCACAAGTTAAGCATGCACATGCTGCTTTTGCCAGAGCGTGCACGCGGATTTCTGCAAAACGACGTGCTAAGCACGCCCATGCTGCGCTTTTCAGCGCACGCGCATGAATTTGTGCCAAACCACTTGTTAAGCATGCACATGTATCTTTGGGTAGACGCGCACGTTGTTTTCCGCCAAACCACAAGTTAAGCATGCACATGCTGCTTTTGCCAGAGCGTACACGTGGATTTCTGAGAAACCACGTGCTAAGCACGCCAATGCTGCGCTTTTCAGCGCACGCGCATGCATTTGTCTCAAACCACTTGTTGAGCATGCACATGCATCTTTTGGTAGACGCGCACGATGGTTTCTCCCAAACCAGAACTTAAGCATGCACATGCTGCTTTTGCCAGAGCGCGCACGTGGATTTCTGCCACACGACGTGCCAAGCACGGCCATGCTGCGCTTTTCAGCGCACGCGCATGCATTTGTGCCAAACCACTTGTTAAGAATGCACATGCATCCTTGGGTAGATGCGCACGTTGTTTTCTGCCAAAGCACAAGTTAAGCATGCACATGCTGCTTTAGGTTAGGTTAGGTTGGGTTGGGTTAGGTTAGGTTAGGTTAGGTTAAGTTAGGTTAAGTTAGGTTAGGTTAGGTTGCGTTAGGTTAGGTTAGGTTAGGTAAGGTTAGGTTAGGTTAGGTTAGGTTAGGTTAAGTTAGGTTAAGTTAGGTTAGGTTAGGTTGCGTTAGGTTAGGTTAGGTTAGGTAAGGTTAGGTTAGGTTAGGTTGTTTACTGCCAAACCACAAGTTAAGCATGCACATGCTGCTTTTGCCAGAGCGTGCACGTGGATTTCTGCCAAATGACGTGCCATGCACGCCCATGGTGCGTTTTTCAGTGCACGCGCATGCATTTGTGTCAAACCACTTGCTAAGCATGCACAAGCATCTTTTGGTAGACGCGCACGTTGTTTTTTGCCAAACCGCAAGTTAAGCATGCACATGCTGCTTTTGCGAGAGCGCGCACGTGGATTTTTGCCAAACGACCTGGCAAGCACGCCGATCCTGTGTTTTTCAACGGACATGCATGCATTTGTGCCAAACCACTTGATAAGCATGCACATGCACCTTTTGGTAGATGCGCACGTTGTTTTGTGCCAAACCACAAGTTAAGCATGCACATGCTGCTTTTGCCAGAGCGTGCACGTGGACTTCTGCAGAACCACGTCCTAAGCACGCCCATGCTGCGCTTTTCAGCGCACGCGCTTGCATTTGTGTCAAACCAGTTGTTGAGCATGCACATGCATCTTTTGGTAGACGCGCAGGTTGTTTTCTGCCAAACCACAAGTTAAGCATGCACATGCTGCTTTTGCCAGAGCGCGCACGTGGATTTCAGCCAAACGACGTGCCAAGCACGCCCACGCTGCGCTTTTAAGCGCACGCGCATGAATTTGTGCCAAACCACTTGTTAAGAATGCACATGCATCTCTTGGTAGACGCGCACGTTGTTTTCTGCCAAACCGCAAGTTAAGCATGCACATGCTGCTTTTGCCAGAGCAAGCACGCGGATTTCTGGAAAACGACGTGCTAAGCACGCCCATACTGCGCTTTACAGCGCACGCGCATGCATTTGTGCCAAACCCCTTGTTAAGCATGCACATGCATCTTTTGGTAGACGCGCACGTTGTTTTCTGCCAAACCGCAAGTTAAGCATGCACATGCTGCTTTTGCCAGAGCGTGCACGTGGATTTCTGTGAAACCACGTGCTAAGCACGCCCATGCTGCGCTTTTCAGCGCACTTGCATGCATTTGTCTCAAACCACTTGTTGAGCATGCACATGCATCTTTTGGCAGACGCGCACGTTGTTTTTTGCCAAACCGCAAGTTAAGCATGCACATGCTGCTTTTGCCAGAGCGTGCACGCGGATTTCTGCAAAACGACGTGCCAAGCACGCCCACGCTGCGCTTTTAAGCGCACGCGCATGAATTTGTGCCAAACCACTTGTTAAGAATGCACATGCATCTCTTGGTAGACGCGCACGTTGTTTTCTGCCAAACCGCAAGTTAAGCATGCACATGCTGCTTTAGGTTAGGTTAGGTTAGGTTAGGATAGGTTGGGTTGGGTTAGGATAGGTTAGGTTAGGTTAAGTTAGGTTAGGTTAGGTTAGGTTAGGTTAAGTTAGGTTAGGTCAGGTTAGGGTACGTTAGGTTAGGTTAGGTTAGGTTAGGCAAGGTTAGGTTAGGTTAGGTTAGGTTAGGTTGTTTTTTGCCAAACCGCAAGTTAAGCATGCACGTGCTGCTTTTGCCAGAGCGCGCACGTGGATTTCTCCCAAACGACGTGGCAAGCACGCCCATGCTGCGCTTTGCAGCGCACGTGCATGCATTTGTGCCAAACCACTTGGTAAGCATGCACATGCATCTTTCGGTAGACGCGCACGATGTTTTCTCCCAAACCAGAAGTTAAGCATGCACATGTTGCTTTGGCCAGAGCGCGCACGTGGATTTCTGCCAAACGACGTGCCAGGCATGCCCATGCTGCGCTTTTCAGCGCACGCGCATTCATTTGTGCCAAACCACTTGTTGAGCATGCACACGCATCTTTTGGTAGACGCGCACGTTGTTTTCTCCCAAACCAGATGTTAAGCATGCACATGCTGCTTTTGCCAGAGCGCGCACGTGGATTTCTGCCAAACGACGTGCCAAGCACGCCCACGCTGCGCTTTTAAACGCACGCGCTTGCATTTGTGTCAAACCAGATGTTGAGCATGCACATGCATCTTTTGGTAGACGCGCACGTTGTTTTCTGCCAAACCACAAGTTAAGCATGCACATGCTGCTTTTGCCAGAGCGTGCACGCGGATTTCTGCAAAACGACGTGCTAAGCACGCCCATGCTGCGCTTTTCAGCGCACGCGCATGAATTTGTGCCAAACCACTTGTTAAGCATGCACATGTATCTTTGGGTAGACGCGCACGTTGTTTTCCGCCAAACCACAAGTTAAGCATGCACATGCTGCTTTTGCCAGAGCGTACACGTGGATTTCTGAGAAACCACGTGCTAAGCACGCCAATGCTGCGCTTTTCAGCGCACGCGCATGCATTTGTCTCAAACCACTTGTTGAGCATGCACATGCATCTTTTGGTAGACGCGCACGATGGTTTCTCCCAAACCAGAACTTAAGCATGCACATGCTGCTTTTGCCAGAGCGCGCACGTTGATTTCTGCCAAACGACGTGCCAAGCACGGCCATGCTGCGCTTTTCAGCGCACGCGCATGCATTTGTGCCAAACCACTTGTTAAGAATGCACATGCATCCTTGGGTAGATGCGCACGTTGTTTTCTGCCAAAGCACAAGTTAAGCATGCACATGCTGCTTTAGGTTAGGTTAGGTTGGGTTGGGTTAGGTTAGGTTAGGTTAGGTTAAGTTAGGTTAAGTTAGGTTAGGTTAGGTTGCGTTAGGTTAGGTTAGGTTAGGTAAGGTTAGGTTAGGTTAGGTTAGGTTAGGTTAAGTTAGGTTAAGTTAGGTTAGGTTAGGTTGCGTTAGGTTAGGTTAGGTTAGGTAAGGTTAGGTTAGGTTAGGTTGTTTACTGCCAAACCACAAGTTAAGCATGCACATGCTGCTTTTGCCAGAGCGTGCACGTGGATTTCTGCCAAATGACGTGCCATGCACGCCCATGGTGCGTTTTTCAGTGCACGCGCATGCATTTGTGTCAAACCACTTGCTAAGCATGCACAAGCATCTTTTGGTAGACGCGCACGTTGTTTTTTGCCAAACCGCAAGTTAAGCATGCACATGCTGCTTTTGCGAGAGCGCGCACGTGGATTTTTGCCAAACGACCTGGCAAGCACGCCGATCCTGTGTTTTTCAACGGACATGCATGCATTTGTGCCAAACCACTTGATAAGCATGCACATGCACCCTTTGGTAGATGCGCACGTTGTTTTGTGCCAAACCACAAGTTAAGCATGCACATGCTGCTTTTGCCAGAGCGTGCACGTGGACTTCTGCAGAACCACGTCCTAAGCACGCCCATGCTGCGCTTTTCAGCGCACGCGCTTGCATTTGTGTCAAACCAGTTGTTGAGCATGCACATGCATCTTTTGGTAGACGCGCAGGTTGTTTTCTGCCAAACCACAAGTTAAGCATGCACATGCTGCTTTTGCCAGAGCGCGCACGTGGATTTCTGCCAAACGACGTGCCAAGCACGCCCACGCTGCGCTTTTAAACGCACGCGCATGCATTTGTGCCAAACCACTTGTTGAGCATGCACATGCATCTTTTGATAGACGCGCACGTTGTTTTCTGCCATACCACAAGTTAAGCATGCACATGCTGCTTTTGCCAGAGCAAGCACGCGGATTTCTGGAAAACGACGTGCTAAGCACGCCCATACTGCGCTTTACAGCGCACGCGCATGCATTTGTGCCAAACCCCTTGTTAAGCATGCACATGCATCTTTGGTAGACGCGCACGTTGTTTTCTGCCAAACCGCAAGTTAAGCATGCACATGCTGCTTTTGCCAGAGCGTGCACGTGGATTTCTGTGAAACCACGTGCTAAGCACGCCCATGCTGCGCTTTTCAGCGCACTTGCATGCATTTGTCTCAAACCACTTGTTGAGCATGCACATGCATCTTTTGGCAGACGCGCACGTTGTTTTTTGCCAAACCGCAAGTTAAGCATGCACATGCTGCTTTTGCCAGAGCGTGCACGCGGATTTCTGCAAAACGACGTGCTAAGCACGCCCATGCTGCGCTTTTCAGCGCACGCGCATGAATTTGTGCCAAACCACTTGTTAAGCATGCACATGTATCTTTGGGTAGACGCGCACGTTGTTTTCCGCCAAACCACAAGTTAAGCATGCACATGCTCCTTTTGCCAGAGCGCGCACGTGGATTTCTGCCAAACGACGTGCCAAGCACGCCCACGCTGCGCTTTTAAACGCACGCGCATTCATTTGTGCCAAACCACTTGTTGAGCATGCACACGCATCTTTTGGTAGACGCGCACGTTGTTTTCTCCCAAACCAGATGTTAAGCATGCACATGCTGCTTTTGCCAGAGCGCGCACGTGGATTTCTGCAAAACGACGTGCCAAGCACGCCCACGCTGCGCTTTTAAACGCACGCGCTTGCATTTGTGTCAAACCAGATGTTGAGCATGCACATGCATCTTTTGGTAGACGCGCACGTTGTTTTCTGCCAAACCACAAGTTAAGCATGCACATGCTGCTTTTGCCAGAGCGTGCACGCGGATTTCTGCAAAACGACGTGCTAAGCACGCCCATACTGCGCTTTACAGCGCACGCGCATGCATTTGTGCCAAACCTCTTGTTAAGCATGCACAAGCATCTTTTGGTACACGCGCACGTTGTTTTCCGCCAAACCACAAGTTAAGCATGCACATGCTGCTTTTGCCAGAGCGTGCACGTGGATTTCTGCCAAAGGACGTGCCAAGCACACCCATGCTACGCTTTGCAGCGCACGTGCATGCATTTGGGCAAAACCACTTGTTAAACTTGCACATGCACCTTTTGGTAGACGCAAACGTTGTTTTGTGCCAAACCACAAGGTAAGCATGCACATGCTGATTTTGCCAGAGCGCGCATGTGGATTTCTGCCAAACGACGTGCCAAGCACGCCCACGCTGCGCTTTTAAACGCACGCGCATGCATTTGTGCCAAACCACTTGTTGAGCATGCACATGCATCTTTTGGTAGACGCACACGTTGTTTTCTCCCAAACCAGATGTTAAGCATGCACATGCTGCTTTTGCCAGAGCGCGCACGTGGATTTCTGCCAAACGACGTGCCAAGCACGCCCACGCTGCGCTTTTAAACGCACGCGCTTGCATTTGTGTCAAACCAGTTGTTGAGCATGCACATGCATCTTTTGGTAGACGCGCACGTTGTTTTCTGCCAAACCACAAGTTAAGCATGCACATGCTGCTTTTGCCAGAGCTTGCACGTGGATTTCTGACAAACCACGTGCTAAGCCCACCCATGCTGCGCTTTTCAGCGCACGCGCATGCATTTCTCTCAAACCACTTGTTGAGCATGCACATGCATCTTTTGGTAGACGCGCACGTTCTTTTCTCCCAAACCAGATGTTAAGCATGCACATGCTGCTTTTGCCAGAGCGCGCACGTGGATTTCTGCCAAACGACGTGCCAAGCACGCCCACGCTGCGCTTTTAAACGCACGCGCTTGCATTTGTGCCAAAGCACTTGTTGAGCATGCACATGCATCTTTTGGTAGACGCGCACGTTGTTTTCTGCCAAACCACAAGTTAAGCATGCACATGCTGCTTTTGCCAGAGCGTGCACGCGGATTTCTGCAAAACGACGTGCTAAGCACGCCCATACTGCGCTTTACAGCGCACGCGCATGCATTTGTGCCAAACCTCTTGTTAAGCATGCACAAGCATCTTTTGGTACATGCGCACGTTGTTTTTTGCCAAACCGCAAGTTAAGCATGCAAATGCTGCTTTTGCCAGAGCGTGCACGTGGATTTCTGCCAAACGACGTGCCAAGCACACCCATGCTGCGCTTTGCAGCGCACGTGCATGCATTTGGGCAAAACCACTTTTTAAGCTTGCACATGCACCTTTTGGTAGACGCAAACGTTGTTTTTTGCCAAACCACAAGGTAAGCATGCACATGCTGCTTTTTCTAGAGCGCGCACATGGATTTCTTCCAAACGACGTGCCAAGCACGCCCATGCTGCGCTTTTCAGCGCACGCCCAGGCATTTATGCCAAATCACTTGTTAAACATGCACATGTATTTGTGGGTAGACGCGCACGTTGTTTTCTGCCAAACCACAAGTTAAGCATGCACATGCTGCTTTTGCCAGAGCGTGCACGTGGATTTCTGCCAAATGACGTGCCATGCACGCCCATGGTGCGTTTTTCAGTGCACGCGCATGCATTTGTGTCAAACCACTTGCTAAGCATGCACAAGCATCTTTTGGTAGACGCGCACGTTGTTTTTTGCCAAACCGCAAGTTAAGCATGCACATGCTGCTTTTGCCAGAGCGCGCACGTGGATTTTTGCCAAACGACCTGGCAAGCACGCCGATCCTGTGTTTTTCAACGGACATGCATGCATTTGTGCCAAACCACTTGATAAGCATGCACATGCACCTTTTGGTAGATGCGCACGTTATTTTGTGCCAAACCACAAGTTAAGCATGCACATGCTGCTTTTGCCAGAGCGTGCACGTGGACTTCTGCAGAACCACGTCCTAAGCACGCCCATGCTGCGCTTTTCAGCGCACGCGCTTGCATTTGTGTCAAACCAGTTGTTGAGCATTCACATGCATCTTTTGGTAGACGCGCAGGTTGTTTTCTGCCAAACCACAAGTTAAGCATGCACATGCTGCTTTTGCCAGAGCGCGCACGTGGATTTCAGCCAAACGACGTGCCAAGCACGCCCACGCTGCGCTTTTAAGCGCACGCACATGAATTTGTGCCAAACCACTTGTTAAGAATGCACATGCATCTCTTGGTAGACGCGCACGTTGTTTTCTGCCAAACCGCAAGTTAAGCATGCACATGCTGCTTTTGCCAGAGCAAGCACGCGGATTTCTGGAAAACGACGTGCTAAGCACGCCCATACTGCGCTTTACAGCGCACGCGCATGCATTTGTGCCAAACCCCTTGTTAAGCATGCACATGCATCTTTTGGTAGACGCGCACGTTGTTTTCTGCCAAACCGCAAGTTAAGCATGCACATGCTGCTTTTGCCAGAGCGTGCACGTGGATTTCTGTGAAACCACGTGCTAAGCACGCCCATGCTGCGCTTTTCAGCGCACTTGCATGCATTTGTCTCAAACCACTTGTTGAGCATGCACATGCATCTTTTGGCAGACGCGCACGTTGTTTTTTGCCAAACCGCAAGTTAAGCATGCACATGCTGCTTTTGCCAGAGCGTGCACGCGGATTTCTGCAAAACGACGTGCTAAGCACGCCCATGCTGCGCTTTTAAACGCACGCGCATTCATTTGTGCCAAACCACTTGTTGAGCATGCACACGCATCTTTTGGTAGACGCGCACGTTGTTTTCTCCCAAACCAGATGTTAAGCATGCACATGCTGCTTTTGCCAGAGCGCGCACGTGGATTTCTGCAAAACGAAGTGCCAAGCACGCCCACGCTGCGCTTTTAAACGCACGCGCTTGCATTTGTGTCAAACCAGATGTTGAGCATGCACATGCATCTTTTGGTAGACGCGCACGTTGTTTTCTGCCAAACCACAAGTTAAGCATGCACATGCTGCTTTTGCCAGAGCGTGCACGCGGATTTCTGCAAAACGACGTGCTAAGCACGCCCATACTGCGCTTTACAGCGCACGCGCATGCATTTGTGCCAAACCTCTTGTTAAGCATGCACAAGCATCTTTTGGTACACGCGCACGTTGTTTTCCGCCAAACCACAAGTTAAGCATGCACATGCTGCTTTTGCCAGAGCGTGCACGTGGATTTCTGCCAAAGGACGTGCCAAGCACACCCATGCTACGCTTTGCAGCGCACGTGCATGCATTTGGGCAAAACCACTTGTTAAACTTGCACATGCACCTTTTGGTAGACGCAAACGTTGTTTTGTGCCAAACCACAAGGTAAGCATGCACATGCTGATTTTGCCAGAGCGCGCATGTGGATTTCTGCCAAACGACGTGCCAAGCACGCCCACGCTGCGCTTTTAAACGCACGCGCATGCATTTGTGCCAAACCACTTGTTGAGCATGCACATGCATCTTTTGGTAGACGCACACGTTGTTTTCTCCCAAACCAGATGTTAAGCATGCACATGCTGCTTTTGCCAGAGCGCGCACGTGGATTTCTGCCAAACGACGTGCCAAGCACGCCCACGCTGCGCTTTTAAACGCACGCGCTTGCATTTGTGTCAAACCAGTTGTTGAGCATGCACATGCATCTTTTGGTAGACGCGCACGTTGTTTTCTGCCAAACCACAAGTTAAGCATGCACATGCTGCTTTTGCCAGAGCTTGCACGTGGATTTCTGACAAACCACGTGCTAAGCCCACCCATGCTGCGCTTTTCAGCGCACGCGCATGCATTTCTCTCAAACCACTTGTTGAGCATGCACATGCATCTTTTGGTAGACGCGCACGTTCTTTTCTCCCAAACCAGATGTTAAGCATGCACATGCTGCTTTTGCCAGAGCGCGCACGTGGATTTCTGCCAAACGACGTGCCAAGCACGCCCACGCTGCGCTTTTAAACGCACGCGCTTGCATTTGTGCCAAAGCACTTGTTGAGCATGCACATGCATCTTTTGGTAGACGCGCACGTTGTTTTCTGCCAAACCACAAGTTAAGCATGCACATGCTGCTTTTGCCAGAGCGTGCACGCGGATTTCTGCAAAACGACGTGCTAAGCACGCCCATACTGCGCTTTACAGCGCACGCGCATGCATTTGTGCCAAACCTCTTGTTAAGCATGCACAAGCATCTTTTGGTACATGCGCACGTTGTTTTTTGCCAAACCGCAAGTTAAGCATGCACATGCTGCTTTTGCCAGAGCGCGCACGTGGATTTCTGCAAAACGACGTGCCAAGCACGCCCATGCTGCGCTTTTCAGCGCACGCGCATGAATTTGTGCCAAACCACTTGTTAAGCATGCACATGTATCTTTGGGTAGGCGCGCACGTTGTTTTCCGCCAAACCACAAGTTAAGCATGCAAATGCTGCTTTTGCCAGAGCGTGCACGTGGATTTCTGCCAAACGACGTGCCAAGCACACCCATGCTGCGCTTTGCAGCGCACGTGCATGCATTTGGGCAAAACCACTTGTTAAGCTTGCACATGCACCTTTTGGTAGACGCAAACGTTGTTTTTTGCCAAACCACAAGGTAAGCATGCACATGCTGCTTTTTCTAGGGCGCGCACATGGATTTCTTCCAAACGACGTGCCAAGCACGCCCATGCTGCGCTTTTCAGCGCACGCCCAGGCATTTATGCCAAATCACTTGTTAAACATGCACATGTATTTGTGGGTAGACGCGCACGTTGTTTTCTGCCAAACCACAAGTTAAGCATGCACATGCTGCTTTTGCCAGAGCGTGCACGTGGATTTCTGCCAAATGACGTGCCATGCACGCCCATGGTGCGTTTTTCAGTGCACGCGCATGCATTTGTGTCAAACCACTTGCTAAGCATGCACAAGCATCTTTTGGTAGACGCGCACGTTGTTTTTTGCCAAACGACCTGGCAAGCACGCCGATCCTGTGTTTTTCAACGGACATGCATGCATTTGTGCCAAACCACTCGATAAGCATGCACATGCACCTTTTGGTAGATGCGCACGTTGTTTTGTGCCAAACCACAAGTTAAGCATGCACATGCTGCTTTTGCCAGAGCGTGCACGTGGACTTCTGCAGAACCACGTCCTAAGCACGCCCATGCTGCGCTTTTCAGCGCACGCGCTTGCATTTGTGTCAAACCAGTTGTTGAGCATGCACATGCATCTTTTGGTAGACGCGCAGGTTGTTTTCTGCCAAACCACAAGTTAAGCATGCACATGCTGCTTTTGCCAGAGCGCGCACGTGGATTTCAGCCAAACGACGTGCCAAGCACGCCCACGCTGCGCTTTTAAGCGCACGCGCATGAATTTGTGCCAAACCACTTGTTAAGAATGCACATGCATCTCTTGGTAGACGCGCACGTTGTTTTCTGCCAAACCGCAAGTTAAGCATGCACATGCTGCTTTAGGTTAGGTTAGGTTAGGTTAGGATAGGTTGGGTTGGGTTAGGATAGGTTAGGTTAGGTTGGGTTAGGTTAGGTTAGGTTAGGTTAGGTTAAGTTAGGTTAGGTTAGGTTAGGGTACGTTAGGTTAGGTTAGGTTAGGTTAGGCAAGGTTAGGTTAGGTTAGGTTAGGTTAGGTTGTTTTTTGCCAAACCGCAAGTTAAGCATGCACGTGCTGCTTTTGCCAGAGCGCGCACGTGGATTTCTCCCAAACGACGTGGCAAGCACGCCCATGCTGCGCTTTTTAGCGGACGCGCATGCATTTGTGCCAAACCACTTGGTAAGCATGCACATGCATCTTTTGGTAGACGCGCACGATGTTTTCTCCCAAACCAGAAGTTAAGCATGCACATGTTGCTTTGGCCAGAGCGCGCACGTGGATTTCTGCCAAACGACGTGCCAGGCACGCCCATGCTGCGCTTTTCAGCGCACGCGCATGCATTTGTGCCAAACCATTTGTTAAGAATGCACATGCATCTTTTGGTAGACGCGCACGTTGTTTTCTGCCAAACCACAAGTTAAGAATGCACATGCTGCTTTTGCCAGAGCGCGCACGTGGATTTCTGCAAAACGACGTGCCAAGCACGCCTATGCTGCGCTTTTCAGCGCACGCGCATGCATTTGTCTCAAACCACTTGTTGAGCATGCACATGCATCTTTTGGTAGACGCGCACGTTGTTTTCTCCCAAACCAGAAGTTAAGCATGCACATGCTGCTTTTGCCAGAGCGCGCACGTGGATTTCTGCCAAACGACGTGCCAAGCACGCCCACGCTGCGCTTTTAAACGCACGCGCATGCATTTGTGCCAAACCACTTGTTGAGCATGCACATGCATCTTTTGATAGACGCGCACGTTGTTTTCTGCCATACCACAAGTTAAGCATGCACATGCTGCTTTTGCCAGAGCGTGCACGCGGATTTCTGGAAAACGACGTGCTAAGCACGCCCATACTGCGCTTTACAGCGCACGCGCATGCATTTGTGCCAAACCCCTTGTTAAGCATGCACATGCATCTTTTGGTAGACGCGCACGTTGTTTTCTGCCAAACCGCAAGTTAAGCATGCACATGCTGCTTTTGCCAGAGCGTGCACGTGGATTTCTGTGAAACCACGTGCTAAGCACGCCCATGCTGCGCTTTTCAGCGCACTTGCATGCATTTGTCTCAAACCACTTGTTGAGCATGCACATGCATCTTTTGGTAGACGCGCACGTTGTTTTTTGCCAAACCGCAAGTTAAGCATGCACATGCTGCTTTTGCCAGAGCGTGCACGCGGATTTCTGCAAAACGACGTGCTAAGCACGCCCATGCTGCGCTTTTCAGCGCACGCGCATGAATTTGTGCCAAACCACTTGTTAAGCATGCACATGTATCTTTGGGTAGACGCGCACGTTGTTTTCCGCCAAACCACAAGTTAAGCATGCACATGCTCCTTTTGCCAGAGCGCGCACGTGGATTTCTGCCAAACGACGTGCCAAGCACGCCCACGCTGCGCTTTTAAACGCACGCGCATTCATTTGTGCCAAACCACTTGTTGAGCATGCACACGCATCTTTTGGTAGACGCGCACGTTGTTTTCTCCCAAACCAGATGTTAAGCATGCACATGCTGCTTTTGCCAGAGCGCGCACGTGGATTTCTGCCAAACGACGTGCCAAGCACGCCCACGCTGCGCTTTTAAACGCACGCGCTTGCATTTGTGTCAAACCAGATGTTGAGCATGCACATGCATCTTTTGGTAGACGCGCACGTTGTTTTCTGCCAAACCACAAGTTAAGCATGCACATGCTGCTTTTGCCAGAGCGTGCACGCGGATTTCTGCAAAACGACGTGCTAAGCACGCCCATACTGCGCTTTACAGCGCACGCGCATGCATTTGTGCCAAACCTCTTGTTAAGCATGCACAAGCATCTTTTGGTACACGCGCACGTTGTTTTTTGCCAAACCGCAAGTTAAGCATGCACATGCTGCTTTTGCCAGAGCGCGCACGTGGATTTCTGCAAAACGACGTGCCAAGCACGCCCATGCTGCGCTTTTCAGCGCACGCGCATGAATTTGTGCCAAACCACTTGTTAAGCATGCACATGTATCTTTGGGTAGACGCGCACGTTGTTTTCCGCCAAACCACAAGTTAAGCATGCACATGCTGCTTTTGCCAGAGCGTGCACGTGGATTTCTGCCAAAGGACGTGCCAAGCACACCCATGCTACGCTTTGCAGCGCACGTGCATGCATTTGTGCAAAACCACTGGTTAAACTTGCACATGCACCTTTTGGTAGACGCAAACGTTGTTTTGTGCCAAACCACAAGGTAAGCATGCACATGCTGATTTTGCCAGAGCGCGCATGTGGATTTCTGCCAAACGACGTGCCAAGCACGCCCACGCTGCGCTTTTAAACGCACGCGCATGCATTTGTGCCAAACCACTTGTTGAGCATGCACATGCATCTTTTGGTAGACGCGCACGTTGTTTTCTCCCAAACCAGATGTTAAGCATGCACATGCTGCTTTTGCCAGAGCGCGCACGTGGATTTCTGCCAAACGACGTGCCAAGCACGCCCACGCTGCGCTTTTAAACGCACGCGCTTGCATTTGTGTCAAACCAGTTGTTGAGCATGCACATGCATCTATTGGTAGACGCGCACGTTGTTTTCTGCCAAACCACAAGTTAAGCATGCACATGCTGCTTTTGCCAGAGCTTGCACGTGGATTTCTGACTAACCACGTGCTAAGCCCACCCATGCTGCGCTTTTCAGCGCACGCGCATGCATTTCTCTCAAACCACTTGTTGAGCATGCACATGCATCTTTTCGTAGACGCGCACGTTCTTTTCTCCCAAACCAGATGTTAAGCATGCACATGCTGCTTTTGCCAGAGCGCGCACGTGGATTTCTGCCAAACGACGTGCCAAGCACGCCCACGCTGCGCTTTTAAACGCACGCGCTTGCATTTGTGCCAAAGCACTTGTTGAGCATGCACATGCATCTTTTGGTAGACGCGCACGTTGTTTTCTGCCAAACCACAAGTTAAGCATGCACATGCTGCTTTTGCCAGAGCGTGCACGCGGATTTCTGCAAAACGACGTGCTAAGCACGCCCATACTGCGCTTTACAGCGCACGCGCATGCATTTGTGCCAAACCTCTTGTTAAGCATGCACAAGCATCTTTTGGTACATGCGCACGTTGTTTTTTGCCAAACCGCAAGTTAAGCATGCACATGCTGCTTTTGCCAGAGCGCGCACGTGGATTTCTGCAAAACGACGTGCCAAGCACGCCCATGCTGCGCTTTTCAGCGCACGCGCATGAATTTGTGCCAAACCACTTGTTAAGCATGCACATGTATCTTTGGGTAGGCGCGCACGTTGTTTTCCGCCAAACCACAAGTTAAGCATGCAAATGCTGCTTTTGCCAGAGCGTGCACGTGGATTTCTGCCAAACGACGTGCCAAGCACACCCATGCTGCGCTTTGCAGCGCACGTGCATGCATTTGGGCAAAACCACTTGTTAAGCTTGCACATGCACCTTTTGGTAGACGCAAACGTTGTTTTTTGCCAAACCACAAGGTAAGCATGCACATGCTGCTTTTTCTAGGGCGCGCACATGGATTTCTTCCAAACGACGTGCCAAGCACGCCCATGCTGCGCTTTTCAGCGCACGCCCAGGCATTTATGCCAAATCACTTGTTAAACATGCACATGTATTTGTGGGTAGACGCGCACGTTGTTTTCTGCCAAACCACAAGTTAAGCATGCACATGCTGCTTTTGCCAGAGCGTGCACGTGGATTTCTGCCAAATGACGTGCCATGCACGCCCATGGTGCGTTTTTCAGTGCACGCGCATGCATTTGTGTCAAACCACTTGCTAAGCATGCACAAGCATCTTTTGGTAGACGCGCACGTTGTTTTTTGCCAAACGACCTGGCAAGCACGCCGATCCTGTGTTTTTCAACGGACATGCATGCATTTGTGCCAAACCACTCGATAAGCATGCACATGCACCTTTTGGTAGATGCGCACGTTGTTTTGTGCCAAACCACAAGTTAAGCATGCACATGCTGCTTTTGCCAGAGCGTGCACGTGGACTTCTGCAGAACCACGTCCTAAGCACGCCCATGCTGCGCTTTTCAGCGCACGCGCTTGCATTTGTGTCAAACCAGTTGTTGAGCATGCACATGCATCTTTTGGTAGACGCGCAGGTTGTTTTCTGCCAAACCACAAGTTAAGCATGCACATGCTGCTTTTGCCAGAGCGCGCACGTGGATTTCAGCCAAACGACGTGCCAAGCACGCCCACGCTGCGCTTTTAAGCGCACGCGCATGAATTTGTGCCAAACCACTTGTTAAGAATGCACATGCATCTCTTGGTAGACGCGCACGTTGTTTTCTGCCAAACCGCAAGTTAAGCATGCACATGCTGCTTTAGGTTAGGTTAGGTTAGGTTAGGATAGGTTGGGTTGGGTTAGGATAGGTTAGGTTAGGTTGGGTTAGGTTAGGTTAGGTTAGGTTAGGTTAAGTTAGGTTAGGTTAGGTTAGGGTACGTTAGGTTAGGTTAGGTTAGGTTAGGTTGTTTTTTGCCAAACCGCAAGTTAAGCATGCACGTGCTGCTTTTGCCAGAGCGCGCACGTGGATTTCTCCCAAACGACGTGGCAAGCACGCCCATGCTGCGCTTTTTAGCGGACGCGCATGCATTTGTGCCAAACCACTTGGTAAGCATGCACATGCATCTTTTGGTAGACGCGCACGATGTTTTCTCCCAAACCAGAAGTTAAGCATGCACATGTTGCTTTGGCCAGAGCGCGCACGTGGATTTCTGCCAAACGACGTGCCAGGCATGCCCATGCTGCGCTTTTCAGCGCACGCGCATGCATTTGTGCCAAACCATTTGTTAAGAATGCACATGCATCTTTTGGTAGACGCGCACGTTGTTTTCTGCCAAACCACAAGTTAAGAATGCACATGCTGCTTTTGCCAGAGCGCGCACGTGGATTTCTGCAAAACGACGTGCCAAGCACGCCCATGCTGCGCTTTTCAGCGCACGCGCATGCATTTGTCTCAAACCACTTGTTGAGCATGCACATGCATCTTTTGGTAGACGCGCACGTTGTTTTCTCCCAAACCAGAAGTTAAGCATGCACATGCTGCTTTTGCCAGAGCGCGCACGTGGATTTCTGCCAAACGACGTGCCAAGCACGCCCACGCTGCGCTTTTAAACGCACGCGCATGCATTTGTGCCAAACCACTTGTTGAGCATGCACATGCATCTTTTGATAGACGCGCACGTTGTTTTCTGCCATACCACAAGTTAAGCATGCACATGCTGCTTTTGCCAGAGCGTGCACGCGGATTTCTGGAAAACGACGTGCTAAGCACGCCCATACTGCGCTTTACAGCGCACGCGCATGCATTTGTGCCAAACCCCTTGTTAAGCATGCACATGCATCTTTTGGTAGACGCGCACGTTGTTTTCTGCCAAACCACAAGTTAAGCATGCACATGCTGCTTTTGCCAGAGCGTGCACGCGGATTTCTGCAAAACGACGTGCTAAGCACGCCCATACTGCGCTTTACAGCGCACGCGCATGAATTTGTGCCAAACCACTTGTTAAGCATGCACATGTATCTTTGGGTAGACGCGCACGTTGTTTTCCGCCAAACCACAAGTTAAGCATGCACATGCTGCTTTTGCCAGAGCGTGCACGTGGATTTCTGCCAAAGGACGTGCCAAGCACACCCATGCTACGCTTTGCAGCGCACGTGCATGCATTTGTGCAAAACCACTGGTTAAACTTGCACATGCACCTTTTGGTAGACGCAAACGTTGTTTTGTGCCAAACCACAAGGTAAGCATGCACATGCTGATTTTGCCAGAGCGCGCATGTGGATTTCTGCCAAACGACGTGCCAAGCACGCCCACGCTGCGCTTTTAAACGCACGCGCATGCATTTGTGCCAAACCACTTGTTGAGCATGCACATGCATCTTTTGGTAGACGCGCACGTTGTTTTCTCCCAAACCAGATGTTAAGCATGCACATGCTGCTTTTGCCAGAGCGCGCACGTGGATTTCTGCCAAACGACGTGCCAAGCACGCCCACGCTGCGCTTTTAAACGCACGCGCTTGCATTTGTGTCAAACCAGTTGTTGAGCATGCACATGCATCTATTGGTAGACGCGCACGTTGTTTTCTGCCAAACCACAAGTTAAGCATGCACATGCTGCTTTTGCCAGAGCTTGCACGTGGATTTCTGACTAACCACGTGCTAAGCCCACCCATGCTGCGCTTTTCAGCGCACGCGCATGCATTTCTCTCAAACCACTTGTTGAGCATGCACATGCATCTTTTCGTAGACGCGCACGTTCTTTTCTCCCAAACCAGATGTTAAGCATGCACATGCTGCTTTTGCCAGAGCGCGCACGTGGATTTCTGCCAAACGACGTGCCAAGCACGCCCACGCTGCGCTTTTAAACGCACGCGCTTGCATTTGTGCCAAACCACTTGTTGAGCATGCACATGCATCTTTTGGTAGACGCGCACGTTGTTTTCTGCTAAACCACAAGTTAAGCATGCACATGCTGCTTTTGCCAGAGCGTGCACGCGGATTTCTGCAAAACGACGTGCTAAGCACGCCCATACTGCGCTTTACAGCGCACGCGCATGCATTTGTGCCAAACCTCTTGTTAAGCATGCACAAGCATCTTTTGGTACATGCGCACGTTGTTTTTTGCCAAACCGCAAGTTAAGCATGCACATGCTGCTTTTGCCAGAGCGCGCACGTGGATTTCTGCAAAACGACGTGCCAAGCACGCCCATGCTGCGCTTTTCAGCGCACGCGCATGAATTTGTGCCAAACCACTTGTTAAGCATGCACATGTATCTTTGGGTAGGCGGGCACGTTGTTTTCCGCCAAACCACAAGTTAAGCATGCAAATGCTGCTTTTGCCAGAACGTGCACTTGGATTTCTGCCAAACGACGTGCCAAGCACACCCATGCTGCGCTTTGCAGCGCACGTGCATGCATTTGGGCAAAACCACTTGTTAAGCTTGCACATGCACCTTTTGGTAGACGCAAACGTTGTTTTTTGCCAAACCACAAGGTAAGCATGCACATGCTGCTTTTTCTAGAGCGCGCACATGGATTTCTTCCAAACGACGTGCCAAGCACGCCCATGCTGCGCTTTTCAGCGCACGCCCAGGCATTTATGCCAAATCACTTGTTAAACATGCACATGTATTTGTGGGTAGACGCGCACGTTGTTTTCTGCCAAACCACAAGTTAAGCATGCACATGCTGCTTTTGCCAGAGCGCGCACGTGGATTTCTGCAAAACGACGTGCCAAGCACGCCCATGCTGCGCTTTTCAGCGCACGCGCATGCATTTGTCTCAAACCACTTGTTGAGCATGCACATGCATCTTTTGGTAGACGCGCACGTTGTTTTCTCCCAAACCAGATGTTAAGCATGCACATGCTGCTTTTGCCAGAGCGCGCACGTGGATTTCTGCCAAACGACGTGCCAAGCACGCCCACGCTGCGCTTTTAAACGCACGCGCTTGCATTTGTGTCAAACCAGTTGTTGAGCATGCACATGCATCTTTTGGTAGACGAGCACGTTGTTTTCTGCCAAACCACAAGTTAAGCATGCACATGCTGCTTTTGCCAGAGCTTGCACGTGGATTTCTGACAAACCACGTGCTAAGCCAACCCATGCTGCGCTTTTCAGCGCACGCGCATGCATTTCTCTCAAACCACTTGTTGAGCATGCACATGCATCTTTTGGTAGACGCGCACGTTGTTTTCTCCCAAACCAGATGTTAAGCATGCACATGCTGCTTTTGCCAGAGCGCGCACGTGGATTTCTGCCAAACGACGTGCCAAGCACGCCCACGCTGCGCTTTTAAACGCACGCGCTTGCATTTGTGCCAAACCACTTGTTGAGCATGCACATGCATCTTTTGGTAGACGCGCACGTTGTTTTCTGCCAAACCACAAGTTAAGCATGCACATGCTGCTTTTGCCAGAGCTAGAATAGCAGCTTGGGCTTGTTGGTTTTCCATCCTGCTAGTAACAGCGCAAAATGTAGACAAGGGACGAGACAAGAAGACACCACAAGCGCTGACTTGCACGTGGATTTCTGACAAACCACGTGCTAAGCCCACCCATGCTGCGCTTTTCAGCGCACGCGCATGCATTTCTCTCAAACCACTTGTTGAGCATGCACATGCATCTTTTGGTAGACGCGCACGTTGTTTTCTGCCAAACCGCAAGTTAAGCATGCACATGCTGCTTTTGCCAGAACGTGCACGTGGATTTCTGAGAAACCACGTGCTAAGCACGCCCATGCTGCGCTTTTCAGCGCACGCGCATGCATTTGTCTCAAACCACTTGTTGAGCATGCACATGCATCTTTTGGTAGACGCGCACGTTGTTTTCTCCCAAACCAGATGTTAAGCATGCACATGCTGCTTTTGCCAGAGCGCGCACGTGGATTTCTGCCAAACGACGTGCCAAGCACGCCCATACTGCGCTTTACAGCGCACGTGCATGCATTTGTGCCAAACCTCTTGTTAAGCATGCACAAGCATCTTTTGGTACATGCGCACGTTGTTTTTTGCCAAACCGCAAGATAAGCATGCACATGCTGCTTTTGCCAGAGCGCGCACGTGGATTTCTGCAAAACGACGTGCCAAGCACGCCCATGCTGCGCTTTTCAGCGCACGCGCATGAATTTGTGCCAAACCACTTGTTAAGCATGCACATGTATCTTTGGGTAGACGCGCACGTTGTTTTCCGCCAAACCACAAGTTAAGCATGCAAATGCTGCTTTTGCCAGAGCGTGCACGTGGATTTCTGCCAAACGACGTGCCAAGCACACCCATGCTGCGCTTTGCAGCGCACGCGCATGCATTTGGGCAAACCACTTGTTAAGCTTGCACATGCACCTTTTGGTAGACGCAAACGTTGTTTTGTGCCAAACCACAAGGTAAGCATGCACATGCTGCTTTTTCTAGAGCGCGCACATGGATTTCTGCCAAACGACGTGCCAAGCACGCCCATGCTGCGCTTTTCAGCGCACGCGCATGAATTTGTGCCAAACCAATTGTTAAGCATGCACATGTATCTTTGGGTAGACGCGCACGTTTTCCGCCAAACCACAAGTTAAGCATGCACATGCTCCTTTTGCCAGAGCGTGCACGTGGATTTCTGCCAAACGACGTGCCAAGCACACCCATGCTGCGCTTTGCAGCGCACTTGCATGCATTTGGGCAAAACCACTTGTTAAGCTTGCACATGCACCTTTTGGTAGACGCAAACGTTGTTTTTTGCCAAACCACAAGGTAAGCATGCACATGCTGCTTTTTCTAGAGCGCGCACATGGATTTCTGCCAAACGACGTGCCAAGCACGCCCATGCTGCGCTTTTCAGCGCACGCCCAGGCATTTATGCCAAATCACTTGTTAAACATGCACATGTATTTGTGGGTAGACGCGCACGTTGTTTTCTGCCAAACCACAAGTTAAGCATGCACATGCTGCTTTTGCCAGAGCGCGCACGTGGATTTCTGCAAAACGACGTGCCAAGCACGCCCATGCTGCGCTTTTCAGCGCACGCGCATGCATTTGTCTCAAACCACTTGTTGAGCATGCACATGCATCTTTTGGTAGACGCGCACGTTGTTTTCTGCCAAACCACAAGTTAAGCATGCACATGCTGCTTTTGCCAGAGCTTGCACGTGGATTTCTGACAAACCACGTGCTAAGCCCACCCATGCTGCGCTTTTCAGCGCACGCGCATGCATTTCTCTCAAACCACTTGTTGAGCATGCACATGCATCTTTTGGTAGACGCGCACGTTCTTTTCTCCCAAACCAGATGTTAAGCATGCACATGCTGCTTTTGCCAGAGCGCGCACGTGGATTTCTGCCAAACGACGTGCCAAGCACGCCCACGCTGCGCTTTTAAACGCACGCGCTTGCATTTGTGCCAAAGCACTTGTTGAGCATGCACATGCATCTTTTGGTAGACGCGCACGTTGTTTTCTGCCAAACCACAAGTTAAGCATGCACATGCTGCTTTTGCCAGAGCGTGCACGCGGATTTCTGCAAAACGACGTGCTAAGCACGCCCATACTGCGCTTTACAGCGCACGCGCATGCATTTGTGCCAAACCTCTTGTTAAGCATGCACAAGCATCTTTTGGTACATGCGCACGTTGTTTTTTGCCAAACCGCAAGTTAAGCATGCAAATGCTGCTTTTGCCAGAGCGTGCACGTGGATTTCTGCCAAACGACGTGCCAAGCACACCCATGCTGCGCTTTGCAGCGCACGTGCATGCATTTGGGCAAAACCACTTTTTAAGCTTGCACATGCACCTTTTGGTAGACGCAAACGTTGTTTTTTGCCAAACCACAAGGTAAGCATGCACATGCTGCTTTTTCTAGAGCGCGCACATGGATTTCTTCCAAACGACGTGCCAAGCACGCCCATGCTGCGCTTTTCAGCGCACGCCCAGGCATTTATGCCAAATCACTTGTTAAACATGCACATGTATTTGTGGGTAGACGCGCACGTTGTTTTCTGCCAAACCACAAGTTAAGCATGCACATGCTGCTTTTGCCAGAGCGTGCACGTGGATTTCTGCCAAATGACGTGCCATGCACGCCCATGGTGCGTTTTTCAGTGCACGCGCATGCATTTGTGTCAAACCACTTGCTAAGCATGCACAAGCATCTTTTGGTAGACGCGCACGTTGTTTTTTGCCAAACCGCAAGTTAAGCATGCACATGCTGCTTTTGCCAGAGCGCGCACGTGGATTTTTGCCAAACGACCTGGCAAGCACGCCGATCCTGTGTTTTTCAACGGACATGCATGCATTTGTGCCAAACCACTTGATAAGCATGCACATGCACCTTTTGGTAGATGCGCACGTTATTTTGTGCCAAACCACAAGTTAAGCATGCACATGCTGCTTTTGCCAGAGCGTGCACGTGGACTTCTGCAGAACCACGTCCTAAGCACGCCCATGCTGCGCTTTTCAGCGCACGCGCTTGCATTTGTGTCAAACCAGTTGTTGAGCATTCACATGCATCTTTTGGTAGACGCGCAGGTTGTTTTCTGCCAAACCACAAGTTAAGCATGCACATGCTGCTTTTGCCAGAGCGCGCACGTGGATTTCAGCCAAACGACGTGCCAAGCACGCCCACGCTGCGCTTTTAAGCGCACGCACATGAATTTGTGCCAAACCACTTGTTAAGAATGCACATGCATCTCTTGGTAGACGCGCACGTTGTTTTCTGCCAAACCGCAAGTTAAGCATGCACATGCTGCTTTTGCCAGAGCAAGCACGCGGATTTCTGGAAAACGACGTGCTAAGCACGCCCATACTGCGCTTTACAGCGCACGCGCATGCATTTGTGCCAAACCCCTTGTTAAGCATGCACATGCATCTTTTGGTAGACGCGCACGTTGTTTTCTGCCAAACCGCAAGTTAAGCATGCACATGCTGCTTTTGCCAGAGCGTGCACGTGGATTTCTGTGAAACCACGTGCTAAGCACGCCCATGCTGCGCTTTTCAGCGCACTTGCATGCATTTGTCTCAAACCACTTGTTGAGCATGCACATGCATCTTTTGGCAGACGCGCACGTTGTTTTTTGCCAAACCGCAAGTTAAGCATGCACATGCTGCTTTTGCCAGAGCGTGCACGCGGATTTCTGCAAAACGACGTGCTAAGCACGCCCATGCTGCGCTTTTAAACGCACGCGCATTCATTTGTGCCAAACCACTTGTTGAGCATGCACACGCATCTTTTGGTAGACGCGCACGTTGTTTTCTCCCAAACCAGATGTTAAGCATGCACATGCTGCTTTTGCCAGAGCGCGCACGTGGATTTCTGCAAAACGAAGTGCCAAGCACGCCCACGCTGCGCTTTTAAACGCACGCGCTTGCATTTGTGTCAAACCAGATGTTGAGCATGCACATGCATCTTTTGGTAGACGCGCACGTTGTTTTCTGCCAAACCACAAGTTAAGCATGCACATGCTGCTTTTGCCAGAGCGTGCACGCGGATTTCTGCAAAACGACGTGCTAAGCACGCCCATACTGCGCTTTACAGCGCACGCGCATGCATTTGTGCCAAACCTCTTGTTAAGCATGCACAAGCATCTTTTGGTACACGCGCACGTTGTTTTCCGCCAAACCACAAGTTAAGCATGCACATGCTGCTTTTGCCAGAGCGTGCACGTGGATTTCTGCCAAAGGACGTGCCAAGCACACCCATGCTACGCTTTGCAGCGCACGTGCATGCATTTGGGCAAAACCACTTGTTAAACTTGCACATGCACCTTTTGGTAGACGCAAACGTTGTTTTGTGCCAAACCACAAGGTAAGCATGCACATGCTGATTTTGCCAGAGCGCGCATGTGGATTTCTGCCAAACGACGTGCCAAGCACGCCCACGCTGCGCTTTTAAACGCACGCGCATGCATTTGTGCCAAACCACTTGTTGAGCATGCACATGCATCTTTTGGTAGACGCACACGTTGTTTTCTCCCAAACCAGATGTTAAGCATGCACATGCTGCTTTTGCCAGAGCGCGCACGTGGATTTCTGCCAAACGACGTGCCAAGCACGCCCACGCTGCGCTTTTAAACGCACGCGCTTGCATTTGTGTCAAACCAGTTGTTGAGCATGCACATGCATCTTTTGGTAGACGCGCACGTTGTTTTCTGCCAAACCACAAGTTAAGCATGCACATGCTGCTTTTGCCAGAGCTTGCACGTGGATTTCTGACAAACCACGTGCTAAGCCCACCCATGCTGCGCTTTTCAGCGCACGCGCATGCATTTCTCTCAAACCACTTGTTGAGCATGCACATGCATCTTTTGGTAGACGCGCACGTTCTTTTCTCCCAAACCAGATGTTAAGCATGCACATGCTGCTTTTGCCAGAGCGCGCACGTGGATTTCTGCCAAACGACGTGCCAAGCACGCCCACGCTGCGCTTTTAAACGCACGCGCTTGCATTTGTGCCAAAGCACTTGTTGAGCATGCACATGCATCTTTTGGTAGACGCGCACGTTGTTTTCTGCCAAACCACAAGTTAAGCATGCACATGCTGCTTTTGCCAGAGCGTGCACGCGGATTTCTGCAAAACGACGTGCTAAGCACGCCCATACTGCGCTTTACAGCGCACGCGCATGCATTTGTGCCAAACCTCTTGTTAAGCATGCACAAGCATCTTTTGGTACATGCGCACGTTGTTTTTTGCCAAACCGCAAGTTAAGCATGCACATGCTGCTTTTGCCAGAGCGCGCACGTGGATTTCTGCAAAACGACGTGCCAAGCACGCCCATGCTGCGCTTTTCAGCGCACGCGCATGAATTTGTGCCAAACCACTTGTTAAGCATGCACATGTATCTTTGGGTAGGCGCGCACGTTGTTTTCCGCCAAACCACAAGTTAAGCATGCAAATGCTGCTTTTGCCAGAGCGTGCACGTGGATTTCTGCCAAACGACGTGCCAAGCACACCCATGCTGCGCTTTGCAGCGCACGTGCATGCATTTGGGCAAAACCACTTGTTAAGCTTGCACATGCACCTTTTGGTAGACGCAAACGTTGTTTTTTGCCAAACCACAAGGTAAGCATGCACATGCTGCTTTTTCTAGGGCGCGCACATGGATTTCTTCCAAACGACGTGCCAAGCACGCCCATGCTGCGCTTTTCAGCGCACGCCCAGGCATTTATGCCAAATCACTTGTTAAACATGCACATGTATTTGTGGGTAGACGCGCACGTTGTTTTCTGCCAAACCACAAGTTAAGCATGCACATGCTGCTTTTGCCAGAGCGTGCACGTGGATTTCTGCCAAATGACGTGCCATGCACGCCCATGGTGCGTTTTTCAGTGCACGCGCATGCATTTGTGTCAAACCACTTGCTAAGCATGCACAAGCATCTTTTGGTAGACGCGCACGTTGTTTTTTGCCAAACGACCTGGCAAGCACGCCGATCCTGTGTTTTTCAACGGACATGCATGCATTTGTGCCAAACCACTCGATAAGCATGCACATGCACCTTTTGGTAGATGCGCACGTTGTTTTGTGCCAAACCACAAGTTAAGCATGCACATGCTGCTTTTGCCAGAGCGTGCACGTGGACTTCTGCAGAACCACGTCCTAAGCACGCCCATGCTGCGCTTTTCAGCGCACGCGCTTGCATTTGTGTCAAACCAGTTGTTGAGCATGCACATGCATCTTTTGGTAGACGCGCAGGTTGTTTTCTGCCAAACCACAAGTTAAGCATGCACATGCTGCTTTTGCCAGAGCGCGCACGTGGATTTCAGCCAAACGACGTGCCAAGCACGCCCACGCTGCGCTTTTAAGCGCACGCGCATGAATTTGTGCCAAACCACTTGTTAAGAATGCACATGCATCTCTTGGTAGACGCGCACGTTGTTTTCTGCCAAACCGCAAGTTAAGCATGCACATGCTGCTTTAGGTTAGGTTAGGTTAGGTTAGGATAGGTTGGGTTGGGTTAGGATAGGTTAGGTTAGGTTGGGTTAGGTTAGGTTAGGTTAGGTTAGGTTAAGTTAGGTTAGGTTAGGTTAGGGTACGTTAGGTTAGGTTAGGTTAGGTTAGGCAAGGTTAGGTTAGGTTAGGTTAGGTTAGGTTGTTTTTTGCCAAACCGCAAGTTAAGCATGCACGTGCTGCTTTTGCCAGAGCGCGCACGTGGATTTCTCCCAAACGACGTGGCAAGCACGCCCATGCTGCGCTTTTTAGCGGACGCGCATGCATTTGTGCCAAACCACTTGGTAAGCATGCACATGCATCTTTTGGTAGACGCGCACGATGTTTTCTCCCAAACCAGAAGTTAAGCATGCACATGTTGCTTTGGCCAGAGCGCGCACGTGGATTTCTGCCAAACGACGTGCCAGGCACGCCCATGCTGCGCTTTTCAGCGCACGCGCATGCATTTGTGCCAAACCATTTGTTAAGAATGCACATGCATCTTTTGGTAGACGCGCACGTTGTTTTCTGCCAAACCACAAGTTAAGAATGCACATGCTGCTTTTGCCAGAGCGCGCACGTGGATTTCTGCAAAACGACGTGCCAAGCACGCCTATGCTGCGCTTTTCAGCGCACGCGCATGCATTTGTCTCAAACCACTTGTTGAGCATGCACATGCATCTTTTGGTAGACGCGCACGTTGTTTTCTCCCAAACCAGAAGTTAAGCATGCACATGCTGCTTTTGCCAGAGCGCGCACGTGGATTTCTGCCAAACGACGTGCCAAGCACGCCCACGCTGCGCTTTTAAACGCACGCGCATGCATTTGTGCCAAACCACTTGTTGAGCATGCACATGCATCTTTTGATAGACGCGCACGTTGTTTTCTGCCATACCACAAGTTAAGCATGCACATGCTGCTTTTGCCAGAGCGTGCACGCGGATTTCTGGAAAACGACGTGCTAAGCACGCCCATACTGCGCTTTACAGCGCACGCGCATGCATTTGTGCCAAACCCCTTGTTAAGCATGCACATGCATCTTTTGGTAGACGCGCACGTTGTTTTCTGCCAAACCGCAAGTTAAGCATGCACATGCTGCTTTTGCCAGAGCGTGCACGTGGATTTCTGTGAAACCACGTGCTAAGCACGCCCATGCTGCGCTTTTCAGCGCACTTGCATGCATTTGTCTCAAACCACTTGTTGAGCATGCACATGCATCTTTTGGTAGACGCGCACGTTGTTTTTTGCCAAACCGCAAGTTAAGCATGCACATGCTGCTTTTGCCAGAGCGTGCACGCGGATTTCTGCAAAACGACGTGCTAAGCACGCCCATGCTGCGCTTTTCAGCGCACGCGCATGAATTTGTGCCAAACCACTTGTTAAGCATGCACATGTATCTTTGGGTAGACGCGCACGTTGTTTTCCGCCAAACCACAAGTTAAGCATGCACATGCTCCTTTTGCCAGAGCGCGCACGTGGATTTCTGCCAAACGACGTGCCAAGCACGCCCACGCTGCGCTTTTAAACGCACGCGCATTCATTTGTGCCAAACCACTTGTTGAGCATGCACACGCATCTTTTGGTAGACGCGCACGTTGTTTTCTCCCAAACCAGATGTTAAGCATGCACATGCTGCTTTTGCCAGAGCGCGCACGTGGATTTCTGCCAAACGACGTGCCAAGCACGCCCACGCTGCGCTTTTAAACGCACGCGCTTGCATTTGTGTCAAACCAGATGTTGAGCATGCACATGCATCTTTTGGTAGACGCGCACGTTGTTTTCTGCCAAACCACAAGTTAAGCATGCACATGCTGCTTTTGCCAGAGCGTGCACGCGGATTTCTGCAAAACGACGTGCTAAGCACGCCCATACTGCGCTTTACAGCGCACGCGCATGCATTTGTGCCAAACCTCTTGTTAAGCATGCACAAGCATCTTTTGGTACACGCGCACGTTGTTTTTTGCCAAACCGCAAGTTAAGCATGCACATGCTGCTTTTGCCAGAGCGCGCACGTGGATTTCTGCAAAACGACGTGCCAAGCACGCCCATGCTGCGCTTTTCAGCGCACGCGCATGAATTTGTGCCAAACCACTTGTTAAGCATGCACATGTATCTTTGGGTAGACGCGCACGTTGTTTTCCGCCAAACCACAAGTTAAGCATGCACATGCTGCTTTTGCCAGAGCGTGCACGTGGATTTCTGCCAAAGGACGTGCCAAGCACACCCATGCTACGCTTTGCAGCGCACGTGCATGCATTTGTGCAAAACCACTGGTTAAACTTGCACATGCACCTTTTGGTAGACGCAAACGTTGTTTTGTGCCAAACCACAAGGTAAGCATGCACATGCTGATTTTGCCAGAGCGCGCATGTGGATTTCTGCCAAACGACGTGCCAAGCACGCCCACGCTGCGCTTTTAAACGCACGCGCATGCATTTGTGCCAAACCACTTGTTGAGCATGCACATGCATCTTTTGGTAGACGCGCACGTTGTTTTCTCCCAAACCAGATGTTAAGCATGCACATGCTGCTTTTGCCAGAGCGCGCACGTGGATTTCTGCCAAACGACGTGCCAAGCACGCCCACGCTGCGCTTTTAAACGCACGCGCTTGCATTTGTGTCAAACCAGTTGTTGAGCATGCACATGCATCTATTGGTAGACGCGCACGTTGTTTTCTGCCAAACCACAAGTTAAGCATGCACATGCTGCTTTTGCCAGAGCTTGCACGTGGATTTCTGACTAACCACGTGCTAAGCCCACCCATGCTGCGCTTTTCAGCGCACGCGCATGCATTTCTCTCAAACCACTTGTTGAGCATGCACATGCATCTTTTCGTAGACGCGCACGTTCTTTTCTCCCAAACCAGATGTTAAGCATGCACATGCTGCTTTTGCCAGAGCGCGCACGTGGATTTCTGCCAAACGACGTGCCAAGCACGCCCACGCTGCGCTTTTAAACGCACGCGCTTGCATTTGTGCCAAAGCACTTGTTGAGCATGCACATGCATCTTTTGGTAGACGCGCACGTTGTTTTCTGCCAAACCACAAGTTAAGCATGCACATGCTGCTTTTGCCAGAGCGTGCACGCGGATTTCTGCAAAACGACGTGCTAAGCACGCCCATACTGCGCTTTACAGCGCACGCGCATGCATTTGTGCCAAACCTCTTGTTAAGCATGCACAAGCATCTTTTGGTACATGCGCACGTTGTTTTTTGCCAAACCGCAAGTTAAGCATGCACATGCTGCTTTTGCCAGAGCGCGCACGTGGATTTCTGCAAAACGACGTGCCAAGCACGCCCATGCTGCGCTTTTCAGCGCACGCGCATGAATTTGTGCCAAACCACTTGTTAAGCATGCACATGTATCTTTGGGTAGGCGCGCACGTTGTTTTCCGCCAAACCACAAGTTAAGCATGCAAATGCTGCTTTTGCCAGAGCGTGCACGTGGATTTCTGCCAAACGACGTGCCAAGCACACCCATGCTGCGCTTTGCAGCGCACGTGCATGCATTTGGGCAAAACCACTTGTTAAGCTTGCACATGCACCTTTTGGTAGACGCAAACGTTGTTTTTTGCCAAACCACAAGGTAAGCATGCACATGCTGCTTTTTCTAGGGCGCGCACATGGATTTCTTCCAAACGACGTGCCAAGCACGCCCATGCTGCGCTTTTCAGCGCACGCCCAGGCATTTATGCCAAATCACTTGTTAAACATGCACATGTATTTGTGGGTAGACGCGCACGTTGTTTTCTGCCAAACCACAAGTTAAGCATGCACATGCTGCTTTTGCCAGAGCGTGCACGTGGATTTCTGCCAAATGACGTGCCATGCACGCCCATGGTGCGTTTTTCAGTGCACGCGCATGCATTTGTGTCAAACCACTTGCTAAGCATGCACAAGCATCTTTTGGTAGACGCGCACGTTGTTTTTTGCCAAACGACCTGGCAAGCACGCCGATCCTGTGTTTTTCAACGGACATGCATGCATTTGTGCCAAACCACTCGATAAGCATGCACATGCACCTTTTGGTAGATGCGCACGTTGTTTTGTGCCAAACCACAAGTTAAGCATGCACATGCTGCTTTTGCCAGAGCGTGCACGTGGACTTCTGCAGAACCACGTCCTAAGCACGCCCATGCTGCGCTTTTCAGCGCACGCGCTTGCATTTGTGTCAAACCAGTTGTTGAGCATGCACATGCATCTTTTGGTAGACGCGCAGGTTGTTTTCTGCCAAACCACAAGTTAAGCATGCACATGCTGCTTTTGCCAGAGCGCGCACGTGGATTTCAGCCAAACGACGTGCCAAGCACGCCCACGCTGCGCTTTTAAGCGCACGCGCATGAATTTGTGCCAAACCACTTGTTAAGAATGCACATGCATCTCTTGGTAGACGCGCACGTTGTTTTCTGCCAAACCGCAAGTTAAGCATGCACATGCTGCTTTAGGTTAGGTTAGGTTAGGTTAGGATAGGTTGGGTTGGGTTAGGATAGGTTAGGTTAGGTTGGGTTAGGTTAGGTTAGGTTAGGTTAGGTTAAGTTAGGTTAGGTTAGGTTAGGGTACGTTAGGTTAGGTTAGGTTAGGTTAGGTTGTTTTTTGCCAAACCGCAAGTTAAGCATGCACGTGCTGCTTTTGCCAGAGCGCGCACGTGGATTTCTCCCAAACGACGTGGCAAGCACGCCCATGCTGCGCTTTTTAGCGGACGCGCATGCATTTGTGCCAAACCACTTGGTAAGCATGCACATGCATCTTTTGGTAGACGCGCACGATGTTTTCTCCCAAACCAGAAGTTAAGCATGCACATGTTGCTTTGGCCAGAGCGCGCACGTGGATTTCTGCCAAACGACGTGCCAGGCATGCCCATGCTGCGCTTTTCAGCGCACGCGCATGCATTTGTGCCAAACCATTTGTTAAGAATGCACATGCATCTTTTGGTAGACGCGCACGTTGTTTTCTGCCAAACCACAAGTTAAGAATGCACATGCTGCTTTTGCCAGAGCGCGCACGTGGATTTCTGCAAAACGACGTGCCAAGCACGCCCATGCTGCGCTTTTCAGCGCACGCGCATGCATTTGTCTCAAACCACTTGTTGAGCATGCACATGCATCTTTTGGTAGACGCGCACGTTGTTTTCTCCCAAACCAGAAGTTAAGCATGCACATGCTGCTTTTGCCAGAGCGCGCACGTGGATTTCTGCCAAACGACGTGCCAAGCACGCCCACGCTGCGCTTTTAAACGCACGCGCATGCATTTGTGCCAAACCACTTGTTGAGCATGCACATGCATCTTTTGATAGACGCGCACGTTGTTTTCTGCCATACCACAAGTTAAGCATGCACATGCTGCTTTTGCCAGAGCGTGCACGCGGATTTCTGGAAAACGACGTGCTAAGCACGCCCATACTGCGCTTTACAGCGCACGCGCATGCATTTGTGCCAAACCCCTTGTTAAGCATGCACATGCATCTTTTGGTAGACGCGCACGTTGTTTTCTGCCAAACCACAAGTTAAGCATGCACATGCTGCTTTTGCCAGAGCGTGCACGCGGATTTCTGCAAAACGACGTGCTAAGCACGCCCATACTGCGCTTTACAGCGCACGCGCATGAATTTGTGCCAAACCACTTGTTAAGCATGCACATGTATCTTTGGGTAGACGCGCACGTTGTTTTCCGCCAAACCACAAGTTAAGCATGCACATGCTGCTTTTGCCAGAGCGTGCACGTGGATTTCTGCCAAAGGACGTGCCAAGCACACCCATGCTACGCTTTGCAGCGCACGTGCATGCATTTGTGCAAAACCACTGGTTAAACTTGCACATGCACCTTTTGGTAGACGCAAACGTTGTTTTGTGCCAAACCACAAGGTAAGCATGCACATGCTGATTTTGCCAGAGCGCGCATGTGGATTTCTGCCAAACGACGTGCCAAGCACGCCCACGCTGCGCTTTTAAACGCACGCGCATGCATTTGTGCCAAACCACTTGTTGAGCATGCACATGCATCTTTTGGTAGACGCGCACGTTGTTTTCTCCCAAACCAGATGTTAAGCATGCACATGCTGCTTTTGCCAGAGCGCGCACGTGGATTTCTGCCAAACGACGTGCCAAGCACGCCCACGCTGCGCTTTTAAACGCACGCGCTTGCATTTGTGTCAAACCAGTTGTTGAGCATGCACATGCATCTATTGGTAGACGCGCACGTTGTTTTCTGCCAAACCACAAGTTAAGCATGCACATGCTGCTTTTGCCAGAGCTTGCACGTGGATTTCTGACTAACCACGTGCTAAGCCCACCCATGCTGCGCTTTTCAGCGCACGCGCATGCATTTCTCTCAAACCACTTGTTGAGCATGCACATGCATCTTTTCGTAGACGCGCACGTTCTTTTCTCCCAAACCAGATGTTAAGCATGCACATGCTGCTTTTGCCAGAGCGCGCACGTGGATTTCTGCCAAACGACGTGCCAAGCACGCCCACGCTGCGCTTTTAAACGCACGCGCTTGCATTTGTGCCAAACCACTTGTTGAGCATGCACATGCATCTTTTGGTAGACGCGCACGTTGTTTTCTGCTAAACCACAAGTTAAGCATGCACATGCTGCTTTTGCCAGAGCGTGCACGCGGATTTCTGCAAAACGACGTGCTAAGCACGCCCATACTGCGCTTTACAGCGCACGCGCATGCATTTGTGCCAAACCTCTTGTTAAGCATGCACAAGCATCTTTTGGTACATGCGCACGTTGTTTTTTGCCAAACCGCAAGTTAAGCATGCACATGCTGCTTTTGCCAGAGCGCGCACGTGGATTTCTGCAAAACGACGTGCCAAGCACGCCCATGCTGCGCTTTTCAGCGCACGCGCATGAATTTGTGCCAAACCACTTGTTAAGCATGCACATGTATCTTTGGGTAGGCGGGCACGTTGTTTTCCGCCAAACCACAAGTTAAGCATGCAAATGCTGCTTTTGCCAGAACGTGCACTTGGATTTCTGCCAAACGACGTGCCAAGCACACCCATGCTGCGCTTTGCAGCGCACGTGCATGCATTTGGGCAAAACCACTTGTTAAGCTTGCACATGCACCTTTTGGTAGACGCAAACGTTGTTTTTTGCCAAACCACAAGGTAAGCATGCACATGCTGCTTTTTCTAGAGCGCGCACATGGATTTCTTCCAAACGACGTGCCAAGCACGCCCATGCTGCGCTTTTCAGCGCACGCCCAGGCATTTATGCCAAATCACTTGTTAAACATGCACATGTATTTGTGGGTAGACGCGCACGTTGTTTTCTGCCAAACCACAAGTTAAGCATGCACATGCTGCTTTTGCCAGAGCGCGCACGTGGATTTCTGCAAAACGACGTGCCAAGCACGCCCATGCTGCGCTTTTCAGCGCACGCGCATGCATTTGTCTCAAACCACTTGTTGAGCATGCACATGCATCTTTTGGTAGACGCGCACGTTGTTTTCTCCCAAACCAGATGTTAAGCATGCACATGCTGCTTTTGCCAGAGCGCGCACGTGGATTTCTGCCAAACGACGTGCCAAGCACGCCCACGCTGCGCTTTTAAACGCACGCGCTTGCATTTGTGTCAAACCAGTTGTTGAGCATGCACATGCATCTTTTGGTAGACGAGCACGTTGTTTTCTGCCAAACCACAAGTTAAGCATGCACATGCTGCTTTTGCCAGAGCTTGCACGTGGATTTCTGACAAACCACGTGCTAAGCCAACCCATGCTGCGCTTTTCAGCGCACGCGCATGCATTTCTCTCAAACCACTTGTTGAGCATGCACATGCATCTTTTGGTAGACGCGCACGTTGTTTTCTCCCAAACCAGATGTTAAGCATGCACATGCTGCTTTTGCCAGAGCGCGCACGTGGATTTCTGCCAAACGACGTGCCAAGCACGCCCACGCTGCGCTTTTAAACGCACGCGCTTGCATTTGTGCCAAACCACTTGTTGAGCATGCACATGCATCTTTTGGTAGACGCGCACGTTGTTTTCTGCCAAACCACAAGTTAAGCATGCACATGCTGCTTTTGCCAGAGCTAGAATAGCAGCTTGGGCTTGTTGGTTTTCCATCCTGCTAGTAACAGCGCAAAATGTAGACAAGGGACGAGACAAGAAGACACCACAAGCGCTGACTTGCACGTGGATTTCTGACAAACCACGTGCTAAGCCCACCCATGCTGCGCTTTTCAGCGCACGCGCATGCATTTCTCTCAAACCACTTGTTGAGCATGCACATGCATCTTTTGGTAGACGCGCACGTTGTTTTCTGCCAAACCGCAAGTTAAGCATGCACATGCTGCTTTTGCCAGAACGTGCACGTGGATTTCTGAGAAACCACGTGCTAAGCACGCCCATGCTGCGCTTTTCAGCGCACGCGCATGCATTTGTCTCAAACCACTTGTTGAGCATGCACATGCATCTTTTGGTAGACGCGCACGTTGTTTTCTCCCAAACCAGATGTTAAGCATGCACATGCTGCTTTTGCCAGAGCGCGCACGTGGATTTCTGCCAAACGACGTGCCAAGCACGCCCATACTGCGCTTTACAGCGCACGTGCATGCATTTGTGCCAAACCTCTTGTTAAGCATGCACAAGCATCTTTTGGTACATGCGCACGTTGTTTTTTGCCAAACCGCAAGATAAGCATGCACATGCTGCTTTTGCCAGAGCGCGCACGTGGATTTCTGCAAAACGACGTGCCAAGCACGCCCATGCTGCGCTTTTCAGCGCACGCGCATGAATTTGTGCCAAACCACTTGTTAAGCATGCACATGTATCTTTGGGTAGACGCGCACGTTGTTTTCCGCCAAACCACAAGTTAAGCATGCAAATGCTGCTTTTGCCAGAGCGTGCACGTGGATTTCTGCCAAACGACGTGCCAAGCACACCCATGCTGCGCTTTGCAGCGCACGCGCATGCATTTGGGCAAACCACTTGTTAAGCTTGCACATGCACCTTTTGGTAGACGCAAACGTTGTTTTGTGCCAAACCACAAGGTAAGCATGCACATGCTGCTTTTTCTAGAGCGCGCACATGGATTTCTGCCAAACGACGTGCCAAGCACGCCCATGCTGCGCTTTTCAGCGCACGCGCATGAATTTGTGCCAAACCAATTGTTAAGCATGCACATGTATCTTTGGGTAGACGCGCACGTTTTCCGCCAAACCACAAGTTAAGCATGCACATGCTCCTTTTGCCAGAGCGTGCACGTGGATTTCTGCCAAACGACGTGCCAAGCACACCCATGCTGCGCTTTGCAGCGCACTTGCATGCATTTGGGCAAAACCACTTGTTAAGCTTGCACATGCACCTTTTGGTAGACGCAAACGTTGTTTTTTGCCAAACCACAAGGTAAGCATGCACATGCTGCTTTTTCTAGAGCGCGCACATGGATTTCTGCCAAACGACGTGCCAAGCACGCCCATGCTGCGCTTTTCAGCGCACGCCCAGGCATTTATGCCAAATCACTTGTTAAACATGCACATGTATTTGTGGGTAGACGCGCACGTTGTTTTCTGCCAAACCACAAGTTAAGCATGCACATGCTGCTTTTGCCAGAGCGCGCACGTGGATTTCTGCAAAACGACGTGCCAAGCACGCCCATGCTGCGCTTTTCAGCGCACGCGCATGCATTTGTCTCAAACCACTTGTTGAGCATGCACATGCATCTTTTGGTAGACGCGCACGTTGTTTTCTCCCAAACCAGATGTTAAGCATGCACATGCTGCTTTTGCCAGAGCGCGCACGTGGATTTCTGCCAAACGACGTGCCAAGCAGGCCCACGCTGCGCTTTTAAACGCACGCGCTTGCATTTGTGTCAAACCAGTTGTTGAGCATGCACATGCATCTTTTGGTAGACGAGCACGTTGTTTTCTGCCAAACCACAAGTTAAGCATGCACATGCTGCTTTTGCCAGAGCTTGCACGTGGATTTCTGACAAACCACGTGCTAAGCCCACCCATGCTGCGCTTTTCAGCGCACGCGCATGCATTTCTCTCAAACCACTTGTTGAGCATGCACATGCATCTTTTGGTAGACGCGCACGTTGTTTTCTCCCAAACCAGATGTTAAGCATGCACATGCTGCTTTTGCCAGAGCGCGCACGTGGATTTCTGCCAAACGACGTGCCAAGCACGCCCACGCTGCGCTTTTAAACGCACGCGCTTGCATTTGTGCCAAACCACTTGTTGAGCATGCACATGCATCTTTTGGTAGACGCGCACGTTGTTTTCTGCCAAACCACAAGTTAAGCATGCACATGCTGCTTTTGCGAGAGCTTGCACGTGGATTTCTGACAAACCACGTGCTAAGCCCACCCAAGCTGCGCTTTTCAGGGCACGCGCATGCATTTCTCTCAAACCACTTGTTGAGCATGCACATGCATCTTTTGGTAGACGCGCACGTTGTTTTCTCCCAAACCAGATGTTAAGCATGCACATGCTGCTTTTGCCAGAGCGCGCACGTGGATTTCTGCCAAACGACGTGCCAAGCACGCCCACGCTGCGCTTTTAAACGCACGCGCTTGCATTTGTGCCAAACCACTTGTTGAGCATGCACATGCATCTTTTGGTAGACGCGCACGTTGTTTTCTGCCAAACCACAAGTTAAGCATGCACATGCTGCTTTTGCCAGAGCGTGCACGCGGATTTCTGCAAAACGACGTGCTAAGCACGCCCATACTGCGCTTTACAGCGCACGTGCATGCATTTGTGCCAAACCTCTTGTTAAGCATGCACAAGCATCTTTTGGTACATGCGCACGTTGTTTTTTGCCAAACCGCAAGTTAAGCATGCACATGCTGCTTTTGCCAGAGCGCGCACGTGGATTTCTGCAAAACGACGTGCCAAGCACGCCCATGCTGCGCTTTTCAGCGCACGCGCATGAATTTGTGCCAAACCACTTGTTAAGCATGCACATGTATATTTGGGTAGACGCGCACGTTGTTTTCCGCCAAACCACAAGTTATGCATGCAAATGCTGCATTTGCCAGAGCGTGCACGTGGATTTCTGCCAAACGACGTGCCAAGCACACCCATGCTGCGCTTTGCAGCGCACGCGCATGCATTTGGGCAAAACCACTTGTTAAGCTTGCACATGCACCTTTTGGTAGACGCAAACGTTGTTTTGTGCCAAACCACAAGGTAAGCATGCACATGCTGCTTTTTCTAGAGCGCGCACATGGATTTCTGCCAAACGACGTGCCAAGCACGCCCATGCTGCGCTTTTCAGCGCACGCGCATGAATTTGTGCCAAACCAATTGTTAAGCATGCACATGTATCTTTGGGTAGACGCGCACGTTGTTTTCCGCCAAACCACAAGTTAAGCATGCACATGCTCCTTTTGCCAGAGCGCGCACGTGGATTTCTGCCAAACGACGTGCCAAGCACGCCCACGCTGCGCTTTTAAACGCACGCGCATTCATTTGTGCCAAACCACTTGTTGAGCATGCACACGCATCTTTTGGTAGACGCGCACGTTGTTTTCTCCCAAACCAGATGTTAAGCATGCACATGCTGCTTTTGCCAGAGCGCGCACGTGGATTTCTGCCAAACGACGTGCCAAGCACGCCCACGCTGCGCTTTTAAACGCACGCGCTTGCATTTGTGTCAAACCAGATGTTGAGCATGCACATGCATCTTTTGGTAGACGCGCACGTGGATTTCTGCCAAACCACAAGTTAAGCATGCACATGCTGCTTTTGCCAGAGCGTGCACGCGGATTTCTGCAAAACGACGTGCTAAGCACGCCCATACTGCGCGTTACAGCGCACGCGCATGCATTTGTGCCAAACCTCTTGTTAAGCATGCACAAGCATCTTTTGGTACACGCGCACGTTGTTTTTTGCCAAACCGCAAGTTAAGCATGCACATGCTGCTTTTGCCAGAGCGCGCACGTGGATTTCTGCAAAACGACGTGCCAAGCACGCCCATGCTGCGCTTTTCAGCGCACGCGCATGAATTTGTGCCAAACCACTTGTTAAGCATGCACATGTATCTTTGGGTAGACGCGCACGTTGTTTTCCGCCAAACCACAAGTTAAGCATGCAAATGCTGCTTTTGCCAGAGCGTGCACGTGGATTTCTGCCAAACGACGTGCCAAGCACACCCATGCTGCGCTTTGCAGCGCACGCGCATGCATTTGGGCAAAACCACTTGTTAAGCTTGCACATGCGCCTTTTGGTAGACGCAAACGTTGTTTTGTGCCAAACCACAAGGTAAGCATGCACATGCTGCTTTTTCTAGAGCGCGCACATGGATTTCTGCCAAACGACGTGCCAAGCACGCCCATGCTGCGCTTTTCAGCGCACGCGCATGAATTTGTGCCAAACCAATTGTTAAGCATGCACATGTATCTTTGGGTAGACGCGCACGTTGTTTTCCGCCAAACCACAAGTTAAGCATGCACATGCTCCTTTTGCCAGAGCGCGCACGTGGATTTCTGCCAAACGACGTGCCAAGCACGCCCACGCTGCGCTTTTAAACGCACGCGCATTCATTTGTGCCAAACCACTTGTTGAGCATGCACACGCATCTTTTGGTAGACGCGCACGTTGTTTTCTCCCAAACCAGATGTTAAGCATGCACATGCTGCTTTTGCCAGAGCGCGCACGTGGATTTCTGCCAAACGACGTGCCAAGCACGCCCACGCTGCGCTTTTAAACGCACGCGCTTGCATTTGTGTCAAACCAGATGTTGAGCATGCACATGCATCTTTTGGTAGACGCGCACGTTGTTTTCTGCCAAACCACAAGTTAAGCATGCACATGCTGCTTTTGCCAGAGCGTGCACGCGGATTTCTGCAAAACGACGTGCTAAGCACGCCCATACTGCGCTTTACAGCGCACGCGCATGCATTTGTGCCAAACCTCTTGTTAAGCATGCACAAGCATCTTTTGGTACACGCGCACGTTGTTTTTTGCCAAACCGCAAGTTAAGCATGCACATGCTGCTTTTGCCAGAGCGCGCACGTGGATTTCTGCAAAACGACGTGCCAAGCACGCCCATGCTGCGCTTTTCAGCTCACGCGCATGAATTTGTGCCAAACCACTTGTTAAGCATGCACATGTATCTTTGGGTAGACGCGCACGTTGTTTTCCGCCAAACCACAAGTTAAGCATGCACATGCTGCTTTTGCCAGAGCGTGCACGTGGATTTCTGCCAAAAGACGTGCCAAGCACACCCATGCTGCGCTTTTAAACGCACGCGCATGCATTTGTGCCAAACCACTTGTTGAGCATGCACATGCATCTTTTGGTAGACGCGCACGTTGTCTTCTCCCAAACCAGATGTTAAGCATGCACATGCTGCTTTTGCCAGAGCGCGCACGTGGATTTCTGCCAAACGACGTGCCAAGCACGCCCACGCTGCGCTTTTAAACGCACGCGCTTGCATTTGTGTCAAACCAGTTGTTGAGCATGCACATGCATCTTTTGGTAGACGCGCACGTTGTTTTCTGCCAAACCACAAGTTAAGCATGCACATGCTGCTTTTGCCAGAGCTTGCACGTGGATTTCTGACAAACCACGTGCTAAGCCCACCCATGCTGCGCTTTTCAGCGCACGCGCATGCATTTGTCTCAAACCACTTGTTGAGCATGCACATGCATCTTTTGGTAGACGCGCACGTTGTTTTCTCCCAAACCAGAAGTTAAGCATGCAGATGCTGCTTTTGCCAGAGCGCGCAAGTGGATTTCTGCCAAACGACGTGCCAAGCATGCCCACGCTGCGCTTTTAAACGCACGCGCATGCATTTGTGCCAAACCACTTGTTGAGCATGCACATGCATCTTTTGGTAGACGCGCACGTTGTTTTCTGCCATACCACAAGTTAAGCATGCACATGCTGCTTTTGCCAGAGCGTGCACGCGGATTTCTGGAAAACGACGTGCTAAGCACGCCCATACTGCGCTTTACACCGCACGCGCATGCATTTGTGCCAAACCTCTTGTTAAGCATGCACATGCATCTTTTGGTAGACGCGCACGTTGTTTTCTGCCAAACCGCAAGTTAAGCATGCACATGCTGCTTTTGCCAGAACGTGCACGTGGATTTCTGAGAAACCACGTGCTAAGCACGCCCATGCTGCGCTTTTCAGCGCACGCGCATGCATTTGTCTCAAACCACTTGTTGAGCATGCACATGCATCTTTTGGTAGACGCGCACGATGGTTTCTCCCAAACCAGAACTTAAGCATGCACATGCTGCTTTTGCCAGAGCGCGCACGTGGATTTCTACCAAACGACGTGCCAAGCACGGCCATGCTGCGCTTTTCAGCGCACGCGCATGCATTTGTGCCAAACCACTTGTTAAGAATGCACATGCATCTTTGGGTAGACGCGCACGTTGTTTTCTGCCAAACCACAAGTTAAGCATGCACATGCTGCGTTAGGTTAGGTTAGGTTAGGTTGGGTTGGGTTAGGTTAAGTTAGGTTAGGTTAGGTTAGGTTAAGTTACGTTAATTTAGGTTAGGTTAGGTTGCGTTAGGTTAGGTTAGGTTAGGTTAGGTAAGGTTAGGTTAGGTTAGGTTAGGTTGTTTACTGCCAAACCACAAGTTAAGCATGCACATGCTGCTTTTGCCAGAGCGTGCACGTGGATTTCTGCCAAACGACGTGCCAAGCACGCCCATGGTGCGTTTTTCAGCGCACGCGCATTCATTTGTGTCAAACCACTTGCTAAGCATGCACAAGCATCTTTTGGTAGACGCGCACGTTGTTTTTTGCCAAACCGCAAGTTAAGCATGCACATGCTGCTTTTGCCAGAGCGTGCACGTGGATTTCTGTGAAACCACGTGCTAAGCACGCCCATGCTGCGCTTTTCAGCGCACTTGCATGCATTTGTCTCAAACCACTTGTTGAGCATGCACATGCATCTTTTGGTAGACGCGCACGTTGTTTTTTGCCAAACCGCAAGTTAAGCATGCACATGCTGCTTTTGCCAGAGCGTGCACGCGGATTTCTGCAAAACGACGTGCTAAGCACGCCCATGCTGCGCTTTTCAGCGCACGCGCATGAATTTGTGCCAAACCACTTGTTAAGCATGCACACGTATCTTTGGGTAGATGCGCACGTTGTTTTCCGCCAAACCACAAGTTAAGCATGCACATGCTCCTTTTGCCAGAGCGCGCACGTGGATTTCTGCCAAACGACGTGCCAAGCACGCCCACGCTGCGCTTTTAAACGCACGCGCATTCATTTGTGCCAAACCACTTGTTGAGCATGCACACGCATCTTTTGGTAGACGCGCACGTTGTTTTCTCCCAAACCAGATGTTAAGCATGCACATGCTGCTTTTGCCAGAGCGCGCACGTGGATTTCTGCCAAACGACGTGCCAAGCACGCCCACGCTGCGCTTTTAAACGCACGCGCTTGCATTTGTGTCAAACCAGATGTTGAGCATGCACATGCATCTTTTGGTAGACGCGCACGTTGTTTTCTGCCAAACCACAAGTTAAGCATGCACATGCTGCTTTTGCCAGAGCGTGCACGCGGATTTCTGCAAAACGACGTGCTAAGCACGCCCATACTGCGCTTTACAGCGCACGCGCATGCATTTGTGCCAAACCTCTTGTTAAGCATGCACAAGCATCTTTTGGTACACGCGCACGTTGTTTTTTGCCAAACCGCAAGTTAAGCATGCACATGCTGCTTTTGCCAGAGCGCGCACGTGGATTTCTGCAAAACGACGTGCCAAGCACGCCCATGCTGCGCTTTTCAGCGCACGCGCATGAATTTGTGCCAAACCACTTGTTAAGCATGCACATGTATCTTTGGGTAGACGCGCACGTTGTTTTCCGCCAAACCACAAGTTAAGCATGCACATGCTGCTTTTGCCAAAGCGTGCACGTGGATTTCTGCCAAAGGACGTGCCAAGCACACCCATGCTACGCTTTGCAGCGCACGTGCATGCATTTGGGCAAAACCACTTGTTAAACTTGCACATGCACCTTTTGGTAGACGCAAACGTTGTTTTGTGCCAAACCACAAGATAAGCATGCACATGCTGATTTTGCCAGAGCGCGCATGTGGATTTCTGCCAAACGACGTGCCAAGCACGCCCACGCTGCGCTTTTAAACGCACGCGCATGCATTTGTGCCAAACCACTTGTTGAGCATGCACATGCATCTTTTGGTAGACGCGCACGTTGTTTTCTCCCAAACCAGATGTTAAGCATGCACATGCTGCTTTTGCCAGAGCGCGCACGTGGATTTCTGCCAAACGACGTGCCAAGCACGCCCACGCTGCGCTTTTAAACGCACGCGCTTGCATTTGTGCCAAACCACTTGTTGAGCATGCACATGCATCTTTTGGTAGACGCGCACGTTGTTTTCTGCCAAACCACAAGTTAAGCATGCACATGCTGCTTTTGCCAGAGCGTGCACGCGGATTTCTGCAAAACGACGTGCTAAGCACGCCCATACTGCGCTTTACAGCGCACGCGCATGCATTTGTGCCAAACCTCTTGTTAAGCATGCACAAGCATCTTTTGGTACATGCGCACGTTGTTTTTTGCCAAACCGCAAGTTAAGCATGCACATGCTGCTTTTGCCAGCGCGCGCACGTGGATTTCTGCAAAACGACGTGCCAAGCACGCCCATGCTGCGCTTTTCAGCGCACGCGCATGAATTTGTGCCAAACCACTTGTTAAGCATGCACATGTATCTTTGGGTAGGCGCGCACGTTGTTTTCCGCCAAACCACAAGTTAAGCATGCAAATGCTGCTTTTGCCAGAGCGTGCACGTGGATTTCTGCCAAACGACGTGCCAAGCACACCCATGCTGCGCTTTGCAGCGCACGTGCATGCATTTGGGCAAAACCACTTGTTAAGCTTGCACATGCACCTTTTGGTACACGCAAACGTTGTTTTTTGCCAAACCACAAGGTAAGCATGCACATGCTGCTTTTTCTAGAGCGCGCACATGGATTTCTGCCAAACGACGTGCCAAGCACGCCCATGCTCGCTTTTCAGCGCACGCCCAGGCATTTATGCCAAATCACTTGTTAAACATGCACATGTATTTGTGGGTAGACGCGCACGTTGTTTTCTGCCAAACCACAAGTTAAGCATGCACATGCTGCTTTTGCCAGAGCGCGCACGTGGATTTCTGCAAAACGACGTGCCAAGCACGCCCATGCTGCGCTTTTCAGCGCACGCGCATGCATTTGTCTCAAACCACTTGTTGAGCATGCACATGCATCTTTTGGTAGACGCGCACGTTGTTTTCTCCCAAACCAGATGTTAAGCATGCACATGCTGCTTTTGCCAGAGCGCGCACGTGGATTTCTGCCAAACGACGTGCCAAGCACGCCCACGCTGCGCTTTTAAACGCACGCGCTTGCATTTGTGTCAAACCAGTTGTTGAGCATGCACATGCATCTTTTGGTAGACGAGCACGTTGTTTTCTGCCAAACCACAAGTTAAGCATGCACATGCTGCTTTTGCCAGAGCTTGCACGTGGATTTCTGACAAACCACGTGCTAAGCCCACCCATGCTGCGCTTTTCAGCGCACGCGCATGCATTTCTCTCAAACCACTTGTGGAGCATGCACATGCATCTTTTGGTAGACGCGCACGTTGTTTTCTCCCAAACCAGATGTTAAGCATGCACATGCTGCTTTTGCCAGAGCGCGCACGTGGATTTCTGCCAAACGACGTGCCAAGCACGCCCACGCTGCGCTTTTAAACGCACGCGCTTGCATTTGTGCCAAACCACTTGTTGAGCATGCACATGCATCTTTTGGTAGACGCGCACGTTGTTTTCTGCCAAACCACAAGTTAAGCATGCACATGCTGCTTTTGCCAGAGCTAGAATAGCAGCTTGGGCTTGTTGGTTTTCCATCCTGCTAGTAACAGCGCAAAATGTAGACAAGGGACGAGACAAGAAGACACCACAAGCGCTGACTTGCACGTGGATTTCTGACAAACCACGTGCTAAGCCCACCCATGCTGCGCTTTTCAGCGCACGCGCATGCATTTCTCTCAAACCACTTGTTGAGCATGCACATGCATCTTTTGGTAGACGCGCACGTTGTTTTCTGCCAAACCGCAAGTTAAGCATGCACATGCTGCTTTTGCCAGAACGTGCATGTGGATTTCTGAGAAACCACGTGCTAAGCACGCCCATGCTGCGCTTTTCAGCGCACGCGCATGCATTTGTCTCAAACCACTTGTTGAACATGCACATGCATCTTTTGGTAGACGGGCACGTTGTTTTCTCCCAAACCAGATGTTAAGCATGCACATGCTGCTTTTGCCAGAGCGCGCACGTGGATTTCTGCCAAACGACGTGCCAAGCACGCCCACGCTGCGCTTTTAAACGGACGCGCTTGCATTTGTGTCAAACCAGTTGTTGAGCATGCACATGCATCTTTTGGTAGACGCGCACGTTGTTTTCTGCCAAACCACAAGTTAAGCATGCACATGCTGCTTTTGCGAGAGCTTGCACGTGGATTTCTGACAAACCACGTGCTAAGCCCACCCAAGCTGCGCTTTTCAGGGCACGCGCATGCATTTCTCTCAAACCACTTGTTGAGCATGCACATGCATCTTTTGGTAGACGCGCACGTTGTTTTCTCCCAAACCAGATGTTAAGCATGCACATGCTGCTTTTGCCAGAGCGCGCACGTGGATTTCTGCCAAACGACGTGCCAAGCACGCCCACGCTGCGCTTTTAAACGCACGCGCTTGCATTTGTGCCAAACCACTTGTTGAGCATGCACATGCATCTTTTGGTAGACGCGCACGTTGTTTTCTGCCAAACCACAAGTTAAGCATGCACATGCTGCTTTTGCCAGAGCGTGCACGCGGATTTCTGCAAAACGACGTGCTAAGCACGCCCATACTGCGCTTTACAGCGCACGTGCATGCATTTTTGCCAAACCTCTTGTTAATCATGCACAAGCATCTTTTGGTACATGCGCACGTTGTTTTTTGCCAAACCGCAAGTTAAGCATGCACATGCTGCTTTTGCCAGAGCGCGCACGTGGATTTCTGCAAAACGACGTGCCAAGCACACCCATGCTGCGCTTTGCAGCGCACGCGCATGCATTTGGGCAAAACCACTTGTTAAGCTTGCACATGCACCTTTTGGTAGACGCAAACGTTGTTTTGTGCCAAACCACAAGGTAAGCATGCACATGCTGCTTTTTCTAGAGCGCGCACATGGATTTCTGCCAAACGACGTGCCAAGCACGCCCATGCTGCGCTTTTCAGCGCACGCGCATGAATTTGTGCCAAACCAATTGTTAAGCATGCACATGTATCTTTGGGTAGACGCGCACGTTGTTTTCCGCCAAACCACAAGTTAAGCATGCACATGCTCCTTTTGCCAGAGCGCGCACGTGGATTTCTGCCAAACGACGTGCCAAGCACGCCCACGCTGCGCTTTTAAACGCACGCGCATTCATTTGTGCCAAACCACTTGTTGAGCATGCACACGCATCTTTTGGTAGACGTGCACGTTGTTTTCTCCCAAACCAGATGTTAAGCATGCACATGCTGCTTTTGCCAGAGCGCGCACGTGGATTTCTGCCAAACGACGTGCCAAGCACGCCCACGCTGCGCTTTTAAACGCACGCGCTTGCATTTGTGTCAAACCAGATGTTGAGCATGCACATGCATCTTTTGGTAGACGCGCACGTTGTTTTCTGCCAAACCACAAGTTAAGCATGCACATGCTGCTTTTGCCAGAGCGTGCACGCGGATTTCTGCAAAACGACGTGCTAAGCACGCCCATACTGCGCTTTACAGCGCACGCGCATGCATTTGTGCCAAACCTCTTGTTAAGCATGCACAAGCATCTTTTGGTACACGCGCACGTTGTTTTCCGCCAAACCACAAGTTAAGCATGCACATGCTGCTTTTGCCAGAGCGTGCACGTGGATTTCTGCCAAAAGACGTGCCAAGCACACCCATGCTGCGCTTTGCAGCGCACGTGCATGCATTTGGGCAAAACCACTTGTTAAACTTGCACATGCACCTTTTGGTAGACGCGAACGTTGTTTTGTGCCAAACCACAAGGTAAGCATGCACATGCTGCTTTTGCCAGAGCGCGCATGTGGATTTCTGCCAAACGACGTGCCAAGCACGCCCACGCTGCGCTTTTAAACGCACGCGCATGCATTTGTGCCAAACCACTTGTTGAGCATGCATATGCATCTTTTGGTAGACGCGCACGTTGTTTTCTCCCAAACCAGATGTTAAGCATGCACATGCTGCTTTTGCCAGAGCGCGCACGTGGATTTCTGCCAAACGACGTGCCAAGCACGCCCACGCTGCGCTTTTAAACGCACGCGCTTGCATTTGTGTCAAACCAGTTGTTGAGCATGCACATGCATCTTTTGGTAGACGCGCACGTTGTTTTCTGCCAAACCACAAGTTAAGCATGCACATGCTGCTTTTGCCAGAGCTTGCACGTGGATTTCTGACAAACCACGTGCTAAGCCCACCCATGCTGCGCTTTTCAGCGCACGCGCATGCATTTGTCTCAAACCACTTGTTGAGCATGCACATGCATCTTTTGGTAGACGCGCACGTTGTTTTCTCCCAAACCAGAAGTTAAGCATGCAGATGCTGCTTTTGCCAGAGCGCGCAAGTGGATTTCTGCCAAACGACGTGCCAAGCATGCCCACGCTGCGCTTTTAAACGCACGCGCATGCATTTGTGCCAAACCACTTGTTGAGCATGCACATGCATCTTTTGGTAGACGCGCACGTTGTTTTCTGCCATACCACAAGTTAAGCATGCACATGCTGCTTTTGCCAGAGCGTGCACGCGGATTTCTGGAAAACGACGTGCTAAGCACGCCCATACTGCGCTTTACACCGCACGCGCATGCATTTGTGCCAAACCTCTTGTTAAGCATGCACATCCATCTTTTGGTAGACGCGCACGTTGTTTTCTGCCAAACCGCAAGTTAAGCATGCACATGCTGCTTTTGCCAGAACGTGCACGTGGATTTCTGAGAAACCACGTGCTAAGCACGCCCATGCTGCGCTTTTCAGCGCACGCGCATGCATTTGTCTCAAACCACTTGTTGAGCATGCACATGCATCTTTTGGTAGACGCGCACGATGGTTTCTCCCAAACCAGAACTTAAGCATGCACATGCTGCTTTTGCCAGAGCGCGCACGTGGATTTCTACCAAACGACGTGCCAAGCACGGCCATGCTGCGCTTTTCAGCGCACGCGCATGCATTTGTGCCAAACCACTTGTTAAGAATGCACATGCATCTTTGGGTAGACGCGCACGTTGTTTTCTGCCAAACCACAAGTTAAGCATGCACATGCTGCGATAGGTTAGGTTAGGTTAGGTTGGGTTGGGTTAGGTTAGGTTAGGTTAGGTTAGGTTAGGTTAAGTTAGGTTAAGTTAGGTTAGGTTAGGTTGCGTTAGGTTAGGTTAGGTTAGGTTAGGTAAGGTTAGGTTAGGTTAGGTTAGGTTGTTTACTGCCAAACCACAAGTTAAGCATGCACATGCTGCTTTTGCCAGAGCGTGCACGTGGATTTCTGCCAAACAACGTGCCAAGCACGCCCATGGTGCGTTTTTCAGCGCACGCGCATTCATTTGTGTCAAACCACTTGCTAAGCATGCACAAGCATCTTTTGGTAGACGCGCACGTTGTTTTTGGCCAAACCGCAAGTTAAGCATGCACATGCTGCTTTTGCCAGAGCGTGCACGCGGATTTCTGCAAAACGACGTGCTAAGCACGCCCATGCTGCGCTTTTCAGCGCACGCGCATGAATTTTTGCCAAAGCACTTGTTAAGCATGCACATGTATCTTTGGGTAGACGCGCACGTTGTTTTCCGCCAAACCACAAGTTAAGCATGCACATGCTGCTTTTGCCAGAGCGCGCACGTGGATTTCTGCCAAATGACGTGCCAAGCACGCCCACGCTGCGCTTTTAAACGCACGCGCATGCATTTGTGCCAAACCACTTGTTTTGCATGCACATGCGTCTTTTGGCAGACGCGCACGTTGTTTTCTCCCAAACCAGATGTTAAGCATGCACATGCTGCTTTTGCCAGAGCGCGCACGTCGATTTCTGCCAAACGACGTGCCAAGCACGCCCACGCTGCGCTTTTAAACGCACGCGCTTGCATTTGTGTCAAACCAGTTGTTGAGCATGCAAATGCATCTTTTGGTAGACGCGCACGTTGTTTTCTGCCAAACCACAAGTTAAGCATGCACATGCTGCTTTTGCCAGAGCGTGCACGTGGATTTCTGACAAACCACGTGCTAAGCACACCCATGCTGCGCTTTTCAGCGCACGCGCATGCATTTCTCTCAAACCACTTGTTGAGCATGCACGTGCATCTTTTGGTAGACGCGCACGTTGTTTTCTCCCAAACCAGATGTTAAGCATGCAGATGCTGCTTTTGCCAGAGCGCGCACGTGGATTTCTGCCAAACGACGTGCCAAGCACGGCCATGCTGCGCTTCTCAGCGCACGCGCATGCATTTGTGCCAAACCACTTGTTAAGAATGCACATGCATCTTTGGGTAGACGCGCACGTTGTTTTTTGCCAAACCACAAGTTAAGCATGCACATGCTGCTTGAGGTTAGGTTAGGTTAGGTTGGGTGGGTTAGGTTAGGTTAGGTTAGGTTAGGTGAAGTTAGGTTAAGTTAGGTTAGGTTAGGTTGCGTTAGGTTAGGTTAGGTTAGGTAAGGTTAGGTTAGGTTAGGTTAGGTTGTTTACTGCCAAACCAAAAGTTAAGCATGCACATGCTGCTTTTGCCAGAGCGTGCGCGTGGATTTCTGCCAAACGACGTGCCAAGCTCGCCCATGGTGCGTTTTTCAGCGCACGCGCATGCATTTGTGTCCAACCACTTGCTAAGCATGCACAAGCATCTTTTGGTAGACGCGCACGTTGTTTTTTGCCAAACCGCAAGTTAAGCATGCACATGCTGCTTTAGGTTAGGTTAGGTTAGGTTAGGTTGGGTTGGGTTAGGTTAAGTTAGGTTAGGTTGGGTTACGTTAGGTTGGGTTAGGTTAGGTAAGGTTACGTTAGGTTAGGTTAGGTTAGGTTAGGTAAGGTTAGGTTAGGTTGTTTACTGCCAAACCACAAGTTAAGCATGCACATGCTGCTTTTGCCAGAGCATGCACGTGGATTTCTGCCAAACGACGTGCCAAGCACGCCCATGCTGCGCTTTTCAGCGCACGCGCATGCATTTGTGCCAAACCACTTGTTAAGAATGCACATGCATCTTTGGGTAGATGCGCACGTTGTTTTCTGCCAAACCACAAGTTAAGCATGCACATGCTGCTTTACGTTAGATTAGGTTAGGTTAGATTAGGTTAGGTTGGGTTAGGTTAGGTTAGGTTAAGTTAGGTTAGGTTAAGTTAGGTTAGGTTAGGTTAGGTTACGTTAGGTTAGGTTAGGTTACGTTGTTTACTGCCAAACCACAAGTTAAGCATGCACATGCTGCTTTTGCCAGAGCGTGCACTTGGATTTCTGCAACACGATTTGCCAAGCACGCCCATGCTGCGTTTTTCAGTGCACGCGCATGCATTTGTGTCAAACCACTTGCTGAGCATGCACAAGCATCTTTTGGTAGACGCGCACGATGTTTTTTGCCAAACCGCAAGTTAAGCATGCACATGCTGCTTTTGCCAGAGCGCGCAAATGGATTTCTGCAAAACGACGTGCCAAGCACGCCCATGCTGCGCTTAGCAGCGCACGTGCATGCATTTGGGCCAAACCACTTGTTAAGCATGCACATGCACGTTTTGGTAGACGCAAACGTAGTTTTGTACCAAACCACAAGTTAAGCATGCACTTGCTGCTTTTGCTAGAGCGCGCACATGGATTTCTGCCAAATGACGTGCCAAGCACACCCATGCTGCGCTTTTCAGCGCACGCGCAGGCATTTATGCCAAACCACTTGTTGAGCATGCACATGCATCTTTCGGTAGACGCGCACGATGTTTTCTCCCAAACCAGAAGTTAAGCATGCACATGCTGCTTTTGCCAGAGCGCGCACGTGGATTTCTGCCAAAGGACTTGCCAAGCACGCCCATGCTGCGCTTTTCAGCGGACGCGCATGCATTTGTGCGAAACCACTTGGTAAGCATGCACATGCACCTTTTGGTAGATGCGCACGTTATTTCTGCCAAGCCACAAGTTAAGCATGCACATGCTGCTTTTACCAGAGCGTGCACGTGGATTTCTGACAAACGACGTGCTAAGCACGCCCATGCTGCGCTTTTCAGCGCACGCGCATGCATTTGTTTTAAACCACTTGTTGAGCATGCACATGCATCTTTTGGTAGACGCGCACGATGTTTTCTCCCAAACCAGAAGTTAAGCATGCACATGCTGCTTTTGCCAGAGCGCGCACGTGGATTTCTGCCAAACGACGTGCCAAGCACGCCCATGCTGCGCTTTTCAGCGCACGCGCATGCATTTGTGCCAAACCGCTTGTTCAGAATGCACATGTATCTTTGGGTAGACGCGCACGTTGTTTTCTGCCAAACCACAAGTTAAGCATGCACATGGTGCTTTAGGTTAGGTTAGGTTAGGTTAGGTTAGGTTGGGTTGGGTTAGGTTAGGTTAGGTTAGGTTGGGTTACGTTAGGTTAGGTTAGGTTAGGTTAGGTTAGGTAAGGTTAGGTTAGGTTCGGTTAGGTTAGGTTGTTTACTGCCAAACCACAAGTTAAGCATGCACATGCTGCTTTTGCCAGAGCGTGCACGTGGATGTCTGCCAAACGACGTGCCAAGCACGCGCATGCTGCGTTTTTCAGCGCACGCGCATGCATTTGTGTCAAACCACTTCCTGAGCATGCACAAGCATCTTTTGGTAGACGCGCACGTTGTTTTTTGCCAAACCGCAAGTTAAGCATGCACATGCTGCTTTAGGTTAGGTTAGGTTAGGTTAGGTTGGGGTGGGTTAGGTTAGGTTAGGTTAGGTTGGAATGGGTTAGGTTAGGTTAGGTTAAGTTACGTTAGGTTAGGTTAGGTTAGGTTAGGTTAGGTAAGGTTAGGTTAGGTTAGGTTGTTTACTGCCAAGCCACAAGTTAAGCATGCACATGCTGCTTTTGCCAGAGCGTGCACGTGGATTTCTGCCAAACGACGTGCCAAGCACGCCCATGCTGCGTTTTTCAGCGCACGCGCATGCATTTGTGTCAAACCACTTGCTGAGCATGCACAAGCACCTTTGGGAAAAGCGCACGTTGTTTTTTGCCAAACCGCAAGTTAAGCATGCACATGCTGGTTTTGCCACAGCGCGCATGTGGATTTCTGCAAAACGACGTGCCCAGCACGCCCATGCTGCGCTTTTCAGCGCCCGCGCATGCATTTGTGCCAAACCACTTGTTAAGCATGCACATGTATCTTTGGGTAGACGCGCACGTTGTTTTCTCCCAAACCAGAAGTTAAGCATGCACATGCTGCTTTTGCCAGAGCGCGCACGTGGATTTCTGCCAAACGACGTGTTAAGCATGCCCTTGCTGCGCTTTTAAGCGCACGCGCATGCATTTGGGCCAAACCACTTGTTAAGAATGCACATGCATCTTTTGGTAGACGCGCACGTTGTTTTATGCCAAACCACAAGTTAAGCATGCACATGCTGCTTTAGGTTAGGTTAGGTTAGGTTAGGTTGGGTTGGGCTAGGTTAGGTTAGGTTAGGTTGGGTTAGGTTAGGTTAGGCTAGGTTAGGTTAGGTAAGAGTAGGTTAAGTTAGGTTAGGTTAGGTTAGGTTACGTTAGGTTAGGTTAGGTTAGGTAAGGTTAGGTTGGGTTAGGTTAGGTTAGGTTGTTTTCTGCCAAACCACAAGATAAGCATGCACATGCTGCTTTTGCCAGAGCGTGTACGTGGATTTCTGCAAAACGACGTGCTAAGCACGCCCATACTGCGCTTTACAGCGCACGCGCATGCATTTGTGCCAAACCTCTTGTTAAGCATGCACATGCGTCTTTTGGTAGACGCGCACGTTGTTTTCTGCCAAACCGCAAGTTAAGCATGCACATGCTGCTTTTGCCAGAGCGTGCACGTGGATTTCTGACAAACCACGTGCTAAGCACGCCCATGCTGCTTTTTTCAGCGCACGCGCATGCATTTGTCTCAAACCACTTGTTGAACATGCACATGCATCTTTTCGTAGACGCGCACGATGTTTTCTTCCAAACCAGAAGTTAAGCATGCACATGCTGCTTTTGCCAGAGCGCGCACGTGGATTTCCGCCAAACGACGTGCCAAGCACGCCCATGCTGCGCTTTTCAGCGGACGCGCAGGCATTTGTGCCAAACCACTTGGTAAGCATGCAATGCACCTTTTGCTAGATGCGCACGTTGTTTTCTGCCAAGCCACAAGTTAAGCATGCACATGCTGCTTTTGCCAGAGCGTGCACGTGGACTTCTGCAGAACCACGTGCAAAGAACGCCCATGCTGCGCTTTTCAGCGCACGCGTATGCATTTGTGTCAAACCAGTTGTTGAGCATGCACATGCATCTTTTGGTAGACGCGCACGATGTTTTCTCCCAAACCAGCAGTTAAGCATGCACATGCCGCTTATGCCAGAGCGCGCACGGGGATTTCTGCCCAACGACGTGCCAAGCACGCCCATGCTGCGCATTTCAGCGCACGCGCATGCATTTGTGCCAAACCACTTGTTAAGAATGCAGATGCATCTTTGGGTAGACGCGCACGTTGTTTTCTGCTAAACCACAAGTTAAGCATGCACATGCTGCTTTAGGTTAGGTTAGGTTAGGTTAGGTTGGGTTGGGTTAGGTTAGGCTAGGTTAGGTTGGGTTAGGTTAGGTTAGGGTAAGTTAGGTTAGGTTAGGTTACGTTAGGTTAGGTTAGGTTAGGTTAGGTTAGGTTAGGTTAGGTAAGGTTAGGTTAGGTTGTTTACTGCCAAGCCAAGGGTTAAGCATGCACATGCTGCTTTTGCCAGAGCGTGCACGTGGATTTCTGCCAAACGACGTGCCAAGGACGCCCATGCTGCGTTTTTCAGCGCACGCGCATGCATTTGTGTCAAACCACTTGCTGAGCATGCACAAGCATCTTTTGGTACACGCGCACTTTGTTTTTTGCCAAACCGCGAGTTAAGCATGCACATTCTGCTTTTGCCAGAGCGTGCACGTGGATTTCTGACAAACCACGTGCTAAGCGCGCCCATGCTGCTTTTATCAGCGCACGCGCATGCATTTGTCTCAAACCACTAGTTGAGCATGCACATGCATCTTTTCGTAGACGCGCACGATGTTTTCTTCCAAACCAGAAGTTAAGCATGCACATGCTGCTTTTGCCAGAGCGCGCACGTGGATGTCTGCCAAACGACGTGCCAAGCACGCCCATGCTGCGCTTTTCAGCGCACGCGCATGCATTTGTGCGAAACCACTTGTTAAGAATGCACATGCATCTTTGGGTAGATGCGCACCTTGTTTTCTGCCAAACCACAAGTTAAGCATGCACATGCTGCTTTAGGTTAGGTTAGGTTAGGTTAGGTTAAGTTGGGTTGGGTTGGGTTAGGTTAGGTTAGGTTAGGTTGGGTTAGGTTAGGTTAGGTTAGGTTAAGTTAGGTTAGGTTAGGTTACGTTAGGTTAGGTTAGGTTAGGTAAGGTTAGGTTAGGTTAGGTTAGGTTGTTTACTGCCAAGCCACAAGTTAAGCATGCACATGCTGCTTTTGCCAGAGCGTGCACGTGAATTTCTGCCAAACGACGTGCCAAGCACGCCCATGCTGCGTTTTTCAGCGCACGCGCATGCATTTGTGTCAAACCACTTGCTGAGCATGCACAATCATCTTTTGGTACACGCGCACGTTGTTTTTTGCCAAACCGGAAGTTAAGCATGCACATGCTGCTTTTGCCAGAGCGCGCATGTGGATTTCTGCAAAACGACGTGCCCAGCACGCCCATGCTGCGTTTTTCAGCGCACGCGCATGCAGTTGTGTCAAACCACTTGCAGAGCATGCACAAGCACCTTTTGGTACACGCGCACGTTGTTTTTTGCCAAACCGCAAATTAAGCATGCACATGCTGCTTTTGCCAGAGCGCGCACGTGGATTTCTGCCAAAGGACTTGCCAAGCACGCCCATGCTGCGCTTTTCAGCGGACGCGCATGCATTTGTGCGAAACCACTTGGTAAGCATGCACATGCACCTTTTGGTAGATGCGCACGTTATTTCTGCCAAGCCACAAGTTAAGCATGCATATGCTGCTTTTACCAGAGCGTGCACGTGCATTTCTGACAAACGACGTGCTAAGCACGCCCATGCTGCGCTTTTCAGCGCACGCGCATGCATTTGTTTTAAACCACTTGTTGAGCATGCACATGCATCTTTTGGTAGACGCGCACGATGTTTTCTCCCAAACCATAAGTTAAGCATGCACATGCTGCTTTTGCCAGAGCGCGCACGTGGATTTCTGCCAAACGACGTGCCAAGCACGCCCATGCTGCGCTTTTCAGCGCACGCGCATGCATTTGTGCCAAACCGCTCGTTCAGAATGCACATGTATCTTTGGGTAGACGCGCACGTTGTTTTCTGCCAAACCACAAGTTAAGCATGCACATGGTGCTTTAGGTTAGGTTAGGTTAGGTTGGGTTGGGTTAGGTTAGGTTAGGTTAGGTTGGGTTACGTTAGGTTAGGTTAGGTTAGGTTAGGTTAGGTAAGGTTAGGTTAGGTTCGGTTAGGTTAGGTTGTTTACTGCCAAACCACAAGTTAAGCATGCACATGCTGCTTTTGCCAGAGCGTGCACGTGGATGTCTGCCAAACGACGTGCCAAGCACGCGCATGCTGCGTTTTTCAGCGCACGCGCATGCATTTGTGTCAAACCACTTCCTGAGCATGCACAAGCATCTTTTGGTAGACGCGCACGTTGTTTTTTGCCAAACCGCAAGTTAAGCATGCACATGCTGCTTTAGGTTAGGTTAGGTTAGGTTAGGTTGGGTTGGGTTAGGTTAGGTTAGGTTAGGTTGGAATGGGTTAGGTTAGGTTAGGTTAAGTTACGTTAGGTTAGGTTAGGTTAGGTTAGGTTAGGTAAGGTTAGGTTAGGTTAGGTTTTTTACTGCCAAGCCACAAGTTAAGCATGCACATGCTGCTTTTGCCAGAGCGTGCACGTGGATTTCTGCCAAACGACGTGCCAAGCACGCCCATGCTGCGTTTTTCAGCGCACGCGCATGCATTTGTGTCAAACCACTTGCTGAGCATGCACAAGCATCTTTGGGTAGACGCGCACGTTGTTTTCTCCCAAACCAGAAGTTAAGCATGCACATGCTGCTTTTGCCAGAGCGCGCACGTGGATTTCTGCCAAACGACGTGTTAAGCATGCCCTTGCTGCGCTTTTAAGCGCACGCGCATGCATTTGGGCCAAACCACTTGTTAAGAATGCACATGCATCTTTTGGTAGACGCGCACGTTGTTTTATGCCAAACCACAAGTTAAGCATGCACATGCTGCTTTAGGTTAGGTTAGGTTAGGTTAGGTTGGGTTGGGCTAGGTTAGGTTAGGTTAGGTTAGGTTAGGTTAGGTTAGGCTAGGTTAGGTTAGGTAAGAGTAGGTTAAGTTAGGTTAGGTTAGGTTAGGTTACGTTAGGTTAGGTTAGGTTAGGTAAGGTTAGGTTGGGTTAGGTTAGGTTAGGTTGTTTTCTGCCAAAATACAAGATAAGCATGCACATGCTGCTTTTGCCAGAGCGTGTACGTGGATTTCTGCAAAACGACGTGCTAAGCACGCCCATACTGCGCTTTACAGCGCACGCGCATGCATTTGTGCCAAACCTCTTGTTAAGCATGCACATGCATCTTTTGGTAGACGCGCACGTTGTTTTCTGCCAAACCGCAAGTTAAGCATGCACATGCTGCTTTTGCCAGAGTGTGCACGTGGATTTCTGACAAACCACGTGCTAAGCACGCCCATGCTGCTTTTTTCAGCGCACGCGCATGCATTTGTCTCAAACCACTTGTTGAACATGCACATGCATCTTTTCGTAGACGCGCACGATGTTTTCTTCCAAACCAGAAGTTAAGCATGCACATGCTGCTTTTGCCAGAGCGCGCACGTGGATTTCCGCCAAACGACGTGCCAAGCACGCCCATGCTGCGCTTTTCAGCGGACGCGCAGGCATTTGTGCCAAACCACTTGGTAAGCATGCAATGCACCTTTTGCTAGATGCGCACGTTGTTTTCTGCCAAGCCACAAGTTAAGCATGCACATGCTGCTTTTGCCAGAGTGTGCACGTGGACTTCTGCAGAACCACGTGCAAAGAACGCCCATGCTGCGCTTTTCAGCGCACGCGTATGCATTTGTGTCAAACCAGTTGTTGAGCATGCACATGCATCTTTTGGTAGACGCGCACGATGTTTTCTCCCAAACCAGCAGTTAAGCATGCACATGCCGCTTATGCCAGAGCGCGCACGTGGATTTCTGCCCAACGACGTGCCAAGCACGCCCATGCTGCGCATTTCAGCGCACGCGCATGCATTTGTGCCAAACCACTTGTTAAGAATGCAGATGCATCTTTGGGTAGACGCGCACGTTGTTTTCTGCTAAACCACAAGTTAAGCATGCACATGCTGCTTTAGGTTAGGTTAGGTTAGGTTAGGTTGGGTTGGGTTAGGTTAGGCTAGGTTAGGTTGGGTTAGGTTAGGTTAGGGTAAGTTAGGTTAGGTTAGGTTACGTTAGGTTAGGTTAGGTTAGGTTAGGTTAGGTTAGGTAAGGTTAGGTTAGGTTGTTTACTGCCAAGCCAAGGGTTAAGCATGCACATGCTGCTTTTGCCAGAGCGTGCACGTGGATTTCTGCCAAACGACGTGCCAAGGACGCCCATGCTGCGTTTTTCAGCGCACGCGCATGCATTTGTGTCAAACCACTTGCTGAGCATGCACAAGCATCTTTTGGTACACGCGCACTTTGTTTTTTGCCAAACCGCAAGTTAAGCATGCACATTCTGCTTTTGCCAGAGCGTGCACGTGGATTTCTGACAAACCACGTGCTAAGCGCGCCCATGCTGCTTTTATCAGCGCACGCGCATGCATTTGTCTCAAACCACTTGTTGAGCATGCACATGCATCTTTTCGTAGACGCGCACGATGTTTTCTTCCAAACCAGAAGTTAAGCATGCACATGCTGCTTTTGCCAGAGCGCGCACGTGGATGTCTGCCAAACGACGTGCCAAGCACGCCCATGCTGCGCTTTTCAGCGCACGCGCATGCATTTGTGCGAAACCACTTGTTAAGAATGCACATGCATCTTTGGGTAGATGCGCACCTTGTTTTCTGCCAAACCACAAGTTAAGCATGCACATGCTGCTTTAGGTTAGGTTAGGTTAGGTTAGGTTAAGTTGGGTTGGGTTGGGTTAGGTTAGGTTAGGTTAGGTTGGGTTAGGTTAGGTTAGGTTAGGTTAAGTTAGGTTAGGTTAGGTTACGTTAGGTTAGGTTAGGTTAGGTTAGGTAAGGTTAGGTTAGGTTAGGTTAGGTTGTTTACTGCCAAGCCACAAGTTAAGCATGCACATGCTGCTTTTGCCAGAGCGCGCACGTGAATTTCTGCCAAACGACGTGCCAAGCACGCCCATGCTGCGTTTTTCAGCGCACGCGCATGCATTTGTGTCAAACCACTTGCTGAGCATGCACAAGCATCTTTTGGTACACGCGCACGTTGTTTTTTGCCAAACCGGAAGTTAAGCATGCACATGCTGCTTTTGCCAGAGCGCGCATGTGGATTTCTGCAAAACGACGTGCCCAGCACGCCCATGCTGCGTTTTTCGGCGCACGCGCATGCAGTTGTGTCAAACCACTTGCAGAGCATGCACAAGCATCTTTTGGTACACGCGCACGTTGTTTTTTGCCAAACCGCAAATTAAGCATGCACATGCTGCTTTTGCCAGAGCGCGCACGTGGATTTCTGCCAAACGACGTGCCAAGCACGCCCATGCTGCGCTTTGCAGTGCACGTGCATGCATTTGGGCAAAACCACTTGTTAAGCATGCACATGCACCTTTTGGTAGACGCAAACGTTGTTTTGTGCCAAACCACAAGTTAAGAATGCACATGCTGCTTTAGGTTAGGTTAGGTTAGGTTAGGTTGGGTTGGGTTAGGTTAGGCTAGGTTAGGTTGGGTTAGGTTAGGTTAGGGTAAGTTAGGTTAGGTTAGGTTACGTTAGGTTAGGTTAGGTTAGGTTAGGTTAGGTTAGGTAAGGTTAGGTTAGGTTGTTTACTGCCAAGCCAAGGGTTAAGCATGCACATGCTGCTTTTGCCAGAGCGTGCACGTGGATTTCTGCCAAACGACGTGCCAAGGACGCCCATGCTGCGTTTTTCAGCGCACGCGCATGCATTTGTGTCAAACCACTTGCTGAGCATGCACAAGCATCTTTTGGTACACGCGCACTTTGTTTTTTGCCAAACCGCAAGTTAAGCATGCACATTCTGCTTTTGCCAGAGCGTGCACGTGGATTTCTGACAAACCACGTGCTAAGCGCGCCCATGCTGCTTTTATCAGCGCACGCGCATGCATTTGTCTCAAACTACTTGTTGAGCATGCACATGCATCTTTTCGTAGACGCGCACGATGTTTTCTTCCAAACCAGAAGTTAAGCATGCACATGCTGCTTTTGCCAGAGCGCGCACGTGGATGTCTGCCAAACGACGTGCCAAGCACGCCCATGCTGCGCTTTTCAGCGCACGCGCATGCGTTTGTGCGAAACCACTTGTTAAGAATGCACATGCATCTTTGGGTAGATGCGCACCTTGTTTTCTGCCAAACGACAAGTTAAGCATGCACATGCTGCTTTAGGTTAGGTTAGGTTAGGTTAGGTTAAGTTGGGTTGGGTTGGGTTAGGTTAGGTTAGGTTAGGTTGGGTTGGGTTAGGTTAGGTTAGGTTAGGTTAAGTTAGGTTAGGTTAGGTTACGTTAGGTTAGGTTAGGTTAGGTTAGGTAAGGTTAGGTTAGGTTAGGTTAGGTTGTTTACTGCCAAGCCACAAGTTAAGCATGCACATGCTGCTTTTGCCAGAGCGTGCACGTGAATTTCTGCCAAACGACCTGCCAAGCACGCCCATGCTGCGTTTTTCAGCGCACGCGCATGCAGTTGTGTCAAACCACTTGCAGAGCATGCACAAGCATCTTTTGGTACACGCGCACGTTGTTTTTTGCCAAACCGCAAATTAAGCATGCACATGCTGCTTTTGCCAGAGCGCGCACGTGGATTTCTGCCAAACGACGTGCCAAGCACGCCCATGCTGCGCTTTGCAGTGCACGTGCATGCATTTGGGCAAAACCACATGTTAAGCATGCACATGCACCTTTTGGTAGACGCAAACGTTGTTTTGTGCCAAACCACAAGTTAAGAATGCACATGCTGCTTTTGCTAGAGCGCGCACATGGATTTCTGCCAAACGACGTGCCAAGCACGCCCATGCTGCGCTTTACAGCGCACGCGCATGCATTTGTGTCAAACCAGTTGTTGAGCATGCACATGCATCTTTTGGTAGACGTGCACGTTGTTTTCTCCCAAACCAGAAGTTAAGCATGCACATGCTCCTTTGCCAGAACGCGCACATGGATTTCTGCCCAACGACGTGCCAAGCACGCCCATGCTGCGCTTTTCAGCGCACGCTCATGCATTTGTGCCAAACCACTTGTTAAGAATGCACATGCATCTTTGGGTAGACGCGCACATTGTTTTCTGCCAAACCACAAGTTAAGCATGCACATGCTGCTTTAGGTTAGGTTAGGTTAGGTTAGGTTGGTTTGGGTTAGGTTAGGTTAGGTTGGGTTAGGTTAGGTTAGGTTAGGGTAGGTTAGGATAGGTTAGGTTACGTTAGGTTAGGTTAGGTTAGGTTAGGTTAGGTAAGGTTAGGTTAGGTTAGGTTTACTGCCAAGCCAAGCGTTAAGCATGCACATGCTGCTTTTGCCGGAGCGTGCACGTGGATTTCTGCCAAACGACGTGCCAAGCACGCCCATGCTGCGTTTTTCAGCGCACGCGCATGCATTTGTGTCAAACCACTTGCTGAGCATGCACAAGCATCTTTTGGTACACGCGCACTTTGTTTTTTGCCAAACCGCATGTTAAGCATGCACATGCTGCTTTTGCCAGAGCGCGCATGTGGATTTCTGCAAAACGACGTGCCCAGCACGCCCATGCTGCGCTTTTCAGCGCACGCGCATGCATTTGTGCCAAACCACTTGTTAAACATGCACATGTATCTTTGGGTAGACGCGCACGTTGTTTTCTGCCAAACCACAAGTTAAGCATGCACATGCTGCTTTTGCCAGAGCGTGCACGTGGATTTCTGCCAAACGACGTGCCAAGCACGCCCATGCTGCGCTTTGCAGTGCACGTGCATGCATTTGGGTAAAACCACTTGTTAAGCATGCACATGCACCTTTTGGTAGACGCAAACGTTGTTTTGTGCCAAACCACAAGCTAAGAATGCACATGCTGCTTTTGCTAGAGCGCGCACATGGATTTCTGCCAAACGACGTGCCAAGCACGCCCATGCTGCGCTTTATAGCGCACGCGCATGCATTTGTGCCAAACCTCTTGTTAAGAATGCACATGCATCTTTGGGTAGACGCAAACGTTGTTTTGTGCCAAACCACAAGTTAAGAATGCACATGCTGCTTTTGCTAGAGCGCGCACATGGATTTCTGCCAAATGACGTGCCAAACACGCCCATGCTGCGCTTTACAGCGCACGCGCATGCATTTGTGTCAAACCAGTTGTTGAGCATGCACATGCATCTTTTGGTTGACGTGCACGTTGTTTTCTCCCAAACCAGAAGTTAAGCATGCACATGCTCCTTTGCCAGAACGCGCACGTGGATTTCTGCCAAACGACGTGCCAAGCACGCCCATGCTGCGCTTTTCAGCGCACGCGCATGCATTTGTGCCAAACCACTTGTTAAGAATGCACATGCATCTTTGGGTAGACGCGCAAGTGGATTTCTGCCAAACGACGTGCCAAGCACGCCCATGCTGCGCTTTTCAGCGCACGCGCATGCATTTGTGCCAAACCACTTGTTAAGAATGCACATGCATCTTTGGGTAGACGCGCACGTTGTTTTCTGCCAAACCACAAGTTAAGCATGCACATGCTGCTTTTGCAAGAACGCGCAAGTCGATTTCTGCAAAACGACGTGCCAAGCACGCCCATGCTGCGCTTTTCAACGCACAAGCATGCATTTGTGCCAAACCACTTGTTAAGGATGCACATGTATCTTTGGGTAGACGCGCACGTTGTTTTCTGCCAAACCACAAGTTAAGCATGCACATGCTGCTTTTGCCAGAGCGTACACGTGGATTTAGGCCAAACGACGTGCCAAACATGCCCACGCTGCGCTTTGCAGCGCACGTGCATGCATTTGGGCCGAACCACGTGTTAAGCATGCACATGCACCTTTTGGTAGACGCAAACGTTGTTTTGTACCAAACCACAAGATAAGCATGCACATGCTGCTTTTGCTAGAGCGCGCACATGGATTTCTGCCAAATGACGTGCCAAGCACGCCCATGCTGCGCTTTCCAGCGCACGCGCATGCATTTGTGTCAAACCAGTTGTTGAGCATGCACATGCATCTTTTGGTAGACGTGCACGTTGTTTTCTCCCAAACCAGAAGTTAAGCATGCACGTGCTGCTTTGCCAGAGCGCGCACGTGTATTTCTGCCAAACGACGTGTTAAGCACGCCCTTGCTGCGCTTTTAAACGCACGCGCATGCATTTGTGCCAAACCACTTGTTAAGAATGCACATGCATCTTTTGGTAGACGCGCACGTTGTTTTCTGCCAAACCACAAGTTAAGCATGCACATGCTGCTTTAGGTTAGGTTAGGTTAGGTTGGGTTGGGTTAGGTTAGGTTAGGTTAGGTTGGGTTAGGTTAGGTTAGGTTAGGTTAGGTAAGGTTAGGTTAAGTTAGGTTAGGTTAGGTTAGGTTACGTTAGGTTAGGTTAGGTTAGGTAAGGTTAGGTTGGGTTAGGTTAGGTTAGGTTGTTTTCTGCCAAACCACAAGTTAAGCATGCACATGCTGGTTTTGCCAGAGCGTGCACTTGGATTTCTGCAAAACGACGTGCTAAGCACGCCCATACTGCGCTTTACAGCGCACGCGCATGCATTTGTGCCAAACCTCTTGTTAAGCATGCACATGCATCTTTTGGTAGACGCGACGTTGTTTTCTGCCAAACCGCAAGTTAAGCATGCACATGCTGCTTTTGCCAGAGCGTGCACGTGGATTTCTGACAAACCTCGTGCTAAGCACGCCCATACTGCATTTTTCAGCGCACGCGCATGCATTTGTCTCAAACCACTTGTTGAGCATGCACATGCATCTTTTCGTAGACGCGCACGATGTTTTCTTCCAAACCAGAAGTTAACCATGCACATGCTGCTTTTGCCAGAGCGCGCACGTGGATTTCTGCCAAACGACGTGCCAAGCACGCCCATGCTTCGCTTTTCAGCGCACGCGCATGCATTTGTGCCAAACCACTTGTTAAGAATGCACATGCATCTTTGGGTAGACGCGCACGTTGTTTTCTGCCAAACCACAAGTTAAACATGCACATGCTGCTTTTGCCAGAGCGCGCAGGTGGATTTCTGCAAAACGACGTGCCAAGCACGCCCATGCTGCGCTTTTCAGCGCACGCGCATGCATTTGTGCCAAACCACTTGTTAAGCGTGCACATGCACCTTTTGGTAGACGCAAACGTTGTTTTGTACCAAACCACAAGTTAAGCATGCACATGCTGCTTTTGCTAGAGCGCGCACATGGATTTCTGCCAAATGACGTGCCAAGCACGCCCATGCTGCGCGTTTCAGCGCACGCGCAGGCATTTATGCCAAACCACTTGTTGAGCATGCACATGCATCTTTCGGTAGATGCGCACGTTGTTTTCTGCCAAACCACAAGATAAGCATGCACATGCTGCTTTTACCAGAGCGTGCACGTGGATTTCTGACAAACCACGTGCTAAGCACGCCCATGCTGCGCTTTCAGCGCACGCGCATGCATTTGTCTCAAACCACTTGTTGAGCATGCACATGCATCTTTTGGTAGACGCGCACGATGTTTTCTCCCAAACCAGAAGTTAAGCATGCACATGCTGTTTTTGCCAGAGCGCGCACGTGGATTTCTGGCAAACGACGTACCAAGCACGCCCATGCTGCGCTTTTCAGCGGGCGCGCAGTCATTTGTGCCAAACCACTTGGTAAGCATGCAATGCACCTTTTGGTCGACGCGCACGATATTTTCTCCCAAACCAGAAGTTAAGCATGCACATCCTGCTTATGCCAGAGCGCGCACGTGGATTTCTGCCCAACGACGTGCCAAGCACGCCCATGCTGCGCTTTTCAGCGCACGCGCAGGCATTTATGCCAAACCACTTGTTGAGCATGCACATGCATCTTTCGGTAGATGCGCACGTTGTTTTCTGCCAAACCACAAGAAAAGCATGCACATGCTGCTTTTACCAGAGCGTGCACGTGGATTTCTGACAAACCACGTGCTAAGCACGCCCATGCTACGCTTTCAGCGCACGCGCATGCATTTGTCTCAAACCACTTGTTGAGCATGCACATGCATCTTTTGGTAGACGCGCACGATGTTTTCTCCCAAACCAGAAGTTAAGCATGCACATGCTGTTTTTGCCAGAGCGCGCACGTGGATTTCTGGCAAACGACGTACCAAGCACGCCCATGCTGCGCTTTTCAGCGCACGCGCATGCATTTGTGCCAAACCACTTGTTAAGCGTGCACATGCACCTTTTGGTAGACGCAAACGTTGTTTTGTACCAAACCACAAGTTAAGCATGCACATGCTGCTTTTGCTAGAGCGCGCACATGGATTTCTGCCAAATGACGTGCCAAGCACGCCCATGCTGCGCTTTTCAGCGCACGCGCAGGCATTTGTGCCAAACCACTTGGTAAGCATGCAATGCACCTTTTGCTAGATGCGCACGTTGTTTTCTGCCAAGCCACAAGTTAAGCATGCACATGCTGCATTTGCCAGAGCGTGCACGTGGACTTCTGCAGAACCACGTGCAAAGAACGCCCATGCTGCGCTTTTCAGCGCACGCGTATGCATTTGTGTCAAACCAGTTGTTGAGCATGCACATGCATCTTTTGGTAGACGCGCACGATGTTTTCTCCCAAACCAGCAGTTAAGCATGCACATGCCGCTTATGCCAGAGCGCGCACGTGGATTTCTGCCCAACGACGTGCCAAGCACGCCCATGCTGCGCATTTCAGCGCACGCGCATGCATTTGTGCCAAACCACTTGTTAAGAATGCAGATGCATCTTTGGGTAGACGCGCACGTTGTTTTCTGCTAAACCACAAGTTAAGCATGCACATGCTGCTTTAGGTTAGGTTAGGTTAGGTTAGGTTGGGTTGGGTTAGGTTAGGCTAGGTTAGGTTGGGTTAGGTTAGGTTAGGGTAAGTTAGGTTAGGTTAGGTTACGTTAGGTTAGGTTAGGTTAGGTTAGGTTAGGTTAGGTAAGGTTAGGTTAGGTTGTTTACTGCCAAGCCAAGGGTTAAGCATGCACATGCTGCTTTTGCCAGAGCGTGCACGTGGATTTCTGCCAAACGACGTGCCAAGGACGCCCATGCTGCGTTTTTCAGCGCACGCGCATGCATTTGTGTCAAACCACTTGCTGAGCATGCACAAGCATCTTTTGGTACACGCGCACTTTGTTTTTTGCCAAACCGCAAGTTAAGCATGCACATTCTGCTTTTGCCAGAGCGTGCACGTGGATTTCTGACAAACCACGTGCTAAGCGCGCCCATGCTGCTTTTATCAGCGCACGCGCATGCATTTGTCTCAAACCACTTGTTGAGCATGCACATGCATCTTTTCGTAGACGCGCACGATGTTTTCTTCCAAACCAGAAGTTAAGCATGCACATGCTGCTTTTGCCAGAGCGCGCACGTGGATGTCTGCCAAACGACGTGCCAAGCACGCCCATGCTGCGCTTTTCAGCGCACGCGCATGCATTTGTGCGAAACCACTTGTTAAGAATGCACATGCATCTTTGGGTAGACGCGCACCTTGTTTTCTGCCAAACCACAAGTTGAGCATGCACATGCTGCTTTAGGTTAGGTTAGGTTAGGTTAGGTTAAGTTGGGTTGGGTTGGGTTAGGTTAGGTTAGGTTAGGTTGGGTTAGGTTAGGTTAGGTTAGGTTAAGTTAGGTTAGGTTAGGTTAGGTTACGTTAGGTTAGGTTAGGTTAGGTTAGGTAAGGTTAGGTTAGGTTAAGTTAGGTTGTTTACTGCCAAGCCACAAGTTAAGCATGCACATGCTGGTTTTGCCAGAGCGTGCACGTGAATTTCTGCCAAACGACGTGCCAAGCACGCCCATGCTGCGTTTTTCAGCGCACGCGCATGCATTTGTGTCAAACCACTTGCTGAGCATGCACAAGCATCTTTTGGTACACGCGCACGTTGTTTTTTGCCAAACCGGAAGTTAAGCATGCACATGCTGCTTTTGCCAGAGCGCGCATGTGGATTTCTGCAAAACGACGTGCCCAGCACGCCCATGCTGCGTTTTTCAGCGCACGCGCATGCAGTTGTGTCAAACCACTTGCAGAGCATGCACAAGCATCTTTTGGTAGACGCAAACGTTGTTTTGTGCCAAACCACAAGTTAAGAATGCACATGCTGCTTTTGCTAGAGCGCGCACATGGATTTCTGCCAAACGACGTGCCAAGCACGCCCATGCTGCGCTTTACAGCGCACGCGCATGCATTTGTGTCAAACCAGTTGTTGAGCATGCACATGCATCTTTTGGTAGACGTGCACGTTGTTTTCTCCCAAAGCAGAAGTTAAGCATGCACATGCTCCTTTGCCAGAACGCGCACATGGATTTCTGCCCAACGACGTGCCAAGCACGCCCATGCTGCGCTTTTCAGCGCACGCTCATGCATTTGTGCCAAACCACTTGTTAAGAATGCACATGCATCTTTGGGTAGACGCGCACATTGTTTTCTGCCAAACCACAAGTTAAGCATGCACATGCTGCTTTAGGTTAGGTTAAGTTAGGTTAGGTTGGGTTGGGTTAGGTTAGGTTAGGTTGGGTTAGGTTAGGTTAGGTTAGGGTAGGTTAGGTTAGGTTAGGTTACGTTAGGTTAGGTTAGGTTAGGTTAGGTTAGGTAAGGTTAGGTTAGGTTAGGTTGTTTACTGCCAAGCCAAGCGTTAAGCATGCACATGCTGCTTTTGCCAGAGCGTGCACGTGGATTTCTGCCAAACGACGTGCCAAGCACGCCCATGCTGCGTTTTTCAGCGCACGCGCATGCATTTGTGTCAAACCACTTGCTGAGCATGCACAAGCATCTTTTGGTACACGCGCACTTTGTTTTTTGCCAAACCGCATGTTAAGCATGCACATGCTGCTTTTGCCAGAGCGCGCATGTGGATTTCTGCAAAACGACGTGCCCAGCACGCCCATGCTGCGCTTTTCAGCGCACGCGCATGCATTTGTGCCAAACCACTTGTTAAACATGCACATGTATCTTTGGGTAGATGCGCACGTTGTTTTCTGCCAAACCACAAGTTAAGCATGCACATGCTGCTTTTGCCAGAGCGTGCACGTGGATTTCTGCCAAACGACGTGCCAAGCACGCCCATGCTGCGCTTTGCAGTGCACGTGCATGCATTTGGGCAAAACCACTTGTTAAGCATGCACATGCACCTTTTGGTAGACGCAAACGTTGTTTTGTGCCAAACCACAAGCTAAGAATGCACATGCTGCTTTTGCTAGAGCGCGCACATGGATTTCTGCCAAACGACGTGCCAAGCACGCCCATGCTGCGCTTTATAGCGCACGCGCATGCATTTGTGCCAAACCTCTTGTTAAGAATGCACATGCATCTTTGGGTAGACGCGCACCTTGTTTTCTGCCAAACCACAAGTTAAGCATGCACATGCTGCTTATGCCAGAGCGCACGTGGATTTCTGTCAAACGACGTGTCAAGCACGCCCATGCTGCGCTTTGCAGTGCATGTGCATGCATTTGGGCAAAACCACTTGTTAAGCATGCACATGCACCTTTTGGTAGACGCAAACGTTGTTTTGTGCCAAACCACAAGTTAAGCATGCACATGCTGCTTTTGCTAGAGCGCGCACATGGATTTCTGCCAAATGACGTGCCAAGCACGCCCATGCTGCGCGTTTCAGCGCACGCGCAGGCATTTATGCCAAACCACTTGTTGAGCATGCACATGCATCTTTCGGTAGATGCGCACGTTGTTTTCTGCCAAACCACAAGATAAGCATGCACATGCTGCTTTTACCAGAGCGTGCACGTGGATTTCTGACAAACCACGTGCTAAGCACGCCCATGCTGCGCTTTCAGCGCACGCGCATGCATTTGTCTCAAACCACTTGTTGAGCATGCACATGCATCTTTTGGTAGACGCGCACGATGTTTTCTCCCAAACCAGAAGTTAAGCATGCACATGCTGTTTTTTGCCAGAGCGCGCACGTGGATTTCTGGCAAACGACGTACCAAGCACGCCCATGCTGCGCTTTTCAGCGGGCGCGCAGTCATTTGTGCCAAACCACTTGGTAAGCATGCAATGCACCTTTTGGTAGACGCGCACGATATTTTCTCCCAAACCAGAAGTTAAGCATGCACATGCTGCTTATGCCAGAGCGCGCACGTGGATTTCTGCCCAACGACGTGCCAAGCACGCCCATGCTGCGCTTTTCAGCGCACGCGCAGGCATTTATGCCAAACCACTTGTTGAGCATGCACATGCATCTTTCGGTAGATGCGCACGTTGTTTTCTGCCAAACCACAAGATAAGCATGCACATGCTGCTTTTACCAGAGCGTGCACGTGGATTTCTGACAAACCACGTGCTAAGCACGCCCATGCTACGCTTTCAGCGCACGCGCATGCATTTGTCTCAAACCACTTGTTGAGCATGCACATGCATCTTTTGGTAGACGCGCACGATGTTTTCTCCCAAACCAGAAGTTAAGCATGCACATGCTGTTTTTGCCAGAGCGCGCACGTGGATTTCTGGCAAACGACGTACCAAGCACGCCCATGCTGCGCTTTTCAGCGCACGCGCATGCATTTGTGCCAAACCACTTGTTAAGCGTGCACATGCACCTTTTGGTAGACGCAAACGTTGTTTTGTACCAAACCACAAGTTAAGCATGCACATGCTGCTTTTGCTAGAGCGCGCACATGGATTTCTGCCAAATGACGTGCCAAGCACGCCCATGCTGCGCTTTTCAGCGCACGCGCAGGCATTTGTGCCAAACCACTTGGTAAGCATGCAATGCACCTTTTGCTAGATGCGCACGTTGTTTTCTGCCAAGCCACAAGTTAAGCATGCACATGCTGCATTTGCCAGAGCGTGCACGTGGACTTCTGCAGAACCACGTGCAAAGAACGCCCATGCTGCGCTTTTCAGCGCACGCGTATGCATTTGTGTCAAACCAGTTGTTGAGCATGCACATGCATCTTTTGGTAGACGCGCACGATGTTTTCTCCCAAACCAGCAGTTAAGCATGCACATGCCGCTTATGCCAGAGCGCGCACGTGGATTTCTGCCCAACGACGTGCCAAGCACGCCCATGCTGCGCATTTCAGCGCACGCGCATGCATTTGTGCCAAACCACTTGTTAAGAATGCAGATGCATCTTTGGGTAGACGCGCACGTTGTTTTCTGCTAAACCACAAGTTAAGCATGCACATGCTGCTTTAGGTTAGGTTAGGTTAGGTTAGGTTGGGTTGGGTTAGGTTAGGCTAGGTTAGGTTGGGTTAGGTTAGGTTAGGGTAAGTTAGGTTAGGTTAGGTTACGTTAGGTTAGGTTAGGTTAGGTTAGGTTAGGTAAGGTTAGGTTAGGTTGTTTACTGCCAAGCCAAGGGTTAAGCATGCACATGATGCTTTTGCCAGAGCGTGCACGTGGATTTCTGCCAAACGACGTGCCAAGGACGCCCATGCTGCGTTTTTCAGCGCACGCGCATGCATTTGTGTCAAACCACTTGCTGAGCATGCACAAGCATCTTTTGGTACACGCGCACTTTGTTTTTTGCCAAACCGCAAGTTAAGCATGCACATTCTGCTTTTGCCAGAGCGTGCACGTGGATTTCTGACAAACCACGTGCTAAGCGCGCCCATGCTGCTTTTATCAGCGCACGCGCATGCATTTGTCTCAAACCACTTGTTGAGCATGCACATGCATCTTTTCGTAGACGCGCACGATGTTTTCTTCCAAACCAGAAGTTAAGCATGCACATGCTGCTTTTGCCAGAGCGCGCACGTGGATGTCTGCCAAACGACGTGCCAAGCACGCCCATGCTGCGCTTTTCAGCGCACGCGCATGCATTTGTGCGAAACCACTTGTTAAGAATGCACATGCATCTTTGGGTAGACGCGCACCTTGTTTTCTGCCAAACCACAAGTTGAGCATGCACATGCTGCTTTAGGTTAGGTTAGGTTAGATTAAGTTGGGTTGGGTTGGGTTAGGTTAGGTTAGGTTAGGTTGGGTTAGGTTAGGTTAGGTTAGGTTAAGTTAGGTTAGGTTAGGTTAGGTTACGTTAGGTTAGGTTAGGTTAGGTTAGGTAAGGTTAGGTTAGGTTAAGTTAGGTTGTTTACTGCCAAGCCACAAGTTAAGCATGCACATGCTGCTTTTGCCAGAGCGTGCACGTGAATTTCTGCCAAACGACGTGCCAAGCACGCCCATGCTGCGTTTTTCAGCGCACGCGCATGCATTTGTGTCAAACCACTTGCTGAGCATGCACAAGCATCTTTTGGTACACGCGCACGTTGTTTTTTGCCAAACCGGAAGTTAAGCATGCACATGCTGCTTTTGCCAGAGCGCGCATGTGGATTTCTGCAAAACGACGTGCCCAGCACGCCCATGCTGCGTTTTTCAGCGCACGCGCATGCAGTTGTGTCAAACCACTTGCAGAGCATGCACAAGCATCTTTTGGTACACGCGCACGTTGTTTTTTGCCAAACCGCAAATTAAGCATGCACATGCTGCTTTTGCCAGATCGCGCATGTGGATTTCTGCCAAACGACGGGCCAAGCACGCCCATGCTGCGCTTTGCAGTGCACGTGCATGCATTTGGGCAAAACCACTTGTTAAGCATGCACATGCACCTTTTGGTAGACGCAAACGTTGTTTTGTGCCAAACCACAAGTTAAGAATGCACATGCTGCTTTTGCTAGAGCGCGCACATGGATTTCTGCCAAACGACGTGCCAAGCACGCCCATGCTGCGCTTTACAGCGCACGCGCATGCATTTGTGTCAAACCAGTTGTTGAGCATGCACATGCATCTTTTGGTAGACGTGCACGTTGTTTTCTCCCAAACCAGAAGTTAAGCATGCACATGCTCCTTTGCCAGAACGCGCACATGGATTTCTGCCCAACGACGTGCCAAGCACGCCCATGCTGCGCTTTTCAGCGCACGCTCATGCATTTGTGCCAAACCACTTGTTAAGAATGCACATGCATCTTTGGGTAGACGCGCACATTGTTTTCTGCCAAACCACAAGTTAAGCATGCACATGCTGCTTTAGGTTAGGTTAGGTTAGGTTAGGTTGGGTTGGGTTAGGTTAGGTTAGGTTGGGTTAGGTTAGGTTAGGTTAGTGTAGGTTAGGTTAGGTTAGGTTACGTTAGGTTAGGTTAGGTTAGGTTAGGTTAGGTAAGGTTAGGTTAGGTTAGGTTGTTTACTGCCAAGCCAAGCGTTAAGCATGCACATGCTGCTTTTGCCAGAGCGTGCACGTGGATTTCTGCCAAACGACGTGCCAAGCACGCCCATGCTGCGTTTTTCAGCGCACGCGCATGCATTTGTGTCAAACCACTTGCTGAGCATGCACAAGCATCTTTTGGTACACGCGCACTTTGTTTTTTGCCAAACCGCATGTTAAGCATGCACATGCTGCTTTTGCCAGAGCGCGCATGTGGATTTCTGCAAAACGACGTGCCCAGCACGCCCATGCTGCGCTTTTCAGCGCACGCGCATGCATTTGTGCCAAACCACTTGTTAAACATGCACATGTATCTTTGGGTAGACGCGCACGTTGTTTTCTGCCAAACCACAAGTTAAGCATGCACATGCTGCTTTTGCCAGAGCGTGCACGTGGATTTCTGCCAAACGACGTGCCAAGCACGCCCATGCTGCGCTTTGCAGTGCACGTGCATGCATTTGGGTAAAACCACTTGTTAAGCATGCACATGCACCTTTTGGTAGACGCAAACGTTGTTTTGTGCCAAACCACAAGCTAAGAATGCACATGCTGCTTTTGCTAGAGCGCGCACATGGATTTCTGCCAAACGACGTGCCAAGCACGCCCATGCTGCGCTTTATAGCGCACGCGCATGCATTTGTGCCAAACCTCTTGTTAAGAATGCACATGCATCTTTGGGTAGACGCGCACCTTGTTTTCTGCCAAACCACAAGTTAAGCATGCACATGCTGCTTATGCCAGAGCGCACGTGGATTTCTGTCAAACGACGTGTCAAGCACGCCCATGCTGCGCTTTGCAGTGCATGTGCATGCATTTGGGCAAAACCACTTGTTAAGCATGCACATGCACCTTTTGGTAGACGCAAACGTTGTTTTGTGCCAAACCACAAGTTAAGAATGCACATGCTGCTTTTGCTAGAGCGCGCACATGGATTTCTGCCAAATGACGTGCCAAACACGCCCATGCTGCGCTTTACAGCGCACGCGCATGCATTTGTGTCAAACCAGTTGTTGAGCATGCACATGCATCTTTTGGTTGACGTGCACGTTGTTTTCTCCCAAACCAGAAGTTAAGCATGCACATGCTCCTTTGCCAGAACGCGCACGTGGATTTCTGCCAAACGACGTGCCAAGCACGCCCATGCTGCGCTTTTCAGCGCACGCGCATGCATTTGTGCCAAACCACTTGTTAAGAATGCACATGCATCTTTGGGTAGACGCGCACGTGGATTTCTGCCAAACGACGTGCCAAGCACGCCCATGCGGCGCTTTTCAGCGCACGCGCATGCATTTGTGCCAAACCACTTGTTAAGAATGCACATGCATCTTTGGGTAGACGCGCACGTTGTTTTCTGCCAAACCACAAGTTAAGCATGCACATGCTGCTTTTGCAAGAACGCGCAAGTCGATTTCTGCAAAACGACGTGCCAAGCACGCCCATGCTGCGCTTTTCAGCGCACAAGCATGCATTTGTGCCAAACCACTTGTTAAGGATGCACGTGTATCTTTGGGTAGACGCGCACGTTGTTTTCTGCCAAACCACAAGTTAAGCATGCACATGCTGCTTTTGCCAGAGCGTACATGTGGATTTAGGCCAAACGACGTGCCAAACATGCCCACGCTGCGCTTTGCAGCGCACGTGCATGCATTTGGGCCGAACCACGTGTTAAGCATGCACATGCACCTTTTGGTAGACGCAAACGTTGTTTTGTACCAAACCACAAGATAAGCATGCACATGCTGCTTTTGCTAGAGCGCGCACATGGATTTCTGCCAAATGACGTGCCAAGCACGCCCATGCTGCGCTTTCCAGCGCACGCGCATGCATTTGTGTCAAACCAGTTGTTGAGCATGCACATGCATCTTTTGGTAGACGTGCACGTTGTTTTCTCCCAAACCAGAAGTTAAGCATGCACGTGCTGCTTTGCCAGAGCGCGCACGTGTATTTCTGCCAAACGACGTGTTAAGCACGCCCTTGCTGCGCTTTTAAGCGCACGCGCATGCATTTGTGCCAAACCACTTGTTAAGAATGCACATGCATCTTTTGGTAGACGTGCACGTTGTTTTCTGCCAAACCACAAGTTAAGCATGCACATGCTGCTTTAGGTTAGGTTAGGTTAGGTTGGGTTGGGTTAGGTTAGGTTAGGTTAGGTTGGGTTAGGTTAGGTTAGGTTAGGTTAGGTAAGGTTAGGTTAAGTTAGGTTAGGTTAGGTTAGGTTACGTTAGGTTAGGTTAGGTTAGGTAAGGTTAGGTTGGGTTAGGTTAGGTTAGGTTGTTTTCTGCCAAACCACAAGTTAAGCATGCACATGCTGGTTTTGCCAGAGCGTGCACGTGGATTTCTGCAAAACGACGTGCTAAGCACGCCCATACTGCGCTTTACAGCGCACGCGCATGCATTTGTGCCAAACCTCTTGTTAAGCATGCACATGCATCTTTGGGTAGACGCGCACGTTGTTTTCTGCCAAACCGCAAGTTAAGCATGCACATGCTGCTTTTGCCAGAGCGTGCACGTGGATTTCTGACAAACCACGTGCTAAGCACGCCCATACTGCATTTTTCAGCGCACGCGCATGCATTTGTCTCAAACCACTTGTTGAGCATGCACATGCATCTTTTCGTAGACGCGCACGATGTTTTCTTCCAAACCAGAAGTTAACCATGCACATGCTGCTTTTGCCAGAGCGCGCACGTGGATTTCTGCCAAACGACGTGCCAAGCACGCCCATGCTTCGCTTTTCAGCGCACGCGCATGCATTTGTGCCAAACCACTTGTTAAGAATGCACATGCATCTTTGGGTAGACGCGCACGTTGTTTTCTGCCAAACCACAAGTTAAACATGCACATGCTGCTTTTGCCAGAGCGCGCAGGTGGATTTCTGCAAAACGACGTGCCAAGCACGCCCATGCTGCGCTTTTCAGCGCACGCGCATGCATTTGTGCCAAACCACTTGTTAAGCGTGCACATGCACCTTTTGGTAGACGCAAACGTTGTTTTGTACCAAACCACAAGTTAAGCATGCACATGCTGCTTTTGCTAGAGCGCGCACATGGATTTCTGCCAAATGACGTGCCAAGCACGCCCATGCTGCGCGTTTCAGCGCACGCGCAGGCATTTATGCCAAACCACTTGTTGAGCATGCACATGCATCTTTCGGTAGATGCGCACGTTGTTTTCTGCCAAACCACAAGATAAGCATGCATATGCTGCTTTTACCAGAGCGTGCACGTGGATTTCTGACAAACCACGTGCTAAGCACGCCCATGCTGCGCTTTCAGCGCACGCGCATGCATTTGTCTCAAACCACTTGTTGAGCATGCACATGCATCTTTTGGTAGACGCGCACGATGTTTTCTCCCAAACCAGAAGTTAAGCATGCACATGCTGTTTTTGCCAGAGCGCGCACGTGGATTTCTGGCAAACGACGTACCAAGCACGCCCATGCTGCGCTTTTCAGCGGACGCGCAGTCATTTGTGCCAAACCACTTGGTAAGCATGCAATGCACCTTTTGGTAGACGCGCACGATATTTTCTCCCAAACCAGAAGTTAAGCATGCACATGCTGCTTATGCCAGAGCGCGCACGTGGATTTCTGCCCAACGACGTGCCAAGCACGCCCATGCTGCGCTTTTCAGCGCACGCGCATGCATTTGTGCCAAACCACTTGTTAAGCGTGCACATGCACCTTTTGGTAGACGCAAACGTTGTTTTGTACCAAACCACAAGTTAAGCATGCACATGCTGCTTTTGCTAGAGCGCGCACATGGATTTCTGCCAAATGACGTGCCAAGCACGCCCATGCTGCGCTTTCAGCGCACGCGCATGCATTTGTCTCAAACCACTTGTTGAGCATGCACATGCATCTTTTGGTAGACGCGCACGATGTTTTCTCCCAAACCAGAAGTTAAGCATGCACATGCTGCTTTTGCCAGAGCGTGCACGTGGACTTCTGCAGAACCACGTGCAAAGAACGCCCATGCTGCGCTTTTCAGCGCACGCGCATGCATTTGTGTCAAACCAGTTGTTGAGCATGCACATGCATCTTTTGGTAGACGCGCACGATGTTTTCTCCCAAACCAGCAGTTAAGCATGCACATGCCGCTTATGCCAGAGCGCGCACGTGGATTTCTGCCCAACGACGTGCCAAGCACGCCCATGCTGCGCATTTCAGCGCACGCGCATGCATTTGTGCCAAACCACTTGTTGAGAATGCAGATGCATCTTTGGGTAGACGCGCACGTTGTTTTCTGCTAAACCACAAGTTAAGCATGCACATGCTGCTTTAGGTTAGGTTAGGTTAGGTTAGGTTGGGTTGGGTTAGGTTAGGCTAGGTTAGGTTGGGTTAGGTTAGGTTAGGGTAAGTTAGGTTAGGTTAGGTTACGTTAGGTTAGGTTAGGTTAGGTTAGGTTAGGTTAGGTAAGGTTAGGTTAGGTTAGGTTAGGTTGTTTACTGCCAAGCCACAAGTTAAGCATGCACATGCTGCTTTTGCCAGAGCGTGCACGTGAATTTCTGCCAAACGACGTGCCAAGCACGCCCATGCTGCGTTTTTCAGCGCACGCGCATGCATTTGTGTCAAACCACTTGCTGAGCATGCACAAGCATCTTTTGGTACACGCGCACGTTGTTTTTTGCCAAACCGGAAGTTAAGCATGCACATGCTGCTTTTGCCAGAGCGCGCATGTGGATTTCTGCAAAACGACGTGCCCAGCACGCCCATGCTGCGTTTTTCAGCGCACGCGCATGCAGTTGTGTCAAACCACTTGCAGAGCATGCACAAGCATCTTTTGGTACACGCGCACGTTGTTTTTTGCCAAACCGCAAATTAAGCATGCACATGCTGCTTTTGCCAGAGCGCGCACGTGGATTTCTGCCAAACGACGTGCCAAGCACGCCCATGCTGCGCTTTGCAGTGCACGTGCATGCATTTGGGCAAAACCACTTGTTAAGCATGCACATGCACCTTTTGGTAGACGCAAACGTTGTTTTGTGCCAAACCACAAGTTAAGAATGCACATGCTGCTTTAGGTTAGGTTAGGTTAGGTTATGTTGGGTTGGGGTAGGTTAGGCTAGGTTAGGTTGGGTTAGGTTAGGTTAGGGTAAGTTAGGTTAGGTTAGGTTACGTTAGGTTAGGTTAGGTTAGGTTAGGTTAGGTAAGGTTAGGTTAGGTTGTTTACTGCCAAGCCAAGGGTTAAGCATGCACATGCTGCTTTTGCCAGAGCGTGCACGTGGATTTCTGCCAAACGACGTGCCAAGGACGCCCATGCTGCGTTTTTCAGCGCACGCGCATGCATTTGTGTCAAACCACTTGCTGAGCATGCACAAGCATCTTTTGGTACACGCGCACTTTGTTTTTTGCCAAACCGCAAGTTAAGCATGCACATTCTGCTTTTGCCAGAGCGTGCACGTGGATTTCTGACAAACCACGTGCTAAGTGCGCCCATGCTGCTTTTATCAGCGCACGCGCATGCATTTGTCTCAAACCACTTGTTGAGCATGCACATGCATCTTTTCGTAGACGCGCACGATGTTTTCTTCCAAACCAGAAGTTAAGCATGCACATGCTGCTTTTGCCAGAGCGCGCACGTGGATGTCTGCCAAACGACGTGCCAAGCACGCCCATGCTGCGCTTTTCAGCGCACGCGCATGCATTTGTGCGAAACCACTTGTTAAGAATGCACATGCATCTTTGGGTAGATGCGCACCTTGTTTTCTGCCAAACCACAAGTTAAGCATGCACATGCTGCTTTAGGTTAAGTTAGGTTAGGTTAGGTTAAGTTGGGTTGGGTTGGGTTAGGTTAGGTTAGGTTGGGTTAGGTTAGGTTAGGTTAAGTTAGGTTAGGTTAGGTTACGTTAGGTTAGGTTAGGTTAGGTTAGGTAAGGTTAGGTTAGGTTAGGTTAGGTTGTTTACTGCCAAGCCACAAGTTAAGCATGCACATGCTGCTTTTGCCAGAGCGTGCACGTGAATTTCTGCCAAACGACGTGCCAAGCACGCCCATGCTGCGTTTTTCAGCGCACGCGCATGCATTTGTGTCAAACCACTTGCTGAGCATGCACAAGCATCTTTTGGTACACGCGCACGTTGTTTTTTGCCAAACCGGAAGTTAAGCATGCACATGCTGCTTTTGCCAGAGCGCGCATGTGGATTTCTGCAAAACGACGTGCCCAGCACGCCCATGCTGCGTTTTTCAGCGCACGCGCATGCAGTTGTGTCAAACCACTTTCAGAGCATGCACAAGCACCTTTTGGTACACGCGCACGTTGTTTTTTGCCAAACCGCAAATTAAGCATGCACATGCTGCTTTTGCCAGAGCGCGCACGTGGATTTCTGCCAAAGGACTTGCCAAGCACGCCCATGCTGCGCTTTTCAGCGGACGCGCATGCATTTGTGCGAAACCACTTGGTAAGCATGCACATGCACCTTTTGGTAGATGCGCACGTTATTTCTGCCAAGCCACAAGTTAAGCATGCATATGCTGCTTTTACCAGAGCGTGCACGTGGATTTCTGACAAACGACGTGCTAAGCACGCCCATGCTGCGCTTTTCAGCGCACGCGCATGCATTTGTTTTAAACCACTTGTTGAGCATGCACATGCATCTTTTGGTAGACGCGCACGATGTTTTCTCCCAAACCAGAAGTTAAGCATGCACATGCTGCTTTTGCCAGAGCGCGCACGTGGATTTCTGCCAAACGACGTGCCAAGCACGCCCATGCTGCGCTTTTCAGCGCACGCGCATGCATTTGTGCCAAACCGCTTGTTCAGAATGCACATGTATCTTTGGGTAGACGCGCACGTTGTTTTCTGCCAAACCACAAGTTAAGCATGCACATGGTGCTTTAGGTTAGGTTAGGTTAGGTTAGGTTAGGTTGGGTTGGGTTAGGTTAGGTTAGGTTAGGTTGGGTTACGTTAGGTTAGGTTAGGTTAGGTTAGGTTAGGTAAGGTTAGGTTAGGTTCGGTTAGGTTAGGTTGTTTACTGCCAAACCACAAGTTAAGCATGCACATGCTGCTTTTGCCAGAGCGTGCACGTGGATGTCTGCCAAACGACGTGCCAAGCACGCGCATGCTGCGTTTTTCAGCGCACGCGCATGCATTTGTGTCAAACCACTTCCTGAGCATGCACAAGCATCTTTTGGTAGACGCGCACGTTGTTTTTTGCCAAACCGCAAGTTAAGCATGCACATGCTGCTTTAGGTTAGGTTAGGTTAGGTTAGGTTGGGTTGGGTTAGGTTAGGTTAGGTTAGGTTGGAATGGGTTAGGTTAGGTTAGGTTAAGTTACGTTAGGTTAGGTTAGGTTAGGTTAGGTTAGGTAAGGTTAGGTTAGGTTAGGTTGTTTACTGCCAAGCCACAAGTTAAGCATGCACATGCTGCTTTTGCCAGAGCGTGCACGTGGATTTCTGCCAAACGACGTGCCAAGCACGGCCATGCTGCGTTTTTCAGCGCACGCGCATGCATTTGTGTCAGACCACTTGCTGAGCATGCACAAGCATCTTTTGGTACACGCGCACGTTGTTTTTTGCCAAACCGCAAGTTAAGCATGCACATGCTGGTTTTGCCAGAGCGCGCATGTGGATTTCTGCAAAACGACGTGCCCAGCACGCCCATGCTGCGCTTTTCAGCGCCCGCGCATGCATTTGTGCCAAACCACTTGTTAAGCATGCACATGTATCTTTGGGTAGACGCGCACGTTGTTTTCTCCCAAACCAGAAGTTAAGCATGCACATGCTGCTTTTGCCAGAGCGCGCACGTGGATTTCTGCCAAACGACGTGTTAAGCATGCCCTTGCTGCTTTTTTCAGCGCACGCGCATGCATTTGTCTCAAACCACTTGTTGAACATGCACGAGCATCTTTTCGTAGACGCGCACGATGTTTTCTTCCAAACCAGAAGTTAAGCATGCACATGCTGCTTTTGCCAGAGCGCGCACCTGGATTTCCGCCAAACGACGTGCCAAGCACGCCCATGCTGCGCTTTTCAGCGGACGCGCAGGCATTTGTGCCAAACCACTTGGTAAGCATGCAATGCACCTTTTGCTAGATGCGCACGTTGTTTTCTGCCAAGCCACAAGTTAAGCATGCACATGCTGCTTTTGCCAGAGCGTGCACGTGGACTTCTGCAGAACCACGTGCAAAGAACGCCCATGCTGCGCTTTTCAGCGCACGCGTATGCATTTGTGTCAAACCAGTTGTTGAGCATGCACATGCATCTTTTGGTAGACGCGCACGATGTTTTCTCCCAAACCAGCAGTTAAGCATGCACATGCCGCTTATGCCAGAGCGCGCACGTGGATTTCTGCCCAACGACGTGCCAAGCACGCCCATGCTGCGCATTTCAGCGCACGCGCATGCATTTGTGCCAAACCACTTGTTAAGAATGCAGATGCATCTTTGGGTAGACGCGCACGTTGTTTTCTGCTAAACCACAAGTTAAGCATGCACATGCTGCTTTAGGTTAGGTTAGGTTAGGTTAGGTTGGGTTGGGTTAGGTTAGGCTAGGTTAGGTTGGGTTAGGTTAGGTTAGGGTAAGTTAGGTTAGGTTAGGTTACGTTAGGTTAGGTTAGGTTAGGTTAGGTTAGGTTAGGTAAGGTTAGGTTAGGTTGTTTACTGCCAAGCCAAGGGTTAAGCATGCACATGCTGCTTTTGCCAGAGCGTGCACGTGGATTTCTGCCAAACGACGTGCCAAGGACGCCCATGCTGCGTTTTTCAGCGCACGCGCATGCATTTGTGTCAAACCACTTGCTGAGCATGCACAAGCATCTTTTGGTACACGCGCACTTTGTTTTTTGCCAAACCGCAAGTTAAGCATGCACATTCTGCTTTTGCCAGAGCGTGCACGTGGATTTCTGACAAACCACGTGCTAAGCGCGCCCATGCTGCTTTTATCAGCGCACACGCATACATTTGTCTCAAACCACTTGTTGAGCATGCACATGCATCTTTTCGTAGACGCGCACGATGTTTTCTTCCAAACCAGAAGTTAAGCATGCACATGCTGCTTTTGCCAGAGCGCGCACGTGGATTTCTGCAAAACGACGTGCCCAGCACGCCCATGCTGCGCTTTTCAGCGCACGCGCATGCATTTGTGCCAAACCACTTGTTAAACATGCACATGTATCTTTGGGTAGACGCGCACGTTGTTTTCTGCCAAACCACAAGTTAAGCATGCACATGCTGCTTTTGCCAGAGCGTGCACGTGGATTTCTGCCAAACGACGTGCCAAGCACGCCCATGCTGCGCTTTGCAGTGCACGTGCATGCATTTGGGTAAAACCACTTGTTAAGCATGCACATGCACCTTTTGGTAGACGCAAACGTTGTTTTGTGCCAAACCACAAGCTAAGAATGCACATGCTGCTTTTGCTAGAGCGCGCACATGGATTTCTGCCAAACGACGTGCCAAGCACGCCCATGCTGCGCTTTATAGCGCACGCGCATGCATTTGTGCCAAACCTCTTGTTAAGAATGCACATGCATCTTTGGGTAGACGCAAACGTTGTTTTGTGCCAAACCACAAGTTAAGAATGCACATGCTGCTTTTGCTAGAGCGCGCACATGGATTTCTGCCAAATGACGTGCCAAACACGCCCATGCTGCGCTTTACAGCGCACGCGCATGCATTTGTGTCAAACCAGTTGTTGAGCATGCACATGCATCTTTTGGTTGACGTGCACGTTGTTTTCTCCCAAACCAGAAGTTAAGCATGCACATGCTCCTTTGCCAGAACGCGCACGTGGATTTCTGCCAAACGACGTGCCAAGCACGCCCATGCTGCGCTTTTCAGCGCACGCGCATGCATTTGTGCCAAACCACTTGTTAAGAATGCACATGCATCTTTGGGTAGACGCGCACGTGGATTTCTGCCAAACGACGTGCCAAGCACGCCCATGCTGCGCTTTTCAGCGCACGCGCATGCATTTGTGCCAAACCACTTGTTAAGAATGCACATGCATCTTTGGGTAGACGCGCACGTTGTTTTCTGCCAAACCACAAGTTAAGCATGCACATGCTGCTTTTGCAAGAACGCGCAAGTCGATTTCTGCAAAACGACGTGCCAAGCACGCCCATGCTGCGCTTTTCAGCGCACAAGCATGCATTTGTGCCAAACCACTTGTTAAGGATGCACATGTATCTTTCGGTAGACGCGCACGTTGTTTTCTGCCAAACCACAAGTTAAGCATGCACATGCTGCTTTTGCCAGAGCGTACACATGGATTTAGGCCAAACGACGTGCCAAACATGCCCACGCTGCGCTTTGCAGCGCACGTGCATGCATTTGGGCCGAACCACGTGTTAAGCATGCACATGCACCTTTTGGTAGACGCAAACGTTGTTTTGTACCAAACCACAAGATAAGCATGCACATGCTGCTTTTGCTAGAGCGCGCACATGGATTTCTGCCAAATGACGTGCCAAGCACGCCCATGCTGCGCTTTCCAGCGCACGCGCATGCATTTGTGTCAAACCAGTTGTTGAGCATGCACATGCATCTTTTAGTAGACGTGCACGTTGTTTTCTCCCAAACCAGAAGTTAAGCATGCACGTGCTGCTTTGCCAGAGCGCGCACGTGTATTTCTGCCAAACGACGTGTTAAGCAAGCCCTTGCTGCGCTTTTAAGCGCACGCGCATGCATTTGTGCCAAACCACTTGTTAAGAATGCACATGCATCTTTTGGTAGACGCACACGTTGTTTTCTGCCAAACCACAAGTTAAGCATGCACATGCTGCTTTAGGTTAGGTTAGGTTAGGTTGGGTTGGGTTAGGTTAGGTTAGGTTAGGTTGGGTTAGGTTAGGTTAGGTTAGGTTAGGTAAGGTTAGGTTAAGTTAGGTTAGGTTAGGTTAGGTTACGTTAGGTTAGGTTAGGTTAGGTAAGGTTAGGTTGGGTTAGGTTAGGTTAGGTTGTTTTCTGCCAAACCACAAGTTAAGCATGCACATGCTGGTTTTGCCAGAGCGTGCACGTGGATTTCTGCAAAACGACGTGCTAAGCACGCCCATACTGCGCTTTACAGCGCACGTGCATGCATTTGTGCCACACCTCTTGTTAAGCATGCACATGCATCTTTTGGTAGACGCGACGTTGTTTTCTGCCAAACCGCAAGTTAAGCATGCACATGCTGCTTTTGCCAGAGCGTGCACGTGGATTTCTGACAAACCACGTGCTAAGCACGCCCATACTGCATTTTTCAGCGCACGCGCATGCATTTGTCTCAAACCACTTGTTGAGCATGCACATGCATCTTTTCGTAGACGCGCACGATGTTTTCTTCCAAACCAGAAGTTAACCATGCACATGCTGCTTTTGCCAGAGCGCGCACGTGGATTTCTGCCAAACGACGTGCCAAGCACGCCCATGCTTCGCTTTTCAGCGCACGCGCATGCATTTGTGCCAAACCACTTGTTAAGAATGCACATGCATCTTTGGGTAGACGCGCACGTTGTTTTCTGTCAAACCATAAGTTAAACATGCACATGCTGCTTTTGCCAGAGCGCGCAGGTGGATTTCTGCAAAACGACGTGCCAAGCACGCCCATGCTGCGCTTTTCAGCGCACGCGCATGCATTTGTGCCAAACCACTTGTTAAGCGTGCACATGCACCTTTTGGTAGACGCAAACGTTGTTTTGTACCAAACCACAAGTTAAGCATGCACATGCTGCTTTTGCTAGAGCGCGCACATGGATTTCTGCCAAATGACGTGCCAAGCACGCCCATGCTGCGCGTTTCAGCGCACGCGCAGGCATTTATGCCAAACCACTTGTTAAGCGTGCACATGCACCTTTTGGTAGACGCAAACGTTGTTTTGTACCAAACCACAAGTTAAGCATGCACATGCTGCTTTTGCTAGAGCGCGCACATGGATTTCTGCCAAATGACGTGCCAAGCACGCCCATGCTGCGCTTTTCAGCGCACGCGCAGGCATTTGTGCCAAACCACTTGGTAAGCATGCAATGCACCTTTTGCTAGATGCGCACGTTGTTTTCTGCCAAGCCACAAGTTAAGCATGCACATGCTGCATTTGCCAGAGCGTGCACGTGGACTTCTGCAGAACCACGTGCAAAGAACGCCCATGCTGCGCTTTTCAGCGCACGCGTATGCATTTGTGTCAAACCAGTTGTTGAGCATGCACATGCATCTTTTGGTAGACGCGCACGATGTTTTCTCCCAAACCAGCAGTTAAGCATGCACATGCCGCTTATGCCAGAGCGCGCACGTGGATTTCTGCCCAACGACGTGCCAAGCACGCCCATGCTGCACATTTCAGCGCACGCGCATGCATTTGTGCCAAACCACTTGTTAAGAATGCAGATGCATCTTTGGGTAGACGCGCACGTTGTTTTCTGCTAAACCACAAGTTAAGCATGCACATGCTGCTTTAGGTTAGGTTAGGTTAGGTTAGGTTAGGTTGGGTTGGGTTAGGTTAGGCTAGGTTAGGTTGGGTTAGGTTAGGTTAGGGTAAGTTAGGTTAGGTTAGGTTACGTTAGGTTAGGTTAGGTTAGGTTAGGTTAGGTTAGGTAAGGTTAGGTTAGGTTGTTTACTGCCAAGCCAAGGGTTAAGCATGCACATGCTGCTTTTGCCAGAGCGTGCACGTGGATTTCTGCCAAACGACGTGCCAAGGACGCCCATGCTGCGTTTTTCAGCGCACGCGCATGCATTTGTGTCAAACCACTTGCTGAGCATGCACAAGCATCTTTTGGTACACGCGCACTTTGTTTTTTGCCAAACCGCAAGTTAAGCATGCACATTCTGCTTTTGCCAGAGCGTGCACGTGGATTTCTGACAAACCACGTGCTAAGCGCGCCCATGCTGCTTTTATCAGCGCACGCGCATGCATTTGTCTCAAACCACTTGTTGAGCATGCACATGCATCTTTTCGTAGACGCGCACGATGTTTTCTTCCAAACCAGAAGTTAAGCATGCACATGCTGCTTTTGCCAGAGCGCGCACGTGGATGTCTGCCAAACGACGTGCCAAGCACGCCCATGCTGCGCTTTTCAGCGCACGCGCATGCATTTGTGCGAAACCACTTGTTAAGAATGCACATGCATCTTTGGGTAGACGCGCACCTTGTTTTCTGCCAAACCACAAGTTAAGCATGCACATGCTGCTTTAGGTTAGGTTAGGTTAGGTTAGGTTAAGTTGGGTTGGGTTGGGTTAGGTTAGGTTAGGTTAGGTTGGGTTAGGTTAGGTTAGGTTAGGTTAAGTTAGGTTAGGTTAGGTTACGTTAGGTTAGGTTAGGTTAGGTTAGGTAAGGTTAGGTTAGGTTAAGTTAGGTTGTTTACTGCCAAGCCACAAGTTAAGCATGCACATGCTGCTTTTGCCAGAGCGTGCACGTGAATTTCTGCCAAACGACGTGCCAAGCACGCCCATGCTGCGTTTTTCAGCGCACGCGCATGCATTTGTGTCAAACCACTTGCTGAGCATGCACAAGCATCTTTTGGTACACGCGCACGTTGTTTTTTGCCAAACCGGAAGTTAAGCATGCACATGCTGCTTTTGCCAGAGCGCGCATGTGGATTTCTGCAAAACGACGTGCCCAGCACGCCCATGCTGCGTTTTTCAGCGCACGCGCATGCAGTTGTGTCAAACCACTTGCAGAGCATGCACAAGCATCTTTTGGTACACGCGCACGTTGTTTTTTGCCAAACCGCAAATTAAGCATGCACATGCTGCTTTTGCCAGAGCGCGCACGTGGATTTCTGCCAAACGACGTGCCAAGCACGCCCATGCTGCGCTTTGCAGTGCACGTGCATGCATTTGGGCAAAACCACTTGTTAAGCATGCACATGCACCTTTTGGTAGACGCAAACGTTGTTTTGTGCCAAACCACAAGTTAAGAATGCACATGCTGCTTTTGCTAGAGCGCGCACATGGATTTCTGCCAAACGACGTGCCAAGCACGCCCATGCTGCGCTTTACAGCGCACGCGCATGCATTTGTGTCAAACCAGTTGTTGAGCATGCACATGCATCTTTTGGTAGACGTGCACGTTGTTTTCTCCCAAACCAGAAGTTAAGCATGCACATGCTCCTTTGCCAGAACGCGCACATGGATTTCTGCCCAACGACGTGCCAAGCACGCCCATGCTGCGCTTTTCAGCGCACGCTCATGCATTTGTGCCAAACCACTTGTTAAGAATGCACATGCATCTTTGGGTAGACGCGCACATTGTTTTCCGCCAAACCACAAGTTAAGCATGCACATGCTGCTTTAGGTTAGGTTAGGTTAGGTTAGGTTGGGTTGGGTTAGGTTAGGTTAGGTTGGGTTAGGTTAGGTTAGGTTAGGGTAGGTTAGGTTAGGTTAGGTTACGTTAGGTTAGGTTAGGTTAGGTAAGGTTAGGTTAGGTTAGGTTGTTTACTGCCAAGCCAAGCGTTAAGCATGCACATGCTGCTTTTGCCAGAGCGTGCACGTGGATTTCTGCCAAACGACGTGCCAAGCACGCCCATGCTGCGTTTTTCAGCGCACGCGCATGCATTTGTGTCAAACCACTTGCTGAGCATGCACAAGCATCTTTTGGTACACGCGCACTTTGTTTTTTGCCAAACCGCATGTTAAGCATGCACATGCTGCTTTTGCCAGAGCGCGCATGTGGATTTCTGCAAAACGACGTGCCCAGCACGCCCATGCTGCGCTTTTCAGCGCACGCGCATGCATTTGTGCCAAACTACTTGTTAAACATGCACATGTATCTTTGGGTAGACGCGCACGTTGTTTTCTGCCAAACCACAAGTTAAGCATGCACATGCTGCTTTTGCCAGAGCGTGCACGTGGATTTCTGCCAAACGACGTGCCAAGCACGCCCATGCTGCGCTTTGCAGTGCACGTGCATGCATTTGGGTAAAACCACTTGTTAAGCATGCACATGCACCTTTTGGTAGACGCAAACGTTGTTTTGTGCCAAACCACAAGCTAAGAATGCACATGCTGCTTTTGCTAGAGCGCGCACATGGATTTCTGCCAAACGACGTGCCAAGCACGCCCATGCTGCGCTTTATAGCGCACGCGCATGCATTTGTGCCAAACCTCTTGTTAAGCATGCACATGCATCTTTGGGTAGACGCGCACGTTGTTTTCTGCCAAACCGCAAGTTAAGCATGCACATGCTGCTTTTGCCAGAGCGTGCACGTGGATTTCTGACAAACCACGTGCTAAGCACGCCCATACTGCATTTTTCAGCGCACGCGCATGCATTTGTCTCAAACCACTTGTTGAGCATGCACATGCATCTTTTCGTAGACGCGCACGATGTTTTCTTCCAAACCAGAAGTTAACCATGCACGTGCTGCTTTTGCCAGAGCGCGCACGTGGATTTCTGCCAAACGACGTGCCAAGCACGCCCACGCTTCGCTTTTCAGCGCACGCGCATGCATTTGTGCCAAACCACTTGTTAAGAATGCACATGCATCTTTGGGTAGACGCGCACGTTGTTTTCTGCCAAACCACAAGTTAAACATGCACATGCTGCTTTTGCCAGAGCGCGCAGGTGGATTTCTGCAAAACGACGTGCCAAGCACGCCCATGCTGCGCTTTTCAGCGCACGCGCATGCATTTGTGCCAAACCACTTGTTAAGCGTGCACATGCACCTTTTGGTAGACGCAAACGTTGTTTTGTACCAAACCACAAGTTAAGCATGCACATGCTGCTTTTGCTAGAGCGCGCACATGGATTTCTGCCAAATGACGTGCCAAGCACGCCCATGCTGCGCGTTTCAGCGCACGCGCAGGCATTTATGCCAAACCACTTGTTGAGCATGCACATGCATCTTTCGGTAGATGCGCACGTTGTTTTCTGCCAAACCACAAGATAAGCATGCATATGCTGCTTTTACCAGAGCGTGCACGTGGATTTCTGACAAACCACGTGCTAAGCACGCCCATGCTGCGCTTTCAGCGCACGCGCATGCATTTGTCTCAAACCACTTGTTGAGCATGCACATGCATCTTTTGGTAGACGCGCACGATGTTTTCTCCCAAACCAGAAGTTAAGCATGCACATGCTGTTTTTGCCAGAGCGCCCACGTGGATTTCTGGCAAACGACGTACCAAGCACGCCCATGCTGCGCTTTTCAGCGGACGCGCAGTCATTTGTGCCAAACCACTTGGTAAGCATGCAATGCACCTTTTGGTAGACGCGCACGATATTTTCTCCCAAACCAGAAGTTAAGCATGCACATGCTGCTTATGCCAGAGCGCGCACGTGGATTTCTGCCCAACGACGTGCCAAGCACGCCCATGCTGCGCTTTTCAGCGCACGCGCATGCATTTGTGCCAAACCACTTGTTAAGCGTGCACATGCACCTTTTGGTAGACGCAAACGTTGTTTTGTACCAAACCACAAGTTAAGCATGCACATGCTGCTTTTGCTAGAGCGCGCACATGGATTTCTGCCAAATGACGTGCCAAGCACGCCCATGCTGCGCTTTTCAGCGCACGCGCAGGCATTTGTGCCAAACCACTTGGTAAGCATGCAATGCACCTTTTGCTAGATGCGCACGTTGTTTTCTGCCAAGCCACAAGTTAAGCATGCACATGCTGCTTTTGCCAGAGCGTGCACGTGGACTTCTGCAGAACCACGTGCAAAGAACGCCCATGCTGCGCTTTTCAGCGCACGCGTATGCATTTGTGTCAAACCAGTTGTTGAGCATGCACATGCATCTTTTGGTAGACGCGCACGATGTTTTCTCCCAAACCAGCAGTTAAGCATGCACATGCCGCTTATGCCAGAGCGCGCACGTGGATTTCTGCCCAACGACGTGCCAAGCACGCCCATGCTGCGCATTTCAGCGCACGCGCATGCATTTGTGCCAAACCACTTGTTAAGAATGCAGATGCATCTTTGGGTAGACGCGCACGTTGTTTTCTGCTAAACCACAAGTTAAGCATGCACATGCTGCTTTAGGTTAGGTTAGGTTAGGTTAGGTTGGGTTGGGTTAGGTTAGGCTAGGTTAGGTTGGGTTAGGTTAGGTTAGGGTAAGTTAGGTTAGGTTAGGTTACGTTAGGTTAGGTTAGGTTAGGTTAGGTTAGGTAAGGTTAGGTTAGGTTGTTTACTGCCAAGCCAAGGGTTAAGCATGCACATGCTGCTTTTGCCAGAGCGTGCACGTGGATTTCTGCCAAACGACGTGCCAAGGACGCCCATGCTGTGTTTTTCAGCGCACGCGCATGCATTTGTGTCAAACCACTTGCTGAGCATGCACAAGCATCTTTTCGTAGACGCGCACGATGTTTTCTTCCAAACCAGAAGTTAAGCATGCACATGCTGCTTTTGCCAGAGCGCGCACGTGGATGTCTGCCAAACGACGTGCCAAGCACGCCCATGCTGCGCTTTTCAGCGCACGCGCATGCATTTGTGCGAAACCACTTGTTAAGAATGCACATGCATCTTTGGGTAGACGCGCACCTTGTTTTCTGCCAAACCACAAGTTAAGCATGCACATGCTGCTTTAGGTTAGGTTAGGTTAGGTTAGGTTAAGTTGGGTTGGGTTGGGTTAGGTTAGGTTAGGTTAGGTTGGGTTAGGTTAGGTTAGGTTAGGTTAAGTTAGGTTAGGTTAGGTTACGTTAGGTTAGGTTAGGTTAGGTTAGGTAAGGTTAGGTTAGGTTAGGTTAGGTTAGGTTAGGTAAGGTTAGGTTAGGTTAGGTTAGGTTGTTTACTGCCAAGCCACAAGTTAAGCATGCACATGCTGCTTTTGCCAGAGCGTGCACGTGAATTTCTGCCAAACGACGTGCCAAGCACGCCCATGCTGCGTTTTTCAGCGCACGCGCATGCATTTGTGTCAAACCACTTGCTGAGCATGCACAAGCATCTTTTGGTACACGCGCACGTTGTTTTTTGCCAAACCGGAAGTTAAGCATGCACATGCTGCTTTTGCCAGAGCGCGCATGTGGATTTCTGCAAAACGACGTGCCCAGCACGCCCATGCTGCGTTTTTCAGCGCACGCGCATGCAGTTGTGTCAAACCACTTGCAGAGCATGCACAAGCATCTTTTGGTACACGCGCACGTTGTTTTTTGCCAAACCGCAAATTAAGCATGCACATGCTGCTTTTGCCAGAGCGCGCACGTGGATTTCTGCCAAACGACGTGCCAAGCACGCCCATGCTGCGCTTTGCAGTGCACGTGCATGCATTTGGGCAAAACCACTTGTTAAGCATGCACATGCACCTTTTGGTAGACGCAAACGTTGTTTTGTGCCAAACCACAAGTTAAGAATGCACATGCTGCTTTAGGTTAGGTTAGGTTAGGTTATGTTGGGTTGGGTTAGGTTAGGCTAGGTTAGGTTGGGTTAGGTTAGGTTAGGGTAAGTTAGGTTAGGTTAGGTTACGTTAGGTTAGGTTAGGTTAGGTTAGGTTAGGTTAGGTTGTTTACTGCCAAGCCAAGGGTTAAGCATGCACATGCTGCTTTTGCCAGAGCGTGCACGTGGATTTCTGCCAAACGACGTGCCAAGGACGCCCATGCTGCGTTTTTCAGCGCACGCGCATGCATTTGTGTCAAACCACTTGCTGAGCATGCACAAGCATCTTTTGGTACACGCGCACTTTGTTTTTTGCCAAACCGCAAGTTAAGCATGCACATTCTGCTTTTGCCAGAGCGTGCACGTGGATTTCTGACAAACCACGTGCTAAGCGCGCCCATGCTGCTTTTATCAGCGCACGCGCATGCATTTGTCTCAAACCACTTGTTGAGCATGCACATGCATCTTTTCGTAGACGCGCACGATGTTTTCTTCCAAACCAGAAGTTAAGCATGCACATGCTGCTTTTGCCAGAGCGCGCACGTGGATGTCTGCCAAACGACGTGCCAAGCACGCCCATGCTGCGCTTTTCAGTGCACGCGCATGCATTTGTGCGAAACCACTTGTTAAGAATGCACATGCATCTTTGGGTAGATGCGCACCTTGTTTTCTGCCAAACCACAAGTTAAGCATGCACATGCTGCTTTAGGTTAGGTTAGGTTAGGTTAGGTTAAGTTGGGTTGGGTTGGGTTAGGTTAGGTTAGGTTAGGTTGGGTTAGGTTAGGTTAGGTTAGGTTAAGTTAGGTTAGGTTAGGTTACGTTAGGTTAGGTTAGGTAAGGTTAGGTTAGGTTAGGTTAGGTTGTTTACTGCCAAGCCACAAGTTAAGCATGCACATGCTGCTTTTGCCAGAGCGTGCACGTGAATTTCTGCCAAAGGACTTGCCAAGCACGCCCATGCTGCGCTTTTCAGCGGACGCGCATGCATTTGTGCGAAACCACTTGGTAAGCATGCACATGCACCTTTTGGTAGATGCGCACGTTATTTCTGCCAAGCCACAAGTTAAGCATGCATATGCTGCTTTTACCAGAGCGTGCACGTGGATTTCTGACAAACGACGTGCTAAGCACGCCCATGCTGCGCTTTTCAGCGCACGCGCATGCATTTGTTTTAAACCACTTGTTGAGCATGCACATGCATCTTTTGGTAGACGCGCACGATGTTTTCTCCCAAACCAGAAGTTAAGCATGCACATGCTGCTTTTGCCAGAGCGCGCACGTGGATTTCTGCCAAACGACGTGCCAAGCACGCCCATGCTGCGCTTTTCAGCGCACGCGCATGCATTTGTGCCAAACCGCTTGTTCAGAATGCACATGTATCTTTGGGTAGACGCGCACGTTGTTTTCTGCCAAACCACAAGTTAAGCATGCACATGGTGCTTTAGGTTAGGTTAGGTTAGGTTAGGTTAAGTTGGGTTGGGTTAGGTTAGGTTAGGTTAGGTTGGGTTACGTTAGGTTAGGTTAGGTTAGGTTAGGTTAGGTAAGGTTAGGTTAGGTTCGGTTAGGTTAGGTTGTTTACTGCCAAACCACAAGTTAAGCATGCACATGCTGCTTTTGCCAGAGCGTGCACGTGGATGTCTGCCAAACGACGTGCCAAGCACGCGCATGCTGCGTTTTTCAGCGCACGCGCATGCATTTGTGTCAAACCACTTCCTGAGCATGCACAAGCATCTTTTGGTAGACGCGCACGTTGTTTTTTGCCAAACCGCAAGTTAAGCATGCACATGCTGCTTTAGGTTAGGTTAGCTTAGGTTGGGTTGGGTTAGGTTAGGTTAGGTTAGGTTGGAATGGGTTAGGTTAGGTTAGGTTAAGTTACGTTAGGTTAGGTTAGGTTAGGTTAGGTAAGGTTAGGTTAGGTTAGGTTGTTTACTGCCAAGCCACAAGTTAAGCATGCACATGCTGCTTTTGCCAGAGCGTGCACGTGGATTTCTGCCAAACGACGTGCCAAGCACGCCCATGCTGCGTTTTTCAGCGCACGCGCATGCATTTGTGTCAAACCACTTGCTGAGCATGCACAAGCATCTTTTGGTACACGCGCACGTTGTTTTTTGCCAAACCGCAAGATAAGCATGCACATGCTGGTTTTGCCAGAGCGCGCAAGTGGATTTCTGCAAAACGACGTGCCCAGCACGCCCATGCTGCGCTTTTCAGCGCCCGCGCATGCATTTGTGCCAAACCACTTGTTAAGCATGCACATGTATCTTTTCGTAGACGCGCACGTTGTTTTCTTCCAAACCAGAAGTTAAGCATGCACATGCTGCTTTTGCCAGAGCGCGCACGTGGATTTCCGCCAAACGACGTGCCAAGCACGCCCATGCTGCGCTTTTCAGCGGACGCGCAGGCATTTGTGCCAAACCACTTGGTAAGCATGCAATGCACCTTTTGCTAGATGCGCACGTTGTTTTCTGCCAAGCCACAAGTTAAGCATGCACATGCTGCTTTTGCCAGAGCGTGCACGTGGACTTCTGCAGAACCACGTGCAAAGAACGCCCATGCTGCGCTTTTCAGCGCACGCGTATGCATTTGTGTCAAACCAGTTGTTGAGCATGCACATGCATCTTTTGGTAGACGCGCACGATGTTTTCTCCCAAACCAGCAGTTAAGCATGCACATGCCGCTTATGCCAGAGCGCGCACGTGGATTTCTGCCCAACGACGTGCCAAGCACGCCCATGCTGCGCATTTCAGCGCACGCGCATGCATTTGTGCCAAACCACTTGTTAAGAATGCAGATGCATCTTTGGGTAGACGCGCACGTTGTTTTCTGCTAAACCACAAGTTAAGCATGCACATGCTGCTTTAGGTTAGGTTAGGTTAGGTTAGGTTGGGTTGGGTTAGGTTAGGCTAGGTTAGGTTGGGTTAGGTTAGGTTAGGGTAAGTTAGGTTAGGTTAGGTTACGTTAGGTTAGGTTAGGTTAGGTTAGGTTAGGTTAGGTAAGATTAGGTTAGGTTGTTTACTGCCAAGCCAAGGGTTAAGCATGCACATGCTGCTTTTGCCAGAGCGTGCACGTGGATTTCTGCCAAACGACGTGCCAAGGACGCCCATGCTGCGTTTTTCAGCGCACGCGCATGCATTTGTGTCAAACCACTTGCTGAGCATGCACAAGCATCTTTTGGTACACGCGCACTTTGTTTTTTGCCAAACCAGAAGTTAAGCATGCACATGCTGCTTTTGCCAGAGCGCGCACGTGGATGTCTGCCAAACGACGTGCCAAGCACGCCCATGCTGCGCTTTTCAGCGCACGCGCATGCATTTGTGCGAAACCACTTGTTAAGAATGCACATGCATCTTTGGGTAGATGCGCACCTTGTTTTCTGCCAAACCACAAGTTAAGCATGCACATGCTGCTTTAGGTTAGGTTAGGTTAGGTTAGGTTAAGTTGGGTTGGGTTGGGTTAGGTTAGGTTAGGTTAGGTTGGGTTAGGTTAGGTTAGGTTAGGTTAAGTTAGGTTAGGTTAGGTTACGTTAGGTTAGGTTAGGTTAGGTTAGGTTAGGTAAGGTTAGGTTAGGTTAGGTTAGGTTGTTTACTGCCAAGCCACAAGTTAAGCATGCACATGCTGCTTTTGCCAGAGCGTGCACGTGAATTTCTGCCAAACGACGTGCCAAGCACGCCCATGCTGCGTTTTTCAGCGCACGCGCATGCATTTGTGTCAAACCACTTGCTGAGCATGCACAAGCATCTTTTGGTACACGCGCACGTTGTTTTTTGCCAAACCGGAAGTTAAGCATGCACATGCTGCTTTTGCCAGAGCGCGCATGTGGATTTCTGCAAAACGACGTGCCCAGCACGCCCATGCTGCGTTTTTCAGCGCACGCGCATGCAGTTGTGTCAAACCACTTGCAGAGCATGCACAAGCATCTTTTGGTACACGCGCACGTTGTTTTTTGCCAAACCGCAAATTAAGCATGCACATGCTGCTTTTGCCAGAGCGCGCACGTGGATTTCTGCCAAACGACGTGCCAAGCACGCCCATGCTGCGCTTTGCAGTGCACGTGCATGCATTTGGGCAAAACCACTTGTTAAGCATGCACATGCACCTTTTGGTAGACGCAAACGTTGTTTTGTGCCAAACCACAAGTTAAGAATGCACATGCTGCTTTAGGTTAGGTTAGGTTAGGTTAGGTTGGGTTGGGTTAGGTTAGGCTAGGTTAGGTTGGGTTAGGTTAGGTTAGGGTAAGTTAGGTTAGGTTAGGTTACGTTAGGTTAGGTTAGGTTAGGTTAGGTTAGGTAAGGTTAGGTTAGGTTGTTTACTGCCAAGCCAAGGGTTAAGCATGCACATGCTGCTTTTGCCAGAGCGTGCACGTGGATTTCTGCCAAACGACGTGCCTAGGACGCCCATGCTGCGTTTTTCTGCGCACGCGCATGCATTTGTGTCAAACCACTTGCTGAGCATGCACAAGCATCTTTTGGTACACGCGCACTTTGTTTTTTGCCAAACCGCAAGTTAAGCATGCACATTCTGCTTTTGCCAGAGCGTGCACGTGGATTTCTGACAAACCACGTGCTAAGCGCGCCCATGCTGCTTTTATCAGCGCACGCTCATGCATTTGTCTCAAACCACTTGTTGAGCATGCACATGCATCTTTTCGTAGACGCGCACGATGTTTTCTTCCAAACCAGAAGTTAAGCATGCACATGCTGCTTTTGCCAGAGCGCGCACGTGGATGTCTGCCAAACGACGTGCCAAGCACGCCCATGCTGCGCTTTTCAGCGCACGCGCATGCATTTGTGCGAAACCACTTGTTAAGAATGCACATGCATCTTTGGGTAGATGCGCACCTTGTTTTCTGCCAAACCACAAGTTAAGCATGCACATGCTGCTTTAGGTTAGGTTAGGTTAGGTTAGGTTAAGTTGGGTTGGGTTGGGTTAGGTTAGGTTAGGTTAGGTTGGGTTAGGTTAGGTTAGGTTAGGTTAAGTTAGGTTAGGTTAGGTTACGTTAGGTTAGGTTAGGTTAGGTTAGGTAAGGTTAGGTTGGGTTAGGTTAGGTTGTTTACTGCCAAGCCACAAGTTAAGCATGCACATGCTGCTTTTGCCAGAGCGTGCACGTGAATTTCTGCCAAACGACGTGCCAAGCACGCCCATGCTGCGTTTTTCAGCGCACGCGCATGCATTTGTGTCAAACCACTTGCTGAGCATGCACAAGCATCTTTTGGTACACGCGCACGTTGTTTTTTGCCAAACCGGAAGTTAAGCATGCACATGCTGCTTTTGCCAGAGCGCGCATGTGGATTTCTGCAAAACGACGTGCCCAGCACGCCCATGCTGCGTTTTTCAGCGCACGCGCATGCAGTTGTGTCAAACCACTTGCAGAGCATGCACAAGCATCTTTTGGTACACGCGCACGTTGTTTTTTGCCAAACCGCAAATTAAGCATGCACATGCTGCTTTTGCCAGAGCGCGCACGTGGATTTCTGCCAAACGACGTGCCAAGCACGCCCATGCTGCGCTTTGCAGTGCACGTGCATGCATTTGGGCAAAACCACTTGTTAAGCATGCACATGCACCTTTTGGTAGACGCAAACGTTGTTTTGTGCCAAACCACAAGTTAAGAATGCACATGCTGCTTTAGGTTAGGTTAGGTTAGGTTAGGTTGGGTTGGGTTAGGTTAGGCTAGGTTAGGTTGGGTTAGGTTAGGTTAGGGTAAGTTAGGTTAGGTTAGGTTACGTTAGGTTAGGTTAGGTTAGGTTAGGTTAGGTAAGGTTAGGTTAGGTTGTTTACTGCCAAGCCAAGGGTTAAGCATGCACATGCTGCTTTTGCCAGAGCGTGCACGTGGATTTCTGCCAAACGACGTGCCAAGGACGCCCATGCTGCGTTTTTCTGCGCACGCGCATGCATTTGTGTCAAACCACTTGCTGAGCATGCACAAGCATCTTTTGGTACACGCGCACTTTGTTTTTTGCCAAACCGCAAGTTAAGCATGCACATTCTGCTTTTGCCAGAGCGTGCACGTGGATTTCTGACAAACCACGTGCTAAGCGCGCCCATGCTGCTTTTATCAGCGCACGCTCATGCATTTGTCTCAAACCACTTGTTGAGCATGCACATGCATCTTTTCGTAGACGCGCACGATGTTTTCTTCCAAACCAGAAGTTAAGCATGCACATGCTGCTTTTGCCAGAGCGCGCACGTGGATGTCTGCCAAACGACGTGCCAAGCACGCCCATGCTGCGCTTTTCAGCGCACGCGCATGCATTTGTGCGAAACCACTTGTTAAGAATGCACATGCATCTTTGGGTAGATGCGCACCTTGTTTTCTGCCAAACCACAAGTTAAGCATGCACATGCTGCTTTAGGTTAGGTTAGGTTAGGTTAGGTTAAGTTGGGTTGGGTTGGGTTAGGTTAGGTTAGGTTAGGTTGGGTTAGGTTAGGTTAGGTTAGGTTAAGTTAGGTTAGGTTAGGTTACGTTAGGTTAGGTTAGGTTAGGTTAGGTAAGGTTAGGTTGGGTTAGGTTAGGTTGTTTACTGCCAAGCCACAAGTTAAGCATGCACATGCTGCTTTTGCCAGAGCGTGCACGTGAATTTCTGCCAAACGACGTGCCAAGCACGCCCATGCTGCGTTTTTCAGCGCACGCGCATGCATTTGTGTCAAACCACTTGCTGAGCATGCACAAGCATCTTTTGGTACACGCGCACGTTGTTTTTTGCCAAACCGGAAGTTAAGCATGCACATGCTGCTTTTGCCAGAGCGCGCATGTGGATTTCTGCAAAACGACGTGCCCAGCACGCCCATGCTGCGTTTTTCAGCGCACGCGCATGCAGTTGTGTCAAACCACTTGCAGAGCATGCACAAGCATCTTTTGGTACACGCGCACGTTGTTTTTTGCCAAACCGCAAATTAAGCATGCACATGCTGCTTTTGCCAGAGCGCGCACGTGGATTTCTGCCAAACGACGTGCCAAGCACGCCCATGCTGCGCTTTGCAGTGCACGTGCATGCATTTGGGCAAAACCACTTGTTAAGCATGCACATGCACCTTTTGGTAGACGCAAACGTTGTTTTGTGCCAAACCACAAGTTAAGAATGCACATGCTGCTTTTGCTAGAGCGCGCACATGGATTTCTGCCAAACGACGTGCCAAGCACGCCCATGCTGCGCTTTACAGCGCACGCGCATGCATTTGTGTCAAACCAGTTGTTGAGCATGCACATGCATCTTTTGGTAGACGTGCACGTTGTTTTCTCCCAAACCAGAAGTTAAGCATGCACATGCTCCTTTGCCAGAACGCGCACATGGATTTCTGCCCAACGACGTGCCAAGCACGCCCATGCTGCGCTTTTCAGCGCACGCTCATGCATTTGTGCCAAACCACTTGTTAAGAATGCACATGCATCTTTGGGTAGACGCGCACATTGTTTTCTGCCAAACCACAAGTTAAGCATGCACATGCTGCTTTAGGTTAGGTTAGGTTAGGTTAGGTTGGGTTGGGTTAGGTTAGGTTAGGTTGGGTTAGGTTAGGTTAGGTTAGGGTAGGTTAGGTTAGGTTAGGTTACGTTAGGTTAGGTTAGGTTAGGTTAGGTTAGGTAAGGTTAGGTTAGGTTAGGTTTACTGCCAAGCCAAGCGTTAAGCATGCACATGCTGCTTTTGCCAGAGCGTGCACGTGGATTTCTGCCAAACGACGTGCCAAGCACGCCCATGCTGCGTTTTTCAGCGCACGCGCATGCATTTGTGTCAAACCACTTGCTGAGCATGCACAAGCATCTTTTGGTACACGCGCACTTTGTTTTTTGCCAAACCGCATGTTAAGCATGCACATGCTGCTTTTGCCAGAGCGCGCATGTGGATTTCTGCAAAACGACGTGCCCAGCACGCCCATGCTGCGCTTTTCAGCGCACGCGCATGCATTTGTGCCACACCACTTGTTAAACATGCACATGTATCTTTGGGTAGACGCGCACGTTGTTTTCTGCCAAACCACAAGTTAAGCATGCACATGCTGCTTTTGCCAGAGCGTGCACGTGGATTTCTGCCAAACGACGTGCCAAGCACGCCCATGCTGCGCTTTGCAGTGCACGTGCATGCATTTGGGTAAAACCACTTGTTAAGCATGCACATGCACCTTTTGGTAGACGCAAACGTTGTTTTGTGCCAAACCACAAGCTAAGAATGCACATGCTGCTTTTGCTAGAGCGCGCACATGGATTTCTGCCAAACGACGTGCCAAGCACGCCCATGCTGCGCTTTATAGCGCACGCGCATGCATTTGTGCCAAACCTCGTGTTAAGAATGCACATGCATCTTTGGGTAGACGCGCACCTTGTTTTCTGCCAAACCACAAGTTAAGCATGCACATGCTGCTTATGCCAGAGCGCACGTGGATTTCTGTCAAACGACGTGTCAAGCACGCCCATGCTGCGCTTTGCAGTGCATGTGCATGCATTTGGGCAAAACCACTTGTTAAGCATGCACATGCACCTTTTGGTAGACGCAAACGTTGTTTTGTGCCAAACCACAAGTTAAGAATGCACATGCTGCTTTTGCTAGAGCGCGCACATGGATTTCTGCCAAATGACGTGCCAAACACGCCCATGCTGCGCTTTACAGCGCACGCGCATGCATTTGTGTCAAACCAGTTGTTGAGCATGCACATGCATCTTTTGGTTGACGTGCACGTTGTTTTCTCCCAAACCAGAAGTTAAGCATGCACATGCTCCTTTGCCAGAACGCGCACGTGGATTTCTGCCAAACGACGTGCCAAGCACGCCCATGCTGCGCTTTTCAGCGCATGCGCATGCATTTGTGCCAAACCACTTGTTAAGAATGCACATGCATCTTTGGGTAGACGCGCACGTGGATTTCTGCCAAACGACGTGCCAAGCACGCCCATGCTGCGCTTTTCTGCGCACGCGCATGCATTTGTGCCAAACCACTTGTTAAGAATGCACATGCATCTTTGGGTAGACGCGCACGTTATTTTCTGCCAAACCACAAGTTAAGCATGCACATGCTGCTTTTGCAAGAACGCGCAAGTCGATTTCTGCAAAACGACGTGCCAAGCACGCCCATGCTGCGCTTTTCAGCGCACAAGCATGCATTTGTGCCAAACCACTTGTTAAGGATGCACATGTATCTTTGGGTAGACGCGCACGTTGTTTTCTGCCAAACCACAAGTTAAGCATGCACATGCTGCTTTTGCCAGAGCGTACACGTGGATTTAGGCCAAACGACGTGCCAAGCACGCCCATGCTGCGTTTTTCAGCGCACGCGCATGCATTTGTGTTAAACCACTTGCTGAGCATGCACAAGCATCTTTTGGTACACGCGCACGTTGTTTTTTGCCAAACCGGAAGTTAAGCATGCACATGCTGCTTTTGCCAGAGCGCGCATGTGGATTTCTGCAAAACGACGTGCCCAGCACGCCCATGCTGCGTTTTTCAGCGCACGCGCATGCAGTTGTGTCAAACCACTTGCAGAGCATGCACAAGCATCTTTTGGTACACGCGCACGTTGTTTTTTGCCAAACCGCAAATTAAGCATGCACATGCTGCTTTTGCCAGAGCGCGCACGTGGATTTCTGCCAAACGACGTGCCAAGCACGCCCATGCTGCGCTTTGCAGTGCACGTGCATGCATTTGGGCAAAACCACTTGTTAAGCATGCACATGCACCTTTTGGTAGACGCAAACGTTGTTTTGTGCCAAACCACAAGTTAAGAATGCACATGCTGCTTTAGGTTAGGTTAGGTTAGGTTATGTTGGGTTGGGTTAGGTTAGGCTAGGTTAGGTTGGGTTAGGTTAGGTTAGGTTAGGTTAAGTTAGGTTAGGTTAGGTTACGTTAGGTTAGGTTAGGTAAGGTTAGGTTAGGTTAGGTTAGGTTGTTTACTGCCAAGCCACAAGCTAAGCATGCACATGCTGCTTTTGCCAGAGCGTGCACGTGGATTTCTGCCAAACGACGTGCCAAGCACGCCCATGCTGCGTTTTTCAGCGCACGCGCATGCATTTGTGTCAAACCACTTGCTGAGCATGCACAAGCATCTTTTGGTACACGCGCACGTTGTTTTTTGCCAAACCGCAAGATAAGCATGCACATGCTGGTTTTGCCAGAGCGCGCAAGTGGATTTCTGCAAAACGACGTGCCCAGCACGCCCATGCTGCGCTTTTCAGCGCCCGCGCATGCATTTGTGCCAAACCACTTGTTAAGCATGCACATGTATCTTTTCGTAGACGCGCACGTTGTTTTCTTCCAAACCAGAAGTTAAGCATGCACATGCTGCTTTTGCCAGAGCGCGCACGTGGATTTCCGCCAAACGACGTGCCAAGCACGCCCATGCTGCGCTTTTCAGCGGACGCGCAGGCATTTGTGCCAAACCACTTGGTAAGCATGCAATGCACCTTTTGCTAGATGCGCACGTTGTTTTCTGCCAAGCCACAAGTTAAGCATGCACATGCTGCTTTTGCCAGAGCGTGCACGTGGACTTCTGCAGAACCACGTGCAAAGAACGCCCATGCTGCGCTTTTCAGCGCACGCGTATGCATTTGTGTCAAACCAGTTGTTGAGCATGCACATGCATCTTTTGGTAGACGCGCACGATGTTTTCTCCCAAACCAGCAGTTAAGCATGCACATGCCGCTTATGCCAGAGCGCGCACGTGGATTTCTGCCCAACGACGTGCCAAGCACGCCCATGCTGCGCATTTCAGCGCACGCGCATGCATTTGTGCCAAACCACTTGTTAAGAATGCAGATGCATCTTTGGGTAGACGCGCACGTTGTTTTCTGCTAAACCACAAGTTAAGCATGCACATGCTGCTTTAGGTTAGGTTAGGTTAGGTTAGGTTGGGTTGGGTTAGGTTAGGCTAGGTTAGGTTGGGTTAGGTTAGGTTAGGGTAAGTTAGGTTAGGTTAGGTTACGTTAGGTTAGGTTAGGTTAGGTTAGGTTAGGTTAGGTAAGATTAGGTTAGGTTGTTTACTGCCAAGCCAAGGGTTAAGCATGCACATGCTGCTTTTGCCAGAGCGTGCACGTGGATTTCTGCCAAACGACGTGCCAAGGACGCCCATGCTGCGTTTTTCAGCGCACGCGCATGCATTTGTGTCAAACCACTTGCTGAGCATGCACAAGCATCTTTTGGTACACGCGCACTTTGTTTTTTGCCAAACCAGAAGTTAAGCATGCACATGCTGCTTTTGCCAGAGCGCGCACGTGGATGTCTGCCAAACGACGTGCCAAGCACGCCCATGCTGCGCTTTTCAGCGCACGCGCATGCATTTGTGCGAAACCACTTGTTAAGAATGCACATGCATCTTTGGGTAGATGCGCACCTTGTTTTCTGCCAAACCACAAGTTAAGCATGCACATGCTGCTTTAGGTTAGGTTAGGTTAGGTTAGGTTAAGTTGGGTTGGGTTGGGTTAGGTTAGGTTAGGTTAGGTTGGGTTAGGTTAGGTTAGGTTAGGTTAAGTTAGGTTAGGTTAGGTTACGTTAGGTTAGGTTAGGTTAGGTTAGGTTAGGTAAGGTTAGGTTAGGTTAGGTTAGGTTGTTTACTGCCAAGCCACAAGTTAAGCATGCACATGCTGCTTTTGCCAGAGCGTGCACGTGAATTTCTGCCAAACGACGTGCCAAGCACGCCCATGCTGCGTTTTTCAGCGCACGCGCATGCATTTGTGTCAAACCACTTGCTGAGCATGCACAAGCATCTTTTGGTACACGCGCACGTTGTTTTTTGCCAAACCGGAAGTTAAGCATGCACATGCTGCTTTTGCCAGAGCGCGCATGTGGATTTCTGCAAAACGACGTGCCCAGCACGCCCATGCTGCGTTTTTCAGCGCACGCGCATGCAGTTGTGTCAAACCACTTGCAGAGCATGCACAAGCATCTTTTGGTACACGCGCACGTTGTTTTTTGCCAAACCGCAAATTAAGCATGCACATGCTGCTTTTGCCAGAGCGCGCACGTGGATTTCTGCCAAACGACGTGCCAAGCACGCCCATGCTGCGCTTTGCAGTGCACGTGCATGCATTTGGGCAAAACCACTTGTTAAGCATGCACATGCACCTTTTGGTAGACGCAAACGTTGTTTTGTGCCAAACCACAAGTTAAGAATGCACATGCTGCTTTAGGTTAGGTTAGGTTAGGTTAGGTTGGGTTGGGTTAGGTTAGGCTAGGTTAGGTTGGGTTAGGTTAGGTTAGGGTAAGTTAGGTTAGGTTAGGTTACGTTAGGTTAGGTTAGGTTAGGTTAGGTTAGGTAAGGTTAGGTTAGGTTGTTTACTGCCAAGCCAAGGGTTAAGCATGCACATGCTGCTTTTGCCAGAGCGTGCACGTGGATTTCTGCCAAACGACGTGCCAAGGACGCCCATGCTGCGTTTTTCTGCGCACGCGCATGCATTTGTGTCAAACCACTTGCTGAGCATGCACAAGCATCTTTTGGTACACGCGCACTTTGTTTTTTGCCAAACCGCAAGTTAAGCATGCACATTCTGCTTTTGCCAGAGCGTGCACGTGGATTTCTGACAAACCACGTGCTAAGCGCGCCCATGCTGCTTTTATCAGCGCACGCTCATGCATTTGTCTCAAACCACTTGTTGAGCATGCACATGCATCTTTTCGTAGACGCGCACGATGTTTTCTTCCAAACCAGAAGTTAAGCATGCACATGCTGCTTTTGCCAGAGCGCGCACGTGGATGTCTGCCAAACGACGTGCCAAGCACGCCCATGCTGCGCTTTTCAGCGCACGCGCATGCATTTGTGCGAAACCACTTGTTAAGAATGCACATGCATCTTTGGGTAGATGCGCACCTTGTTTTCTGCCAAACCACAAGTTAAGCATGCACATGCTGCTTTAGGTTAGGTTAGGTTAGGTTAGGTTAAGTTGGGTTGGGTTGGGTTAGGTTAGGTTAGGTTAGGTTGGGTTAGGTTAGGTTAGGTTAGGTTAAGTTAGGTTAGGTTAGGTTACGTTAGGTTAGGTTAGGTTAGGTTAGGTAAGGTTAGGTTGGGTTAGGTTAGGTTGTTTACTGCCAAGCCACAAGTTAAGCATGCACATGCTGCTTTTGCCAGAGCGTGCACGTGAATTTCTGCCAAACGACGTGCCAAGCACGCCCATGCTGCGTTTTTCAGCGCACGCGCATGCATTTGTGTCAAACCACTTGCTGAGCATGCACAAGCATCTTTTGGTACACGCGCACGTTGTTTTTTGCCAAACCGGAAGTTAAGCATGCACATGCTGCTTTTGCCAGAGCGCGCATGTGGATTTCTGCAAAACGACGTGCCCAGCACGCCCATGCTGCGTTTTTCAGCGCACGCGCATGCAGTTGTGTCAAACCACTTGCAGAGCATGCACAAGCATCTTTTGGTACACGCGCACGTTGTTTTTTGCCAAACCGCAAATTAAGCATGCACATGCTGCTTTTGCCAGAGCGCGCACGTGGATTTCTGCCAAACGACGTGCCAAGCACGCCCATGCTGCGCTTTGCAGTGCACGTGCATGCATTTGGGCAAAACCACTTGTTAAGCATGCACATGCACCTTTTGGTAGACGCAAACGTTGTTTTGTGCCAAACCACAAGTTAAGAATGCACATGCTGCTTTTGCTAGAGCGCGCACATGGATTTCTGCCAAACGACGTGCCAAGCACGCCCATGCTGCGCTTTACAGCGCACGCGCATGCATTTGTGTCAAACCAGTTGTTGAGCATGCACATGCATCTTTTGGTAGACGTGCACGTTGTTTTCTCCCAAACCAGAAGTTAAGCATGCACATGCTCCTTTGCCAGAACGCGCACATGGATTTCTGCCCAACGACGTGCCAAGCACGCCCATGCTGCGCTTTTCAGCGCACGCTCATGCATTTGTGCCAAACCACTTGTTAAGAATGCACATGCATCTTTGGGTAGACGCGCACATTGTTTTCTGCCAAACCACAAGTTAAGCATGCACATGCTGCTTTAGGTTAGGTTAGGTTAGGTTAGGTTGGGTTGGGTTAGGTTAGGTTAGGTTGGGTTAGGTTAGGTTAGGTTAGGGTAGGTTAGGTTAGGTTAGGTTACGTTAGGTTAGGTTAGGTTAGGTTAGGTTAGGTAAGGTTAGGTTAGGTTAGGTTTACTGCCAAGCCAAGCGTTAAGCATGCACATGCTGCTTTTGCCAGAGCGTGCACGTGGATTTCTGCCAAACGACGTGCCAAGCACGCCCATGCTGCGTTTTTCAGCGCACGCGCATGCATTTGTGTCAAACCACTTGCTGAGCATGCACAAGCATCTTTTGGTACACGCGCACTTTGTTTTTTGCCAAACCGCATGTTAAGCATGCACATGCTGCTTTTGCCAGAGCGCGCATGTGGATTTCTGCAAAACGACGTGCCCAGCACGCCCATGCTGCGCTTTTCAGCGCACGCGCATGCATTTGTGCCACACCACTTGTTAAACATGCACATGTATCTTTGGGTAGACGCGCACGTTGTTTTCTGCCAAACCACAAGTTAAGCATGCACATGCTGCTTTTGCCAGAGCGTGCACGTGGATTTCTGCCAAACGACGTGCCAAGCACGCCCATGCTGCGCTTTGCAGTGCACGTGCATGCATTTGGGTAAAACCACTTGTTAAGCATGCACATGCACCTTTTGGTAGACGCAAACGTTGTTTTGTGCCAAACCACAAGCTAAGAATGCACATGCTGCTTTTGCTAGAGCGCGCACATGGATTTCTGCCAAACGACGTGCCAAGCACGCCCATGCTGCGCTTTATAGCGCACGCGCATGCATTTGTGCCAAACCTCGTGTTAAGAATGCACATGCATCTTTGGGTAGACGCGCACCTTGTTTTCTGCCAAACCACAAGTTAAGCATGCACATGCTGCTTATGCCAGAGCGCACGTGGATTTCTGTCAAACGACGTGTCAAGCACGCCCATGCTGCGCTTTGCAGTGCATGTGCATGCATTTGGGCAAAACCACTTGTTAAGCATGCACATGCACCTTTTGGTAGACGCAAACGTTGTTTTGTGCCAAACCACAAGTTAAGAATGCACATGCTGCTTTTGCTAGAGCGCGCACATGGATTTCTGCCAAATGACGTGCCAAACACGCCCATGCTGCGCTTTACAGCGCACGCGCATGCATTTGTGTCAAACCAGTTGTTGAGCATGCACATGCATCTTTTGGTTGACGTGCACGTTGTTTTCTCCCAAACCAGAAGTTAAGCATGCACATGCTCCTTTGCCAGAACGCGCACGTGGATTTCTGCCAAACGACGTGCCAAGCACGCCCATGCTGCGCTTTTCAGCGCATGCGCATGCATTTGTGCCAAACCACTTGTTAATAATGCACATGCATCTTTGGGTAGACGCGCACGTGGATTTCTGCCAAACGACGTGCCAAGCACGCCCATGCTGCGCTTTTCTGCGCACGCGCATGCATTTGTGCCAAACCACTTGTTAAGAATGCACATGCATCTTTGGGTAGACGCGCACGTTATTTTCTGCCAAACCACAAGTTAAGCATGCACATGCTGCTTTTGCAAGAACGCGCAAGTCGATTTCTGCAAAACGACGTGCCAAGCACGCCCATGCTGCGCTTTTCAGCGCACAAGCATGCATTTGTGCCAAACCACTTGTTAAGGATGCACATGTATCTTTGGGTAGACGCGCACGTTGTTTTCTGCCAAACCACAAGTTAAGCATGCACATGCTGCTTTTGCCAGAGCGTACACGTGGATTTAGGCCAAACGACGTGCCAAGCACGCCCATGCTGCGTTTTTCAGCGCACGCGCATGCATTTGTGTTAAACCACTTGCTGAGCATGCACAAGCATCTTTTGGTACACGCGCACGTTGTTTTTTGCCAAACCGGAAGTTAAGCATGCACATGCTGCTTTTGCCAGAGCGCGCATGTGGATTTCTGCAAAACGACGTGCCCAGCACGCCCATGCTGCGTTTTTCAGCGCACGCGCATGCAGTTGTGTCAAACCACTTGCAGAGCATGCACAAGCATCTTTTGGTACACGCGCACGTTGTTTTTTGCCAAACCGCAAATTAAGCATGCACATGCTGCTTTTGCCAGAGCGCGCACGTGGATTTCTGCCAAACGACGTGCCAAGCACGCCCATGCTGCGCTTTGCAGTGCACGTGCATGCATTTGGGCAAAACCACTTGTTAAGCATGCACATGCACCTTTTGGTAGACGCAAACGTTGTTTTGTGCCAAACCACAAGTTAAGAATGCACATGCTGCTTTAGGTTAGGTTACGTTAGGTTATGTTGGGTTGGGTTAGGTTAGGCTAGGTTAGGTTGGGTTAGGTTAGGTTAGGTTAGGTTAAGTTAGGTTAGGTTAGGTTACGTTAGGTTAGGTTAGGTAAGGTTAGGTTAGGTTAGGTTAGGTTGTTTACTGCCAAGCCACAAGCTAAGCATGCACATGCTGCTTTTGCCAGAGCGTGCACGTGAATTTCTGCCAAACGACGTGCCAAGCACGCCCATGCTGCGTTTTTCAGCGCACGCGCATGCATTTGTGTCAAACCACTTGCTGAGCATGCACAAGCATCTTTTGGTACACGCGCACGTTGTTTTTTGCCAAACCGGAAGTTAAGCATGCACATGCTGCTTTTGCCAGAGCGCGCATGTGGATTTCTGCAAAACGACGTGCCCAGCACGCCCATGCTGCGTTTTTCAGCGCACGCGCATGCAGTTGTGTCAAACCACTTGCAGAGCATGCACAAGCACCTTTTGGTACACGCGCACGTTGTTTTTTGCCAAACCGCAAATTAAGCATGCACATGCTGCTTTTGCCAGAGCGCGCACGTGGATTTCTGCCAAAGGACTTGCCAAGCACGCCCATGCTGCGCTTTTCAGCGGACGCGCATGCATTTGTGCGAAACCACTTGGTAAGCATGCACATGCACCTTTTGGTAGATGCGCACGTTATTTCTGCCGAGCCACAAGTTAAGCATGCATATGCTGCTTTTACCAGAGCGTGCACGTGGATTTCTGACAAACGACGTGCTAAGCACGCCCATGCTGCGCTTTTCAGCGCACGCGCATGCATTTGTTTTAAACCACTTGTTGAGCATGCACATGCATCTTTTGGTAGACGCGCACGATGTTTTCTCCCAAACCAGAAGTTAAGCATGCACATGCTGCTTTTGCCAGAGCGCGCACGTGGATTTCTGCCAAACGACGTGCCAAGCACGCCCATGCTGCGCTTTTCAGCGCACGCGCATGCATTTGTGCCAAACCGCTTGTTCAGAATGCACATGTATCTTTGGGTAGACGCGCACGTTGTTTTCTGCCAAACCACAAGTTAAGCATGCACATGGTGCTTTAGGTTAGGTTAGGTTAGGTTAGGTTAGGTTGGGTTGGGTTAGGTTAGGTTAGGTTAGGTTGGGTTACGTTAGGTTAGGTTAGGTTAGGTTAGGTAAGGTTAGGTTAGGTTCGGTTAGGTTAGGTTGTTTACTGCCAAACCACAAGTTAAGCATGCACATGCTGCTTTTGCCAGAGCGTGCACGGGGATGTCTGCCAAACGACGTGCCAAGCACGCGCATGCTGCGTTTTTCAGCGCACGCGCATGCATTTGTGTCAAACCACTTCCTGAGCATGCACAAGCATCTTTTGGTAGACGCGCACGTTGTTTTTTGCCAAACCGCAAGTTAAGCATGCACATGCTGCTTTAGGTTAGGTTAGGTTAGGTTAGGTTGGGTTGGGTTAGGTTAGGTTAGGTTAGGTTGGAATGGGTTAGGTTAGGTTAGGTTAAGTTACGTTAGGTTAGGTTAGGTTAGGTAAGGTTAGGTTAGGTTAGGTTGTTTACTGCCAAGCCACAAGTTAAGCATGCACATGCTGCTTTTGCCAGAGCGTGCACGTGGATTTCTGCCAAACGACGTGCCAAGCACGCCCATGCTGCGTTTTTCAGCGCACGCGCATGCATTTGTGTCAAACCACTTGCTGAGCATGCACAAGCATCTTTTGGTACACGCGCACGTTGTTTTTTGCCAAACCGCAAGTTAAGCATGCACATGCTGGTTTTGCCAGAGCGCGCATGTGGATTTCTGCAAAACGACGTGCCCAGCACGCCCATGCTGCGCTTTTCAGCGCCCGCGCATGCATTTGTGCCAAACCACTTGTAAGCATGCACATGTATCTTTGGGTAGACGCGCACGTTGTTTTCTCCCAAACCAGAAGTTAAGCATGCACATGCTGCTTTTGCCAGAGCGCGCACGTGGATTTCTGCCAAACGACGTGTTAAGCATGCCCTTGCTGCTTTTTTCAGCGCACGCGCATGCATTTGTCTCAAACCACTTGTTGAACATGCACATGCATCTTTTCGTAGACGCGCACGATGTTTTCTTCCAAACCAGAAGTTAAGCATGCACATGCTGCTTTTGCCAGAGCGCGCACGTGGATTTCCGCCAAACGACGTGCCAAGCACGCCCATGCTGCGCTTTTCAGCGGACGCGCAGGCATTTGTGCCAAACCACTTGGTAAGCATGCAATGCACCTTTTGCTAGATGCGCACGTTGTTTTCTGCCAAGCCACAAGTTAAGCATGCACATGCTGCTTTTGCCAGAGCGTGCACGTGGACTTCTGCAGAACCACGTGCAAAGAACGCCCATGCTGCGCTTTTCAGCGCACGCGTATGCATTTGTGTCAAACCAGTTGTTGAGCATGCACATGCATCTTTTGGTAGACGCGCACGATGTTTTCTCCCAAACCAGCAGTTAAGCATGCACATGCCGCTTATGCCAGAGCGCGCACGTGGATTTCTGCCCAACGACGTGCCAAGCACGCCCATGCTGCGCATTTCAGCGCACGCGCATGCATTTGTGCCAAACCACTTGTTAAGAATGCAGATGCATCTTTGGGTAGACGCGCACGTTGTTTTCTGCTAAACCACAAGTTAAGCATGCACATGCTGCTTTAGGTTAGGTTAGGTTAGGTTAGGTTGGGTTGGGTTAGGTTAGGCTAGGTTAGGTTGGGTTAGGTTAGGTTAGGGTAAGTTAGGTTAGGTTAGGTTAGGTTAGGTTAGGCAAGGTTAGGTTAGGTTGTTTACTGCCAAGCCAAGGGTTAAACATGCACATGCTGCTTTTGCCAGAGCGTGCACGTGGATTTCTGCCAAACGACGTGCCAAGGACGCCCATGCTGCGTTTTTCAGCGCACGCGCATGCATTTGTGTCAAACCACTTGCTGAGCATGCACAAGCATCTTTTGGTACACGCGCACTTTGTTTTTTGCCAAACCGCAAGTTAAGCATGCACATTCTGCTTTTGCCAGAGCGTGCACGTGGATTTCTGACAAACCACGTGCTAAGCGCGCCCATGCTGCTTTTATCAGCGCACGCGCATGCATTTGTCTCAAACCACTTGTTGAGCATGCACATGCATCTTTTCGTAGACGCGCACGATGTTTTCTTCCAAACCAGAAGTTAAGCATGCACATGCTGCTTTTGCCAGAGCGCGCACGTGGATGTCTGCCAAACGACGTGCCAAGCACGCCCATGCTGCGTTTTTCAGCGCACGCGCATGCATTTGTGTCAAACCACTTGCTGAGCATGCACAAGCATCTTTTGGTACACGCGCACGTTGTTTTTTGCCAAACCGGAAGTTAAGCATGCACATGCTGCTTTTGCCAGAGCGCGCATGTGGATTTCTGCAAAACGACGTGCCCAGCACGCCCATGCTGCGTTTTTCAGCGCACGCGCATGCAGTTGTGTCAAACCACTTGCAGAGCATGCACAAGCATCTTTTGGTACACGCGCACGTTGTTTTTTGCCAAACCGCAAATTAAGCATGCACATGCTGCTTTTGCCAGAGCGCGCACGTGGATTTCTGCCAAACGACGTGCCAAGCACGCCCATGCTGCGCTTTGCAGTGCAGGTGCATGCATTTGGGCAAAACCACTTGTTAAGCATGCACATGCACCTTTTGGTAGACGCAAACGTTGTTTTGTGCCAAACCACAAGTTAAGAATGCACATGCTGCTTTAGGTTAGGTTAGGTTGGGTTGGGTTAGGTTAGGCTAGGTTAGGTTGGGTTAGGTTAGGTTAGGGTAAGTAAGGTTAGGTTAGGTTACGTTAGGTTAGGTTAGGTTAGGTTAGGTTAGGTAAGGTTAGGTTAGGTTGTTTACTGCCAAGCCAAGGGTTAAGCATGCACATGCTGCTTTTGCCAGAGCGTGCACGTGGATTTCTGCCAAACGACGTGCCAAGGACGCCCATGCTGCGTTTTTCAGCGCACGCGCATGCATTTGTGTCAAACCACTTGCTGAGCATGCACAAGCATCTTTTGGTACACGCGCACTTTGTTTTTTGCCAAACCGCAAGTTGAGCATGCACATTCTGCTTTTGCCAGAGCGTGCACGTGGATTTCTGACAAACCACGTGCTAAGCGCGCCCATGCTGCTTTTATCAGCGCACGCGCATGCATTTGTCTCAAACCACTTGTTGAGCATGCACATGCATCTTTTCGTAGATGCGCACGATGTTTTCTTCCAAACCAGAAGTTAAGCATGCACATGCTGCTTTTGCCAGAGCGCGCACGTGGATGTCTGCCAAACGACGTGCCAAGCACGCCCATGCTGCGCTTTTCAGCGCACGCGCATGCATTTGTGCGAAACCACTTGTTAAGAATGCACATGCATCTTTGGGTAGATGCGCACCTTGTTTTCTGCCAAACCACAAGTTAAGCATGCACATGCTGCTTTAGGTTAGGTTAGGTTAGGTTAGGTTAAGTTGGGTTGGGTTGGGTTAGGTTAGGTTAGGTTAGGTTGGGTTAGGTTAGGTTAGGTTAGGTTAAGTTAGGTTAGGTTAGGTTACGTTAGGTTAGGTTAGGTTAGGTTAGGTAAGGTTAGGTTAGGTTAGGTTAGGTTGTTTACTGCCAAGCCACAAGTTAAGCATGCACACGCTGCTTTTGCCAGAGCGTGCACGTGAATTTCTGCCAAACGACGTGCCAAGCACGCCCATGCTGCGTTTTTCAGCGCACGCGCATGCATTTGTGTCAAACCACTTGCTGAGCATGCACAAGCATCTTTTGGTACACGCGCACGTTGTTTTTTGCCAAACCGGAAGTTAAGCATGCACATGCTGCTTTTGCCAGAGCGCGCATGTGGATTTCTGCAAAACGACGTGCCCAGCACGCCCATGCTGCGTTTTTCAGCGCACGCGCATGCAGTTGTGTCAAACCACTTGCAGAGCATGCACAAGCATCTTTTGGTACACGCGCACGTTGTTTTTTGCCAAACCGCAAATTAAGCATGCACATGCTGCTTTTGCCAGAGCGCGCACGTGGATTTCTGCCAAACGACGTGCCAAGCACGCCCATGCTGCGCTTTGCAGTGCACGTGCATGTATTTGGGCAAAACCACTTGTTAAGCATGCACATGCACCTTTTGGTAGACGCAAACGTTGTTTTGTGCCAAACCACAAGTTAAGAATGCACATGCTGCTTTTGCTAGAGCGCGCACATGGATTTCTGCCAAATGACGTGCCAAGCACGCCCATGCTGCGCTTTACAGCGCACGCGCATGCATTTGTGTCAAACCAGTTGTTGAGCATGCACATGCATCTTTTGGTAGACGTGCACGTTGTTTTCTCCCAAACCAGAAGTTAAGCATGCACATGCTCCTTTGCCAGAACGCGCACATGGATTTCTGCCCAAAGACGTGCCAAGCACGCCCATGCTGCGCTTTTCAGCGCACGCTCATGCATTTGTGCCAAAGCACTTGTTAAGAATGCACATGCATCTTTGGGTAGACGCGCACATTGTTTTCTGCCAAACCACAAGTTAAGCATGCACATGCTGCTTTAGGTTAGGTTAGGTTAGGTTAGGTTGGGTTGGGTTAGGTTAGGTTAGGTTGGGTTAGGTTAGGTTAGGTTAGGGTAGGTTAGGTTAGGTTAGGTTACGTTAGGTTAGGTTAGGTTAGGTTAGGTTAGGTAAGGTTAGGTTAGGTTAGGTTTACTGCCAAGCCAAGCGTTAAGCATGCACATGCTGCTTTTGCCAGAGCGTGCACGTGGATTTCTGCCAAACGACGTGCCAAGCACGCCCATGCTGCGTTTTTCAGCGCACGCGCATGCATTTGTGTCAAACCACTTGCTGAGCATGCACAAGCATCTTTTGGTACACGCGCACTTTGTTTTTTGCCAAACCGCATGTTAAGCATGCACATGCTGCTTTTGCCAGAGCGCGCATGTGGATTTCTGCAAAACGACGTGCCCAGCACGCCCATGCTGCGCTTTTCAGCGCACGCGCATGCATTTGTGCCAAACCACTTGTTAAAGATGCACATGTATCTTTGGGTAGACGCGCACGTTGTTTTCTGCCAAACCACAAGTTAAGCATGCACATGCTGCTTTTGCCAGAGCGTGCACGTGGATTTCTGCCAAACGACGTGCCAAGCACGCCCATGCTGCGCTTTGCAGTGCACGTGCATGCATTTGGGTAAAACCACTTGTTAAGCATGCACATGCACCTTTTGGTAGACGCAAACGTTGTTTTGTGCCAAACCACAAGCTAAGAATGCACATGCTGCTTTTGCTAGAGCGCGCACATGGATTTCTGCCAAACGACGTGCCAAGCACGCCCATGCTGCGCTTTATAGCGCACGCGCATGCATTTGTGCCAAACCTCTTGTTAAGAATGCACATGCATCTTTGGGTAGACGCGCACCTTGTTTTCTGCCAAACCACAAGTTAAGCATGCACATGCTGCTTATGCCAGAGCGCACGTGGATTTCTGTCAAACGACGTGTCAAGCACGCCCATGCTGCGCTTTGCAGTGCATGTGCATGCATTTGGGCAAAACCACTTGTTAAGCATGCACATGCACCTTTTGGTAGACGCAAACGTTGTTTTGTGCCAAACCACAAGTTAAGAATGCACATGCTGCTTTTGCTAGAGCGCGCACATGGATTGCTGCCAAATGACGTGCCAAACACGCCCATGCTGCGCTTTACAGCGCACGCGCATGCATTTGTGTCAAACCAGTTGTTGAGCATGCACATGCATCTTTTGGTTGACGTGCACGTTGTTTTCTCCCAAACCAGAAGTTAAGCATGCACATGCTCCTTTGCCAGAACGCGCACGTGGATTTCTGCCAAACGACGTGCCAAGCACGCCCATGCTGCGCTTTTCTGCGCACGCGCATGCATTTGTGCCAAACCACTTGTTAAGAATGCACATGCATCTTTGGGTAGACGCGCACGTTGTTTTCTGCCAAACCACAAGTTAAGCATGCACATGCTGCTTTTGCAAGAACGCGCAAGTCGATTTCTGCAAAACGACGTGCCAAGCACGCCCATGCTGCGCTTTTCAGCGCACAAGCATGCATTTGTGCCAAACCACTTGTTAAGGATGCACATGTATCTTTGGGTAGACGCGCACGTTGTTTTCTGCCAAACCACAAGTTAAGCATGCACATGCTGCTTTTGCCAGAGCGTACACGTGGATTTAGGCCAAACGACGTGCCAAACATGCCCACGCTGCGCTTTGCAGCGCACGTGCATGCATTTGGGCCGAACCACGTGTTAAGCATGCACATGCACCTTTTGGTAGACGCAAACGTTGTTTTGTACCAAACCACAAGATAAGCATGCACATGCTGCTTTTGCTAGAGCGCGCACATGGATTTCTGCCAAATGACGTGCCAAGCACGCCCATGCTGCGCTTTCCAGCGCACGCGCATGCATTTGTGTCAAACCAGTTGTTGAGCATGCACATGCATCTTTTGGTAGACGTGCACGTTGTTTTCTCCCAAACCAGAAGTTAAGCATGCACGTGCTGCTTTGCCAGAGCGCGCACGTGTATTTCTGCCAAACGACGTGTTAAGCACGCCCTTGCTGCGCTTTTAAGCGCACGCGCATGCATTTGTGCCAAACCACTTGTTAAGAATGCACATGCATCTTTTGGTAGACGCGCACGTTGTTTTCTGCCAAACCACAAGTTAAGCATGCACATGCTGCTTTAGGTTAGGTTAGGTTAGGTTGGGTTGGGTTAGGTTAGGTTAGGTTAGGTTGGGTTAGGTTAGGTTAGGTTAGGTTAGGTAAGGTTAGGTTAAGTTAGGTTAGGTTAGGTTAGGTTACGTTAGGTTAGGTTAGGTTAGGTAAGGTTAGGTTGGGTTAGGTTAGGTTAGGTTGTTTTCTGCCAAACCACAAGTTAAGCATGCACATGCTGGTTTTGCCAGAGCGTGCACGTGGATTTCTGCAAAACGACGTGCTAAGCACGCCCATACTGCGCTTTACAGCGCACGCGCATGCATTTGTGCCAAACCTCTTGTTAAGCACGCACATGCATCTTTTGGTAGACGCGACGTTGTTTTCTGCCAAACCGCAAGTTAAGCATGCACATGCTGCTTTTGCCAGAGCGTGCACGTGGATTTCTGACAAACCACGTGCTAAGCACGCCCATACTGCATTTTTCAGCGCACGCGCATGCATTTGTCTCAAACCACTTGTTGAGCATGCACATGCATCTTTTCGTAGACGCGCACGATGTTTTCTTCCAAACCAGAAGTTAACCATGCACATGCTGCTTTTGCCAGAGCGCGCACGTGGATTTCTGCCAAACGACGTGCCAAGCACGCCCATGCTTCGCTTTTCAGCGCACGCGCATGCATTTGTGCCAAACCACTTGTTAAGAATGCACATGCATCTTTGGGTAGACGCGCACGTTGTTTTCTGCCAAACCACAAGTTAAACATGCACATGCTGCTTTTGCCAGAGCGCGCAGGTGGATTTCTGCAAAACGACGTGCCAAGCACGCCCATGCTGCGCTTTTCAGCGCACGCGCATGCATTTGTGCCAAACCACTTGTTAAGCGTGCACATGCACCTTTTGGTAGACGCAAACGTTGTTTTGTACCAAACCACAAGTTAAGCATGCACATGCTGCTTTTGCTAGAGCGCGCACATGGATTTCTGCCAAATGACGTGCCAAGCACGCCCATGCTGCGCGTTTCAGCGCACGCGCAGGCATTTATGCCAAACCACTTGTTGAGCATGCACATGCATCTTTCGGTAGATGCGCACGTTGTTTTCTGCCAAACCACAAGATAAGCATGCACATGCTGCTTTTACCAGAGCGTGCACGTGGATTTCTGACAAACCACGTGCTAAGCACGCCCATGCTGCGCTTTCAGCGCACGCGCATGCATTTGTCTCAAACCACTTGTTGAGCATGCACATGCATCTTTTGGTAGACGCGCACGATGTTTTCTCCCAAACCAGAAGTTAAGCATGCACATGCTGTTTTTGCCAGAGCGCGCACGTGGATTTCTGGCAAACGACGTACCAAGCACGCCCATGCTGCGCTTTTCAGCGGACGCGCAGTCATTTGTGCCAAACCACTTGGTAAGCATGCAATGCACCTTTTGGTAGACGCGCACGATATTTTCTCCCAAACCAGAAGTTAAGCATGCACATGCTGCTTATGCCAGAGCGCGCACGTGGATTTCTGCCCAACGACGTGCCAAGCACGCCCATGCTGCGCTTTTCAGCGCACGCGCAGGCATTTATGCCAAACCACTTGTTGAGCATGCACATGCATCTTTCGGTAGATGCGCACGTTGTTTTCTGCCAAACCACAAGATAAGCATGCACATGCTGCTTTTACCAGAGCGTGCACGTGGATTTCTGACAAACCACGTGCTAAGCACGCCCATGCTACGCTTTCAGCGCACGCGCATGCATTTGTCTCAAACCACTTGTTGAGCATGCACATGCATCTTTTGGTAGACGCGCACGATGTTTTCTCCCGAACCAGAAGTTAAGCATGCACATGCTGTTTTTGCCAGAGCGCGCACGTGGATTTCTGGCAAACGACGTACCAAGCACGCCCATGCTGCGCTTTTCAGCGCACGCGCATGCATTTGTGCCAAACCACTTGTTAAGCGTGCACATGCACCTTTTGGTAGACGCAAACGTTGTTTTGTACCAAACCACAAGTTAAGCATGCACATGCTGCTTTTGCTAGAGCGCGCACATGGATTTCTGCCAAATGACGTGCCAAGCACGCCCATGCTGCGCTTTTCAGCGCACGCGCAGGCATTTGTGCCAAACCACTTGGTAAGCATGCAATGCACCTTTTGCTAGATGCGCACGTTGTTTTCTGCCAAGCCACAAGTTAAGCATGCACATGCTGCATTTGCCAGAGCGTGCACGTGGACTTCTAGAGAACCACGTGCAAAGAACGCCCATGCTGCGCTTTTCAGCGCACGCGTATGCATTTGTGTCAAACCAGTTGTTGAGCATGCACATGCATCTTTTGGTAGACGCGCACGATGTTTTCTCCCAAACCAGCAGTTAAGCATGCACATGCCGCTTATGCCAGAGCGCGCACGTGGATTTCTGCCCAACGACGTGCCAAGCACGCCCATGCTGCGCATTTCAGCGCACGCGCATGCAGTTGTGTCAAACCACTTGCAGAGCATGCACAAGCACCTTTTGGTACACGCGCACGTTGTTTTTTGCCAAACCGCAAATTAAGCTTGCACATGCTGCTTTTGCCAGAGCGCGCACGTGGATTTCTGCCAAAGGACTTGCCAAGCACGCCCATGCTGCGCTTTTCAGCGGACGCGCATGCATTTGTGCGAAACCACTTGGTAAGCATGCACATGCACCTTTTGGTAGATGCGCACGTTATTTCTGCCAAGCCACAAGTTAAGCATGCATATGCTGCTTTTACCAGAGCGTGCACGTGGATTTCTGACAAACGACGTGCTAAGCACGCCCATGCTGCGCTTTTCAGCGCACGCGCATGCATTTGTTTTAAACCACTTGTTGAGCATGCACATGCATCTTTTGGTAGACGCGCACGATGTTTTCTCCCAAACCAGAAGTTAAGCATGCACATGCTGCTTTTGCCAGAGCGCGCACGTGGATTTCTGCCAAACGACGTGCCAAGCACGCCCATGCTGCGCTTTTCAGCGCACGCGCATGCATTTGTGCCAAACCGCTTGTTCAGAATGCACATGTATCTTTGGGTAGACGCGCACGTTGTTTTCTGCCAAACCACAAGTTAAGCATGCACATGGTGCTTTAGGTTAGGTTAGGTTAGGTTAGGTTAGGTTGGGTTGGGTTAGGTTAGGTTAGGTTAGGTTGGGTTACGTTAGGTTAGGTTAGGTTAGGTTAGGTAAGGTTAGGTTAGGTTCGGTTAGGTTAGGTTGTTTACTGCCAAACCACAAGTTAAGCATGCACATGCTGCTTTTGCCAGAGCGTGCACGTGGATGTCTGCCAAACGACGTGCCAAGCACGCGCATGCTGCGTTTTTCAGCGCACGCGCATGCATTTGTGTCAAACCACTTCCTGAGCATGCACAAGCATCTTTTGGTAGACGCGCACGTTGTTTTTTGCCAAACCGCAAGTTAAGCATGCACATGCTGCTTTAGGTTAGGTTAGGTTAGGTTAGGTTGGGTTGGGTTAGGTTAGGTTAGGTTAGGTTGGAATGGGTTAGGTTAGCTTAGGTTAAGTTACGTTAGGTTAGGTTAGGTTAGGTTAGGTAAGGTTAGGTTAGGTTAGGTTGTTTACTGCCAAGCCACAAGTTAAGCATGCACATGCTGCTTTTGCCAGAGCGTGCACGTGGATTTCTGCCAAACGACGTGCCAAGCACGCCCATGCTGCGTTTTTCAGCGCACGCGCATGCATTTGTGTCAAACCACTTGCTGAGCATGCACAAGCATCTTTTGGTACACGCGCACGTTGTTTTTTGCCAAACCGCAAGTTAAGCATGCACATGCTGGTTTTGCCAGAGCGCGCATGTGGATTTCTGCAAAACGACGTGCCCAGCACGCCCATGCTGCGCTTTTCAGCGCCCGCGCATGCATTTGTGCCAAACCACTTGTTAAGCATGCACATGTATCTTTGGGTAGACGCGCACGTTGTTTTCTCCCAAACCAGAAGTTAAGCATGCACATGCTGCTTTTGCCAGAGCGCGCACGTGGATTTCTGCCAAACGACGTGTTAAGCATGCCCTTGCTGCTTTTTTCAGCGCACGCGCATGCATTTGTCTCAAACCACTTGTTGAACATGCACATGCATCTTTTCGTAGACGCGCACGATGTTTTCTTCCAAACCAGAAGTTAAGCATGCACATGCTGCTTTTGCCAGAGCGCGCACGTGGATTTCCGCCAAACGACGTGCCAAGCACGCCCATGCTGCGCTTTTCAGCGGACGCGCAGGCATTTGTGCCAAACCACTTGGTAAGCATGCAATGCACCTTTTGCTAGATGCGCACGTTGTTTTCTGCCAAGCCACAAGTTAAGCATGCACATGCTGCTTTTGCCAGAGCGTGCACGTGGACTTCTGCAGAACCACGTGCAAAGAACGCCCATGCTGCGCTTTTCAGCGCACGCGTATGCATTTGTGTCAAACCAGTTGTTGAGCATGCACATGCATCTTTTGGTAGACGCGCACGATGTTTTCTCCCAAACCAGCAGTTAAGCATGCACATGCCGCTTATGCCAGAGCGCGCACGTGGATTTCTGCCCAACGACGTGCCAAGCACGCCCATGCTGCGCATTTCAGCGCACGCGCATGCATTTGTGCCAAACCACTTGTTAAGAATGCAGATGCATCTTTGGGTAGACGCGCACGTTGTTTTCTGCTAAACCACAAGTTAAGCATGCACATGCTGCTTTAGGTTAGGTTAGGTTAGGTTAGGTTGGGTTGGGTTAGGTTAGGCTAGGTGAGGTTGGGTTAGGTTAGGTTAGGGTAAGTTAGGTTAGGTTAGGTTACGTTAGGTTAGGTTAGGTTAGGTTAGGTTAGGTTAGGTAAGGTTAGGTTAGGTTGTTTACTGCCAAGCCAAGGGTTAAGCATGCACATGCTGCTTTTGCCAGAGCGTGCACGTGGATTTCTGCCAAACGACGTGCCAAGGACGCCCATGCTGCGTTTTTCAGCGCACGCGCATGCATTTGTGTCAAACCACTTGCTGAGCATGCACAAGCATCTTTTGGTACACGCGCACTTTGTTTTTTGCCAAACCGCAAGTTAAGCATGCACATTCTGCTTTTGCCAGAGCGTGCACGTGGATTTCTGACAAACCACGTGCTAAGCCCACCCATGCTGCGCTTTTCAGCGCACGCGCATGCATTTCTCTCAAACCACTTGTTGAGCATGCACATGCATCTTTTGGTAGACGCGCACGTTGTTTTCTGCCAAGTCACAAGTTAAGCATGCACATGCTGCTTTTGCCAGAGCGTGCACGTGAATTTCTGCCAAACGACGTGCCAAGCACGCCCATGCTGCGTTTTTCAGCGCACGCGCATGCATTTGTGTCAAACCACTTGCTGAGCATGCACAAGCATCTTTTGGTACACGCGCACGTTGTTTTTTGCCAAACCGGAAGTTAAGCATGCACATGCTGCTTTTGCCAGAGCGCGCATGTGGATTTCTGCAAAACGACGTGCCCAGCACGCCCATGCTGCGTTTTTCAGCGCACGCGCATGCAGTTGTGTCAAACCACTTGCAGAGCATGCACAAGCATCTTTTGGTACACGCGCACGTTGTTTTTTGCCAAACCGCAAATTAAGCATGCACATGCTGCTTTTGCCAGAGCGCGCACGTGGATTTCTGCCAAACGACGTGCCAAGCACGCCCATGCTGCGCTTTGCAGTGCACGTGCATGCATTTGGGCAAAACCACTTGTTAAGCATGCACATGCACCTTTTGGTAGACGCAAACGTTGTTTTGTGCCAAACCACAAGTTAAGAATGCACATGCTGCTTTAGGTTAGGTTAGGTTGGGTTGGGTTAGGTTAGGCTAGGTTAGGTTGGGTTAGGTTAGGTTAGGGTAAGTTAGGTTAGGTTAGGTTACGTTAGGTTAGGTTAGGTTAGGTTAGGTTAGGTAAGGTTAGGTTAGGTTGTTTACTGCCAAGCCAAGGGTTAAGCATGCACATGCTGCTTTTGCCAGAGCGTGCACGTGGATTTCTGCCAAACGACGTGCCAAGGACGCCCATGCTGCGTTTTTCAGCGCACGCGCATGCATTTGTGTGAAACCACTTGCTGAGCATGCACAAGCATCTTTTGGTACACGCGCACTTTGTTTTTTGCCAAACCGCAAGTTAAGCATGCACATTCTGCTTTTGCCAGAGCGTGCACGTGGATTTCTGACAAACCACGTGCTAAGCGCGCCCATGCTGCTTTTATCAGCGCACGCGCATGCATTTGTCTCAAACCACTTGTTGAGCATGCACATGCATCTTTTCGTAGACGCGCACGATGTTTTCTTCCAAACCAGAAGTTAAGCATGCACATGCTGCTTTTGCCAGAGCGCGCACGTGGATGTCTGCCAAACGACGTGCCAAGCACGCCCATGCTGCGCTTTTCAGCGCACGCGCATGCATTTGTGCGAAACCACTTGTTAAGAATGCACATGCATCTTTGGGTAGATGCGCACCTTGTTTTCTGCCAAACCACAAGTTAAGCATGCACATGCTGCTTTAGGTTAGGTTAGGTTAGGTTAGGTTAAGTTGGGTTGGGTTGGGTTAGGTTAGGTTAGGTTAGGTTGGGTTAGGTTAGGTTAGGTTAGGTTAAGTTAGGTTAGGTTAGGTTACGTTAGGTTAGGTTAGGTTAGGTTAGGTAAGGTTAGGTTAGGTTAGGTTAGGTTGTTTACTGCCAAGCCACAAGTTAAGCATGCACACGCTGCTTTTGCCAGAGCGTGCACGTGAATTTCTGCCAAACGACGTGCCAAGCACGCCCATGCTGCGTTTTTCAGCGCACGCGCATGCATTTGTGTCAAACCACTTGCTGAGCATGCACAAGCATCTTTTGGTACACGCGCACGTTGTTTTTTGCCAAACCGCAAATTAAGCATGCACATGCTGCTTTTGCCAGAGCGCGCACGTGGATTTCTGCCAAACGACGTGCCAAGCACGCCCATGCTGCGCTTTGCAGTGCACGTGCATGCATTTGGGCAAAACCACTTGTTAAGCATGCACATGCACCTTTTGGTAGACGCAAACGTTGTTTTGTGCCAAACCACAAGTTAAGAATGCACATGCTGCTTTTGCTAGAGCGCGCACATGGATTTCTGCCAAACGACGTGCCAAGCACGCCCATGCTGCGCTTTACAGCGCACGCGCATGCATTTGTGTCAAACCAGTTGTTGAGCATGCACATGCATCTTTTGGTAGACGTGCACGTTGTTTTCTCCCAAACCAGAAGTTAAGCATGCACATGCTCCTTTGCCAGAACGCGCACATGGATTTCTGCCCAACGACGTGCCAAGCACGCCCATGCTGCGCTTTTCAGCGCACGCTCATGCATTTGTGCCAAAGCACTTGTTAAGAATGCACATGCATCTTTGGGTAGACGCGCACATTGTTTTCTGCCAAACCACAAGTTAAGCATGCACATGCTGCTTTAGGTTAGGTTAGGTTAGGTTAGGTTGGGTTGGGTTAGGTTAGGTTAGGTTGGGTTAGGTTAGGTTAGGTTAGGGTAGGTTAGGTTAGGTTAGGTTACGTTAGGTTAGGTTAGGTTAGGTTAGGTTAGGTAAGGTTAGGTTAGGTTCGGTTTACTGCCAAGCCAAGCGTTAAGCATGCACATGCTGCTTTTGCCAGAGCGTGCACGTGGATTTCTGCCAAACGACGTGCCAAGCACGCCCATGCTGCGTTTTTCAGCGCACGCGCATGCATTTGTGTCAAACCACTTGCTGAGCATGCACAAGCATATTTTGGTACACGCGCACTTTGTTTTTTGCCAAACCGCATGTTAAGCATGCACATGCTGCTTTTGCCAGAGCGCGCATGTGGATTTCTGCAAAACGACGTGCCCAGCACGCCCATGCTGCGCTTTTCAGCGCACGCGCATGCATTTGTGCCAAACCACTTGTTAAACATGCACATGTATCTTTGGGTAGACGCGCACGTTGTTTTCTGCCAAACCACAAGTTAAGCATGCACATGCTGCTTTTGCCAGAGCGTGCACGTGGATTTCTGCCAAACGACGTGCCAAGCACGCCCATGCTGCGCTTTGCAGTGCACGTGCATGCATTTGGGTAAAACCACTTGTTAAGCATGCACATGCACCTTTTGGTAGACGCAAACGTTGTTTTGTGCCAAACCACAAGCTAAGAATGCACATGCTTCTTTTGCTAGAGCGCGCACATGGATTTCTGCCAAACGACGTGCCAAGCACGCCCATGCTGCGCTTTATAGCGCACGCGCATGCATTTGTGCCAAACCTCTTGTTAAGAATGCACATGCATCTTTGGGTAGACGCGCACCTTGTTTTCTGCCAAACCACAAGTTAAGCATGCACATGCTGCTTATGCCAGAGCGCACGTGGATTTCTGTCAAACGACGTGTCAAGCACGCCCATGCTGCGCTTTGCAGTGCATGTGCATGCATTTGGGCAAAACCACTTGTTAAGCATGCACATGCACCTTTTGGTAGACGCAAACGTTGTTTTGTGCCAAACCACAAGTTAAGAATGCACATTGCTCTTTTGCTAGAGCGCGCACATGGATTTCTGCCAAATGACGTGCCAAACACGCCCATGCTGCGCTTTACAGCGCACGCGCATGCATTTGTGTCAAACCAGTTGTTGAGCATGCACATGCATCTTTTGGTTGACGTGCACGTTGTTTTCTCCCAAACCAGAAGTTAAGCATGCACATGCTCCTTTGCCAGAACGCGCACGTGGATTTCTGCCAAACGACGTGCCAAGCACGCCCATGCTGCGCTTTTCAGCGCACGCGCATGCATTTGTGCCAAACCACTTGTTAAGAATGCACATGCATCTTTGGGTAGACGCGCACGTGGATTTCTGCCAAACGACGTGCCAAGCACGCCCATGCTGCGCTTTTCTGCGCACGCGCATGCATTTGTGCCAAACCACTTGTTAAGAATGCACATGCATCTTTGGGTAGACGCGCACGTTGTTTTCTGCCAAACCACAAGTTAAGCATGCACATGCTGCTTTTGCAAGAACGCGCAAGTCGATTTCTGCAAAACGACGTGCCAAGCACGCCCATGCTGCGCTTTTCAGCGCACAAGCATGCATTTGTGCCAAACCACTTGTTAAGGATGCACATGTATCTTTGGGTAGACGCGCACGTTGTTTTCTGCCAAACCACAAGTTAAGCATGCACATGCTGCTTTTGCCAGAGCGTACACGTGGATTTAGGCCAAACGACGTGCCAAACATGCCCACGCTGCGCTTTGCAGCGCACGTGCATGCATTTGGGCCGAACCACGTGTTAAGCATGCACATGCACCTTTTGGTAGACGCAAACGTTGTTTTGTACCAAACCACAAGATAAGCATGCACATGCTGCTTTTGCTAGAGCGCGCACATGGATTTCTGCCAAATGACGTGCCAAGCACGCCCATGCTGCGCTTTCCAGCGCACGCGCATGCATTTGTGTCAAACCAGTTGTTGAGCATGCACATGCATCTTTTGGTAGACGTGCACGTTGTTTTCTCCCAAACCAGAAGTTAAGCATGCACGTGCTGCTTTGCCAGAGCGCGCACGTGTATTTCTGCCAAACGACGTGTTAAGCACGCCCTTGCTGCGCTTTTAAGCGCACGCGCATGCATTTGTGCCAAACCACTTGTTAAGAATGCACATGCATCTTTTGGTAGACGCGCACGTTGTTTTCTGCCAAACCACAAGTTAAGCATGCACATGCTGCTTTAGGTTAGGTTAGGTTAGGTTGGGTTGGGTTAGGTTAGGTTAGGTTAGGTTGGGTTAGGTTAGGTTAGGTTAGGTTAGGTAAGGTTAGGTTAAGTTAGGTTAGGTTAGGTTAGGTTACGTTAGGTTAGGTTAGGTTAGGTAAGGTTAGGTTGGGTTAGGTTAGGTTAGGTTGTTTTCTGCCAAACCACAAGTTAAGCATGCACATGCTGGTTTTGCCAGAGCGTGCACGTGGATTTCTGCAAAACGACGTGCTAAGCACGCCCATACTGCGCTTTACAGCGCACGCGCATGCATTTGTGCCAAACCTCTTGTTAAGCACGCACATGCATCTTTTGGTAGACGCGACGTTGTTTTCTGCCAAACCGCAAGTTAAGCATGCACATGCTGCTTTTGCCAGAGCGTGCCCGTGGATTTCTGACAAACCACGTGCTAAGCACGCCCATACTGCATTTTTCAGCGCACGCGCATGCATTTGTCTCAAACCACTTGTTGAGCATGCACATGCATCTTTTCGTAGGCGCGCACGATGTTTTCTTCCAAACCAGAAGTTAACCATGCACATGCTGCTTTTGCCAGAGCGCGCACGTGGATTTCTGCCAAACGACGTGCCAAGCACGCCCATGCTTCGCTTTTCAGCGCACGCGCATGCATTTGTGCCAAACCACTTGTTAAGAATGCACATGCATCTTTGAGTAGACGCGCACGTTGTTTTCTGCCAAACCACAAGTTAAACATGCACATGCTGCTTTTGCCAGAGCGCGCAGGTGGATTTCTGCAAAACGACGTGCCAAGCACGCCCATGCTGCGCTTTTCAGCGCACGCGCATGCATTTGTGCCAAACCACTTGTTAAGCGTGCACATGCACCTTTTGGTAGACGCAAACGTTGTTTTGTACCAAACCACAAGTTAAGCATGCACATGCTGCTTTTGCTAGAGCGCGCACATGGATTTCTGCCAAATGACGTGCCAAGCACGCCCATGCTGCGCGTTTCAGCGCACGCGCAGGCATTTATGCCAAACCACTTGTTGAGCATGCACATGCATCTTTCGGTAGATGCGCACGTTGTTTTCTGCCAAACCACAAGATAAGCATGCACATGCTGCTTTTACCAGAGCGTGCACGTGGATTTCTGACAAACCACGTGCTAAGCACGCCCATGCTGCGCTTTCAGCGCACGCGCATGCATTTGTCTCAAACCACTTGTTGAGCATGCACATGCATCTTTTGGTAGACGCGCACGATGTTTTCTCCCAAACCAGAAGTTAAGCATGCACATGCTGTTTTTGCCAGAGCGCGCACGTGGATTTCTGGCAAACGACGTACCAAGCACGCCCATGCTGCGCTTTTCAGCGGACGCGCAGTCATTTGTGCCAAACCACTTGGTAAGCATGCAATGCACCTTTTGGTAGACGCGCACGATATTTTCTCCCAAACCAGAAGTTAAGCATGCACATGCTGCTTATGCCAGAGCGCGCACGTGGATTTCTGCCCAACGACGTGCCAAGCACGCCCATGCTGCGCTTTTCAGCGCACGCGCAGGCATTTATGCCAAACAACTTGTTGAGCATGCACATGCATCTTTCGGTAGATGCGCACGTTGTTTTCTGCCAAACCACAAGATAAGCATGCACATGCTGCTTTTACCAGAGCGTGCACGTGGATTTCTGACAAACCACGTGCTAAGCACGCCCATGCTACGCTTTCAGCGCACGCACATGCATTTGTCTCAAACCACTTGTTGAGCATGCACATGCATCTTTTGGTAGACGCGCACGATGTTTTCTCCCAAACCAGAAGTTAAGCATGCACATGCTGTTTTTGCCAGAGCGCGCACGTGGATTTCTGGCAAACGACGTACCAAGCACGCCCATGCTGCGCTTTTCAGCGCACGCGCATGCATTTGTGCCAAACCACTTGTTAAGCGTGCACATGCACCTTTTGGTAGACGCAAACGTTGTTTTGTACCAAACCACAAGTTAAGCATGCACATGCTGCTTTTGCTAGAGCGCGCACATGGATTTCTGCCAAATGACGTGCCAAGCACGCCCATGCTGCGCTTTTCAGCGCACGCGCAGGCATTTGTGCCAAACCACTTGGTAAGCATGCAATGCACCTTTTGCTAGATGCGCACGTTGTTTTCTGCCAAGCCACAAGTTAAGCATGCACATGCTGCATTTGCCAGAGCGTGCACGTGGACTTCTGCAGAACCACGTGCAAAGAACGCCCATGCTGCGCTTTTCAGCGCACGCGTATGCATTTGTGTCAAACCAGTTGTTGAGCATGCACATGCATCTTTTGGTAGACGCGCACGATGTTTTCTCCCAAACCAGCAGTTAAGCATGCACATGCCGCTTATGCCAGAGCGCGCACGTGGATTTCTGCCCAACGACGTGCCAAGCACGCCCATGCTGCGCATTTCAGCGCACGCGCATGCATTTGTGCCAAACCACTTGTTAAGAATGCAGATGCATCTTTGGGTAGACGCGCACGTTGTTTTCTGCTAAACCACAAGTTAAGCATGCACATGCTGCTTTAGGTTAGGTTAGGTTAGGTTAGGTTGGGTTGGGTTAGGTTAGGCTAGGTTAGGTTGGGTTAGGTTAGGTTAGGGTAAGTTAGGTTAGGTTAGGTTACGTTAGGTTAGGTTAGGTTAGGTTAGGTTAGGTAAGGTTAGGTTAGGTTGTTTACTGCCAAGCCAAGGGTTAAGCATGCACATGTTGCTTTTGCCAGAGCGTGCACGTGGATTTCTGCCAAACGACGTGCCAAGGACGCCCATGCTGCGTTTTTCAGCGCACGCGCATGCATTTGTGTCAAACCACTTGCTGAGCATGCACAAGCATCTTTTGGTACACGCGCACTTTGTTTTTTGCCAAACCGCAAGTTAAGCATGCACATTCTGCTTTTGCCAGAGCGTGCACGTGGATTTCTGACAAACCACGTGCTAAGCGCGCCCATGCTGCTTTTATCAGCGCACGCGCATGCATTTGTCTCAAACCACTTGTTGAGCATGCACATGCATCTTTTCGTAGACGCGCACGATGTTTTCTTCCAAACCAGAAGTTAAGCATGCACATGCTGCTTTTGCCAGAGCGCGCACGTGGATTTCTGCAAAACGACGTGCCCAGCACGCCCATGCTGCGTTTTTCAGCGCACGCGCATGCATTTGTGTCAAACCAGTTGTTGAGCATGCACATGCATCTTTTGGTAGACGTGCACGTTGTTTTCTCCCAAACCAGAAGTTAAGCATGCACATGCTCCTTTGCCAGAACGCGCACATGGATTTCTGCCCAACGACGTGCCAAGCACGCCCATGCTGCGCTTTTCAGCGCACGCTCATGCATTTGTGCCAAACCGCTTGTTAAGAATGCACATGCATCTTTGGGTAGACGCGCACATTGTTTTCTGCCAAACCACAAGTTAAGCATGCACATGCTGCTTTAGGTTAGGTTAGGTTAGGTTAGGTTGGGTTGGGTTAGGTTAGGTTAGGTTGGGTTAGGTTAGGTTAGGTTAGGGTAGGTTAGGTTAGGTTAGGTTACGTTAGGTTAGGTTAGGTTAGGTTAGGTTAGGTAAGGTTAGGTTAGGTTAGGTTGTTTACTGCCAAGCCAAGCGTTAAGCATGCACATGCTGCTTTTGCCAGAGCGTGCACGTGGATTTCTGCCAAACGACATGCGAAGCACGCCCATGCTGCGTTTTTCAGCGCACGCGCATGCATTTGTGTCAAACCACTTGCTGAGCATGCACAAGCATCTTTTGGTACACGCGCACTTTGTTTTTTGCCAAACCGCATGTTAAGCATGCACATGCTGCTTTTGCCAGAGCGCGCATGTGGATTTCTGCAAAACGACGTGCCCAGCACGCCCATGCTGCGCTTTTCAGCGCACGCGCATGCATTTGTGCCAAACCACTTGTTAAACATGCACATGTATCTTTGGGTAGACGCGCACGTTGTTTTCTGCCAAACCACAAGTTAAGCATGCACATGCTGCTTTTGCCAGAGCGTGCACGTGGATTTCTGCCAAACGACGTGCCAAGCACGCCCATGCTGCGCTTTGCAGTGCACGTGCATGCATTTGGGTAAAACCACTTGTTAAGCATGCACATGCACCTTTTGGTAGACGCAAACGTTGTTTTGTGCCAAACCACAAGCTAAGAATGCACATGCTGCTTTTGCTAGAGCGCGCACATGGATTTCTGCCAAACGACGTGCCAAGCACGCCCATGCTGCGCTTTATAGCGCACGCGCATGCATTTGTGCCAAACCTCTTGTTAAGAATGCACATGCATCTTTGGGTAGACGCGCACCTTGTTTTCTGCCAAACCACAAGTTAAGCATGCACATGCTGCTTATGCCAGAGCGCACGTGGATTTCTGTCAAACGACGTGTCAAGCACGCCCATGCTGCGCTTTGCAGTGCATGTGCATGCATTTGGGCAAAACCACTTGTTAAGCATGCACATGCACCTTTTGGTAGACGCAAACGTTGTTTTGTGCCAAACCACAAGTTAAGAATGCACATGCTGCTTTTGCTAAAGCGCGCACATGGATTTCTGCCAAATGACGTGCCAAACACGCCCATGCTGCGCTTTACAGCGCACGCGCATGCATTTGTGTCAAACCAGTTGTTGAGCATGCACATGCATCTTTTGGTTGACGTGCACGTTGTTTTCTCCCAAACCAGAAGTTAAGCATGCACATGCTCCTTTGCCAGAACGCGCACGTGGATTTCTGCCAAACGACGTGCCAAGCACGCCCATGCTGCGCTTTTCAGCGCACGCGCATGCATTTGTGCCAAACCACTTGTTAAGAATGCACATGCATCTTTGGGTAGACGCGCACGTGGATTTCTGCCAAACGACGTGCCAAGCACGCCCATGCTGCGCTTTTCAGCGCACGCGCATGCATTTGTGCCAAACCACTTGTTAAGAATGCACATGCATCTTTGGGTAGACGCGCACGTTGTTTTCTGCCAAACCACAAGTTAAGCATGCACATGCTGCTTTTGCAAGAACGCGCAAGTCGATTTCTGCAAAACGACGTGCCAAGCACGCCCATGCTGCGCTTTTCAGCGCACAAGCATGCATTTGTGCCAAACCACTTGTTAAGGATGCACATGTATCTTTGGGTAGACGCGCACGTTGTTTTCTGCCAAACCACAAGTTAAGCATGCACATGCTGCTTTTGCCAGAGCGTACACGTGGATTTAGGCCAAACGACGTGCCAAACATGCCCACGCTGCGCTTTGCAGCGCACGTGCATGCATTTGGGCCGAACCACGTGTTAAGCATGCACATGCACCTTTTGGTAGACGCAAACGTTGTTTTGTACCAAACCACAAGATAAGCATGCACATGCTGCTTTTGCTAGAGCGCGCACATGGATTTCTGCCAAACGACGTGCCAAGCACGCCCATGCTGCGCTTTACAGCGCACGCGCATGCATTTGTGTCAAACCAGTTGTTGAGCATGCACATGCATCTTTTGGTAGACGTGCACGTTGTTTTCTCCCAAACCAGAAGTTAAGCATGCACATGCTCCTTTGCCAGAACGCGCACATGGATTTCTGCCCAACGACGTGCCAAGCACGCCCATGCTGCGCTTTTCAGCGCACGCTCATGCATTTGTGCCAAACCGCTTGTTAAGAATGCACATGCATCTTTGGGTAGACGCGCACATTGTTTTCTGCCAAACCACAAGTTAAGCATGCACATGCTGCTTTAGGTTAGGTTAGGTTAGGTTAGGTTGGGTTGGGTTAGGTTAGGTTAGGTTGGGTTAGGTTAGGTTAGGTTAGGGTAGGTTAGGTTAGGTTAGGTTACGTTAGGTTAGGTTAGGTTAGGTTAGGTTAGGTAAGGTTAGGTTAGGTTAGGTTGTTTACTGCCAAGCCAAGCGTTAAGCATGCACATGCTGCTTTTGCCAGAGCGTGCACGTGGATTTCTGCCAAACGACATGCCAAGCACGCCCATGCTGCGTTTTTCAGCGCACGCGCATGCATTTGTGTCAAACCACTTGCTGAGCATGCACAAGCATCTTTTGGTACACGCGCACTTTGTTTTTTGCCAAACCGCATGTTAAGCATTCACATGCTGCTTTTGCCAGAGCGCGCATGTGGATTTCTGCAAAACGACGTGCCCAGCACGCCCATGCTGCGCTTTTCAGTGCACGCGCATGCATTTGTGCCAAACCACTTGTTAAACATGCACATGTATCTTTGGGTAGACGCGCACGTTGTTTTCTGCCAAACCACAAGTTAAGCATGCACATGCTGCTTTTGCCAGAGCGTGCACGTGGATTTCTGCCAAACGACGTGCCAAGCACGCCCATGCTGCGCTTTGCAGTGCACGTGCATGCATTTGGGTAAAACCACTTGTTAAGCATGCACATGCACCTTTTGGTAGACGCAAACGTTGTTTTGTGCCAAACCACAAGCTAAGAATGCACATGCTGCTTTTGCTAGAGCGCGCACATGGATTTCTGCCAAACGACGTGCCAAGCACGCCCATGCTGCGCTTTATAGCGCACGCGCATGCATTTGTGCCAAACCTCTTGTTAAGAATGCACATGCATCTTTGGGTAGACGCGCACCTTGTTTTCTGCCAAACCACAAGTTAAGCATGCACATGCTGCTTATGCCAGAGCGCACGTGGATTTCTGTCAAACGACGTGTCAAGCACGCCCATGCTGCGCTTTGCAGTGCATGTGCATGCATTTGGGCAAAACCACTTGTTAAGCATGCACATGCACCTTTTGGTAGACGCAAACGTTGTTTTGTGCCAAACCACAAGTTAAGAATGCACATTGCTCTTTTGCTAGAGCGCGCACATGGATTTCTGCCAAATGACGTGCCAAACACGCCCATGCTGCGCTTTACAGCGCACGCGCATGCATTTGTGTCAAACCAGTTGTTGAGCATGCACATGCATCTTTTGGTTGACGTGCACGTTGTTTTCTCCCAAACCAGAAGTTAAGCATGCACATGCTCCTTTGCCAGAACGCGCACGTGGATTTCTGCCAAACGACGTGCCAAGCACGCCCATGCTGCGCTTTTCAGCGCACGCGCATGCATTTGTGCCAAACCACTTGTTAAGAATGCACATGCATCTTTGGGTAGACGCGCACGTGGATTTCTGCCAAACGACGTGCCAAGCACGCCCATGCTGCGCTTTTCAGCGCACGCGCATGCATTTGTGCCAAACCACTTGTTAAGAATGCACATGCATCTTTGGGTAGACGCGCACGTTGTTTTCTGCCAAACCACAAGTTAAGCATGCACATGCTGCTTTTGCAAGAACGCGCAAGTCGATTTCTGCAAAACGACGTGCCAAGCACGCCCATGCTGCGCTTTTCAGCGCACAAGCATGCATTTGTGCCAAACCACTTGTTAAGGATGCACATGTATCTTTGGGTAGACGCGCACGTTGTTTTCTGCCAAACCACAAGTTAAGCATGCACATGCTGCTTTTGCCAGAGCGTACACGTGGATTTAGGCCAAACGACGTGCCAAACATGCCCACGCTGCGCTTTGCAGCGCACGTGCATGCATTTGGGCCGAACCACGTGTTAAGCATGCACATGCACCTTTTGGTAGACGCAAACGTTGTTTTGTACCAAACCACAAGATAAGCATGCACATGCTGCTTTTGCTAGAGCGCGCACATGGATTTCTGCCAAATGACGTGCCAAGCACGCCCATGCTGCTCTTTCCAGCGCACGCGCATGCATTTGTGTCAAACCAGTTGTTGAGCATGCACATGCATCTTTTGGTAGACGTGCACGTTGTTTTCTCCCAAACCAGAAGTTAAGCATGCACGTGCTGCTTTGCCAGAGCGCGCACGTGTATTTCTGCCAAACGACGTGTTAAGCACGCCCTTGCTGCGCTTTTAAGCGCACGCGCATGCATTTGTGCCAAACCACTTGTTAAGAATGCACATGCATCTTTTGGTAGACGCGCACGTTGTTTTCTGCCAAACCACAAGTTAAGCATGCACATGCTGCTTTAGGTTAGGTTAGGTTAGGTTGGGTTGGGTTAGGTTAGGTTAGGTTAGGTTGGGTTAGGTTAGGTTAGGTTAGGTTAGGTAAGGTTAGGTTAAGTTAGGTTAGGTTAGGTTAGGTTACGTTAGGTTAGGTTAGGTTAGGTAAGGTTAGGTTGGGTTAGGTTAGGTTAGGTTGTTTTCTGCCAAACCACAAGTTAAGCATGCACATGCTGGTTTTGCCAGAGCGTGCACGTGGATTTCTGCAAAACGACGTGGTAAGCACGCCCATACTGCGCTTTACAGCGCACGCGCATGCATTTGTGCCAAACCTCTTGTTAAGCATGCACATGCATCTTTGGGTAGACGCGCACGTTGTTTTCTGCCAAACCGCAAGTTAAGCATGCACATGCTGCTTTTGCCAGAGCGTGCACGTGGATTTCTGACAAACCACGTGCTAAGCACGCCCATACTGCATTTTTCAGCGCACGCGCATGCATTTGTCTCAAACCACTTGTTGAGCATGCACATGCATCTTTTCGTAGACGCGCACGATGTTTTCTTCCAAACCAGAAGTTAACCATGCACATGCTGCTTTTGCCAGAGCGCGCACGTGGATTTCTGCCAAACGACGTGCCAAGCACGCCCATGCTTCGCTTTTCAGCGCACGCGCATGCATTTGTGCCAAACCACTTGTTAAGAATGCACATGCATCTTTGGGTAGACGCGCACGTTGTTTTCTGCCAAACCACAAGTTAAACATGCACATGCTGCTTTTGCCAGAGCACGCAGGTGGATTTCTGCAAAACGACGTGCCAAGCACGCCCATGCTGCGCTTTTCAGCGCACGCGCATGCATTTGTGCCAAACCACTTGTTAAGCGTGCACATGCACCTTTTGGTAGACGCAAACGTTGTTTTGTACCAAACCACAAGTTAAGCATGCACATGCTGCTTTTGCTAGAGCGCGCACATGGATTTCTGCCAAATGACGTGCCAAGCACGCCCATGCTGCGCGTTTCAGCGCACGCGCAGGCATTTATGCCAAACCACTTGTTGAGCATGCACATGCATCTTTCGGTAGATGCGCACGTTGTTTTCTGCCAAACCACAAGATAAGCATGCATATGCTGCTTTTACCAGAGCGTGCACGTGGATTCCTGACAAACCACGTGCTAAGCACGCCCATGCTGCGCTTTCAGCGCACGCGCATGCATTTGTCTCAAACCACTTGTTGAGCATGCACATGCATCTTTTGGTAGACGCGCACGATGTTTTCTCCCAAACCAGAAGTTAAGCATGCACATGCTGTTTTTGCCAGAGCGCGCACGTGGATTTCTGGCAAACGACGTACCAAGCACGCCCATGCTGCGCTTTTCAGCGGACGCGCAGTCATTTGTGCCAAACCACTTGGTAAGCATGCAATGCACCTTTTGGTAGACGCGCACGATATTTTCTCCCAAACCAGAAGTTAAGCATGCACATGCTGCTTATGCCAGAGCGCGCACGTGGATTTCTGCCCAACGACGTGCCAAGCACGCCCATGCTGCGCTTTTCAGCGCACGCGCAGGCATTTATGCCAAACCACTTGTTGAGCATGCACATGCATCTTTCGGTAGATGCGCACGTTGTTTTCTGCCAAACCACAAGATAAGCATGCACATGCTGTTTTTGCCAGAGCGTGCACGTGGATTTCTGACAAACCACGTGCTAAGCACGCCCATGCTACGCTTTCAGCGCACGCGCATGCATTTGTCTCAAACCACTTGTTGAGCATGCACATGCATCTTTTGGTAGACGCGCACGATGTTTTCTCCCAAACCAGAAGTTAAGCATGCGCATGCTGTTTTTGCCAGAGCGCGCACGTGGATTTCTGGCAAACGACGTACCAAGCACGCCCATGCTGCGCTTTTCAGCGCACGCGCATGCATTTGTGCCAAACCACTTGTTAAGCGTGCACATGTACCTTTTGGTAGACGCAAACTTTGTTTGCCTAATCGTTCATTTTTCGCGTTTGGCGACATCTATACATGCCTGGGAATATATGTGCTGAGTACCGTCGATTTCGAGAGACTTCGATTTTTGTCGCAAAAATGAATTCTCAGAGCCACTTTTTCAATGTTGTGGAGAAAATCTTTGATTGCCTAACCGTTCATTTTTCGCGTTTGGCGCCATCTATACATGCCTGGGAATATATGTGCTGAGTACCGTCGATTTCGAGACACTTCGATTTTTGTCGCAAAAATGAATTCTCAGTGCCACTTTTTCAATTTTGTGGAGAAAATCTTCGATTGCCTAATCGTTCATTTTTCGCGTTTGGCGGCATCTATACATGCCTGGGAATATATGGGCTGAGTACCGTCGATTTCGAGACACTTCGATTTTTGTCGCAAAAATGAATTCTCAGTGCCACTTTTTCAATGTGGTGGAGAAAATCTTCGATTGCCTAATCGTTCATTTTTCGCGTTTGGCGGCATCTATACATGCCTGGTAATATATGTGCTGAGTACCGTCGATTTCGAGACACTTCGATTTTTGTCGCAAAAATGAATTCTCAGTGCCACTTTTTCAATGTTGCGGAGAAAATCATTTGATTGCCTAATCGTTCATTTTTCGCGTTTGGCGGCATCTATGCATGCCTGGGAATATATGTGCTGAGTACCGCCGATTTCGAGACACTTCGATTTTTGTCGCAAAAATGAATTCTCAGTGCCACTTTTTCAATGTTGTGGGGAAAATCTTTGTTTGCCTGTTCGTTCATTTTTCGCGTTTGGCGGGACCTATACATGCCTGGGAATATATGTGCTGAGTACCGTCGATTTCGAGACACTTCGATTTTTGTCGCAAAAATGAATTCTCAGTGCCACTTTTTCAATGTTGTGGAGAAAATCTTTGATTGCCTAATCGTTCATGTTTCTCGTTTGGCGGCATCTATACATGCCGGGGAATATATGTGCTGAGTACCGTCGATTTCGAGACACTTCGATTTTTGTCGCAAAAATGAATTCTCAGTGCCACTTTTTCAATGTTGTGGAGAAAATCTTTAATTGCCTAATCGTTCATTTTTCGCGTTTGGCGGCATCTATGCATGCCTGGGAATATATGTGCCGAGTACCGCCGATTTCGAGACACTTCGATTTTTGTCGCGAAAATGAATTCTCAGCGCCACTTTTTCAATGTTGCGGTGAAAATCTTTGTTTGCCTAATCGTTCATTTTTCGCGTTTGGCGGCATCTATACATGCCTGGGAATATATGTGCTGAGTACCATCGATTTCGAGAGACTTCGATTTTTGTCGCAAAAATGAATTCTCAGAGCCACTTTTTCAATGTTGTGGAGAAAACCTTTGATTGCCTAACCGTTCATTTTTCGCGTTTGGCGGCATCAAAGATGCCTGGGAATATATGTGCTGAGTACCGTCGATTTCGAGACACTTCGATTTTTGTCGCAAAAATGAATTCTCAGTGCCACTTTTTCAATGTTGTGGGGAAAATCTTTGTTTGCCTAATCGTTCATGTATCGCGTTTGGCGGCATCTATACATGCCTGGGAATATATGTGCTGAGTACCGTCCATTTCGAGACACTTCGATTTTTGTCGCAAAAATGAATTCTCAGTGCCACTTTTTCAATGTTGCGGAGAAAATCATTTGATTGCCTAATCGTTCATTTTTCGCGTTTGGCGGCATCTATGCATGCCTGGGAATATATGTGCTGAGTACCGCCGATTTCGAGACACTTCGATTTTTGTCGCAAAAATGAATTCTCAGTGCCACTTTTTCAATGTTGTGGGGAAAATCTTTGTTTGCCTGTTCGTTCATTTTTCGCGTTTGGCGGGACCTATACATGCCTGGGAATATATGTGCTGAGTACCGTCGATTTCGAGACACTTCGATTTTTGTCGCAAAAATGAATTCTCAATGCCACTTTTTCAATGTTGCGGGGAAAACCTTTGTTTGCCTAATAGTTCATTTTTCGCGTTTGGCGGCCTCTATACATGCCGGGGATTATATGTGCTGAGTACCGTCGATTTCGAGACACTTCGATTTTTGTCGCAAAAATGAATTGTCAGTGCCACTTTTTCAATGTTGTGGAGAAAACCTTTGTTTGCCTAATCGTTCTTTTTTCGCGTTTGGCGGCATCTATACATGCCTGGGAATGTATGTGCTGAGCACCATCAATTTCGAGACACTTCGATTTTTGTCGCAAAAATGCATTCTCAGTGCCACTTTTTCAATGTTGCGGAGAAAATCATTTGATTGCCTAATCGTTCATTTTTCGCGTTTGGCGGCATCTATGCATGCCTGGGAATATATGTGCCGAGTACCGCCGATTTCGAGACACTTCGATTTTTGTCGCAAAAATGAATTGTCAGTGCCACTTTTTCAATGTTGTGGAAAAAATCTTTGTTTACCTAATCGTTCTTTTTTCGCGTTTGGCGGCATCTATACATGCCTGGGAATATATGTGCTGAGCACCATCAATTTCGAGAGACTTCGATTTTTGTCGCAAAAATGAATTCTCAGTGCCACTTTTTCAATGTTGTGGAGAAAATCTTTGTTTGCCTAATCGTTCATTTTTCGCGTTTGGCGGCATCTATACATACCTGGGAATATATGTGCTGAGTACCGTCGATTTCGAGACACTTCGATTTTTGTCGCAAAAATGAATTCTCAGTGCCACTTTTTCAATGTTGTGGAGAAAATCTTCGATTGCCTAATCGTTCATTTTTCGCGTTTGGCGGCATCTATACATGCCTGGGAATATATGTGCTGAGTACCGTCGATTTCGAGACACTTCGATTTTTGTCGCAAAAATGAATTCTCAGTGCCACTTTTTCAATGTGGTGGAGAAAATCTTCGATTGCCTAATCGTTCATTTTTCGCGTTTGGCGGCATCTATACATGCCTGGGAATATATGTGCTGAGTACCGTCGATTTCGAGACACTTCGATTTTTGTCGCAAAAATGAATTCTCAGTGCCACTTTTTCAATGTTGCGGAGAAAATCATTTGATTGCCTAATCGTTCATTTTTCGCGTTTGGCGGCATCTATGCATGCCTGGGAATATATGTGCTGAGTACCGTCGATTTCGAGACACTTCGATTTTTGTCGCAAAAATGAATTCTCAGTGCCACTTTTTCAATGTTGTGGGGAAAATCTTTGTTTGCCTGTTCGTTCATTTTTCGCGTTTGGCGGGACCTATACATGCCTGGGAATATATGTGCTGAGTACCGTCGATTTCGAGACACTTCGATTTTTGTCGCAAAAATGAATTCTCAGTGCCACTTTTTCAATGTTGCGGAGAAAATCATTTGATTGCCTAATCGTTCATTTTTCGCGTTTGGCGGCATCTATGCATGCCTGGGAATATATGTGCTGAGTACCGTCGATTTCGAGACACTTCGATTTTTGTCGCAAAAATGAATTCTCAGTGCCACTTTTTCAATGTTGTGGGGAAAATCTTTGTTTGCCTGTTCGTTCATTTTTCGCGTTTGGCGGGACCTATACATGCCTGGGAATATATGTGCTGAGTACCGTCGATTTCGAGACACTTCGATTTTTGTCGCAAAAATGAATTCTCAGTGCCACTTTTTCAATGTTGCGGGGAAAACCTTTGTTGGCCTAATAGTTCATTTTTCGCGTTTGGCGGCCTCTATACATGCCTGGGAATATATGTGCTGAGTACCGTCGATTTCGAGACACTGATTTTTGTCGCAAAAATGAATTCTCAGTGCCACTTTTTCAATGTTGTGGAGAAAATCTTTGATTGCCTAATCGTTCATGTTTCTCGTTTGGCGGCATCTATACATGCCGGGGAATATATGTGCTGAGTACCGTCGATTTCGAGACACTTCGATTTTTGTCGCAAAAATGAATTCTCAGTGCCACTTTTTCAATGTTGTGGAGAAAATCTTTAATTGCCTAATCGTTCATTTTTCGCGTTTGGCGGCATCTATGCATGCCTGGGAATATATGTGCCGAGTACCGCCGATTTCGAGACACTTCGATTTTTGTCGCGAAAATGAATTCTCAGTGCCACTTTTTCAATGTTGTGGTGAAAATCTTTGTTTGCCTAATCGTTCATTTTTCGCGTTTGGCGGCATCTATACATGCCTGGGAATATATGTGCTGAGTACCGTCGATTTCGAGAGATTTCGATTTTTGTCGCAAAAATGAATTCTCAGAGCCACTTTTTCAATGTTGTGGAGAAAATCTTTGATTGCCTAACCGTTCATTTTTCGCGTTTGGCGCCATATATACATGCCTGGGAATATATGTGCTGAGTACCGTCGATTTCGAGACACTTCGATATTTGTCGCAAAAATGAATTCGCAGTGCCACTTTTTCAATTTTGTGGAGAAAATCTTCGATTGCCTAATCGTTGATTTTTCGCGTTTGGCGGCATCTATACGTGCCTGGGAATATATGTGCAGAGTACCGTCGATTTCGAGACACTTCGATTTTTGTCGCAAAAATTAATTCTCAGTGCCACTTTTTCAATGTGGTGGAGAAAATCTTCGATTGCCTAATCGTTCATTTTTCGCGTTTGGCGGCATCTATACATGCCTTGGAATATATGTGCTGAGTACCGTCGATTTCGAGACACTTCGATTTTTGTCGCAAAAATGAATTCTCAGTGCCACTTTTTCAATGTTGCGGAGAAAATCATTTGATTGCCTAATCGTTCATTTTTCGCGTTTGGCGGCATCTATGCGTGCCTGGGAATATATGTGCTGAGTACCGCCGATTTCGAGACACTTCGATTTTTGTCGCAAAAATGCATTCTCAGTGCCACTTTTTCAATGTTGCGGAGAAAATCATTTGATTGCCTAATCGTTCATTTTTCGCGTTTGGCGGCATCTATGCATGCCTGGGAATATATGTGCCGAGTACCGTCGATTTCGAGACACTTCAATTTTTGTCGCAAAAATGAATTCTCAGTGCCACTTTTTCAATGTTGTGGAGAAAATCTTTAATTGCCTAATCGTTCATTTTTCGCGTTTGGCGGCATCTATGCATGCCTGGGAATATATGTGCCGAGTACCGCCGATTTCGAGACACTTCGATTTTTGTCGCGAAAATGAATTCTCAGCGCCACTTTTTCAATGTTGCGGTGAAAATCTTTGTTTGCCTAATCGTTCATTTTTCGCGTTTGGCGGCATCTATACATGCCTGGGAATATATGTGCTGAGTACCGTCGATTTCGAGAGACTTCGATTTTTGTCGCAAAAATGAATTCTCAGAGCCACTTTTTCAATGTTGTGGAGAAAACCTTTGATTGCCTAACCGTTCATTTTTCGCGTTTGGCGGCATCAAAGATGCCTGGGAATATATGTGCTGAGTACCGTCGATTTCGAGACACTTCGATTTTTGTCGCAAAAATGAATTCTCAGTGCCACTTTTTCAATGTTGTGGGGAAAATCTTTGTTTGCCTAATCGTTCATGTATCGCGTTTGGCGGCATCTATACATGCCTGGGAATATATGTGCTGAGTACCGTCCATTTCGAGACACTTCGATTTTTGTCGCAAAAATGAATTCTCAGTGCCACTTTTTCAATGTTGCGGAGAAAATCATTTGATTGCCTAATCGTTCATTTTTCGCGTTTGGCGGCATCTATGCATGCCTGGGAATATATGTGCTGAGTACCGCCGATTTCGAGACACTTCGATTTTTGTCGCAAAAATGAATTCTCAGTGCCACTTTTTCAATGTTGTGGGGAAAATCTTTGTTTGCCTGTTCGTTCATTTTTCGCGTTTGGCGGGACCTATACATGCCTGGGAATATATGTGCTGAGTACCGTCGATTTCGAGACACTTCGATTTTTGTCGCAAAAATGAATTCTCAATGCCACTTTTTCAATGTTGCGGGGAAAACCTTTGTTTGCCTAATAGTTCATTTTTCGCGTTTGGCGGCCTCTATACATGCCGGGGATTATATGTGCTGAGTACCGTCGATTACGAGACACTTCGATTTTTGTCGCAAAAATGAATTGTCAGTGCCACTTTTTCAATGTTGTGGAGAAAACCTTTGTTTGCCTAATCGTTCTTTTTTCGCGTTTGGCGGCATCTATACATGCCTGGGAATGTATGTGCTGAGCACCATCAATTTCGAGACACTTCGATTTTTGTCGCAAAAATGCATTCTCAGTGCCACTTTTTCAATGTTGCGGAGAAAATCATTTGATTGCCTAATCGTTCATTTTTCGCGTTTGGCGGCATCTATGCATGCCTGGGAATATATGTGCCGAGTACCGCCGATTTCGAGACACTTCGATTTTTGTCGCAAAAATGAATTCTCAGTGCCACTTTTTCAATGTTGTGGGGAAAATCTTCGATTGCCTGTTCGTTCATTTTTCGCGTTTGGCGGCATCTATACATGCCTGGGAATATATGTGCCGAGTACCGTCGATTTCGAGACACTTCGATTTTTGTCGCAAAAATGAATTCTCAGTGCCACTTTTTCAATGTTTCGGGGAAAACCTTTGTTAGCCTAATAGTTCATTTTTCGCTTTTGGCGGCATCCATACATGCCGGGGATTATATGTGCCGAGTACCGTCGATTTCGAGACACTTCGATTTTTGTCGCAAAAATGAATTGTCAGTGCCACTTTTTCAATGTTGTGGAAAAAATCTTTGTTTACCTAATCGTTCTTTTTTCGCGTTTGGCGGCATCTATACATGCCTGGGAATATATGTGCTGAGCACCATCAATTTCGAGAGACTTCGATTTTTGTCGCAAAAATGAATTCTCAGTGCCACTTTTTCAATGTTGTGGAGAAAATCTTTGTTTGCCTAATCGTTCATTTTTCGCGTTTGGCGGCATCTATACATACCTGGGAATATATGTGCTGAGTACCGTCGATTTCGAGACACTTCGATTTTTGTCGCAAAAATGAATTCTCAGTGCCACTTTTTCAATGTTGTGGAGAAAATCTTCGATTGCCTAATCGTTCATTTTTCGCGTTTGGCGGCATCTATACATGCCTGGGAATATATGTGCTGAGTACCGTCGATTTCGAGACACTTCGATTTTTGTCGCAAAAATGAATTCTCAGTGCCACTTTTTCAATGTGGTGGAGAAAATCTTCGATTGCCTAATCGTTCATTTTTCGCGTTTGGCGGCATCTATACATGCCTGGGAATATATGTGCTGAGTACCGTCGATTTCGAGACACTTCGATTTTTGTCGCAAAAATGAATTCTCAGTGCCACTTTTTCAATGTTGCGGAGAAAATCATTTGATTGCCTAATCGTTCATTTTTCGCGTTTGGCGGCATCTATGCATGCCTGGGAATATATGTGCTGAGTACCGTCGATTTCGAGACACTTCGATTTTTGTCGCAAAAATGAATTCTCAGTGCCACTTTTTCAATGTTGTGGGGAAAATCTTTGTTTGCCTGTTCGTTCATTTTTCGCGTTTGGCGGGACCTATACATGCCTGGGAATATATGTGCTGAGTACCGTCGATTTCGAGACACTTCGATTTTTGTCGCAAAAATGAATTCTCAGTGCCACTTTTTCAATGTTGCGGGGAAAACCTTTGTTTGCCTAATAGTTCATTTTTCGCGTTTGGCGGCCTCTATACATGCCTGGGAATATATGTGCGGAGTACCGCCGATTTCGAGACACTTCGATTTTTGTCGCAAAAATGAATTCTCAGTGCCACTTTTTCAATGTTGTGGGGAAAATCTTTGTTTGCCTGTTCGTTCATTTTTCGCGTTTGGCGGGACCTATACATGCCTGGGAATATATGTGCTGAGTACCGTCGATTTCGAGACACTTCGATTTTTGTCGCAAAAATGAATTCTCAGTGCCACTTTTTCAATGTTGCGGGGAAAACCTTTGTTTGCCTAATAGTTCATTTTTCGCGTTTGGCGGCCTCTATACATGCCTGGGAATATATGTGCTGAGTACCGTCGATTTCGAGACACTGATTTTTGTCGCAAAAATGAATTCTCAGTGCCACTTTTTCAATGTTGTGGAGAAAATCTTTGATTGCCTAATCGTTCATGTTTCTCGTTTGGCGGCATCTATACATGCCGGGGAATATATGTGCTGAGTACCGTCGATTTCGAGACACTTCGATTTTTGTCGCAAAAATGAATTCTCAGTGCCACTTTTTCAATGTTGTGGAGAAAATCTTTAATTGCCTAATCGTTCATTTTTCGCGTTTGGCGGCATCTATGCATGCCTGGGAATATATGTGCCGAGTACCGCCGATTTCGAGACACTTCGATTTTTGTCGCGAAAATGAATTCTCAGTGCCACTTTTTCAATGTTGTGGTGAAAATCTTTGTTTGCCTAATCGTTCATTTTTCGCGTTTGGCGGCATCTATACATGCCTGGGAATATATGTGCTGAGTACCGTCGATTTCGAGAGATTTCGATTTTTGTCGCAAAAATGAATTCTCAGAGCCACTTTTTCAATGTTGTGGAGAAAATCTTTGATTGCCTAACCGTTCATTTTTCGCGTTTGGCGCCATATATACATGCCTGGGAATATATGTGCTGAGTACCGTCGATTTCGAGACACTTCGATATTTGTCGCAAAAATGAATTCGCAGTGCCACTTTTTCAATTTTGTGGAGAAAATCTTCGATTGCCTAATCGTTGATTTTTCGCGTTTGGCGGCATCTATACGTGCCTGGGAATATATGTGCAGAGTACCGTCGATTTCGAGACACTTCGATTTTTGTCGCAAAAATTAATTCTCAGTGCCACTTTTTCAATGTGGTGGAGAAAATCTTCGATTGCCTAATCGTTCATTTTTCGCGTTTGGCGGCATCTATACATGCCTTGGAATATATGTGCTGAGTACCGTCGATTTCGAGACACTTCGATTTTTGTCGCAAAAATGAATTCTCAGTGCCACTTTTTCAATGTTGCGGAGAAAATCATTTGATTGCCTAATCGTTCATTTTTCGCGTTTGGCGGCATCTATGCGTGCCTGGGAATATATGTGCTGAGTACCGCCGATTTCGAGACACTTCGATTTTTGTCGCAAAAATGAATTCTCAGTGCCACTTTTTCAATGTTGTGGGGAAAATCTTTGTTTGCCTGTTCGTTCATTTTTCGCGTTTGGCGGGACCTATACATGCCTGGGAATATATGTGCCGAGTACCGTCGATTTCGAGACACTTCGATTTTTGTCGCAAAAATGAATTCTCAGTGCCACTTTTTCAATGTTGCGGGGAAAACCTTTGTTAGCCTAATAGTTCATTTTTCGCTTTTGGCGGCATCCATACATGCCGGGGATTATATGTGCTGAGTACCGTCGATTTCGAGACACTTCGATTTTTGTCGCAAAAATGAATTGTCAGTGCCACTTTTTCAATGTTGTGGAGAAAATCTTTGTTTGCCTAATCGTTCTTTTTTCGCGTTTGGCGGCATCTATACATGCCTGGGAATATATGTGCTGAGCACCATCAATTTCGAGACACTTCGATTTTTGTCGCAAAAATGAATTCTCAGTGCCACTTTTTCAATGTTGTGGAGAAAATCTTTGTTTGCCTAATCGTTCATTTTTCGCGTTTGGCGGCATCTATACATACCTGGGAATATATGTGCTGAGTACCGTCGATTTCGAGACACTTCGATTTTTGTCGCAAAAATGAATCCTCAGTGCCACTTTTTCAATGTTGTGGAGAAAATCTTTGATTGCCTAATCGTTCACGTTTCTCGTTTGGCGGCATCTATACATGCCTGGGAATATATGGGCTGAGTACCGTCGATTTCGAGACACTTCGATTTTTGTCGCAAAAATGAATTCTCAGTGCCACTTTTTTCAATGTTGTGGAGAAAATCTTTTATTGCCTAATCGTTCATTTTTCGCGTTTGGCGGCATCTAAACATGCCTGGGAATATATGTGCTGAGTACCGTCGATTTCGAGACACTTCGATTTTTGTCGCAAAAATGAATTCTCAGTGCCACTTTTTCAATGTTGTGGGGAAAATCTTTGTTAGCCTAATCGTTCATTTATCGCGTTTGGCGGCATCTATACATGCCTGGGAATATATGTGCTGAGTACCGTCCATTTCGAGACACTTCGATTTTTGTCGCAAAAATGAATTGTCAGTGCCACTTTTTCAATGTTGTGGAGAAAATCTTTGTTTGCCTAATAGTTCATTTTTCGCGTTTGGCGGCATCTATACATGCCTGGGAATATATGTGCTGAGCACCATCAATTTCGAGACATTTCGATTTTTGTCGCAAAAATGAATTCTCAGCGCCACTTTTTCAATGTTGTAGACAAAATCTTTGTTTGCCTAATCGTTCATTTTTCGCGTTTGGCGGCATCTATACATGCCTGGGAATATATGTGCTGAGTACCGTCGATTTCGAGACACTTCGATTTTTGTCGCAAAAATGAATTCTCAGTGCCGCTTTTTTAATGTTGTGGAGAAAATCTTTGATTGCCTAATCGTTCATGTTTCTCGTTTGGCGGCATCAAAGATGCCTGGGAATATATGTGCTGAGTACCGTCGATTTCGAGACACTTCGATTTTTGTCGCAAAAATGAATTCTCAGTGCCACTTTTTCAATGTTGTGGGGAAAATCTTTGTTTGCCTAATCGTTCATGTATCGCGTTTGGCGGCATCTATACATGCCTGGGAATATATTTGCTGAGTACCGTCCATTTCGAGACACTTCGATTTTTGTCGCAAAAATGAATTCTCAGTGCCACTTTTTCAATGTTGCGGAGAAAATCATTTGATTGCCTAATCGTTCATTTTTCGCGTTTGGCGGCATCTATGCATGCCTGGGAATATATGTGCTGAGTACCGCCGATTTCGAGACACTTCGATTTTTGTCGCAAAAATGAATTCTCAGTGCCACTTTTTCAATGTTGTGGGGAAAATCTTTGTTTGCCTGTTCGTTCATTTTTCGCGTTTGGCGGGACCTATACATGCCTGGGAATATATGTGCTGAGTACCGTCGATTTCGAGACACTTCGATTTTTGTCGCAAAAATGAATTCTCAGTGCCACTTTTTCAATGTTGCGGGGAAAACCTTTGTTTGCCTAATAGTTCATTTTTCGCGTTTGGCGGCCTCTATACATGCCTGGGAATATATGTGCTGAGTACCGCCGATTTCGAGACACTTCGATTTTTGTCGCAAAAATGAATTCTCAGTGCCACTTTTTCAATGTTGTGGGGAAAATCTTTGTTTGCCTGTTCGTTCATTTTTCGCGTTTGGCGGGACCTATACATGCCTGGGAATATATGTGCTGAGTACCGTCGATTTCGAGACACTTCGATTTTTGTCGCAAAAATGAATTCTCAGTGCCACTTTTTCAATGTTGCGGGGAAAACCTTTGTTTGCCTAATAGTTCATTTTTCGCGTTTGGCGGCCTCTATACATGCCTGGGAATATATGTGCTGAGTACCGTCGATTTCGAGACACTGATTTTTGTCGCAAAAATGAATTCTCAGTGCCACTTTTTCAATGTTGTGGAGAAAATCTTTGATTGCCTAATCGTTCATGTTTCTCGTTTGGCGGCATCTATACATGCCGGGGAATATATGTGCTGAGTACCGTCGATTTCGAGACACTTCGATTTTTGTCGCAAAAATGAATTCTCAGTGCCACTTTTTCAATGTTGTGGAGAAAATCTTTAATTGCCTAATCGTTCATTTTTCGCGTTTGGCGGCATCTATGCATGCCTGGGAATATATGTGCCGAGTACCGCCGATTTCGAGACACTTCGATTTTTGTCGCGAAAATGAATTCTCAGTGCCACTTTTTCAATGTTGTGGTGAAAATCTTTGTTTGCCTAATCGTTCATTTTTCGCGTTTGGCGGCATCTATACATGCCTGGGAATATATGTGCTGAGTACCGTCGATTTCGAGAGATTTCGATTTTTGTCGCAAAAATGAATTCTCAGAGCCACTTTTTCAATGTTGTGGAGAAAATCTTTGATTGCCTAACCGTTCATTTTTCGCGTTTGGCGCCATATATACATGCCTGGGAATATATGTGCTGAGTACCGTCGATTTCGAGACACTTCGATATTTGTCGCAAAAATGAATTCGCAGTGCCACTTTTTCAATTTTGTGGAGAAAATCTTCGATTGCCTAATCGTTGATTTTTCGCGTTTGGCGGCATCTATACGTGCCTGGGAATATATGTGCAGAGTACCGTCGATTTCGAGACACTTCGATTTTTGTCGCAAAAATTAATTCTCAGTGCCACTTTTTCAATGTGGTGGAGAAAATCTTCGATTGCCTAATCGTTCATTTTTCGCGTTTGGCGGCATCTATACATGCCTTGGAATATATGTGCTGAGTACCGTCGATTTCGAGACACTTCGATTTTTGTCGCAAAAATGAATTCTCAGTGCCACTTTTTCAATGTTGCGGAGAAAATCATTTGATTGCCTAATCGTTCATTTTTCGCGTTTGGCGGCATCTATGCGTGCCTGGGAATATATGTGCTGAGTACCGCCGATTTCGAGACACTTCGATTTTTGTCGCAAAAATGAATTCTCAGTGCCACTTTTTCAATGTTGTGGGGAAAATCTTTGTTTGCCTGTTCGTTCATTTTTCGCGTTTGGCGGGACCTATACATGCCTGGGAATATATGTGCCGAGTACCGTCGATTTCGAGACACTTCGATTTTTGTCGCAAAAATGAATTCTCAGTGCCACTTTTTCAATGTTGCGGGGAAAACCTTTGTTAGCCTAATAGTTCATTTTTCGCTTTTGGCGGCATCCATACATGCCGGGGATTATATGTGCTGAGTACCGTCGATTTCGAGACACTTCGATTTTTGTCGCAAAAATGAATTGTCAGTGCCACTTTTTCAATGTTGTGGAGAAAATCTTTGTTTGCCTAATCGTTCTTTTTTCGCGTTTGGCGGCATCTATACATGCCTGGGAATATATGTGCTGAGCACCATCAATTTCGAGACACTTCGATTTTTGTCGCAAAAATGAATTCTCAGTGCCACTTTTTCAATGTTGTGGAGAAAATCTTTGTTTGCCTAATCGTTCATTTTTCGCGTTTGGCGGCATCTATACATACCTGGGAATATATGTGCTGAGTACCGTCGATTTCGAGACACTTCGATTTTTGTCGCAAAAATGAATCCTCAGTGCCACTTTTTCAATGTTGTGGAGAAAATCTTTGATTGCCTAATCGTTCACGTTTCTCGTTTGGCGGCATCTATACATGCCTGGGAATATATGGGCTGAGTACCGTCGATTTCGAGACACTTCGATTTTTGTCGCAAAAATGAATTCTCAGTGCCACTTTTTTCAATGTTGTGGAGAAAATCTTTTATTGCCTAATCGTTCATTTTTCGCGTTTGGCGGCATCTAAACATGCCTGGGAATATATGTGCTGAGTACCGTCGATTTCGAGACACTTCGATTTTTGTCGCAAAAATGAATTCTCAGTGCCACTTTTTCAATGTTGTGGGGAAAATCTTTGTTAGCCTAATCGTTCATTTATCGCGTTTGGCGGCATCTATACATGCCTGGGAATATATGTGCTGAGTACCGTCCATTTCGAGACACTTCGATTTTTGTCGCAAAAATGAATTGTCAGTGCCACTTTTTCAATGTTGTGGAGAAAATCTTTGTTTGCCTAATAGTTCATTTTTCGCGTTTGGCGGCATCTATACATGCCTGGGAATATATGTGCTGAGCACCATCAATTTCGAGACATTTCGATTTTTGTCGCAAAAATGAATTCTCAGCGCCACTTTTTCAATGTTGTAGACAAAATCTTTGTTTGCCTAATCGTTCATTTTTCGCGTTTGGCGGCATCTATACATGCCTGGGAATATATGTGCTGAGTACCGTCGATTTCGAGACACTTCGATTTTTGTCGCAAAAATGAATTCTCAGTGCCGCTTTTTTAATGTTGTGGAGAAAATCTTTGATTGCCTAATCGTTCATGTTTCTCGTTTGGCGGCATCAAAGATGCCTGGGAATATATGTGCTGAGTACCGTCGATTTCGAGACACTTCGATTTTTGTCGCAAAAATGAACTCTCAGTGCCACTTTTTCAATGTTGTGGGGAAAATCTTTGTTTGCCTAATCGTTCATGTATCGCGTTTGGCGGCATCTATACATGCCTGGGAATATATTTGCTGAGTACCGTCCATTTCGAGACACTTCGATTTTTGTCGCAAAAATGAATTCTCAGTGCCACTTTTTCAATGTTGCGGAGAAAATCATTTGATTGCCTAATCGTTCATTTTTCGCGTTTGGCGGCATCTATGCATGCCTGGGAATATATGTGCTGAGTACCGCCGATTTCGAGACACTTCGATTTTTGTCGCAAAAATGAATTCTCAGTGCCACTTTTTCAATGTTGTGGGGAAAATCTTTGTTTGCCTGTTCGTTCATTTTTCGCGTTTGGCGGGACCTATACATGCCTGGGAATATATGTGCTGAGTACCGTCGATTTCGAGACACTTCGATTTTTGTCGCAAAAATGAATTCTCAGTGCCACTTTTTCAATGTTGCGGGGAAAACCTTTGTTTGCCTAATAGTTCATTTTTCGCGTTTGGCGGCCTCTATACATGCCTGGGAATATATGTGCTGAGTACCGCCGATTTCGAGACACTTCGATTTTTGTCGCAAAAATGAATTGTCAGTGCCACTTTTTCAATGTTGTGGAGAAAATCTTTGTTTGCCTAATCGTTCTTTTTTCGCGTTTGGCGGCATCTATACATGCCTGGGAATATATGTGCTGAGCACCATCAATTTCGAGACACTTCGATTTTTGTCGCAAAAATGAATTCTCAGTGCCACTTTTTCAATGTTGTGGTGAAAATCTTTGTTTGCCTAATCGTTCATTTTTCGCGTTTGGCGGCATCTATACATGCCTGGGAATATATGTGCTGAGTACCGTCGATTTCGAGAGACTTCGATTTTTGTCGCAAAAATGAATTCTCAGAGCCACTTTTTCAATGTTGTGGAGAAAATCTTTGATTGCCTAACCGTTCATTTTTCGCGTTTGGCGCCATATATACATGCCTGGGAATATATGTGCTGAGTACCGTCGATTTCGAGACACTTCGATATTTTTCGCAAAAATGAATTCGCAGTGCCACTTTTTCAATTTTGTGGAGAAAATCTTCGATTGCCTAATCGTTGATTTTTCGCGTTTGGCGGCATCTATACGTGCCTGGGAATATATGTGCTGAGTACCGTCGATTTCGAGACACTTCGATTTTTGTCGCAAAAATTAATTCTCAGTGCCACTTTTTCAATGTGGTGGAGAAAATCTTCGATTGCCTAATCGTTCATTTTTCGCGTTTGGCGGCATCTATACATGCCTTGGAATATATGTGCTGAGTACCGTCGATTTCGAGACACTTCGATTTTTGTCGCAAAAATGAATTCTCAGTGCCACTTTTTCAATGTTGCGGAGAAAATCATTTGATTGCCTAATCGTTCATTTTTCGCGTTTGGCGGCATCTATGCATGCCTGGGAATATATGTGCTGAGTACCGCCGATTTCGAGACACTTCGATTTTTGTCGCAAAAATGAATTCTCAGTGCCACTTTTTCAATGTTGTGGGGAAAATCTTTGTTTGCCTGTTCGTTCATTTTTCGCGTTTGGCGGGACCTATACATGCCTGGGAATATATGTGCCGAGTACCGTCGATTTCGAGACACTTCGATTTTTGTCGCAAAAATGAATTCTCAGTGCCACTTTTTCAATGTTGCGGGGAAAACCTTTGTTAGCCTAATAGTTCATTTTTCGCTTTTGGCGGCATCCATACATGCCTGGGAATATATTTGCTGAGCACCATCAATTTCGAGACATTTCGATTTTTGTCGCAAAAATGAATTCTCAGCGCCACTTTTTCAATGTTGTAGACAAAATCTTTGTTTGCCTAATCGTTCATTTTTCGCGTTTGGCGGCATCTATACATGCCTGGGAATATATGTGCTGAGTACCGTCGATTTCGAGACACTTCGATTTTTGTCGCAAAAATGAATTCTCAGTGCCGCTTTTTTAATGTTGTGGAGAAAATCTTTGATTGCCTAATCGTTCATGTTTCTCGTTTGGCGGCATCAAAGATGCCTGGGAATATATGTGCTGAGTACCGTCGATTTCGAGACACTTCGATTTTTGTCGCAAAAATGAATTCTCAGTGCCACTTTTTCAATGTTGTGGGGAAAATCTTTGTTTGCCTAATCGTTCATGTATCGCGTTTGGCGGCATCTATACATGCCTGGGAATATATGTGCTGAGTACCGTCCATTTCGAGACACTTCGATTTTTGTCGCAAAAATGAATTCTCAGTGCCACTTTTTCAATGTTGCGGAGAAAATCATTTGATTGCCTAATCGTTCATTTTTCGCGTTTGGCGGCATCTATGCATGCCTGGGAATATATGTGCTGAGTACCGCCGATTTCGAGACACTTCGATTTTTGTCGCCAAAATGAATTCTCAGTGCCACTTTTTCAATGTTGTGGGGAAAATCTTTGTTTGCCTGTTCGTTCATTTTTCGCGTTTGGCGGGACCTATACATGCCTGGGAATATATGTGCTGAGTACCGTCGATTTCGAGACACTTCGATTTTTGTCGCAAAAATGAATTCTCAGTGCCACTTTTTCAATGTTGCGGGGAAAACCTTTGTTTGCCTAATAGTTCATTTTTCGCGTTTGGCGGCCTCTATACATGCCGGGGATTATATGTGCTGAGTACCGTCGATTTCGAGACACTTCGATTTTTGTCGCAAAAATGAATTGTCAGTGCCACTTTTTCAATGTTGTGGAGAAAACCTTTGTTTGCCTAATCGTTCTTTTTTCGCGTTTGGTGGGACCTATACATGCCTGGGAATATATGTGCTGAGTACCGTCGATTTCGAGACACTTCGATTTTTGTCGCAAAAATGAATTCTCAGTGCCACTTTTTCAATGTTGCGGGGAAAACCTTTGTTTGCCTAATAGTTCATTTATCGCGTTTGGCGGCATCTATACATGCCTGGGAATATATGTGCTGAGTACCGTCCATTTCGAGACACTTCGGTTTTTGTCGCAAAAATGAATTGTCAGTGCCACTTTTTCAATGTTGTGGAGAAAATCTTTGTTTGCCTAATAGTTCATTTTTCGCGTTTGGCGGCATCTATACATGCCTGGGAATATATGTGCCGAGCACCATCAATTTCGAGACATTTTGATTTTTGTCGCAAAAATGAATTCTCAGCGCCACTTTTTCAATGTTGTAGACAAAATCTTTGTTTGCCTAATCGTTCATTTTTCGCGTTTGGCGGCATCTATACATGCCTGGGAATATATTTGCTGAGTACCGTCCATTTCGAGACACTTCGATTTTTGTCGCAAAAATGAATTCTCAGTGCCACTTTTTCAATGTTGCGGAGAAAATCATTTGATTGCCTAATCGTTCATTTTTCGCGTTTGGCGGCATCTATGCATGCCTGGGAATATATGTGCTGAGTACCGCCGATTTCGAGACACTTCGATTTTTGTCGCAAAAATGAATTCTCAGTGCCACTTTTTCAATGTTGTGGGGAAAATCTTTGTTTGCCTGTTCGTTCATTTTTCGCGTTTGGCGGGACCTATACATGCCTGGGAATATATGTGCTGAGTACCGTCGATTTCGAGACACTTCGATTTTTGTCGCAAAAATGAATTCTCAGTGCCACTTTTTCAATGTTGCGGGGAAAACCTTTGTTTGCCTAATAGTTCATTTTTCGCGTTTGGCGGCCTCTATACATGCCTGGGAATATATGTGCTGAGTACCGCCGATTTCGAGACACTTCGATTTTTGTCGCAAAAATGAATTGTCAGTGCCACTTTTTCAATGTTGTGGAGAAAATCTTTGTTTGCCTAATCGTTCTTTTTTCGCGTTTGGCGGCATCTATACATGCCTGGGAATATATGTGCTGAGCACCATCAATTTCGAGACACTTCGATTTTTGTCGCAAAAATGAATTCTCAGTGCCACTTTTTCAATGTTGTGGTGAAAATCTTTGTTTGCCTAATCGTTCATTTTTCGCGTTTGGCGGCATCTATACATGCCTGGGAATATATGTGCTGAGTACCGTCGATTTCGAGAGACTTCGATTTTTGTCGCAAAAATGAATTCTCAGAGCCACTTTTTCAATGTTGTGGAGAAAATCTTTGATTGCCTAACCGTTCATTTTTCGCGTTTGGCGCCATATATACATGCCTGGGAATATATGTGCTGAGTACCGTCGATTTCGAGACACTTCGATATTTTTCGCAAAAATGAATTCGCAGTGCCACTTTTTCAATTTTGTGGAGAAAATCTTCGATTGCCTAATCGTTGATTTTTCGCGTTTGGCGGCATCTATACGTGCCTGGGAATATATGTGCTGAGTACCGTCGATTTCGAGACACTTCGATTTTTGTCGCAAAAATTAATTCTCAGTGCCACTTTTTCAATGTGGTGGAGAAAATCTTCGATTGCCTAATCGTTCATTTTTCGCGTTTGGTGGCATCTATACATGCCTTGGAATATATGTGCTGAGTACCGTCGATTTCGAGACACTTCGATTTTTGTCGCAAAAATGAATTCTCAGTGCCACTTTTTCAATGTTGCGGAGAAAATCATTTGATTGCCTAATCGTTCATTTTTCGCGTTTGGCGGCATCTATGCATGCCTGGGAATATATGTGCTGAGTACCGCCGATTTCGAGACACTTCGATTTTTGTCGCAAAAATGAATTCTCAGTGCCACTTTTTCAATGTTGTGGGGAAAATCTTTGTTTGCCTGTTCGTTCATTTTTCGCGTTTGGCGGGACCTATACATGCCTGGGAATATATGTGCCGAGTACCGTCGATTTCGAGACACTTCGATTTTTGTCGCAAAAATGAATTCTCAGTGCCACTTTTTCAATGTTGCGGGGAAAACCTTTGTTAGCCTAATAGTTCATTTTTCGCTTTTGGCGGCATCCATACATGCCTGGGAATATATTTGCTGAGCACCATCAATTTCGAGACATTTCGATTTTTGTCGCAAAAATGAATTCTCAGCGCCACTTTTTCAATGTTGTAGACAAAATCTTTGTTTGCCTAATCGTTCATTTTTCGCGTTTGGCGGCATCTATACATGCCTGGGAATATATGTGCTGAGTACCGTCGATTTCGAGACACTTCGATTTTTGTCGCAAAAATGAATTCTCAGTGCCGCTTTTTTAATGTTGTGGAGAAAATCTTTGATTGCCTAATCGTTCATGTTTCTCGTTTGGCGGCATCAAAGATGCCTGGGAATATATGTGCTGAGTACCGTCGATTTCGAGACACTTCGATTTTTGTCGCAAAAATGAATTCTCAGTGCCACTTTTTCAATGTTGTGGGGAAAATCTTTGTTTGCCTAATCGTTCATGTATCGCGTTTGGCGGCATCTATACATGCCTGGGAATATATGTGCTGAGTACCGTCCATTTCGAGACACTTCGATTTTTGTCGCAAAAATGAATTCTCAGTGCCACTTTTTCAATGTTGCGGAGAAAATCATTTGATTGCCTAATCGTTCATTTTTCGCGTTTGGCGGCATCTATGCATGCCTGGGAATATATGTGCTGAGTACCGCCGATTTCGAGACACTTCGATTTTTGTCGCCAAAATGAATTCTCAGTGCCACTTTTTCAATGTTGTGGGGAAAATCTTTGTTTGCCTGTTCGTTCATTTTTCGCGTTTGGCGGGACCTATACATGCCTGGGAATATATGTGCTGAGTACCGTCGATTTCGAGACACTTCGATTTTTGTCGCAAAAATGAATTCTCAGTGCCACTTTTTCAATGTTGCGGGGAAAACCTTTGTTTGCCTAATAGTTCATTTTTCGCGTTTGGCGGCCTCTATACATGCCGGGGATTATATGTGCTGAGTACCGTCGATTTCGAGACACTTCGATTTTTGTCGCAAAAATGAATTGTCAGTGCCACTTTTTCAATGTTGTGGAGAAAACCTTTGTTTGCCTAATCGTTCTTTTTTCGCGTTTGGTGGGACCTATACATGCCTGGGAATATATGTGCTGAGTACCGTCGATTTCGAGACACTTCGATTTTTGTCGCAAAAATGAATTCTCAGTGCCACTTTTTCAATGTTGCGGGGAAAACCTTTGTTTGCCTAATAGTTCATTTATCGCGTTTGGCGGCATCTATACATGCCTGGGAATATATGTGCTGAGTACCGTCCATTTCGAGACACTTCGGTTTTTGTCGCAAAAATGAATTGTCAGTGCCACTTTTTCAATGTTGTGGAGAAAATCTTTGTTTGCCTAATAGTTCATTTTTCGCGTTTGGCGGCATCTATACATGCCTGGGAATATATGTGCCGAGCACCATCAATTTCGAGACATTTTGATTTTTGTCGCAAAAATGAATTCTCAGCGCCACTTTTTCAATGTTGTAGACAAAATCTTTGTTTGCCTAATCGTTCATTTTTCGCGTTTGGCGGCATCTATACATGCCTGGGAATATATGTGCCGAGTCCCGTCGATTTCGAGACACTTCGATTTTTGTCGCAAAAATGAATTCTCAGTGCCACTTTTTCAATGTTGTGGGGAAAATCTTTGTTTGCCTGTTCGTTCATTTTTCGCGTTTGGCGGGACCTATACATGCCTGGGAATATATGTGCCGAGTACCGTCGATTTCGAGACACTTCGATTTTTGTCGCAAAAATTAATTCTCAGTGCCACTTTTTCAATGTGGTGGAGAAAATCTTCGATTGCCTAATCGTTCATTTTTCGCGTTTGGCGGCATCTATACATGCCTTGGAATATATGTGCTGAGTACCGTCGATTTCGAGACACTTCGATTTTTGTCGCAAAAATGAATTCTCAGTGCCACTTTTTCAATGTTGCGGAGAAAATCATTTGATTGCCTAATCGTTCATTTTTCGCGTTTGGCGGCATCTATGCATGCCTGGGAATATATGTGCCGAGTACCGCCGATTTCGAGACACTTCGATTTTTGTCGCGAAAATGAATTCTCAGTGCCACTTTTTCAATGTTGTGGGGAAAATCTTTGTTTGCCTAATCGTTCATTTTTCGCGTTTGGCGACATCTATACATGCCTGGGAATATATGTGCTGAGTACCGTCGATTTCGAGAGACTTCGATTTTTGTCGCAAAAATGAATTCTCAGAGCCACTTTTTCAATGTTGTGGAGAAAATCTTTGATTGCCTAACCGTTCATTTTTCGCGTTTGGCGCCATCTATACATGCCTGGGAATATATGTGCTGAGTACCGTCGATTTCGAGACACTTCGATTTTTGTCGCAAAAATGAATTCTCAGTGCCACTTTTTCAATTTTGTGGAGAAAATCTTCGATTGCCTAATCGTTCATTTTTCGCGTTTGGCGGCATCTATACATGCCTGGGAATATATGTGCTGAGTACCGTCGATTTCGAGACACTTCGATTTTTGTCGCAAAAATGAATTCTCAGTGCCACTTTTTCAATGTGGTGGAGAAAATCTTCGATTGCCTAATCGTTCATTTTTCGCGTTTGGCGGCATCTATACATGCCTGGGAATATATGTGCTGAGTACCGTCGATTTCGAGACACTTCGATTTTTGTCGCAAAAATGAATTCTCAGTGCCACTTTTTCAATGTTGCGGAGAAAATCATTTGATTGCCTAATCGTTCATTTTTCGCGTTTGGCGGCATCTATGCATGCCTGGGAATATATGTGCTGAGTACCGCCGATTTCGAGACACTTCGATTTTTGTCGCAAAAATGAATTCTCAGTGCCACTTTTTCAATGTTGTGGGGAAAATCTTTGTTTGCCTGTTCGTTCATTTTTCGCGTTTGGCGGGACCTATACATGCCTGGGAATATATGTGCTGAGTACCGTCGATTTCGAGACACTTCGATTTTTGTCGCAAAAATGAATTCTCAGTGCCACTTTTTCAATGTTGCGGGGAAAACCTTTGTTTGCCTAATAGTTCATTTTTCGCGTTTGGCGGCCTCTCTACATGCCTGGGAATATATGTGCCGAGTACCGCCGATTTCGAGACACTTCGATTTTTGTCGCAAAAATGAATTCTCAGTGCCACTTTTTCAATGTTGTGGGGAAAATCTTTGTTTGCCTGTTCGTTCATTTTTCGCGTTTGGCGGGACCTATACATGCCTGGGAATATATGTGCTGAGTACCGTCGATTTCGAGACACTTCGATTTTTGTCGCAAAAATGAATTCTCAGTGCCACTTTTTCAATGTTGCGGGGAAAACCTTTGTTTGCCTAATAGTTCATTTTTCGCGTTTGGCGGCCTCTATACATGCCTGGGAATATATGTGCTGAGTACCGTCGATTTCGAGACACTGATTTTTGTCGCAAAAATGAATTCTCAGTGCCACTTTTTCAATGTTGTGGAGAAAATCTTTGATTGCCTAATCGTTCATGTTTCTCGTTTGGCGGCATCTATACATGCCGGGGAATATATGTGCTGAGTACCGTCGATTTCGAGACACTTCGATTTTTGTCGCAAAAATGAATTCTCAGTGCCACTTTTTCAATGTTGTGGAGAAAATCTTTAATTGCCTAATCGTTCATTTTTCGCGTTTGGCGGCATCTATGCATGCCTGGGAATATATGTGCCGAGTACCGCCGATTTCGAGACACTTCGATTTTTGTCGCGAAAATGAATTCTCAGTGCCACTTTTTCAATGTTGTGGTGAAAATCTTTGTTTGCCTAATCGTTCATTTTTCGCGTTTGGCGGCATCTATACATGCCTGGGAATATATGTGCTGAGTACCGTCGATTTCGAGAGACTTCGATTTTTGTCGCAAAAATGAATTCTCAGTGCCACTTTTTCAATTTTGTGGAGAAAATCTTCGATTGCCTAATCGTTGATTTTTCGCGTTTGGCGGCATCTATACGTGCCTGGGAATATATGTGCTGAGTACCGTCGATTTCGAGACACTTCGATTTTTGTCGCAAAAATTAATTCTCAGTGCCACTTTTTCAATGTGGTGGAGAAAATCTTCGATTGCCTAATCGTTCATTTTTCGCGTTTGGCGGCATCTATACATGCCTTGGAATATATGTGCTGAGTACCGTCGATTTCGAGACACTTCGATTTTTGTCGCAAAAATGAATTCTCAGTGCCACTTTTTCAATGTTGTGGGGAAAATCTTTGTTTGCCTGTTCGTTCATTTTTCGCGTTTGGCGGGACCTATACATGCCTGGGAATATATGTGCCGAGTACCGTCGATTTCGAGACACTTCGATTTTTGTCGCAAAAATGAATTCTCAGTGCCACTTTTTCAATGTTGCGGGGAAAACCTTTGTTAGCCTAATAGTTCATTTTTCGCTTTTGGCGGCATCCATACATGCCGGGGATTATATGTGCTGAGTACCGTCGATTTCGAGACAGTTCGATTTTTGTCGCAAAAATGAATTGTCAGTGCCACTTTTTCAATGTTGTGGAGAAAATCTTTGTTTGCCTAATCGTTCTTTTTTCGCGTTTGGCGGCATCTATACATGCCTGGGAATATATGTGCTGAGCACCATCAATTTCGAGACACTTCGATTTTTGTCGCAAAAATGAATTCTCAGTGCCACTTTTTCAATGTTGTGGAGAAAATCTTTGTTTGCCTAATCGTTCATTTTTCGCGTTTGGCGGCATCTATACATACCTGGGAATATATGTGCTGAGTACCGTCGATTTCGAGACACTTCGATTTTTGTCGCAAAAATGAATCCTCAGTGCCACTTTTTCAATGTTGTGGAGAAAATCTTTGATTGCCTAATCGTTCACGTTTCTCGTTTGGCGGCATCTATACATGCCTGGGAATATATGGGCTGAGTACCGTCGATTTCGAGACACTTCGATTTTTGTCGCAAAAATGAATTCTCAGTGCCACTTTTTCAATGTTGTGGAGAAAATCTTTAATTGCCTAATCGTTCATTTTTCGCGTTTGGCGGCATCTATGCATGCCTGGGAATATATGTGCCGAGTACCGCCGATTTCGAGACACTTCGATTTTTGTCGCGAAAATGAATTCTCAGAGCCACTTTTTCAATGTTGTGGAGAAAATCTTTGATTGCCTAACCGTTCATTTTTCGCGTTTGGCGCCATCTATACATGCCTGGGAATATATGTGCTGAGTACCGTCGATTTCGAGACACTTCGATTTTTGTCGCAAAAATGAATTCTCAGTGCCACTTTTTCAATTTTGTGGAGAAAATCTTCGATTGCCTAATCGTTCATTTTTCGCGTTTGGCGGCATCTATACATGCCTGGGAATATATGTGCTGAGTACCGTCGATTTCGAGACACTTCGATTTTTGTCGCAAAAATGAATTCTCAGTGCCACTTTTTCAATGTGGTGGAGAAAATCTTCGATTGCCTAATCGTTCATTTTTCGCGTTTGGCGGCATCTATACATGCCTGGGAATATATGTGCTGAGTACCGTCGATTTCGAGACACTTCGATTTTTGTCGCAAAAATGAATTCTCAGTGCCACTTTTTCAATGTTGCGGAGAAAATCATTTGATTGCCTAATCGTTCATTTTTCGCGTTTGGCGGCATCTATGCATGCCTGGGAATATATGTGCTGAGTACCGCCGATTTCGAGACACTTCGATTTTTGTCGCAAAAATGAATTCTCAGTGCCACTTTTTCAATGTTGTGGGGAAAATCTTTGTTTGCCTGTTCGTTCATTTTTCGCGTTTGGCGGGACCTATACATGCCTGGGAATATATGTGCTGAGTACCGTCGATTTCGAGACACTTCGATTTTTGTCGCAAAAATGAATTCTCAGTGCCACTTTTTCAATGTTGCGGGGAAAACCTTTGTTTGCCTAATAGTTCATTTTTCGCGTTTGGCGGCCTCTATACATGCCTGGGAATATATGTGCTGAGTACCGCCGATTTCGAGACACTTCGATTTTTGTCGCAAAAATGAATTCTCAGTGCCACTTTTTCAATGTTGTGGGGAAAATCTTTGTTTGCCTGTTCGTTCATTTTTCGCGTTTGGCGGGACCTATACATGCCTGGGAATATATGTGCTGAGTACCGTCGATTTCGAGACACTTCGATTTTTGTCGCAAAAATGAATTCTCAGTGCCACTTTTTCAATGTTGCGGGGAAAACCTTTGTTTGCCTAATAGTTCATTTTTCGCGTTTGGCGGCCTCTATACATGCCTGGGAATATTTGTGCTGAGTACCGTCGATTTCGAGACACTGATTTTTGTCGCAAAAATGAATTCTCAGTGCCACTTTTTCAATGTTGTGGAGAAAATCTTTGATTGCCTAATCGTTCATGTTTCTCGTTTGGCGGCATCTATACATGCCGGGGAATATATGTGCCGAGTACCGTCGATTTCGAGACACTTCGATTTTTGTCGCAAAAATGAATTCTCAGTGCCACTTTTTCAATGTTGTGGAGAAAATCTTTGTTTGCCTAATCGTTCATTTTTCGCGTTTGGCGGCATCTATGCATGCCTGGGAATATATGTGCCGAGTACCGCCGATTTCGAGACACTTCGATTTTTGTCGCGAAAATGAATTCTCAGTGCCACTTTTTCAATGTTGTGGTGAAAATCTTTGTTTGCCTAATCGTTCATTTTTCGCGTTTGGCGGCATCTATACATGCCTGGGAATATATGTGCTGAGTACCGTCGATTTCGAGACACTTCGATTTTTGTCGCAAAAATGAATTCTCAGTGCCACTTTTTCAATGTTGCGGAGAAAATCATTTGATTGCCTAATCGTTCATTTTTCGCGTTTGGCGGCATCTATGCATGCCTGGGAATATATGTGCTGAGTACCGCCGATTTCGAGACACTTCGATTTTTGTCGCAAAAATGAATTCTCAGAGCCACTTTTTCAATGTTGTGGAGAAAATCTTTGATTGCCCAACCGTTCATTTTTCGCGTTTGGCGCCATATATACATGCCTGGGAATATATGTGCTGAGTACCGTCGATTTCGAGACACTTCGATATTTGTCGCAAAAATGAATTCGCAGTGCCACTTTTTCAATTTTGTGGAGAAAATCTTCGATTGCCTAATCGTTGATTTTTCGCGTTTGGCGGCATCTATACGTGCCTGGGAATATATGTGCTGAGTACCGTCGATTTCGAGACACTTCGATTTTTGTCGCAAAAATTAATTCTCAGTGCCACTTTTTCAATGTGGTGGAGAAAATCTTCGATTGCCTAATCGTTCATTTTTCGCGTTTGGCGGCATCTATACATGCCTTGGAATATATGTGCTGAGTACCGTCGATTTCGAGACACTTCGATTTTTGTCGCAAAAATGAATTCTCAGTGCCACTTTTTCAATGTTGCGGAGAAAATCATTTGATTGCCTAATCGTTCATTTTTCGCGTTTGGCGGCATCTATGCATGCCTGGGAATATATGTGCTGAGTACCGCCGATTTCGAGACACTTCGATTTTTGTCGCAAAAATGAATTCTCAGTGCCACTTTTTCAATGTTGTGGGGAAAATCTTTGTTTGCCTGTTCGTTCATTTTTCGCGTTTGGCGGGACCTATACATGCCTGGGAATATATGTGCCGAGTACCGTCGATTTCGAGACACTTCGATTTTTGTCGCAAAAATGAATTCTCAGTGCCACTTTTTCAATGTTGCGGGGAAAACCTTTGTTAGCCTAATAGTTCATTTTTCGCTTTTGGCGGCATCCATACATGCCGGGGATTATATGTGCTGAGTACCGTCGATTTCGAGACAGTTCGATTTTTGTCGCAAAAATGAATTGTCAGTGCCACTTTTTCAATGTTGTGGAGAAAATCTTTGTTTGCCTAATCGTTCTTTTTTCGCGTTTGGCGGCATCTATACATGCCTGGGAATATATGTGCTGAGCACCATCAATTTCGAGACACTTCGATTTTTGTCGCAAAAATGAATTCTCAGTGCCACTTTTTCAATGTTGTGGAGAAAATCTTTGTTTGCCTAATCGTTCATTTTTCGCGTTTGGCGGCATCTATACATACCTGGGAATATATGTGCTGAGTACCGTCGATTTCGAGACACTTCGATTTTTGTCGCAAAAATGAATCCTCAGTGCCACTTTTTCAATGTTGTGGAGAAAATCTTTGATTGCCTAATCGTTCACGTTTCTCGTTTGGCGGCATCTATACATGCCTGGGAATATATGGGCTGAGTACCGTCGATTTCGAGACACTTCGATTTTTGTCGCAAAAATGAATTCTCAGTGCCACTTTTTTCAATGTTGTGGAGAAAATCTTTTATTGCCTAATCGTTCATTTTTCGCGTTTGGCGGCATCTAAACATGCCTGGGAATATATGTGCTGAGTACCGTCGATTTCGAGACACTTCGATTTTTGTCGCAAAAATGAATTCTCAGTGCCACTTTTTCAATGTTGCGGAGAAAATCATTTGATTGCCTAATCGTTCATTTTTCGCGTTTGGCGGCATCTATGCATGCCTGGGAATATATGTGCTGAGTACCGCCGATTTCGAGACACTTCGATTTTTGTCGCAAAAATGAATTCTCAGTGCCACTTTTTCAATGTTGTGGGGAAAATCTTTGTTTGCCTGTTCGTTCATTTTTCGCGTTTGGCGGGACCTATACATGCCTGGGAATATATGTGCTGAGTACCGTCGATTTCGAGACACTTCGATTTTTGTCGCAAAAATGAATTCTCAGTGCCACTTTTTCAATGTTGCGGGGAAAACCTTTGTTTGCCTAATAGTTCATTTTTCGCGTTTGGCGGCCTCTATACATGCCTGGGAATATATGTGCTGAGTACCGCCGATTTCGAGACACTTCGATTTTTGTCGCAAAAATGAATTGTCAGTGCCACTTTTTCAATGTTGTGGAGAAAATCTTTGTTTGCCTAATCGTTCTTTTTTCGCGTTTGGCGGCATCTATACATGCCTGGGAATATATGTGCTGAGCACCATCAATTTCGAGACACTTCGATTTTTGTCGCAAAAATGAATTCTCAGTGCCACTTTTTCAATGTTGTGGTGAAAATCTTTGTTTGCCTAATCGTTCATTTTTCGCGTTTGGCGGCATCTATACATGCCTGGGAATATATGTGCTGAGTACCGTCGATTTCGAGAGACTTCGATTTTTGTCGCAAAAATGAATTCTCAGAGCCACTTTTTCAATGTTGTGGAGAAAATCTTTGATTGCCTAACCGTTCATTTTTCGCGTTTGGCGCCATATATACATGCCTGGGAATATATGTGCTGAGTACCGCCGATTTCGAGACACTTCGATATTTGTCGCAAAAATGAATTCGCAGTGCCACTTTTTCAATTTTGTGGAGAAAATCTTCGATTGCCTAATCGTTGATTTTTCGCGTTTGGCGGCATCTATACGTGCCTGGGAATATATGTGCTGAGTACCGTCGATTTCGAGACACTTCGATTTTTGTCGCAAAAATTAATTCTCAGTGCCACTTTTTCAATGTGGTGGAGAAAATCTTCGATTGCCTAATCGTTCATTTTTCGCGTTTGGCGGCATCTATACATGCCTTGGAATATATGTGCTGAGTACCGTCGATTTCGAGACACTTCGATTTTTGTCGCAAAAATGAATTCTCAGTGCCACTTTTTCAATGTTGCGGAGAAAATCATTTGATTGCCTAATCGTTCATTTTTCGCGTTTGGCGGCATCTATGCATGCCTGGGAATATATGTGCTGAGTACCGCCGATTTCGAGACACTTCGATTTTTGTCGCAAAAATGAATTCTCAGTGCCACTTTTTCAATGTTGTGGGGAAAATCTTTGTTTGCCTGTTCGTTCATTTTTCGCGTTTGGCGGGACCTATACATGCCTGGGAATATATGTGCCGAGTACCGTCGATTTCGAGACACTTCGATTTTTGTCGCAAAAATGAATTCTCAGTGCCACTTTTTCAATGTTGCGGGGAAAACCTTTGTTAGCCTAATAGTTCATTTTTCGCTTTTGGCGGCATCCATACATGCCGGGGATTATATGTGCTGAGTACCGTCGATTTCGAGACACTTCGATTTTTGTCGCAAAAATGAATTGTCAGTGCCACTTTTTCAATGTTGTGGAGAAAATCTTTGTTTGCCTAATCGTTCTTTTTTCGCGTTTGGCGGCATCTATACATGCCTGGGAATATATGTGCTGAGCACCATCAATTTCGAGACACTTCGATTTTTGTCGCAAAAATGAATTCTCAGTGCCACTTTTTCAATGTTGTGGTGAAAATCTTTGTTTGCCTAATCGTTCATTTTTCGCGTTTGGCGGCATCTATACATGCCTGGGAATATATGTGCTGAGTACCGTCGATTTCGAGAGACTTCGATTTTTGTCGCAAAAATGAATTCTCAGAGCCACTTTTTCAATGTTGTGGAGAAAATCTTTGATTGTCTAACCGTTCATTTTTCGCGTTTGGCGCCATATATACATGCCTGGGAATATATGTGCTGAGTACCGTCGATTTCGAGACACTTCGATATTTGTCGCAAAAATGAATTCGCAGTGCCACTTTTTCAATTTTGTGGAGAAAATCTTCGATTGCCTAATCGTTGATTTTTCGCGTTTGGCGGCATCTATACGTGCCTGGGAATATATGTGCTGAGTACCGTCGATTTCGAGACACTTCGATTTTTGTCGCAAAAATTAATTCTCAGTGCCACTTTTTCAATGTGGTGGAGAAAATCTTCGATTGCCTAATCGTTCATTTTTCGCGTTTGGCGGCATCTATACATGCCTTGGAATATATGTGCTGAGTACCGTCGATTTCGAGACACTTCGATTTTTGTCGCAAAAATGAATTCTCAGTGCCACTTTTTCAATGTTGCGGAGAAAATCATTTGATTGCCTAATCGTTCATTTTTCGCGTTTGGCGGCATCTATGCATGCCTGGGAATATATGTGCTGAGTACCGCCGATTTCGAGACACTTCGATTTTTGTCGCAAAAATGAATTCTCAGTGCCACTTTTTCAATGTTGTGGGGAAAATCTTTGTTTGCCTGTTCGTTCATTTTTCGCGTTTGGCGGGACCTATACATGCCTGGGAATATATGTGCCGAGTACCGTCGATTTCGAGACACTTCGATTTTTGTCGCAAAAATGAATTCTCAGTGCCACTTTTTCAATGTTGCGGGGAAAACCTTTGTTAGCCTAATAGTTCATTTTTCGCTTTTGGCGGCATCCATACATGCCGGGGATTATATGTGCTGAGTACCGTCGATTTCGAGACACTTCGATTTTTGTCGCAAAAATGAATTGTCAGTGCCACTTTTTCAATGTTGTGGAGAAAATCTTTGTTTGCCTAATCGTTCTTTTTTCGCGTTTGGCGGCATCTATACATGCCTGGGAATATATGTGCTGAGCACCATCAATTTCGAGACACTTCGATTTTTGTCGCAAAAATGAATTCTCAGTGCCACTTTTTCAATGTTGTGGTGAAAATCTTTGTTTGCCTAATCGTTCATTTTTCGCGTTTGGCGGCATCTATACATGCCTGGGAATATATGTGCTGAGTACCGTCGATTTCGAGAGACTTCGATTTTTGTCGCAAAAATGAATTCTCAGAGCCACTTTTTCAATGTTGTGGAGAAAATCTTTGATTGCCTAACCGTTCATTTTTCGCGTTTGGCGCCATATATACATGCCTGGGAATATATGTGCTGAGTACCGTCGATTTCGAGACACTTCGATATTTGTCGCAAAAATGAATTCGCAGTGCCACTTTTTCAATTTTGTGGAGAAAATCTTCGATTGCCTAATCGTTGATTTTTCGCGTTTGGCGGCATCTATACGTGCCTGGGAATATATGTGCTGAGTACCGTCGATTTCGAGACACTTCGATTTTTGTCGCAAAAATTAATTCTCAGTGCCACTTTTTCAATGTGGTGGAGAAAATCTTCGATTGCCTAATCGTTCATTTTTCGCGTTTGGCGGCATCTATACATGCCTTGGAATATATGTGCTGAGTACCGTCGATTTCGAGACACTTCGATTTTTGTCGCAAAAATGAATTCTCAGTGCCACTTTTTCAATGTTGCGGAGAAAATCATTTGATTGCCTAATCGTTCATTTTTCGCGTTTGGCGGCATCTATGCATGCCTGGGAATATATGTGCTGAGTACCGCCGATTTCGAGACACTTCGATTTTTGTCGCAAAAATGAATTCTCAGTGCCACTTTTTCAATGTTGTGGGGAAAATCTTTGTTTGCCTGTTCGTTCATTTTTCGCGTTTGGCGGGACCTATACATGCCTGGGAATATATGTGCCGAGTACCGTCGATTTCGAGACACTTCGATTTTTGTCGCAAAAATGAATTCTCAGTGCCACTTTTTCAATGTTGCGGGGAAAACCTTTGTTAGCCTAATAGTTCATTTTTCGCTTTTGGCGGCATCCATACATGCCGGGGATTATATGTGCTGAGTACCGTCGATTTCGAGACACTTCGATTTTTGTCGCAAAAATGAATTGTCAGTGCCACTTTTTCAATGTTGTGGAGAAAATCTTTGTTTGCCTAATCGTTCTTTTTTCGCGTTTGGCGGCATCTATACATGCCTGGGAATATATGTGCTGAGCACCATCAATTTCGAGACACTTCGATTTTTGTCGCAAAAATGAATTCTCAGTGCCACTTTTTCAATGTTGTGGGGAAAATCTTTGTTAGCCTAATCGTTCATTTATCGCGTTTGGCGGCATCTATACATGCCTGGGAATATATGTGCTGAGTACCGTCCATTTCGAGACACTTCGATTTTTGTCGCAAAAATGAATTGTCAGTGCCACTTTTTCAATGTTGTGGAGAAAATCTTTGTTTGCCTAATAGTTCATTTTTCGCGTTTGGCGGCATCTATACATGCCTGGGAATATATGTGCTGAGCACCATCAATTTCGAGACATTTCGATTTTTGTCGCAAAAATGAATTCTCAGCGCCACTTTTTCAATGTTGTAGACAAAATCTTTGTTTGCCTAATCGTTCATTTTTCGCGTTTGGCGGCATCTATACATGCCTGGGAATATATGTGCTGAGTACCGTCGATTTCGAGACACTTCGATTTTTGTCGCAAAAATGAATTCTCAGTGCCGCTTTTTTAATGTTGTGGAGAAAATCTTTGTTTGCCTAATTGTTCATGTATCGCGTTTGGCGGCATCTATACATGCCTGGGAATATATGTGCTGAGTACCGTCCATTTCGAGACACTTCGATTTTTGTCGCAAAAATGAATTCTCAGTGCCACTTTTTCAATGTTGCGGAGAAAATCATTTGATTGCCTAATCGTTCATTTTTCGCGTTTGGCGGCATCTATGCATGCCTGGGAATATATGTGCTGAGTACCGCCGATTTCGAGACACTTCGATTTTTGTCGCCAAAATGAATTCTCAGTGCCACTTTCTCAATGTTGTGGGGAAAATCTTTGTTTGCCTGTTCGTTCATTTTTCGCGTTTGGCGGGACCTATACATGCCTGGGAATATATGTGCTGAGTACCGTCGATTTCGAGACACTTCGATTTTTGTCGCAAAAATGAATTCTCAGTGCCACTTTTTCAATGTTGCGGGGAAAACCTTTGTTTGCCTAATAGTTCATTTTTCGCGTTTGGCGGCCTCTATACATGCCGGGGATTATATGTGCTGAGTACCGTCGATTTCGAGACACTTCGATTTTTGTCGCAAAAATGAATTCTCAGTGCCACTTTTTCAATGTTGTGGTGAAAATCTTTGTTTGCCTAATCGTTCATTTTTCGCGTTTGGCGGCATCTATACATGCCTGGGAATATATGTGCTGAGTACCGTCGATTTCGAGAGACTTCGATTTTTGTCGCAAAAATGAATTCTCAGAGCCACTTTTTCAATGTTGTGGAGAAAATCTTTGATTGCCTAACCGTTCATTTTTCGCGTTTGGCGCCATATATACATGCCTGGGAATATATGTGCTGAGTACCGTCGATTTCGAGACACTTCGATATTTGTCGCAAAAATGAATTCGCAGTGCCACTTTTTCAATTTTGTGGAGAAAATCTTCGATTGCCTAATCGTTGATTTTTCGCGTTTGGCGGCATCTATACGTGCCTGGGAATATATGTGCTGAGTACCGTCGATTTCGAGACACTTCGAATTTTGTCGCAAAAATTAATTCTCAGTGCCACTTTTTCAATGTGGTGGAGAAAATCTTCGATTGCCTAATCGTTCATTTTTCGCGTTTGGCGGCATCTATACATGCCTTGGAATATATGTGCTGAGTACCGTCGATTTCGAGACACTTCGATTTTTGTCGCAAAAATGAATTCTCAGTGCCACTTTTTCAATGTTGCGGAGAAAATCATTTGATTGCCTAATCGTTCATTTTTCGCGTTTGGCGGCATCTATGCATGCCTGGGAATATATGTGCTGAGTACCGCCGATTTCGAGACACTTCGATTTTTGTCGCAAAAATGAATTCTCAGTGCCACTTTTTCAATGTTGTGGGGAAAATCTTTGTTTGCCTGTTCGTTCATTTTTCGCGTTTGGCGGGACCTATACATGCCTGGGAATATATGTGCCGAGTACCGTCGATTTCGAGACACTTCGATTTTTGTCGCAAAAATGAATTCTCAGTGCCACATTTCAATGTTGCGGGGAAAACCTTTGTTAGCCTAATAGTTCATTTTTCGCTTTTGGCGGCATCCATACATGCCGGGGATTATATGTGCTGAGTACCGTCGATTTCGAGACACTTCGATTTTTGTCGCAAAAATGAATTGTCAGTGCCACTTTTTCAATGTTGTGGAGAAAATCTTTGTTTGCCTAATCGTTCTTTTTTCGCGTTTGGCGGCATTTATACATGCCTGGGAATATATGTGCTGAGCACCATCAATTTCGAGACACTTCGATTTTTGTCGCAAAAATTAATTCTCAGTGCCACTTTTTCAATGTTGTGGAGAAAATCTTTGTTTGCCTAATCGTTCATTTTTCGCGTTTGGCGGCATCTATACATACCTGGGAATATATGTGCTGAGTACCGTCGATTTCGAGACACTTCGATTTTTGTCGCAAAAATGAATCCTCAGTGCCACTTTTTCAATGTTGTGGAGAAAATCTTTGATTGCCTAATCGTTCACGTTTCTCGTTTGGCGGCATCTATACATGCCTGGGAATATATGGGCGGAGTACCGTCGATTTCGAGACACTTCGATTTTTGTCGCAAAAATGAATTCTCAGTGCCACTTTTTTCAATGTTGTGGAGAAAATCTTTTATTGCCTAATCGTTCATTTTTCGCGTTTGGCGGCATCTAAACATGCCTGGGAATATATGTGCTGAGTACCGTCGATTTCGAGACACTTCGATTTTTGTCGCAAAAATGAATTCTCAGTGCCACTTTTTCAATGTTGTGGGGAAAATCTTTGTTAGCCTAATCGTTCATTTATCGCGTTTGGCGGCATCTATACATGCCTGGGAATATATGTGCTGAGTACCGTCCATTTCGAGACACTTCGATTTTTGTCGCAAAAATGAATTGTCTGTGCCACTTTTTCAATGTTGTGGAGAAAATCTTTGTTTGCCTAATAGTTCATTTTTCGCGTTTGGCGGCATCTATAAATGCCTGGGAATATATGTGCTGAGCACCATCAATTTCGAGACATTTCGATTTTTGTCGCAAAAATGAATTCTCAGCGCCACTTTTTCAATGTTGTAGACAAAATCTTTGTTTGCCTAATCGTTCATTTTTCGCGTTTGGCGGCATCTATACATGCCTGGGAATATATGTGCTGAGTACCGTCGATTTCGAGACACTTCGATTTTTGTCGCAAAAATGAATTCTGTGCCGCTTTTTTAATGTTGTGGAGAAAATCTTTGATTGCCTAATCGTTCATGTTTCTCGTTTGGCGGCATCAAAGATGCCTGGGAATATATGTGCTGAGTACCGTCGATTTCGAGACACTTCGATTTTTGTCGCAAAAATGAATTCTCAGTGCCACTTTTTCAATGTTGTGGGGAAAATCTTTGTTTGCCTAATCGTTCATGTATCGCGTTTGGCGGCATCTATACATGCCTGGGAATATATGTGCTGAGTACCGTCCATTTCGAGACACTTCGATTTTTGTCGCAAAAATGAATTGTCAGTGCCACTTTTTCAATGTTGTGGAGAAAATCTTTGTTTGCCTAATCGTTCATTTTTCGCGTTTGGCGGCATCTATACATGCCTGGGAATATATGTGCTGAGTACCGTCGATATCGAGACACTTCGATTTTTGTCGCAAAAATGAATTCTCAGTGCCACTTTTTCAATGTTGCGGAGAAAATCATTTGATTGCCTAATCGCTCATTTTTCGCGTTTGGCGGCATCTATGCATGCCTGGGAATATATGTGCTGAGCACCGCCGATTTCGAGACACTTCGATTTTTGTCGCAAAAATGAATTCTCAGTGCCACTTTTTCAATGTTGTGGGGAAAATCTTTGTTTGCCTATTCGTTCATTTTTCGCGTTTGGCGGGACATATACCTGCCTGGGAATTTATGTGCTGAGTGCCGTCGATTTCGAGACACTTCGATTTTTGTCGCAAAAATGAATTCTCAGTGCCACTTTTTCAATGTTGCGGGGAAAATCTTTGTTTGCCTAATAGTTCATTTTTCGCGTTTGGCGGCATCGATACATGCCGGGGATTATATGTGCTGAGTACCGTCGATTTCGAGACACTTCGATTTTTGTCGCAAAAATGAATTCTCAGTGCCACTTTTTCAATGTTGCGGAGAAAATCATTTGATTGCCGAATCGTTCATTTTTCGCGTTTGGCGGCATCTATGCATGCCTGGGAATATATGTGCTGAGCACCGCCGATTTCGAGACACTTCGATTTTTGTCGCAAAAATGAATTGTCAGTGATACTTTTTCAATGTTGTGGAGAAAATCTTTGATTGCCTAATCGTTCATTTTTCGCGTTTGGCGGCATTTATACATGCCTGGGAATATATGTGCTGAGTACCGTCGATTTCGAGACACTTCGATTTTTGTCGCAAAAATGAATTGTCAGTGCCACTTTTTCAATGTTGTGGAGAAAATCTTTGTTTGCCTAATCGTTCATTTTTCGCGTTTGGCGGCATCTATACATGCCTGGGAATATATGTGCTGAGCACCATCAATTTCGAGACATTTCGATTTTTGTCGCAAAAATGAATTCTCAGCGCCACTTTTTCAATGTTGTAGACAAAATCTTTGTTTGCCTAATCGTTCATTTTTCGCGTTTGGCGGCATCTATACATGCCTGGGAATATATGTGCTGAGTACCGTCGATTTCGAGACACTTCGATTTTTGTCGCAAAAATGAATTCTCAGTGCCGCTTTTTTAATGTTGTGGAGAAAATCTTTGATTGCCTAATCGTTCATGTTTCTCGTTTGGCGGCATCAAAGATGCCTGGGAATATATGTGCTAAGTACCGTCGATTTCGAGACACTTCGATTTTTGTCGCAAAAATGAATTCTCAGTGCCACTTTTTCAATGTTGTGGGGAAAATCTTTGTTTGCCTAATCGTTCATGTATCGCGTTTGGCGGCATCTATACATGCCTGGGAATATATGTGCTGAGTACCGTCCATTTCGAGACACTTCGATTTTTGTCGCAAAAATGAATTGTCAGTGCCACTTTTTCAATGTTGTGGAGAAAATCTTTGTTTGCCTAATCGTTCATTTTTCGCGTTTGGCGGCATCTATACATGCCTGGGAATATATGTGCTGAGTACCGTCGATATCGAGACACTTCAATTTTTGTCGCAAAAATGAATTCTCAGTGCCACTTTTTCAATGTTGCGGAGAAAATCATTTGATTGCCTAATCGCTCATTTTTCGCGTTTGGCGGCATCTATGCATGCCTGGGAATATATGTGCTGAGCACCGCCGATTTCGAGACACTTCGATTTTTGTCGCAAAAATGAATTCTCAGTGCCACTTTTTCAATGTTGTGGGGAAAATCTTTGTTTGCCTATTCGTTCATTTTTCGCGTTTGGCGGGACATATACCTGCCTGGGAATTTATGTGCTGAGTGCCGTCGATTTCGAGACACTTCGATTTTTGTCGCAAAAATGAATTCTCAGTGCCACTTTTTCAATGTTGCGGGGAAAATCTTTGTTTGCCTAATAGTTCATTTTTCGCGTTTGGCGGCATCGATACATGCCGGGGATTATATGTGCTGAGTACCGTCGATTTCGAGACACTTCGATTTTTGTCGCAAAAATGAATTCTCAGTGCCACTTTTTCAATGTTGCGGAGAAAATCATTTGATTGCCGAATCGTTCATTTTTCGCGTTTGGCGGCATCTATGCATGCCTGGGAATATATGTGCTGAGCACCGCCGATTTCGAGACACTTCGATTTTTGTCGCAAAAATGAATTGTCAGTGATACTTTTTCAATGTTGTGGAGAAAATCTTTGATTGCCTAATCGTTCATTTTTCGCGTTTGGCGGCATTTATACATGCCTGGGAATATATGTGCTGAGTACCGTCGATTTCGAGACACTTCGATTTTTGTCGCAAAAATGAATTGTCAGTGCCACTTTTTCAATGTTGTGGAGAAAATCTTTGTTTGCCTAATCGTTCATTTTTCGCGTTTGGCGGCATCTATACATGCCTGGGAATATATGTGCTGAGTACCGTCGATTTCGAGAGACTTCGATTTTTGTCGCAAAAATGAATTCTCAGAGCCACTTTTTCAATGTTGTGGAGAAAATCTTTGATTGCCTAACCATTCATTTTTCGCGTTTGGCGGCATCCATACATGCCTGGGAATATATGTGCTGAGTACCGTCGATTTCGAGACACTTCGATTTTTGTCGCAAAAATGAATTCTCAGTGCCACTTTTTCAATGTGGTGGAGAAAATCTTCGATTGCCTAATCGTTCATTTTTCGCGTTTGGCGGCATCTATACATGCCTGGGAATATATGTGCTGAGTACCATCGATTTCGAGACACTTCGATTTTTGTCGCAAAAATGAATTCTCAGTGCCACTTTTTCAATGTTGCGGGGAAAATCTTTGTTTGCCTAATAGTTCATTTTTCGCGTTTGGCGGCATCTATACATGCCGGGGATTATATGTGCTGAGTACCGTCGATTTCGAGACACTTCGATTTTTGTCGCAAAAATGAATTGTCAGTGCCACTTTTTCAATGTTGTGGAGAAAATCTTTGCCTAATCGTTCATTTTTCGCGTTTGGCGGCATCTATACATGCCTGGGAATATATGTGCTGAGTACCGTCGATTTCGAGACACTTCGATTTTTGTCGCAAAAATGAATCCTCAGTGCCACTTTTTCAATGTTGTGGAGAAAATCTTTGATTGCCTAATCGTTCATGTTTCTCGTTTGGCGGCATCTATACATGCCTGGGAATATATGTGCTGAGTACCGTCGATTTCGAGACACTTCGATTTTTGTCGCAAAAATGAATTCTCAGTGCCACTTTTTCAATGTTGTGCGGAAAATCTTTGTTTGCCTATTCGTTCATTTTTCGCGTTTGGCGGGACATATACATGCCTGGGAATATATGTGCTGAGTGCCGTCGATTTCGAGACACTTCGATTTTTGTCGCATAAATGAATTCTCAGTGCCACTTTTTCAATGTTGCGGAGAAAATCATTTGATTGCCTAATCGTTCATTTTTCGCGTTTGGCGGCATCTATGCATGCCTGGGAATATATGTGCTGAGTACCGCCGATTTCGAGACACTTCGATTTTTGTCGCAAAAATGAATTCTCAGTGCCACTTTTTCAATGTTGTGCGGAAAATCTTTGTTTGCATGTTCGTTTATTTTTGGCGTTTGGCGGGACCTATACATGCCTGGGAATATATGTGCTGAGTACCGTCGATTTCGAGACACTTCGATTTTTGTCGCAAAAATGAATTCTCAGTGCCACTTTTTCAATGTTGTGGAGAAAATCTTTGTTTGCCTAATCGTTCATTTTTCGCGTTTGGCGGCATCTATACATGCCTGGGAATATATGTGCTGAGTACCGTCGATTTCGAGACACTTCGATTTTTGTCGCAAAAAAGAATTCTCAGTGCCACTTTTTCAATGTATTGGGGAAAATCTTTGTTTGCCTAATTGTTCATTTTTCGCGTTTGGCGGCATCTATACATGCCTGGGAATATATGTGCTGAGTACCGTCCATTTCGAAACACTTCGATTTTTGTCGCAAAAATGAATTGTCAGTGCCACTTTTTCAATGTTGTGGGGAAAATCTTTGTTTGCCTAATCGTTCATTTTTTGCGTTTGGCGGCATCTATACATGCCTGGGAATATATGTGGTGAGTACCGTCGATTTCGAGACACTTCGATTTTTGTCGCAAAAATGAATTCTCAGTGCCACTTTTTCAATGTTGTGGAGAAAATCTTTGATTGCCTAATCATTCATTTTTCGCGTTTGGCGGCATCTATACGTGCCTGGGAATATATGTGCTGAGTACCGTCGATTTCGAGACACTTCGATTTTTGTCGCAAAAATGGATTCTCAGTGCCACTTTTTCAATGTTGTGGGGAAAATCTTTGTTAGCCTAATCGTTCATTTTTCGCGTTTGGCGGCATCTATACATGCCTGGGAATATATGTGCTGAGTACCGTCGATTTCGAGACACTTCGATTTTTGTCGCCAAAATGAATCCTCAGGGCCACTTTTTCAATGTTGTGACGAAAATCTTTGATTGCCTAATCGTTCATGTTTCTCGTTTGGCGGCATCTATACATGCCTGGGAATATATGTGCTGAGTACCGTCGATTTCGAGACACTTCGATTTTTGTCGCATAAATGAATTCTCAGTGCCACTTTTTCAATGTTGCGGAGAAAATCATTTGATTGCCTAATCGTTCATTTTTCGCGTTTGGCGGCATCTATGCATGCCTGGGAATATATGTGCTGAGTACCGCCGATTTCGAGACACTTCGATTTTTGTCGCAAAAATGAATTCTCAGTGCCACTTTTTCAATGTTGTGCGGAAAATCTTTGTTTGCCTATTCGTTCATTTTTCGCGTTTGGCGGGACATATACCTGCCTGGGAATTTATGTGCTGAGTGCCGTCGATTTCGAGACACTTCGATTTTTGTCGCAAAAATGAATTCTCAGTGCCACTTTTTCAATGTTGCGGGGAAAATCTTTGTTTGCCTAATAGTTCATTTTTCGCGTTTGGCGGCATCGATACATGCCGGGGATTATATGTGCTGAGTACCGTCGATTTCGAGACACTTCGATTTTTGTCGCAAAAATGAATTCTCAGTGCCACTTTTTCAATGTTGCGGAGAAAATCATTTGATTGCCGAATCGTTCATTTTTCGCGTTTGGCGGCATCTATGCATGCCTGGGAATATATGTGCTGAGCACCGCCGATTTCGAGACACTTCGATTTTTGTCGCAAAAATGAATTGTCAGTGATACTTTTTCAATGTTGTGGAGAAAATCTTTGATTGCCTAATCGTTCATTTTTCGCGTTTGGCGGCATTTATACATGCCTGGGAATATATGTGCTGAGTACCGTCGATTTCGAGACACTTCGATTTTTGTCGCAAAAATGAATTGTCAGTGCCACTTTTTCAATGTTGTGGAGAAAATCTTTGTTTGCCTAATCGTTCATTTTTCGCGTTTGGCGGCATCTATACATGCCTGGGAATATATGTGCTGAGTACCGTCGATTTCGAGAGACTTCGATTTTTGTCGCAAAAATGAATTCTCAGAGCCACTTTTTCAATGTTGTGGAGAAAATCTTTGATTGCCTAACCATTCATTTTTCGCGTTTGGCGGCATCCATACATGCCTGGGAATATATGTGCTGAGTACCGTCGATTTCGAGACACTTCGATTTTTGTCGCAAAAATGAATTCTCAGTGCCACTTTTTCAATGTGGTGGAGAAAATCTTCGATTGCCTAATCGTTCATTTTTCGCGTTTGGCGGCATCTATACATGCCTGGGAATATATGTGCTGAGTACCATCGATTTCGAGACACTTCGATTTTTGTCGCAAAAATGAATTCTCAGTGCCACTTTTTCAATGTTGCGGGGAAAATCTTTGTTTGCCTAATAGTTCATTTTTCGCGTTTGGCGGCATCTATACATGCCGGGGATTATATGTGCTGAGTACCGTCGATTTCGAGACACTTCGATTTTTGTCGCAAAAATGAATTGTCAGTGCCACTTTTTCAATGTTGTGGAGAAAATCTTTGCCTAATCGTTCATTTTTCGCGTTTGGCGGCATCTATACATGCCTGGGAATATATGTGCTGAGTACCGTCGATTTCGAGACACTTCGATTTTTGTCGCAAAAATGAATCCTCAGTGCCACTTTTTCAATGTTGTGGAGAAAATCTTTGATTGCCTAATCGTTCATGTTTCTCGTTTGGCGGCATCTATACATGCCTGGGAATATATGTGCTGAGTACCGTCGATTTCGAGACACTTCGATTTTTGTCGCAAAAATGAATTCTCAGTGCCACTTTTTCAATGTTGTGCGGAAAATCTTTGTTTGCCTATTCGTTCATTTTTCGCGTTTGGCGGGACATATACATGCCTGGGAATATATGTGCTGAGTGCCGTCGATTTCGAGACACTTCGATTTTTGTCGCATAAATGAATTCTCAGTGCCACTTTTTCAATGTTGCGGAGAAAATCATTTGATTGCCTAATCGTTCATTTTTCGCGTTTGGCGGCATCTATGCATGCCTGGGAATATATGTGCTGAGTACCGCCGATTTCGAGACACTTCGATTTTTGTCGCAAAAATGAATTCTCAGTGCCACTTTTTCAATGTTGTGCGGAAAATCTTTGTTTGCATGTTCGTTTATTTTTGGCGTTTGGCGGGACCTATACATGCCTGGGAATATATGTGCTGAGTACCGTCGATTTCGAGACACTTCGATTTTTGTCGCAAAAATGAATTCTCAGTGCCACTTTTTCAATGTTGTGGAGAAAATCTTTGTTTGCCTAATCGTTCATTTTTCGCGTTTGGCGGCATCTATACATGCCTGGGAATATATGTGCTGAGTACCGTCGATTTCGAGACACTTCGATTTTTGTCGCAAAAAAGAATTCTCAGTGCCACTTTTTCAATGTATTGGGGAAAATCTTTGTTTGCCTAATTGTTCATTTTTCGCGTTTGGCGGCATCTATACATGCCTGGGAATATATGTGCTGAGTACCGTCCATTTCGAAACACTTCGATTTTTGTCGCAAAAATGAATTGTCAGTGCCACTTTTTCAATGTTGTGGGGAAAATCTTTGTTTGCCTAATCGTTCATTTTTTGCGTTTGGCGGCATCTATACATGCCTGGGAATATATGTGGTGAGTACCGTCGATTTCGAGACACTTCGATTTTTGTCGCAAAAATGAATTCTCAGTGCCACTTTTTCAATGTTGTGGAGAAAATCTTTGATTGCCTAATCATTCATTTTTCGCGTTTGGCGGCATCTATACGTGCCTGGGAATATATGTGCTGAGTACCGTCGATTTCGAGACACTTCGATTTTTGTCGCAAAAATGGATTCTCAGTGCCACTTTTTCAATGTTGTGGGGAAAATCTTTGTTAGCCTAATCGTTCATTTTTCGCGTTTGGCGGCATCTATACATGCCTGGGAATATATGTGCTGAGTACCGTCGATTTCGAGACACTTCGATTTTTGTCGCCAAAATGAATCCTCAGGGCCACTTTTTCAATGTTGTGACGAAAATCTTTGATTGCCTAATCGTTCATGTTTCTCGTTTGGCGGCATCTATACATGCCTGGGAATATATGTGCTGAGTACCGTCGATTTCGAGACACTTCGATTTTTGTCGCAAAAATGAATTCTCAGTGCCACTTTTTCAATGTTGTGGGGAAAATCTTTGTTTGCCTAATCGTTCATTTATCGCGTTTGGCGGCATCTATACATGCCTGGGAATATATGTGCTGAGTACCGTCCATTTCGAGACACTTCGACTTTTGTCGCAAAAATGAATTGTCAGTGCCACTTTTTCAATGTTGTGGAGAAAATCTTTGTTTGCCTAATCGTTCATTTTTCGCGTTTGGCGGCATCTATACATGCCTGGGAATATATGTGCTGAGTACCGCCGATTTCGAGACACTTCGATTTTTGTCGCAAAAATGAATTCTCAGTGCCACTTTTTCAATGTTGTGGGGAAAATCTTTGTTTGCCTGTTCGTTCATTTTTCGCGTTTGGCGGGACCTATACATGCCTGGGAATATATGTGCTGAGTACCGTCGATTTCGAGACACTTCGATTTTTGTCGCATAAATGAATTCTCAGTGCCACTTTTTCAATGTTGCGGAGAAAATCATTTGATTGCCTAATCGTTCATTTTTCGCGTTTGGCGGCATCTATGCATGCCTGGGAATATATGTGCTGAGTACCGCCGATTTCGAGACACTTCGATTTTTGTCGCAAAAATGAATTCTCAGTGCCACTTTTTCAATGTTGTGCGGAAAATCTTTGTTTGCATGTTCGTTTATTTTTGGCGTTTGGCGGGACCTATACATGCCTGGGAATATATGTGCTGAGTACCGTCGATTTCGAGACACTTCGATTTTTGTCGCAAAAATGAATTCTCAGTGCCACTTTTTCAATGTTGTGGAGAAAATCTTTGTTTGCCTAATCGTTCATTTTTCGCGTTTGGCGGCATCTATACATGCCTGGGAATATATGTGCTGAGTACCGTCGATTTCGAGACACTTCGATTTTTGTCGCAAAAAAGAATTCTCAGTGCCACTTTTTCAATGTATTGGGGAAAATCTTTGTTTGCCTAATAGTTCATTTTTCGCGTTTGGCGGCATCGATACATGCCGGGGATTATATGTGCTGAGTACCGTCGATTTCGAGACACTTCGATTTTTGTCGCAAAAATGAATTCTCAGTGCCACTTTTTCAATGTTGCGGAGAAAATCATTTGATTGCCGAATCGTTCATTTTTCGCGTTTGGCGGCATCTATGCATGCCTGGGAATATATGTGCTGAGCACCGCCGATTTCGAGACACTTCGATTTTTGTCGCAAAAATGAATTGTCAGTGATACTTTTTCAATGTTGTGGAGAAAATCTTTGATTGCCTAATCGTTCATTTTTCGCGTTTGGCGGCATTTATACATGCCTGGGAATATATGTGCTGAGTACCGTCGATTTCGAGACACTTCGATTTTTGTCGCAAAAATGAATTGTCAGTGCCACTTTTTCAATGTTGTGGAGAAAATCTTTGTTTGCCTAATCGTTCATTTTTCGCGTTTGGCGGCATCTATACATGCCTGGGAATATATGTGCTGAGTACCGTCGATTTCGAGAGACTTCGATTTTTGTCGCAAAAATGAATTCTCAGAGCCACTTTTTCAATGTTGTGGAGAAAATCTTTGATTGCCTAACCATTCATTTTTCGCGTTTGGCGGCATCCATACATGCCTGGGAATATATGTGCTGAGTACCGTCGATTTCGAGACACTTCGATTTTTGTCGCAAAAATGAATTCTCAGTGCCACTTTTTCAATGTGGTGGAGAAAATCTTCGATTGCCTAATCGTTCATTTTTCGCGTTTGGCGGCATCTATACATGCCTGGGAATATATGTGCTGAGTACCATCGATTTCGAGACACTTCGATTTTTGTCGCAAAAATGAATTCTCAGTGCCACTTTTTCAATGTTGCGGGGAAAATCTTTGTTTGCCTAATAGTTCATTTTTCGCGTTTGGCGGCATCTATACATGCCGGGGATTATATGTGCTGAGTACCGTCGATTTCGAGACACTTCGATTTTTGTCGCAAAAATGAATTGTCAGTGCCACTTTTTCAATGTTGTGGAGAAAATCTTTGCCTAATCGTTCATTTTTCGCGTTTGGCGGCATCTATACATGCCTGGGAATATATGTGCTGAGTACCGTCGATTTCGAGACACTTCGATTTTTGTCGCAAAAATGAATCCTCAGTGCCACTTTTTCAATGTTGTGGAGAAAATCTTTGATTGCCTAATCGTTCATGTTTCTCGTTTGGCGGCATCTATACATGCCTGGGAATATATGTGCTGAGTACCGTCGATTTCGAGACACTTCGATTTTTGTCGCAAAAATGAATTCTCAGTGCCACTTTTTCAATGTTGTGCGGAAAATCTTTGTTTGCCTATTCGTTCATTGTTCGCGTTTGGCGGGACATATACATGCCTGGGAATATATGTGCTGAGTGCCGTCGATTTCGAGACACTTCGATTTTTGTCGCATAAATGAATTCTCAGTGCCACTTTTTCAATGTTGCGGAGAAAATCATTTGATTGCCTAATCGTTCATTTTTCGCGTTTGGCGGCATCTATGCATGCCTGGGAATATATGTGCTGAGTACCGCCGATTTCGAGACACTTCGATTTTTGTCGCAAAAATGAATTCTCAGTGCCACTTTTTCAATGTTGTGCGGAAAATCTTTGTTTGCATGTTCGTTTATTTTTGGCGTTTGGCGGGACCTATACATGCCTGGGAATATATGTGCTGAGTACCGTCGATTTCGAGACACTTCGATTTTTGTCGCAAAAATGAATTCTCAGTGCCACTTTTTCAATGTTGTGGAGAAAATCTTTGTTTGCCTAATCGTTCATTTTTCGCGTTTGGCGGCATCTATACATGCCTGGGAATATATGTGCTGAGTACCGTCGATTTCGAGACACTTCGATTTTTGTCGCAAAAAAGAATTCTCAGTGCCACTTTTTCAATGTATTGGGGAAAATCTTTGTTTGCCTAATTGTTCATTTTTCGCGTTTGGCGGCATCTATACATGCCTGGGAATATATGTGCTGAGTACCGTCCATTTCGAAACACTTCGATTTTTGTCGCAAAAATGAATTGTCAGTGCCACTTTTTCAATGTTGTGGGGAAAATCTTTGTTTGCCTAATCGTTCATTTTTTGCGTTTGGCGGCATCTATACATGCCTGGGAATATATGTGGTGAGTACCGTCGATTTCGAGACACTTCGATTTTTGTCGCAAAAATGAATTCTCAGTGCCACTTTTTCAATGTTGTGGAGAAAATCTTTGATTGCCTAATCATTCATTTTTCGCGTTTGGCGGCATCTATACGTGCCTGGGAATATATGTGCTGAGTACCGTCGATTTCGAGACACTTCGATTTTTGTCGCAAAAATGGATTCTCAGTGCCACTTTTTCAATGTTGTGGGGAAAATCTTTGTTAGCCTAATCGTTCATTTTTCGCGTTTGGCGGCATCTATACATGCCTGGGAATATATGTGCTGAGTACCGTCGATTTCGAGACACTTCGATTTTTGTCGCCAAAATGAATCCTCAGGGCCACTTTTTCAATGTTGTGACGAAAATCTTTGATTGCCTAATCGTTCATGTTTCTCGTTTGGCGGCATCTATACATGCCTGGGAATATATGTGCTGAGTACCGTCGATTTCGAGACACTTCGATTTTTGTCGCAAAAATGAATTCTCAGTGCCACTTTTTCAATGTTGTGGGGAAAATCTTTGTTTGCCTAATCGTTCATTTATCGCGTTTGGCGGCATCTATACATGCCTGGGAATATATGTGCTGAGTACCGTCCATTTCGAGACACTTCGACTTTTGTCGCAAAAATGAATTGTCAGTGCCACTTTTTCAATGTTGTGGAGAAAATCTTTGTTTGCCTAATCGTTCATTTTTCGCGTTTGGCGGCATCTATACATGCCTGGGAATATATGTGCTGAGTACCGCCGATTTCGAGACACTTCGATTTTTGTCGCAAAAATGAATTCTCAGTGCCACTTTTTCAATGTTGTGGGGAAAATCTTTGTTTGCCTGTTCGTTCATTTTTCGCGTTTGGCGGGACCTATACATGCCTGGGAATATATGTGCTGAGTACCGTCGATTTCGAGACACTTCGATTTTTGTCGCATAAATGAATTCTCAGTGCCACTTTTTCAATGTTGCGGAGAAAATCATTTGATTGCCTAATCGTTCATTTTTCGCGTTTGGCGGCATCTATGCATGCCTGGGAATATATGTGCTGAGTACCGCCGATTTCGAGACACTTCGATTTTTGTCGCAAAAATGAATTCTCAGTGCCACTTTTTCAATGTTGTGCGGAAAATCTTTGTTTGCATGTTCGTTTATTTTTGGCGTTTGGCGGGACCTATACATGCCTGGGAATATATGTGCTGAGTACCGTCGATTTCGAGACACTTCGATTTTTGTCGCAAAAATGAATTCTCAGTGCCACTTTTTCAATGTTGTGGAGAAAATCTTTGTTTGCCTAATCGTTCATTTTTCGCGTTTGGCGGCATCTATACATGCCTGGGAATATATGTGCTGAGTACCGTCGATTTCGAGACACTTCGATTTTTGTCGCAAAAAAGAATTCTCAGTGCCACTTTTTCAATGTATTGGGGAAAATCTTTGTTTGCCTAATTGTTCATTTTTCGCGTTTGGCGGCATCTATACATGCCTGGGAATATATGTGCTGAGTACCGTCCATTTCGAAACACTTCGATTTTTGTCGCAAAAATGAATTGTCAGTGCCACTTTTTCAATGTTGTGGGGAAAATCTTTGTTTGCCTAATCGTTCATTTTTTGCGTTTGGCGGCATCTATACATGCCTGGGAATATATGTGGTGAGTACCGTCGATTTCGAGACACTTCGATTTTTGTCGCAAAAATGAATTCTCAGTGCCACTTTTTCAATGTTGTGGAGAAAATCTTTGATTGCCTAATCATTCATTTTTCGCGTTTGGCGGCATCTATACGTGCCTGGGAATATATGTGCTGAGTACCGTCGATTTCGAGACACTTCGATTTTTGTCGCAAAAATGGATTCTCAGTGCCACTTTTTCAATGTTGTGGGGAAAATCTTTGTTAGCCTAATCGTTCATTTTTCGCGTTTGGCGGCATCTATACATGCCTGGGAATATATGTGCTGAGTACCGTCGATTTCGAGACACTTCGATTTTTGTCGCCAAAATGAATCCTCAGTGCCACTTTTTCAATGTTGTGACGAAAATCTTTGATTGCCTAATCGTTCATGTTTCTCGTTTGGCGGCATCTATACATGCCTGGGAATATATGTGCTGAGTACCGTCGATTTCGAGACACTTCGATTTTTGTCGCAAAAATGAATTCTCAGTGCCACTTTTTCAATGTTGTGGGGAAAATCTTTGTTTGCCTAATCGTTCATTTATCGCGTTTGGCGGCATCTATACATGCCTGGGAATATATGTGCTGAGTACCGTCCATTTCGAGACACTTCGACTTTTGTCGCAAAAATGAATTGTCAGTGCCACTTTTTCAATGTTGTGGAGAAAATCTTTGTTTGCCTAATCGTTCATTTTTCGCGTTTGGCGGCATCTATACATGCCTGGGAATATATGTGCTGAGTACCGCCGATTTCGAGACACTTCGATTTTTGTCGCAAAAATGAATTCTCAGTGCCACTTTTTCAATGTTGTGGGGAAAATCTTTGTTTGCCTGTTCGTTCATTTTTCGCGTTTGGCGGGACCTATACATGCCTGGGAATATATGTGCTGAGTACCGTCGATTTCGAGACACTTCGATTTTTGGCGCAAAAATGAATTCTCAGTGCCACTTTTTCAATGTTGCGGGGAAAATCTTTGTTTGCCTAATAGTTCATTTTTCGCGTTCGGCGGCATCTATACATGCCGCTGATTATATGTGCTGAGTACCGTCGATTTCGAGACACTTCGATTTTTGTCGCAAAAATGAATCCTCAGTGCCACTTTTTCAATGTTGTGACGAAAATCTTTGATTGCCTAATCGTTCATGTTTCTCGTTTGGCGGCATCTATACATGCCTGGGAATATATGTGCTGAGTACCGTCGATTTCGAGACACTTCGATTTTTGTCGCAAGAATGAATTCTCAGTGACACTTTTTCAATGTTGTGGGGAAAATCTTTGTTTGCCTGTTCGTTCATTTTTCGCGTTTGGCGGGACCTATACATGCCTGGGAATATATGTGCTGAGTACCGTCGATTTCGAGACACTCGATTTTTGTCGCAAAAATGAATTCTCAGTGCCACTTTTTCAATGTTGCGGGGAAAATCTTTGTTTGCCTAATAGTTCATTTTTCGCGTTTGGCGGCATCTATACATGCCGGGGATTATATGTGCTGAGTACCGTCGATTTCGAGACACTTCGATTTTTGTCGCAAAAATGAATTGTCAGTGCCACTTTTTCAATGTTGTGGAGAAACCTTTGTTTGCCTAATCGTTCTTTTTTCGCGTTTGGCGGCATCTATACATGCCTGGGAATATATGTGCTCAGCACCATCAATTTCGAGACACTTCGATTTTTGTCGCAAAAATGAATTTTCAGTGCCACTTTTTCAATGTTGTGGACAAAATCTTTGTTTGCCTAGTCGTTCATTTTTCGCGTTTGGCGGCATCTATACATGCCTGGGAATATATGTGCTGAGTACCGTCGATTTCGAGACACTTCGATTTTTGTCGCAAAAATGAATTCTTAGTGCCGCTTTTTCAATGTTGTGGAGAAAATCTTTGATTGCCTAATCGTTCATGTTCCTCGTTTGGCGGCATCTATACATGCCTGGGAATATATGTCACGTGGTGGTGACGTTAAGAACACAGTAACAATACTGTGAAAGGCAAAACTAGATTTTTTATTGGGCGAACCTGTGCCCACAAAACAGGCTACACTTATAGCACAACGAAAGCGGCGAACACAGTCGGCGATCGTCGAAAATCTGATCAGCGGGTCAAGCGCGTCGGCTTTTATAGAGCAGTCATCGAATGTTCCAGACTAATCGTTGGGACCCGCGTGCCTTCCACATAGTTCTACACCATTCGCGTCAGGCGATGAAATCAGATAACACAAAGTTCGGCGACAACAGACCGCGGATAGAAGCATCGATAACTTTCCAGAAACTTCGAATACATGCAGGCGCGTCCCGCGCTGTGTGATAGCATTTGCTAGGCGGCGAAGCGTGGTCGCCGGATAAAGATAAGTACACGTGTCAATACCCCCCTCTTAAAAAAAAGCATCGACCCGATGCTGCAAACAAACGAAAGTAATACACAAAAGCACTCGTAGCAAAGAAAACAACAAAAATAACGAAGTTCGTCAGCGTCCGTAAAAGGGTTTAAGGCGCACCACGTGGACCACTTCAGATCGTGTGCGGCGCCGCTGTGAATGCGAAATGCCGTCTGGCACGACCTCATAGTCCAGAGCGCCAATACGTCGAATGACCTTGTAGGGTCCGAAATAGCGCCGCAGTAGCTTCTCACTGAGTCCTCGTCGGCGTATCGGTGTCCATACCCAAACACGGTCGCCGGGCTGGTACTCGACGAAGCGTCGTCGGAGGTTGTAGTGTCGGCTGTCGGTCCTCTGTTGGTTCTTGATCCGGAGGCGGGCGAGCTGTCGGGCTTCTTCGGCGCGCTGGAGATAGCTAGCGACGTCAACATTCTCTTCGTCAATGACGTGGGGCAGCATGGCGTCGAGCGTCGTCGTCGGGTTCCTGCCGTAAACCAGCTTAAACGGCGTGATCTGTGTTGTTTCTTGCACCGCCGTGTTGTAAGCGAAGGTTACATACGGCAGGACCGCGTCCCACGTCTTGTGCTCAACGTCGACGTACATCGCTAGCATGTCGGCGAGGGTCTTATTCAGGCGCTCCGTGAGACCATTAGTTTGCGGATGGTAGGCAGTTGTCCTCCTGTGGCTTGTCTGGCTATATTGCAGAATGGCTTGGGTGAGCTCTGCTGTAAAAGCCGTTCCTCTGTCAGTGATGAGGACTTCTGGGGCGCCATGTCGCAGCAGGATGTTCTCGACGAAAAATTTCGCCACCTCGGCTGCGCTGCCTTTCGGTAGAGCTTTTGTTTCAGCGAAGCGGGTGAGATAGTCCGTCGCCACGACGATCCACTTATTCCCGGATGTTGACGTCGGAAACGGCCCCAACAAATCCATCCCAATCTGCTCGAATGGTCGACGAGGAGGTTCGATCGGCTGTAGTAACCCTGCTGGCCTTGTCGGTGGTGTCTTGCGTCGTTGACAGTCTCGGCATGTCTTGACGTAACGGGCGACGTCGGCGGTAAGACGCGGCCAGTAATACCTTTCATGTATCCTCGACAGCGTCCGGGAGAATCCGAGGTGCCCAGCAGTTGGATCGTCGTGTAAGGCGTGCAGTACTTCTGGACGCAGCGCCGACGGAACAACAAGAAGGTAGTTGGCGCGGACTGGTGAAAAGTTTTTCTTCACGAGTAGGTTGTTTTGAAGCGTGAACGAAGATAATCCACGCTTAAATGCCCTAGGGACAACGTCGGTGTGCCCTTCCAAATACTCGACAAGGGCTTTTAGCTCCGGGTCCCTTCGTTGTTGATCAGCGAAGTCTTCCGCGCTTATTATTCCAAGGAAGGCGTCGTCATCCTCGTTATCTTGCGGCGGCGGGTCAATGGGGGCGCGTGATAGGCAATCGGCATCTGAGTGTTTTCGACCGGACTTGTATGTTACAGTGATGTCGTATTCTTGTAGTCTGAGGCTCCACCGTGCCAGCCGTCCTGAAGGGTCCTTTAAGTTAGCTAGCCAACACAACGCGTGATGGTCGCTGACCACTCTGAATGGCCTGCCATATAGGTAGGGGCGAAATTTCGCTGTAGCCCAAACGATGGCGAGGCATTCCTTTTCCGTTGTGGAATAATTGCCTTCCGCTTTTGACAATGACCGGCTAGCGTAAGCTATCACGTGTTCATGTCCATCTTTTCTCTGGACTAGGACGGCACCGAGGCCTAGGCTACTGGCGTCAGTGTGGATTTCGGTATCGGCGAGCTCGTCGAAGTGCGCAAGTACGGGCGGCGACTGCATGCGTCGTTTGAGTTCTTCAAATGCATCGGCCTGCGGCGTTTCCCACTTGAACTCGATGTCACATTTAGTTAGCTGTGTCAGCGGCTCAGCGATGCGTGAAAAGTCCTTGACAAATCGCCTGTAGTAGGCACACATGCCAAGAAATCTACGCACTGCCTTCTTGTCGGTGGGCTGCGGGAACTTTGCGATGGCAGCTGTCTTCTGCGGGTCGGGGCGGACTCCAGACTTGCTGATGACGTGGCCTAGGAACAGAAGCTCATCGTAGGCGAAGCGGCACTTTTCTGGCTTCAGAGTGAGCCCTGATGACTTGATGGCATCGAGTACTGTTGCAAGCCGCCTAAGGTGATCGTCGAAATTTTCGGCGAAGACAACGACGTCATCCAAGTAAACGAGACAGGTCTGCCACTTCAATCCTGCTAAAACCGTGTCCATCACGCGCTGGAACGTTGCAGGCGCCGAGCACAGTCCAAATGGCATAACCTTGAACTCGTAGAGGCCGTCTGGGGTGATGAAGGCGGTCTTTTCGCGATCTCTTTCGTCGACTTCAATTTGCCAATAGCCAGACTTGAGGTCCATCGACGAGAAGTATTTAGCGTTGCAGAGCCGATCTAATGCGTCGTCTATCCGTGGGAGGGGGTATACATCCTTCTTCGTGATCTTGTTCAGTCGACGATAATCGACACAGAAACGTAGGGTTCCGTCCTTTTTCTTTACCAGGACAACAGGGGATGCCCACGGGCTTTTCGACGGCTGGATGATGTCGTCGCGCAGCATTTCGTCGACTTGTTCTCTTATAGCTTCACGTTCCCGCGTCGAAACTCGGTAAGGGCTCTGGCGTAGTGGTCGAGCGCATTCTTCGGTTATTATGCGATGCTTTGCGACTGGTGTTTGTCGAATCCTCGATGACGTCGAAAAGCAGCCTTTGTATCGTCGAAGCAGACTTCTGAGCTGTTGCTGCTTAATCACGGGGAGACTTGGACTTATGTCGAAGTCTGGCTCGGGAACTACGGTCGTCGGGGTAGATGCGACAGAATCCGAGAGGACAAAGGCATCGCTGGTTTCCACAATTTCCTCGATGTATGCGATCGTCGTGCCCTTGTTGATGTGCTTGAACTCCTTGCTGAAATTTGTGAGCAACACTTTCGTGTTTCCTCCGTGCAGTCGAGCGATCCCTCTTGCGACGCAAATTTCACGGTCGAGCAGTAGACGTTGGTCGCCTTCGATGATGCCTTCTACGTCAGCGGGTGTTTCGGTGCCGACCAAAATAACAATGCTGGAGCGAGGCGGGATGCTCACTTGATCTTCGAGCACACTCAAGGCGTGGTGACTACGAGGGCTCTCCGGCGGTATCGCTTTATCTTCCGACAGCGTCATTGACTGTGACTTCAGGTCGATGATTGCGCCGTGTTGGTTCAGGAAGTCCATACCGAGAATGACGTCTCGTGAACACTGTTGGAGGATAACGAAAGTGGCAGGGTAAGTCCGGTCATGAATGGTTATTCTTGCCGTGCAGATTCCAGTCGGCGTGATGAGGTGTCCTCCTGCGGTGCGAATTTGAGGGCCTTCCCATGCAGTCTTAACCTTCTTCAACTGGGCGGCGATGTGTCCACTCATGACGGAGTAATCAGCCCCTGTGTCCACTAAGGCGGTAACTGCGTGGCCGTCGAGAAGCACGTCGAGGTCGGTGGTTCTTTGTCTGGCGTTGCAGTTGGGTCTTGGCGTCGGATCACGGCTGCGTCGTGTTGTACTGAAGCTTGAACGTCGCGTCGTCAAGTCGTCTTTCGTCGGTGTAGTCTTGGCTTCCTGACTTCGTCGGGACAGCGGCGTGTCGTCATTAGGTCGTCGAGATGGTTGCTTCGTCGTCTTCGTCGGCGGCGGAGGATCTTCGTCAGTTCGACGAACAGCAACCGCACCTCCATCGGTTGCTGCTTTTAGTTTTCCGGATATGGGCTGACGGACCGGCCGCGGGCTGGGCCAGTGTATGGTCGGCGCTGCGGCGACAGGTAGCGGCCTGGTGACGGCGAACGGGAAGCTCGTCGAGGGCTCCACTGAGTGGCGGCGAGGTAGTCGGCGATATCGCGAGGTCGTTCGCCAATCTGTGGCCGCGGCGCGTTAACGGCGAAACCTCGCAGTCCCATCTCCCGGTATGGGCATCGGCGGTACACATGGCCGGCTTCCCCGCAGTGGTAGCAGAGCGGGCGGTGGTCAGGAGCGCGCCAAACGTCTGTCTTCCTCAAGTAGCTGCGCTGGACGACGGGTGGTCGTGCTGGCGGCGGCGGCGGTGGCGGACGACGGAATTGCGGCGTGACAGGGCCCTGGCGCGGTCGCGGAGGGGGACCTTGACGGCGTGCGACGGCGGCGTAGGTCATCGCTTGCGGCTCAGGCTGCGGCGATTCACGGGCTACTCCAAGTTGTTGTTGGAGTTCCTCACGCACGGCGTCGGCAATCGAAGCCACTTGAGGCTGTGATGATGGGAACAGCTTTTGTAGCTCCTCCCGCACGACAGCTCGGATAGTCTCGCGTAGGTCGTCGGTGGCCAGTGACTGAACTCCGGCGTAGTTTGTCGCGTTCGTGCGGCGGTCGAATTGCCGGTTTCGCATCTCGAGTGTCTTTTCGATGCTGGTGGCCTCGCGAAGAAACTCGTCGACGGTCTTCGGTGGGCTTCGTACCATCCCGGCAAAAAGTTCCTCCTTCACACCACGCATGAGTAGGCGGACTTTCTTTTCCTCGGACATTTCCGGGTCGGCGTGGCGGAATAGGCGGCTCATTTCTTCTGTAAAAATTGCGGTGGTCTCATTTGGTAGTTGCACCCGGGTTTCTAATAGCGCTTGGGCTCGTTCTCGGCGTACGACGCTTGCGAACGTCTGCAGGAAGCCGCTTCGGAAAAGTTCCCAGGTCGTTAAGGTGGCTTCTCGGTTCTCGAACCACGTCCTGGCCGCGTCTTCCAAAGCGAAGAAGACATATCGCAGTTTGTCGTCGCTGTTCCAGTTGTTAAAAGCAGCGACCCTCTCGTACGTCTCAAGCCAGCTTTCCGGGTCCTCGAAAGTTGAACCGCGGAACGTCGAAGGCCCCCTGGGCTGCTGGAGCACGACGGGTGACGCTGGGGCTGCCATTGGTGTGGACGTGGTGGCCATCTTCCTAGTCGTCTCAGGCAAAAGTCCGTGCTCCGGGGGCAGTCCTTGCAGCCTGCGGCTACCTCGCTGGTTCTTGGCGACGTTGGTGTCTTCCGAGTGAGGGCTTGGGTCACGGCTTTGTGGGGGCGTCCGGTACATGAACGCAAAGCACCTCCACCAGATGTCACGTGGTGGTGACGTTAAGAACACAGTAACAATACTGTGAAAGGCAAAACTAGATTTTTTATTGGGCGAACCTGTGCCCACAAAACAGGCTACACTTATAGCACAACGAAAGCGGCGAACACAGTCGGCGATCGTCGAAAATCTGATCAGCGGGTCAAGCGCGTCGGCTTTTATAGAGCAGTCATCGAATGTTCCAGACTAATCGTTGGGACCCGCGTGCCTTCCACATAGTTCTACACCATTCGCGTCAGGCGATGAAATCAGATAACACAAAGTTCGGCGACAACAGACCGCGGATAGAAGCATCGATAACTTTCCAGAAACTTCGAATACATGCAGGCGCGTCCCGCGCTGTGTGATAGCATTTGCTAGGCGGCGAAGCGTGGTCGCCGGATAAAGATAAGTACACGTGTCAATATGTGCTGAGTACCGTCGATTTCGAGACACTCCGATTTTTGTCGCAAAAATGAATTCTCAGTGCCACTTTTTAAATGTTGTGGGGAAAATCTTTGTTTGCCTAATCGTTCATTTATCGCGTTTGGTGGCATCTATACATGCCTGGGAATATATGTGCTGAGTACCGCCGATTTCGAGACACTTCGATTTTTGTCGCAAAAATGAATTCTCAGTACCACTTTTTCAATGTTGTGGGGAAAATCTTTGTTTGCCTGTTCGTTCATTTTTCGCGTTTGGCGGGACCTATACATGCCTGGGAATATATGTGCTGAGTACCGTCGATTTCGAGACACTTCGATTTTTGTCGCCAAAATGAATCCTCAGTGCCACTTTTTCAATGTTGTGACGAAAATCTTTGATTGCCTAATCGTTCATGTTTCTCGTTTGGCGGCATCTATACATGCCTGGGAATATATGTGCTGAGTACCGTCGATTTCGAGACACTTCGATTTTTGTCGCAAAAATGAATTCTCAGTGCCACTTTTTCAATGTTGTGGGGAAAATCTTTGTTTGCCTAATCGTTCATTTATCGCGTTTGGCGGCATCTATACATGCCTGGGAATATATGTGCTGAGTACCGTCCATTTCGAGACACTTCGACTTTTGTCGCAAAAATGAATTGTCAGTGCCACTTTTTCAATGTTGTGGAGAAAATCTTTGTTTGCCTAATCGTTCATTTTTCGCGTTTGGCGGCATCTATACATGCCTGGGAATATATGTGCTGAGTACCGCCGATTTCGAGACACTTCGATTTTTGTCGCAAAAATGAATTCTCAGTGCTACTTTTTCAATGTTGTGGGGAAAATCTTTGTTTGCCTGTTCGTTCATTTTTCGCGTTTGGCGGGACCTATACATGCCTGGGAATATATGTGCTGAGTACCGTCGATTTCGAGACACTTCGATTTTTGGAGCAAAAATGAATTCTCAGTGCCACTTTTTCAATGTTGCGGGGAAAATCTTTGTTTGCCTAATAGTTCATTTTTCGCGTTCGGCGGCATCTATACATGCCGCTGATTATATGTGCTGAGTACCGTCGATTTCGAGACACTTCGATTTTTGTCGCAAAAATGTATTGTCAGTGCCACTTTTTCAATGTTGTGGAGAAACCTTTGTTTGCCTAATCGTTCTTTTTTCGCGTTTGGCGGCATCTATACATGCCTGGGAATATATGTGCTCAGCACCATCAATTTCGAGACACTTCGATTTTTGTCGCGAAAATGAATTCTCAGTGCCACTTTTTCAATGTTGTGGGGAAAATCTTTGTTTGCCTGTTCGTTCATTTTTCGCGTTTGGCGGGACCTATACATGCCTGGGAATATATGTGCTGAGTACCGTCGATTTCGAGACACTTCGATTTTTGGCGCAAAAATTAATTCTCAGTGCCACTTTTTCAATGTTGCGGGGAAAATCTTTGTTTGCCTAATAGTTCATTTTTCGCGTTCGGCGGCATCTATACATGCCGCTGATTATATGTGCTGAGTACCGTCGATTTCGAGACACTTCGATTTTTGTCGCAAAAATGAATTGTCAGTGCCACTTTTTCAATGTTGTGGAGAAACCTTTGTTTGCCTAATCGTTCTTTTTTCGCGTTTGGCGGCATCTATACATGCCTGGGAATATATGTGCTCAGCACCATCAATTTCGAGACACTTCGATTTTTGTCGCGAAAATGAATTCTCAGTGCCACTTTTTCAATGTTGTGGACAAAATCTTTGTTTGCCTAATCGTTCATTTTTCGCGTTTGGCGGCATCTATACATGCCTGGGAATATATGTGCTGAGTACCGTCGATTTCGAGACACTTCGATTTTTGTCGCAAAAATGAATTCTCAGTGCCACTTTTTCAATGTTGTGGAGAAAATGTTCGATTGCCTAATCGTTCATTTTTCGCGTTTGGCGGCATCTATACATGCCTGGGAATATATGTGCTGAGTACCGTCGATTTCGAGACACTTCGATTTTGGTCGCAAAAATGAATTCTCAGTGCCACTTTTTCAATGTTGCGGAGAAAATCATTTGATTGCCTAATCGTTCATTTTTCGCGTTTGGCGGCATCTATGCATGCCAGGGAATATATCTGCTGAGTACCGCCGATTTCGAGACACTTCGATTTTTGTCGCAAAAATGAATTCTCAGTGCCACTTTTTCAATGTTGTGGGGAAAATCTTTGTTTGCCTATTCGTTCATTTTTCGCCTTTGGCGGGACCTATACATGCCTGGGAATATATGTGCTGAGTACCGTCGATTTCGAGACACTTCGATTTTTGTCGCAAAAATGGATTCTCAGTGCCACTTTTTCAATGTTGTGGGGAAAATCTTTGTTTGCCTAATCGTTCATTTTTCGCGTTTGGCGGCATCTATACATGCCTGGGAATATATGTGCCGAGTACCGTCGATTTCGAGACACTTCGATTTTTGTCGCAAAAATGAATCCTCAGTGCCACTTTTTCAATGTTGTGACGAAAATCTTTGATTGCCTAATCGTTCATGTTTCTCGTTTGGCGGCATCTATACATGCCTGGGAATATATGTGCTGAGTACCGTCGATTTCGAGACACTTCGATTTTTGTCGCAAGAATGAATTCTCAGTGACACTTTTTCAATGTTGTGGGGAAAATCTTTGTTTGCCTGTTCGTTCATTTTTCGCGTTTGGCGGGACCTATACATGCCTGGGAATATATGTGCTGAGTACCGTCGATTTCGAGACACTCGATTTTTGTCGCAAAAATGAATTCTCAGTGCCACTTTTTCAATGTTGCGGGGAAAATCTTTGTTTGCCTAATAGTTCATTTTTCGCGTTTGGCGGCATCTATACATGCCGGGGATTATATGTGCTGAGTACCGTCGATTTCGAGACACTTCGATTTTTGTCGCAAAAATGAATTGTCAGTGCCACTTTTTCAATGTTGTGGAGAAAATTTTTGTTTGCCTAATCGTTCATTTTTCACGTTTGGCGGCATCTATACATGCCTGGGAATATATGTGCGGAGTACCGTCGATTTCGAGAGATTCGATTTTTGTCGCAAAAATGAATTCTCAGTGCCACTTTTTCAATGTTGTGGAGAAAATCTTTGATTGCCTAACCGTTCATTTTTCGCGTTTGGCGGCATCTGTACATGCCTGGGAATATACGTGCTGAGTACCGTCGATTTCGAGACACTTCGATTTTTGTCGCAAAAATGAATTCTCAGTGCCACTTTTTCAATGTTGCGGAGAAAATCATTTGATTGCCTAATCGTTCATTTTTCGCGTTTGGCGGCATCTATGCATGCCAGGGAATATATCTGCTGAGTACCGCCGATTTGGAGACACTTCGATTTTTGTCGCAAAAATGAATTCTCAGTGCCACTTTTTCAATGTTGTGGGGAAAATCTTTGTTTGCCTATTCGTTCATTTTTCGCGTTTGGCGGGACCTATACATGCCTGGGAATATATGTGCTGAGTACCGTCGATTTCGAGACACTTCGATTTTTGTCGCAAAAATGAATTCTCAGTGCCACTTTTTCAATGTTGCGGGGAAAATCTTTGTTTGCCTAATCGTTCATTTTTCCCGTTCGGCGGCATCTATACATGCCTGGGAATATATGTGCTGAGTACCGTCGATTTCGAGACACTTCGATTTTTGTCGGAAAAATGAATTGTCAGTGCCACTTTTCAATGTTGTGGAGAAAACCTTTGTTTGCCTAATCGTTCTTTTTTCGCGTTTGGCGGCATCTATACATGCCTGGGAATATATGTGCTGAGTACCGTCGATTTCGAGACACATCGATTTTTGTCGCAAAAATGAATTCTCAGTGCCACTTTTTCAATGTTGTGGAGAAAATCTTTGTTTGCCTAATCGTTCATTTTTCGCGTTTGGCGGCATCTACACATGCCTGGGAATATATGTGCTGAGTACCGTCGATTTCGAGAGACTTCAATTTTTGTCGCAAAAATGAATTCTCAGTGCCACTTTTTCAATGTTGTGGAGAAAATCTTTGATTGCCTAACCGTTCATTTTTCGCGTTTGGCGGCATCTATACATGCCTGGGAATATATGTGCTGAGTACCGTCGATTTCGAGACACTTCGATTTTTGTCGCAAAAATGAATGTCAGTGCAACTTTTTCAATGTTCTGGAGAAAATCTTTGATTGCCTAATCGTTCATTTTTCGCGTTTGGCGGCATCTATACATGCCTGGGAATATATGTGCTGAGTACCGTCGATTTCGAGACACATCGATTTTTGTCGCAAAAATGAATTCTCAGTGCCACTTTTTTAATGTTGTGGAGAAAATATTTGTTTGCCTAATCATTCATTTTTCGCGTTTGGCGGCATCTATACATGCCTGGGAATATATGTGCTGAGTACCGTCGATTTCGAGACACTTCGATTTTTGTCGCAAAAATGAATTCTCAGTGCCACTTTTTCAATGTTGTGGAGAAAATGTTCGATTGCCTAATCGTTCATTTTTCGCGTTTGGCGGCATCTATACATGCCTGGGAATATATGTGCTGAGTACCGTCGATTTCGAGACACTTCGATTTTGGTCGCAAAAATGAATTCTCAGTGCCACTTTTTCAATGTTGCGGAGAAAATCATTTGATTGCCTAATCGTTCATTTTTCGCGTTTGGCGGCATCTATGCATGCCAGGGAATATATCTGCTGAGTACCGCCGATTTCGAGACACTTCGATTTTTGTCGCAAAAATGAATTCTCAGTGCCACTTTTTCAATGTTGTGGGGAAAATCTTTGTTTGCCTATTCGTTCATTTTTCGCCTTTGGCGGGACCTATACATGCCTGGGAATATATGTGCTGAGTACCGTCGATTTCGAGACACTTCGATTTTTGTCGCAAAAATGGATTCTCAGTGCCACTTTTTCAATGTTGTGGGGAAAATCTTTGTTTGCCTAATCGTTCATTTTTCGCGTTTGGCGGCATCTATACATGCCTGGGAATATATGTGCTGAGTACCGTCGATTTCGAGACACTTCGATTTTTGTCGCAAAAATGAATCCTCAGTGCCACTTTTTCAATGTTGTGACGAAAATCTTTGATTGCCTAATCGTTCATGTTTCTCGTTTGGCGGCATCTATACATGCCTGGGAATATATGTGCTGAGTACCGTCGATTTCGAGACACTTCGATTTTTGTCGCAAGAATGAATTCTCAGTGACACTTTTTCAATGTTGTGGGGAAAATCTTTGTTTGCCTGTTCGTTCATTTTTCGCGTTTGGCGGGACCTATACATGCCTGGGAATATATGTGCTGAGTACCGTCGATTTCGAGACACTCGATTTTTGTCGCAAAAATGAATTCTCAGTGCCACTTTTTCAATGTTGCGGGGAAAATCTTTGTTTGCCTAATAGTTCATTTTTCGCGTTTGGCGGCATCTATACATGCCGGGGATTATATGTGCTGAGTACCGTCGATTTCGAGACACTTCGATTTCTGTCGCAAAAATGAATTGTCAGTGCCACTTTTTCAATGTTGTGGAGAAACCTTTGTTTGCCTAATCGTTCTTTTTTCGCGTTTGGCGGCATCTATACATGCCTGGGAATATATGTGCTCAGCACCATCAATTTCGAGACACTTCGATTTTTGTCGCAAAAATGAATTTTCAGTGCCACTTTTTCAATGTTGTGGACAAAATCTTTGTTTGCCTAGTCGTTCATTTTTCGCGTTTGGCGGCATCTATACATGCCTGGGAATATATGTGCTGAGTACCGTCGATTTCGAGACACTTCGATTTTTGTCGCAAAAATGAATTCTTAGTGCCGCTTTTTCAATGTTGTGGAGAAAATCTTTGATTGCCTAATCGTTCATGTTCCTCGTTTGGCGGCATCTATACATGCCTGGGAATATATGTCACGTGGTGGTGACGTTAAGAACACAGTAACAATACTGTGAAAGGCAAAACTAGATTTTTTATTGGGCGAACCTGTGCCCACAAAACAGGCTACACTTATAGCACAACGAAAGCGGCGAACACAGTCGGCGATCGTCGAAAATCTGATCAGCGGGTCAAGCGCGTCGGCTTTTATAGAGCAGTCATCGAATGTTCCAGACTAATCGTTGGGACCCGCGTGCCTTCCACATAGTTCTACACCATTCGCGTCAGGCGATGAAATCAGATAACACAAAGTTCGGCGACAACAGACCGCGGATAGAAGCATCGATAACTTTCCAGAAACTTCGAATACATGCAGGCGCGTCCCGCGCTGTGTGATAGCATTTGCTAGGCGGCGAAGCGTGGTCGCCGGATAAAGATAAGTACACGTGTCAATACCCCCCTCTTAAAAAAAAGCATCGACCCGATGCTGCAAACAAACGAAAGTAATACACAAAAGCACTCGTAGCAAAGAAAACAACAAAAATAACGAAGTTCGTCAGCGTCCGTAAAAAAGTTTAAGGCGCACCACGTGGACCACTTCAGATCGTGTGCGGCGCCGCTGTGAATGCGAAATGCCGTCTGGCACGACCTCATAGTCCAGAGCGCCAATACGTCGAATGACCTTGTAGGGTCCGAAATAGCGCCGCAGTAGCTTCTCACTGAGTCCTCGTCGGCGTATCGGTGTCCATACCCAAACACGGTCGCCGGGCTGGTACTCGACGAAGCGTCGTCGGAGGTTGTAGTGTCGGCTGTCGGTCCTCTGTTGGTTCTTGATCCGGAGGCGGGCGAGCTGTCGGGCTTCTTCGGCGCGCTGGAGATAGCTAGCGACGTCAACATTCTCTTCGTCAATGACGTGGGGCAGCATGGCGTCGAGCGTCGTCGTCGGGTTCCTGCCGTAAACCAGCTTAAACGGCGTGATCTGTGTTGTTTCTTGCACCGCCGTGTTGTAAGCGAAGGTTACATACGGCAGGACCGCGTCCCACGTCTTGTGCTCAACGTCGACGTACATCGCTAGCATGTCGGCGAGGGTCTTATTCAGGCGCTCCGTGAGACCATTAGTTTGCGGATGGTAGGCAGTTGTCCTCCTGTGGCTTGTCTGGCTATATTGCAGAATGGCTTGGGTGAGCTCTGCTGTAAAAGCCGTTCCTCTGTCAGTGATGAGGACTTCTGGGGCGCCATGTCGCAGCAGGATGTTCTCGACGAAAAATTTCGCCACCTCGGCTGCGCTGCCTTTCGGTAGAGCTTTTGTTTCAGCGAAGCGGGTGAGATAGTCCGTCGCCACGACGATCCACTTATTCCCGGATGTTGACGTCGGAAACGGCCCCAACAAATCCATCCCAATCTGCTCGAATGGTCGACGAGGAGGTTCGATCGGCTGTAGTAACCCTGCTGGCCTTGTCGGTGGTGTCTTGCGTCGTTGACAGTCTCGGCATGTCTTGACGTAACGGGCGACGTCGGCGGTAAGACGCGGCCAGTAATACCTTTCATGTATCCTCGACAGCGTCCGGGAGAATCCGAGGTGCCCAGCAGTTGGATCGTCGTGTAAGGCGTGCAATACTTCTGGACGCAGCGCCGACGGAACAACAAGAAGGTAGTTGGCGCGGACTGGTGAAAAGTTTTTCTTCACGAGTAGGTTGTTTTGAAGCGTGAACGAAGATAATCCACGCTTAAATGCCCTAGGGACAACGTCGGTGTGCCCTTCCAAATACTCGACAAGGGCTTTTAGCTCCGGGTCCCTTCGTTGTTGATCAGCGAAGTCTTCCGCGCTTATTATTCCAAGGAAGGCGTCGTCATCCTCGTTATCTTGCGGCGGCGGGTCAATGGGGGCGCGTGATAGGCAATCGGCATCTGAGTGTTTTCGACCGGACTTGTATGTTACAGTGATGTCGTATTCTTGTAGTCTGAGGCTCCACCGTGCCAGCCGTCCTGAAGGGTCCTTTAAGTTAGCTAGCCAACACAACGCGTGATGGTCGCTGACCACTCTGAATGGCCTGCCATATAGGTAGGGGCGAAATTTCGCTGTAGCCCAAACGATGGCGAGGCATTCCTTTTCCGTTGTGGAATAATTGCCTTCCGCTTTTGACAATGACCGGCTAGCGTAAGCTATCACGTGTTCATGTCCATCTTTTCTCTGGACTAGGACGGCACCGAGGCCTAGGCTACTGGCGTCAGTGTGGATTTCGGTATCGGCGAGCTCGTCGAAGTGCGCAAGTACGGGCGGCGACTGCATGCGTCGTTTGAGTTCTTCAAATGCATCGGCCTGCGGCGTTTCCCACTTGAACTCGATGTCACATTTAGTTAGCTGTGTCAGCGGCTCAGCGATGCGTGAAAAGTCCTTGACAAATCGCCTGTAGTAGGCACACATGCCAAGAAATCTACGCACTGCCTTCTTGTCGGTGGGCTGCGGGAACTTTGCGATGGCAGCTGTCTTCTGCGGGTCGGGGCGGACTCCAGACTTGCTGATGACGTGGCCTAGGAACAGAAGCTCATCGTAGGCGAAGCGGCACTTTTCTGGCTTCAGAGTGAGCCCTGATGACTTGATGGCATCGAGTACTGTTGCAAGCCGCCTAAGGTGATCGTCGAAATTTTCGGCGAAGACAACGACGTCATCCAAGTAAACGAGACAGGTCTGCCACTTCAATCCTGCTAAAACCGTGTCCATCACGCGCTGGAACGTTGCAGGCGCCGAGCACAGTCCAAATGGCATAACCTTGAACTCGTAGAGGCCGTCTGGGGTGATGAAGGCGGTCTTTTCGCGATCTCTTTCGTCGACTTCAATTTGCCAATAGCCAGACTTGAGGTCCATCGACGAGAAGTATTTAGCGTTGCAGAGCCGATCTAATGCGTCGTCTATCCGTGGGAGGGGGTATACATCCTTCTTCGTGATCTTGTTCAGTCGACGATAATCGACACAGAAACGTAGGGTTCCGTCCTTTTTCTTTACCAGGACAACAGGGGATGCCCACGGGCTTTTCGACGGCTGGATGATGTCGTCGCGCAGCATTTCGTCGACTTGTTCTCTTATAGCTTCACGTTCCCGCGTCGAAACTCGGTAAGGGCTCTGGCGTAGTGGTCGAGCGCATTCTTCGGTTATTATGCGATGCTTTGCGACTGGTGTTTGTCGAATCCTCGATGACGTCGAAAAGCAGCCTTTGTATCGTCGAAGCAGACTTCTGAGCTGTTGCTGCTTAATCACGGGGAGACTTGGACTTATGTCGAAGTCTGGCTCGGGAACTACGGTCGTCGGGGTAGATGCGACAGAATCCGAGAGGACAAAGGCATCGCTGGTTTCCACAATTTCCTCGATGTATGCGATCGTCGTGCCCTTGTTGATGTGCTTGAACTCCTTGCTGAAATTTGTGAGCAACACTTTCGTGTTTCCTCCGTGCAGTCGAGCGATCCCTCTTGCGACGCAAATTTCACGGTCGAGCAGTAGACGTTGGTCGCCTTCGATGATGCCTTCTACGTCAGCGGGTGTTTCGGTGCCGACCAAAATAACAATGCTGGAGCGAGGCGGGATGCTCACTTGATCTTCGAGCACACTCAAGGCGTGGTGACTACGAGGGCTCTCCGGCGGTATCGCTTTATCTTCCGACAGCGTTATTGACTGTGACTTCAGGTCGATGATTGCGCCGTGTTGGTTCAGGAAGTCCATACCGAGAATGACGTCTCGTGAACACTGTTGGAGGATAACGAAAGTGGCAGGGTAAGTCCGGTCATGAATGGTTATTCTTGCCGTGCAGATTCCAGTCGGCGTGATGAGGTGTCCTCCTGCGGTGCGAATTTGAGGGCCTTCCCATGCAGTCTTAACCTTCTTCAACTGGGCGGCGATGTGTCCACTCATGACGGAGTAATCAGCCCCTGTGTCCACTAAGGCGGTAACTGCGTGGCCGTCGAGAAGCACGTCGAGGTCGGTGGTTCTTTGTCTGGCGTTGCAGTTGGGTCTTGGCGTCGGATCACGGCTGCGTCGTGTTGTACTGAAGCTTGAACGTCGCGTCGTCAAGTCGTCTTTCGTCGGTGTAGTCTTGGCTTCCTGACTTCGTCGGGACAGCGGCGTGTCGTCATTAGGTCGTCGAGATGGTTGCTTCGTCGTCTTCGTCGGCGGCGGAGGATCTTCGTCAGTTCGACGAACAGCAACCGCACCTCCATCGGTTGCTGCTTTTAGTTTTCCGGATATGGGCTGACGGACCGGCCGCGGGCTGGGCCAGTGTATGGTCGGCGCTGCGGCGACAGGTAGCGGCCTGGTGACGGCGAACGGGAAGCTCGTCGAGGGCTCCACTGAGTGGCGGCGAGGTAGTCGGCGATATCGCGAGGTCGTTCGCCAATCTGTGGCCGCGGCGCGTTAACGGCGAAACCTCGCAGTCCCATCTCCCGGTATGGGCATCGGCGGTACACATGGCCGGCTTCCCCGCAGTGGTAGCAGAGCGGGCGGTGGTCAGGAGCGCGCCAAACGTCTGTCTTCCTCAAGTAGCTGCGCTGGACGACGGGTGGTCGTGCTGGCGGCGGCGGCGGTGGCGGACGACGGAATTGCGGCGTGACAGGGCCCTGGCGCGGTCGCGGAGGGGGACCTTGACGGCGTGCGACGGCGGCGTAGGTCATCGCTTGCGGCTCAGGCTGCGGCGATTCACGGGCTACTCCAAGTTGTTGTTGGAGTTCCTCACGCACGGCGTCGGCAATCGAAGCCACTTGAGGCTGTGATGATGGGAACAGCTTTTGTAGCTCCTCCCGCACGACAGCTCGGATAGTCTCGCGTAGGTCGTCGGTGGCCAGTGACTGAACTCCGGCGTAGTTTGTCGCGTTCGTGCGGCGGTCGAATTGCCGGTTTCGCATCTCGAGTGTCTTTTCGATGCTGGTGGCCTCGCGAAGAAACTCGTCGACGGTCTTCGGTGGGCTTCGTACCATCCCGGCAAAAAGTTCCTCCTTCACACCACGCATGAGTAGGCGGACTTTCTTTTCCTCGGACATTTCCGGGTCGGCGTGGCGGAATAGGCGGCTCATTTCTTCTGTAAAAATTGCGGTGGTCTCATTTGGTAGTTGCACCCGGGTTTCTAATAGCGCTTGGGCTCGTTCTCGGCGTACGACGCTTGCGAACGTCTGCAGGAAGCCGCTTCGGAAAAGTTCCCAGGTCGTTAAGGTGGCTTCTCGGTTCTCGAACCACGTCCTGGCCGCGTCTTCCAAAGCGAAGAAGACATATCGCAGTTTGTCGTCGCTGTTCCAGTTGTTAAAAGCAGCGACCCTCTCGTACGTCTCAAGCCAGCTTTCCGGGTCCTCGAAAGTTGAACCGCGGAACGTCGGAGGCTCCCTGGGCTGCTGGAGCACGACGGGTGACGCTGGGGCTGCCATTGGTGTGGACGTGGTGGCCATCTTCCTAGTCGTCTCAGGCAAAAGTCCGTGCTCCGGGGGCAGTCCTTGCAGCCTGCGGCTACCTCGCTGGTTCTTGGCGACGTTGGTGTCTTCCGAGTGAGGGCTTGGGTCACGGCTTTGTGGGGGCGTCCGGTACATGAACGCAAAGCACCTCCACCAGATGTCACGTGGTGGTGACGTTAAGAACACAGTAACAATACTGTGAAAGGCAAAACTAGATTTTTTATTGGGCGAACCTGTGCCCACAAAACAGGCTACACTTATAGCACAACGAAAGCGGCGAACACAGTCGGCGATCGTCGAAAATCTGATCAGCGGGTCAAGCGCGTCGGCTTTTATAGAGCAGTCATCGAATGTTCCAGACTAATCGTTGGGACCCGCGTGCCTTCCACATAGTTCTACACCATTCGCGTCAGGCGATGAAATCAGATAACACAAAGTTCGGCGACAACAGACCGCGGATAGAAGCATCGATAACTTTCCAGAAACTTCGAATACATGCAGGCGCGTCCCGCGCTGTGTGATAGCATTTGCTAGGCGGCGAAGCGTGGTCGCCGGATAAAGATAAGTACACGTGTCAATATGTGCTGAGTACCGTCGATTTCGAGACACTCCGATTTTTGTCGCAAAAATGAATTCTCAGTGCCACTTTTTAAATGTTGTGGGGAAAATCTTTGTTTGCCTAATCGTTCATTTATCGCGTTTGGTGGCATCTATACATGCCTGGGAATATATGTGCTGAGTACCGCCGATTTCGAGACACTTCGATTTTTGTCGCAAAAATGAATTCTCAGTGCCACTTTTTCAATGTTGTGGGGAAAATCTTTGTTTGCCTGTTCGTTCATTTTTCGCGTTTGGCGGGACCTATACATGCCTGGGAATATATGTGCTGAGTACCGTCGATTTCGAGACACTTCGATTTTTGTCGCCAAAATGAATCCTCAGTGCCACTTTTTCAATGTTGTGACGAAAATCTTTGATTGCCTAATGGTTCATGTTTCTCGTTTGGCGGCATCTATACATGCCTGGGAATATATGTGCTGAGTACCGTCGATTTCGAGACACTTCGATTTTTGTCGCAAAAATGAATTCTCAGTGCCACTTTTTCAATGTTGTGGGGAAAATCTTTGTTTGCCTAATCGTTCATTTATCGCGTTTGGCGGCATCTATACATGCCTGGGAATATATGTGCTGAGTACCGTCCATTTCGAGACACTTCGACTTTTGTCGCAAAAATGAATTGTCAGTGCCACTTTTTCAATGTTGTGGAGAAAATCTTTGTTTGCCTAATCGTTCATTTTTCGCGTTTGGCGGCATCTATACATGCCTGGGAATATATGTGCTGAGTACCGCCGATTTCGAGACACTTCGATTTTTGTCGCAAAAATGAATTCTCAGTGCCACTTTTTCAATGTTGTGGGGAAAATCTTTGTTTGCCTGTTCGTTCATTTTTCGCGTTTGGCGGGACCTATACATGCCTGGGAATATATGTGCTGAGTACCGTCGATTTCGAGACACTTCGATTTTTGGCGCAAAAATGAATTCTCAGTGCCACTTTTTCAATGTTGCGGGGAAAATCTTTGTTTGCCTAATAGTTCATTTTTCGCGTTCGGCGGCATCTATACATGCCGCTGATTATATGTGCTGAGTACCGTCGATTTCGAGACACTTCGATTTTTGTCGCAAAAATGTATTGTCAGTGCCACTTTTTCAATGTTGTGGAGAAACCTTTGTTTGCCTAATCGTTCTTTTTTCGCGTTTGGCGGCATCTATACATGCCTGGGAATATATGTGCTCAGCACCATCAATTTCGAGACACTTCGATTTTTGTCGCGAAAATGAATTCTCAGTGCCACTTTTTCAATGTTGTGGACAAAATCTTTGTTTGCCTAATCGTTCATTTTTCGCGTTTATCGGCATCTATACATGCGTGGGAATATATGTGCTGAGTACCGTCGATTTCGAGACACTTCGATTTTTGTCGCAAAAATGAATTCTCAGTGCCGCTTTTTCAATGTTGTGGAGAAAATCTTTGATTGCCTAATCGTTCATGTTCCTCGTTTGGCGGCATCTATACATGCCTGGGAATATATGTGCTGAGTACCGTCGATTTCGAGACACTTCGATTTTTGTCGCAAAAATGGATTCTCAGTGCCACTTTTTCAATGTTGTGGGGAAAATCTTTGTTTGCCTAATCGTTCATTTTTCGCGTTTGGCGGCATCTATACATGCCTGGGAATATATGTGCTGAGTACCGTCGATTTCGAGACACTTCGATTTTTGTCGCAAAAATGAATCCTCAGTGCCACTTTTTCAATGTTGTGAAGAAAATCTGATTGCCTAATCGTTCATGTTTCTCGTTTGGCGGCATCTATACATGCCTGGGAATATATGTGCTGAGTACCGTCGATTTCGAGACACTTCGATTTTTGTCGCAAGAATGAATTCTCAGTGACACTTTTTCAATGTTGTGGGGAAAATCTTTGTTTGCCTGTTCGTTCATTTTTCGCGTTTGGCGGGACCTATACATGCCTGGGAATATATGTGCTGAGTACCGTCGATTTCGAGACACTCGATTTTTGTCGCAAAAATGAATTCTCAGTGCCACTTTTTCAATGTTGCGGGGAAAATCTTTGTTTGCCTAATAGTTCATTTTTCGCGTTTGGCGGCATCTATACATGCCGGGGATTATATGTGCTGAGTACCGTCGATTTCGAGACACTTCGATTTTTGTCGCAAAAATGAATTGTCAGTGCCACTTTTTCAATGTTGTGGAGAAACCTTTGTTTGCCTAATCGTTCTTTTTTCGTGTTTGGCGGCATCTATACATGCCTGGGAATATATGTGCTCAGCACCATCAATTTCGAGACACTTCGATTTTTGTCGCAAAAATGAATTTTCAGTGCCACTTTTTCAATGTTGTGGACAAAATCTTTGTTTGCCTAGTCGTTCATTTTTCGCGTTTGGCGGCATCTATACATGCCTGGGAATATATGTGCTGAGTACCGTCGATTTCGAGACACTTCGATTTTTGTCGCAAAAATCAATTCTTAGTGCCGCTTTTTCAATGTTGTGGAGAAAATCTTTGATTGCCTAATCGTTCATGTTCCTCGTTTGGCGGCATCTATACATGCCTGGGAATATATGTGCTGAGTACCGTCGATTTCGAGACACTCCGATTTTTGTCGCAAAAATGAATTCTCAGTGCCACTTTTTCAATGTTGTGGGGAAAATCTTTGTTTGCCTAATCGTTCATTTATCGCGTTTGGTGGCATCTATACATGCCTGGGAATATATGTGCCGAGTACCGCCGATTTCGAGACACTTCGATTTTTGTCGCAAAAATGAATTCTCAGTGCCACTTTTTCAATGTTGTGGGGAAAATCTTTGTTTGCCTGTTCGTTCATTTTTCGCGTTTGGCGGGACCTATACATGCCTGGGAATATATGTGCTGAGTACCGTCGATTTCGAGACACTTCGATTTTTGGCGCAAAAATTAATTCTCAGTGCCACTTTTTCAATGTTGCGGGGAAAATCTTTGTTTGCCTAATAGTTCATTTTTCGCGTTCGGCGGCATCTATACATGCCGCTGATTATATGTGCTGAGTACCGTCGATTTCGAGACACTTCGATTTTTGTCGCAAAAATGAATTGTCAGTGCCACTTTTTCAATGTTGTGGAGAAACCTTTGTTTGCCTAATCGTTCTTTTTTCGCGTTTGGCGGCATCTATACATGCCTGGGAATATATGTGCTCAGCACCATCAATTTCGAGACACTTCGATTTTTGTCGCGAAAATGAATTCTCAGTGCCACTTTTTCAATGTTGTGGACAAAATCTTTGTTTGCCTAATCGTTCATTTTTCGCGTTTGGCGGCATCTATACATGCGTGGGAATATATGTGCTGAGTACCGTCGATTTCGAGACACTTCGATTTTTGTCGCAAAAATGAATTCTCAGTGCCGCTTTTTCAATGTTGTGGAGAAAATCTTTGATTGCCTAATCGTTCATGTTCCTCGTTTGGCGGCATCTATACATGCCTGGGAATATATGTGCTGAGTACCGTCGATTTCGAGACACTTCGATTTTTGTCGCAAAAATGGATTCTCAGTGCCACTTTTTCAATGTTGTGGGGAAAATCTTTGTTTGCCTAATCGTTCATTTTTCGCGTTTGGCGGCATCTATACATGCCTGGGAATATATGTGCTGAGTACCGTCGATTTCGAGACACTTCGATTTTTGTCGCAAAAATGAATCCTCAGTGCCACTTTTTCAATGTTGTGACGAAAATCTTTGATTGCCTAATCGTTCATGTTTCTCGTTTGGCGGCATCTATACATGCCTGGGAATATATGTGCTGAGTACCGTCGATTTCGAGACACTTCGATTTTTGTCGCAAGAATGAATTCTCAGTGACACTTTTTCAATGTTGTGGGGAAAATCTTTGTTTGCCTGTTCGTTCATTTTTCGCGTTTGGCGGGACCTATACATGCCTGGGAATATATGTGCTGAGTACCGTCGATTTCGAGACACTCGATTTTTGTCGCAAAAATGAATTCTCAGTGCCACTTTTTCAATGTTGCGGGGAAAATCTTTGTTTGCCTAATAGTTCATTTTTCGCGTTTGGCGGCATCTATACATGCCGGGGATTATATGTGCTGAGTACCGTCGATTTCGAGACACTTCGATTTTTGTCGCAAAAATGAATTGTCAGTGCCACTTTTTCAATGTTGTGGAGAAAATTTTTGTTTGCCTAATCGTTCATTTTTCACGTTTGGCGGCATCTATACATGCCTGGGAATATATGTGCGGAGTACCGTCGATTTCGAGAGATTCGATTTTTGTCGCAAAAATGAATTCTCAGTGCCACTTTTTCAATGTTGTGGAGAAAATCTTTGATTGCCTAACCGTTCATTTTTCGCGTTTGGCGGCATCTGTACATGCCTGGGAATATATGTGCTGAGTACCGTCGATTTCGAGACACTTCGATTTTTGTCGCAAAAATGAATTCTCAGTGCCACTTTTTCAATGTTGCGGAGAAAATCATTTGATTGCCTAATCGTTCATTTTTCGCGTTTGGCGGCATCTATGCATGCCAGGGAATATATCTGCTGAGTACCGCCGATTTGGAGACACTTCGATTTTTGTCGCAAAAATGAATTCTCAGTGCCACTTTTTCAATGTTGTGGGGAAAATCTTTGTTTGCCTATTCGTTCATTTTTCGCGTTTGGCGGGACCTATACATGCCTGGGAATATATGTGCTGAGTACCGTCGATTTCGAGACACTTCGATTTTTGTCGCAAAAATGAATTCTCAGTGCTACTTTTTCAATGTTGCGGGGAAAATCTTTGTTTGCCTAATCGTTCATTTTTCGCGTTCGGCGGCATCTATACATGCCTGGGAATATATGTGCTGAGTACCGTCGATTTCGAGACACTTCGATTTTTGTCGGAAAAATGAATTGTCAGTGCCACTTTTCAATGTTGTGGAGAAAACCTTTGTTTGCCTAATCGTTCTTTTTTCGCGTTTGGCGGCATCTATACATGCCTGGGAATATATGTGCTGAGTACCGTCGATTTCGAGACACATCGATTTTTGTCGCAAAAATGAATTCTCAGTGCCACTTTTTCAATGTTGTGGAGAAAATCTTTGTTTGCCTAATCGTTCATTTTTCGCGTTTGGCGGCATCTACACATGCCTGGGAATATATGTGCTGAGTACCGTCGATTTCGAGAGACTTCAATTTTTGTCGCAAAAATGAATTCTCAGTGCCACTTTTTCAATGTTGTGGAGAAAATCTTTGATTGCCTAATCGTTCATGTTCCTCGTTTGGCGGCATCTATACATGCCTGGGAATATATGTGCTGAGTACCGTCGATTTCGAGACACTCCGATTTTTGTCGCAAAAATGAATGCTCAGTGCCACTTTTTCAATGTTGTGGGGAAAATCTTTGTTTGCCTAATCGTTCATTTATCGCGTTTGGTGGCATCTATACATGCCTGGGAATATATGTGCTGAGTACCGCCGATTTCGAGACACTTCGATTTTTGTCGCAAAAATGAATTCTCAGTGCCACTTTTTCAATGTTGTGGGGAAAATCTTTGTTTGCCTGTTCGTTCATTTTTCGCGTTTGGCGGGACCTATACATGCCTGGGAATATATGTGCTGAGTACCGTCGATTTCGAGACACTTCGATTTTTGTCGCCAAAATGAATCCTCAGTGCCACTTTTTCAATGTTGTGACGAAAATCTTTGATTGCCTAATCGTTCATGTTTCTCGTTTGGCGGCATCTATACATGCCTGGGAATATATGTGCTGAGTACCGTCGATTTCGAGACACTTCGATTTTTGTCGCAAAAATGAATTCTCAGTGCCACTTTTTCAATGTTGTGGGGAAAATCTTTGTTTGCCTAATCGTTCATTTATCGCGTTTGGCGGCATCTATACATGCCTGGGAATATATGTGCTGAGTACCGTCCATTTCGAGACACTTCGACCTTTGTCGCAAAAATGAATTGTCAGTGCCACTTTTTCAATGTTGTGGAGAAAATCTTTGTTTGCCTAATCGTTCATTTTTCGCGTTTGGCGGCATCTATACATGCCTGGGAATATATGTGCTGAGTACCACCGATTTCGAGACACTTCGATTTTTGTCGCAAAAATGAATTCTCAGTGCCACTTTTTCAATGTTGTGGGGAAAATCTTTGTTTGCCTGTTCGTTCATTTTTCGCGTTTGGCGGGACCTATACATGCCTGGGAATATATGTGCTGAGTACCGTCGATTTCGAGACACTTCGATTTTTGGCGCAAAAATGAATTCTCAGTGCCACTTTTTCAATGTTGCGGGGAAAATCTTTGTTTGCCTAATAGTTCATTTTTCGCGTTCGGCGGCATCTATACATGCCGCTGATTATATGTGCTGAGTACCGTCGATTTCGAGACACTTCGATTTTTGTCGCAAAAATGTATTGTCAGTGCCACTTTTTCAATGTTGTGGAGAAACCTTTGTTTGCCTAATCGTTCTTTTTTCGCGTTTGGCGGCATCTATACATGCCTGGGAATATATGTGCTCAGCACCATCAATTTCGAGACACTTCGATTTTTGTCGCGAAAATGAATTCTCAGTGCCACTTTTTCAATGTTGTGGACAAAATCTTTGTTTGCCTAATCGTTCATTTTTCGCGTTTATCGGCATCTATACATGCGTGGGAATATATGTGCTGAGTACCGTCGATTTCGAGACACTTCGATTTTTGTCGCAAAAATGAATTCTCAGTGCCGCTTTTTCAATGTTGTGGAGAAAATCTTTGATTGCCTAATCGTTCATGTTCCTCGTTTGGCGGCATCTATACATGCCTGGGAATATATGTGCTGAGTACCGTCGATTTCGAGACACTTCGATTTTTGTCGCAAAAATGGATTCTCAGTGCCACTTTTTCAATGTTGTGGGGAAAATCTTTGTTTGCCTAATCGTTCATTTTTCGCGTTTGGCGGCATCTATACATGCCTGGGAATATATGTGCTGAGTACCGTCGATTTCGAGACACTTCGATTTTTGTCGCAAAAATGAATCCTCAGTGCCACTTTTTCAATGTTGTGACGAAAATCTTTGATTGCCTAATCGTTCATGTTTCTCGTTTGGCGGCATCTATACATGCCTGGGAATATATGTGCTGAGTACCGTCGATTTCGAGACACTTCGATTTTTGTCGCAAGAATGAATTCTCAGTGACACTTTTTCAATGTTGTGGGGAAAATCTTTGTTTGCCTGTTCGTTCATTTTTCGCGTTTGGCGGGACCTATACATGCCTGGGAATATATGTGCTGAGTACCGTCGATTTCGAGACACTCGATTTTTGTCGCAAAAATGAATTCTCAGTGCCACTTTTTCAATGTTGCGGGGAAAATCTTTGTTTGCCTAATAGTTCATTTTTCGCGTTTGGCGGCATCTATACATGCCGGGGATTATATGTGCTGAGTACCGTCGATTTCGAGACACTTCGATTTTTGTCGCAAAAATGAATTGTCAGTGCCACTTTTTCAATGTTGTGGAGAAACCTTTGTTTGCCTAATCGTTCTTTTTTCGTGTTTGGCGGCATCTATACATGCCTGGGAATATATGTGCTCAGCACCATCAATTTCGAGACACTTCGATTTTTGTCGCAAAAATGAATTTTCAGTGCCACTTTTTCAATGTTGTGGACAAAATCTTTGTTTGCCTAGTCGTTCATTTTTCGCGTTTGGCGGCATCTATACATGCCTGGGAATATATGTGCTGAGTACCGTCGATTTCGAGACACTTCGATTTTTGTCGCAAAAATGAATTCTTAGCGCCGCTTTTTCAATGTTGTGGAGAAAATCTTTGATTGCCTAATCGTTCATGTTCCTCGTTTGGCGGCATCTATACATGCCTGGGAATATATGTGCTGAGTACCGTCGATTTCGAGACACTCCGATTTTTGTCGCAAAAATGAATTCTCAGTGCCACTTTTTCAATGTTGTGGGGAAAATCTTTGTTTGCCTAATCGTTCATTTATCGCGTTTGGTGGCATCTATACATGCCTGGGAATATATGTGCTGAGTACCGCCGATTTCGAGACACTTCGATTTTTGTCGCAAAAATGAATTCTCAGTGCCACTTTTTCAATGTTGTGGGGAAAATCTTTGTTTGCCTGTTCGTTCATTTTTCGCGTTTGGCGGGACCTATACATGCCTGGGAATATATGTGCTGAGTACCGTCGATTTCGAGACACTTCGATTTTTGGCGCAAAAATTAATTCTCAGTGCCACTTTTTCAATGTTGCGGGGAAAATCTTTGTTTGCCTAATAGTTCATTTTTCGCGTTCGGCGGCATCTATACATGCCGCTGATTATATGCGCTGAGTACCGTCGATTTCGAGACACTTCGATTTTTGTCGCAAAAATGAATTGTCAGTGCCACTTTTTCAATGTTGTGGAGAAACCTTTGTTTGCCTAATCGTTCTTTTTTCGCGTTTGGCGGCATCTATACATGCCTGGGAATATATGTGCTCAGCACCATCAATTTCGAGACACTTCGATTTTTGTCGCGAAAATGAATTCTCAGTGCCACTTTTTCAATGTTGTGGACAAAATCTTTGTTTGCCTAATCGTTCATTTTTCGCGTTTGGCGGCATCTATACATGCGTGGGAATATATGTGCTGAGTACCGTCGATTTCGAGACACTTCGATTTTTGTCGCAAAAATGAATTCTCAGTGCCGCTTTTTCAATGTTGTGGAGAAAATCTTTGATTGCCTAATCGTTCATGTTCCTCGTTTGGCGGCATCTATACATGCCTGGGAATATATGTGCTGAGTACCGTCGATTTCGAGACACTTCGATTTTTGTCGCAAAAATGGATTCTCAGTGCCACTTTTTCAATGTTGTGGGGAAAATCTTTGTTTGCCTAATCGTTCATTTTTCGCGTTTGGCGGCATCTATACATGCCTGGGAATATATGTGCTGAGTACCGTCGATTTCGAGACACTTCGATTTTTGTCGCAAAAATGAATCCTCAGTGCCACTTTTTCAATGTTGTGACGAAAATCTTTGATTGCCTAATCGTTCATGTTTCTCGTTTGGCGGCATCTATACATGCCTGGGAATATATGTGCTGAGTACCGTCGATTTCGAGACACTTCGATTTTTGTCGCAAGAATGAATTCTCAGTGACACTTTTTCAATGTTGTGGGGAAAATCTTTGTTTGCCTGTTCGTTCATTTTTCGCGTTTGGCGGGACCTATACATGCCTGGGAATATATGTGCTGAGTACCGTCGATTTCGAGACACTCGATTTTTGTCGCAAAAATGAATTCTCAGTGCCACTTTTTCAATGTTGCGGGGAAAATCTTTGTTTGCCTAATAGTTCATTTTTCGCGTTTGGCGGCATCTATACATGCCGGGGATTATATGTGCTGAGTACCGTCGATTTCGAGACACTTCGATTTTTGTCGCAAAAATGAATTGTCAGTGCCACTTTTTCAATGTTGTGGAGAAAATTTTTGTTTGCCTAATCGTTCATTTTTCACGTTTGGCGGCATCTATACATGCCTGGGAATATATGTGCGGAGTACCGTCGATTTCGAGAGACTTCGATTTTTGTCGCAAAAATGAATTCTCAGTGCCACTTTTTCAATGTTGTGGAGAAAATCTTTGATTGCCTAACCGTTCATTTTTCGCGTTTGGCGGCATCTGTACATGCCTGGGAATATATGTGCTGAGTACCGTCGATTTCGAGACACTTCGATTTTTGTCGCAAAAATGAATTCTCAGTGCCACTTTTTCAATGTTGTGGAGAAAATGTTCGATTGCCTAATCGTTCATTTTTCGCGTTTGGCGGCATCTATACATGCCTGGGAATATATGTGCTGAGTACCGTCGATTTCGAGACACTTCGATTTTGGTCGCAAAAATGAATTCTCAGTGCCACTTTTTCAATGTTGCGGAGAAAATCATTTGATTGCCTAATCGTTCATTTTTCGCGTTTGGCGGCATCTATGCATGCCAGGGAATATATCTGCTGAGTACCGCCGATTTGGAGACACTTCGATTTTTGTCGCAAAAATGAATTCTCAGTGCCACTTTTTCAATGTTGTGGGGAAAATCTTTGTTTGCCTATTCGTTCATTTTTCGCGTTTGGCGGGACCTATACATGCCTGGGAATATATGTGCCGAGTACCGTCGATTTCGAGACACTTCGATTTTTGTCGCAAAAATGAATTCTCAGTGCCACTTTTTCAATGTTGCGGGGAAAATCTTTGTTTGCCTAATCGTTCATTTTTCGCGTTCGGCGGCATCTATACATGCCTGGGAATATATGTGCTGAGTACCGTCGATTTCGAGACACTTCGATTTTTGTCGGAAAAATGAATTGTCAGTGCCACTTTTCACTGTTGTGGAGAAAACCTTTGTTTGCCTAATCGTTCTTTTTTCGCGTTTGGCGGCATCTATACATGCCTGGGAATATATGTGCTGAGTACCGTCGATTTCGAGACACATCGATTTTTGTCGCAAAAATGAATTCTCAGTGCCACTTTTTCAATGTTGTGGAGAAAATCTTTGTTTGCCTAATCGTTCATTTTTCGCGTTTGGCGGCATCTACACATGCCTGGGAATATATGTGCTGAGTACCGTCGATTTCGAGAGACTTCAATTTTTGTCGCAAAAATGAATTCTCAGTGCCACTTTTTCAATGTTGTGGAGAAAATCTTTGATTGCCTAACCGTTCATTTTTCGCGTTTGGCGGCATCTATACATGCCTGGGAATATATGTGCTGAGTACCGTCGATTTCGAGACACTTCGATTTTTGTCGCAAAAATGAATGTCAGTGCCACTTTTTCAATGTTGTGGAGAAAATCTTTGATTGCCTAATCGTTCATTTTTCGCGTTTGGCGGCATCTATACATGCCTGGGAATATATGTGCTGAGTACCGTCGATTTCGAGACACATCGATTTTTGTCGCAAAAATGAATTCTCAGTGCCACTTTTTTAATGTTGTGGAGAAAATATTTGTTTGCCTAATCATTCATTTTTCGCGTTTGGCGGCATCTATACATGCCTGGGAATATATGTGCTGAGTACCGTCGATTTCGAGACACTTCGATTTTTGTCGCAAAAATGAATTCTCAGTGCCACTTTTTCAATGTTGTGGAGAAAATGTTCGATTGCCTAATCGTTCATTTTTCGCGTTTGGCGGCATCTATACATGCCTGGGAATATATGTGCTGAGTACCGTCGATTTCGAGACACTTCGATTTTGGTCGCAAAAATGAATTCTCAGTGCCACTTTTTCAATGTTGCGGAGAAAATCATTTGATTGCCTAATCGTTCATTTTTCGCGTTTGGCGGCATCTATGCATGCCAGGGAATATATCTGCTGAGTACCGCCGATTTCGAGACACTTCGATTTTTGTCGCAAAAATGAATTCTCAGTGCCACTTTTTCAATGTTGTGGGGAAAATCTTTGTTTGCCTATTCGTTCATTTTTCGCCTTTGGCGGGACCTATACATGCCTGGGAATATATGTGCTGAGTACCGTCGATTTCGAGACACTTCGATTTTTGTCGCAAAAATGAATTCTCAGTGCCACTTTTTCAATGTTGCGGGCAAAATCTTTGTTTGCCTAATCGTTCTTTTTTCGCGTTTGGCGGCATCTATACATGCCTGGGAATATATGTGCTGAGCACCATTGATTTCGAGACACTTCGATTTTTGTCGCAAAAAGGAATTGTCAGTGCCACTTTTTCAATGTTGTGGAGAAAATCTTTGTTTGCCTAATCGTTCATTTTTCGCGTTTGGTGGCATCTATACATGCCTGGGAATATATGTGCTGAGTACCGTCGATTTCGAGACACATCGATTTTTGTCGCAAAAATGAATTCTCAGTGCCACTTTTTCAATGTTGTGGAGAAAATCTTTGTTTGCCTAATCGTTCATTTTTCGCGTTTGGCGGCATCTACACATGCCTGGGAATATATGTGCTGAGTACCGTCGATTTCGAGAGAGTTCAATTTTTATCGCAAAAATGAATTCTCAGTGCCACTTTTTCAATGTTGTGGAGAAAATCTTTGATTGCCTAACCGTTCATTTTTCGCGTTTGGCGGCATCTATACATGCCTGGGAATATATGTGCTGAGTACCGTCGATTTCGAGACACTTCGATTTTTGTCGCAAAAATGAATTCTCAGTGCCACTTTTTCAATGTTGCGGAGAAAATCATTTGATTGCCTAATCGTTCATTTTTCGCGTTTGGCGGCATCTATGCATGCCTGGGAATATATGTGCTGAGCACCGCCGATTTCGAGACACTTCGATTTTTGTCGCAAAAATGAATTCTCAGTGACACTTTTTCAATGTTGTGGGGAAAATCTTTGTTTGCCTGTTCGTTCATTTTTCGCGTTTGGCGGCATCTACACATGCCTGGGAATATATGTGCTGAGTACCGTCGATTTCGAGAGACTTCAATTTTTGTCGCAAAAATGAATTCTCAGTGCCACTTTTTCAATGTTGTGGAGAAAATCTTCGATTGCCTAACCGTTCATTCTTCGCGTTTGGCGGCATCTATACATGCCTGGGAATATATGTGCTGAGTACCGTCGATTTCGAGTCACTTCGATTTTGGTCGCAAAAATGAATTCTCAGTGCCACTTTTTCAATGTTGCGGAGAAAATCATTTGATTGCCTAATCGTTCATTTTTCGCGTTTGGCGGCATCTATGCATGCCAGGGAATATATCTGCTGAGTACCGCCGATTTTGAGACACTTCGATTTTTGTCGCAAAAATGAATTGTCAGTGCCACTTTTTCAATGTTGTGGGGAAAATCTTTCTTTGCCTATTCGTTCATTTTTAGCGTTTGGCGGGACCTATACATGCCTGGGAATATATGTGCTGAGTACCGTCGATTTCGAGACACTTCGATTTTTGTCGCAAAAATGAATTGTCAGTGCCACTTTTTCAATGTTGTGGAGAAAATCTTTGTTTGCCTAATCGTTCATTTTTCACGTTTGGCGGCATCTATACATGCCTGGGAATATATGTGCGGAGTACCGTCGATTTCGAGAGACTTCAATTTTTGTCGCAAAAATGAATTCTCAGTGCCACTTTTTCAATGTTGTGGAGAAAATCTTTGATTGCCTAACCGTTCATTTTTCGCGTTTGGCGGCATCTATACATGCCTGGGAATATATGTGCTGAGTACCGTCGATTTCGAGACACTTCGATTTTTGTCGCAAAAATGAATGTCAGTGCCACTTTTTCAATGTTGTGGAGAAAATCTTTGATTGCCTAATCGTTCATTTTTCGCGTTTGGCGGCATCTATACATGCCTGGGAATATATGTGCTGAGTACCGTCGATTTCGAGACACATCGATTTTTGTCGCAAAAATGAATTCTCAGTGCCACTTTTTTAATGTTGTGGAGAAAATATTTGTTTGCCTAATCATTCATTTTTCGCGTTTGGCGGCATCTATACATGCCTGGGAATATATGTGCTGAGTACCGTCGATTTCGAGACACTTCGATTTTTGTCGCAAAAATGAATTCTCAGTGCCACTTTTTCAATGTTGTGGAGAAAATGTTCGATTGCCTAATCGTTCATTTTTCGCGTTTGGCGGCATCTATACATGCCTGGGAATATATGTGCTGAGTACCGTCGATTTCGAGACACTTCGATTTTGGTCGCAAAAATGAATTCTCAGTGCCACTTTTTCAATGTTGCGGAGAAAATCATTTGATTGCCTAATCGTTCATTTTTCGCGTTTGGCGGCATCTATGCATGCCAGGGAATATATCTGCTGAGTACCGCCGATTTCGAGACACTTCGATTTTTGTCGCAAAAATGAATTCTCAGTGCCACTTTTTCAATGTTGTGGGGAAAATCTTTGTTTGCCTATTCGTTCATTTTTCGCCTTTGGCGGGACCTATACATGCCTGGGAATATATGTGCTGAGTACCGTCGATTTCGAGACACTTCGATTTTTGTCGCAAAAATGAATTCTCAGTGCCACTTTTTCAATGTTGCGGGCAAAATCTTTGTTTGCCTAATCGTTCTTTTTTCGCGTTTGGCGGCATCTATACATGCCTGGGAATATATGTGCTGAGCACCATTGATTTCGAGACACTTCGATTTTTGTCGCAAAAAGGAATTGTCAGTGCCACTTTTTCAATGTTGTGGAGAAAATCTTTGTTTGCCTAATCGTTCATTTTTCGCGTTTGGTGGCATCTATACATGCCTGGGAATATATGTGCTGAGTACCGTCGATTTCGAGACACATCGATTTTTGTCGCAAAAATGAATTCTCAGTGCCACTTTTTCAATGTTGTGGAGAAAATCTTTGTTTGCCTAATCGTTCATTTTTCGCGTTTGGCGGCATCTACACATGCCTGGGAATATATGTGCTGAGTACCGTCGATTTCGAGAGAGTTCAATTTTTATCGCAAAAATGAATTCTCAGTGCCACTTTTTCAATGTTGTGGAGAAAATCTTTGATTGCCTAACCGTTCATTTTTCGCGTTTGGCGGCATCTATACATGCCTGGGAATATATGTGCTGAGTACCGTCGATTTCGAGACACTTCGATTTTTGTCGCAAAAATGAATTCTCAGTGCCACTTTTTCAATGTTGCGGAGAAAATCATTTGATTGCCTAATCGTTCATTTTTCGCGTTTGGCGGCATCTATGCATGCCTGGGAATATATGTGCTGAGCACCGCCGATTTCGAGACACTTCGATTTTTGTCGCAAAAATGAATTCTCAGTGACACTTTTTCAATGTTGTGGGGAAAATCTTTGTTTGCCTGTTCGTTCATTTTTCGCGTTTGGCGGCATCTACACATGCCTGGGAATATATGTGCTGAGTACCGTCGATTTCGAGAGACTTCAATTTTTGTCGCAAAAATGAATTCTCAGTGCCACTTTTTCAATGTTGTGGAGAAAATCTTCGATTGCCTAACCGTTCATTCTTCGCGTTTGGCGGCATCTATACATGCCTGGGAATATATGTGCTGAGTACCGTCGATTTCGAGTCACTTCGATTTTGGTCGCAAAAATGAATTCTCAGTGCCACTTTTTCAATGTTGCGGAGAAAATCATTTGATTGCCTAATCGTTCATTTTTCGCGTTTGGCGGCATCTATGCATGCCAGGGAATATATCTGCTGAGTACCGCCGATTTTGAGACACTTCGATTTTTGTCGCAAAAATGAATTGTCAGTGCCACTTTTTCAATGTTGTGGGGAAAATCTTTCTTTGCCTATTCGTTCATTTTTAGCGTTTGGCGGGACCTATACATGCCTGGGAATATATGTGCTGAGTACCGTCGATTTCGAGACACTTCGATTTTTGTCGCAAAAATGAATTGTCAGTGCCACTTTTTCAATGTTGTGGAGAAAATCTTTGTTTGCCTAATCGTTCATTTTTCACGTTTGGCGGCATCTATACATGCCTGGGAATATATGTGCGGAGTACCGTCGATTTCGAGACACTTCGATTTTTGTCGCAAAAATGAATTGTCAGTGCCACTTTTTCAATGTTGTGGAGAAAATCTTTGATTGCCTAATCGTTCATTTTTCGCGTTTGGCGGCATCTATACATGCCTGGGAATATATGTGCTGAGTACCGTCGATTTCGAGACACATCGATTTTTGTCGCAAAAATGAATTCTCAGTGCCACTTTTTTAATGTTGTGGAGAAAATATTTGTTTGCCTAATCATTCATTTTTCGCGTTTGGCGGCATCTATACATGCCTGGGAATATATGTGCTGAGTACCGTCGATTTCGAGACACTTCGATTTTTGTCGCAAAAATGAATTCTCAGTGCCACTTTTTCAATGTTGCGGGGAAAATCTTTGTTTGCCTAATCGTTCATTTTTCGCGTTCGGCGGCATCTATACATGCCTGGGAATATATGTGCTGAGTACCGTCGATTTCGAGACACTTCGATTTTTGTCGCAAAAATGAATTGTCAGTGCCACTTTTCAATGTTGTGGAGAAAACCTTTGTTTGCCTAATCGTTCTTTTTTCGCGTTTGGCGGCATCTATACATGCCTGGGAATATATGTGCTGAGCACCATTGATTTCGAGACACTTCGATTTTTGTCGCAAAAATGAATTGTCAGTGCCACTTTTTCAATGTTGTGGGGAAAATCTTTCTTTGCCTATTCGTTCATTTTTAGCGTTTGGCGGGACCTATACATGCCTGGGAATATATGTGCTGAGTACCGTCGATTTCGAGACACTTCGATTTTTGTCGCAAAAATGAATTGTCAGTGCCACTTTTTCAATGTTGTGGAGAAAATCTTTGTTTGCCTAATCGTTGATTTTTCACGTTTGGCGGCATCTATACATGCCTGGGAATATATGTGCGGAGTACCGTCGATTTCGAGACACTTCGATTTTTGTCGCAAAAATGAATTGTCAGTGCCACTTTTTCAATGTTGTGGAGAAAATCTTTGATTGCCTAATCGTTCATTTTTCGCGTTTGGCGGCATCTATACATGCCTGGGAATATATGTGCTGAGTACCGTCGATTTCGAGACACATCGATTTTTGTCGCAAAAATGAATTCTCAGTGCCACTTTTTTAATGTTGTGGAGAAAATATTTGTTTGCCTAATCATTCATTTTTCGCGTTTGGCGGCATCTATACATGCCTGGGAATATATTTGCTGAGTACCGTCGATTTCGAGAGACTTCGATTTTTGTCGCAAAAATGAATTCTCAGTGCCACTTTTTCAATGTTGTGGAGAAAATCTTTGATTGCCTAACCGTTCATTTTTCGCGTTTGGCGGCATCTATACATGCCTGGGAATATATGTGCTGAGTACCGTCGATTTCGAGACACTTCAATTTTTGTCGCAAAAATGAATTCTCAGTGCCACTTTTTCAATGTTGTGGAGAAAATGTTCGATTGCCTAATCGTTCATTTTTCGCGTTTGGCGGCATCTATACATGCCTGGGAATATATGTGCCGAGTACCGTCGATTTCGAGAGACTTCGATTTTTGTCGCAAAAATGAATTCTCAGTGCCACTTTTTCAATGTTGTGGAGAAAATCTTTGATTGCCTAACCGTTCATTTTTCGCGTTTGGCGGCATCTGTACATGCCTGGGAATATATGTGCTGAGTACCGTCGATTTCGAGACACTTCGATTTTTGTCGCAAAAATGAATTCTCAGTGCCACTTTTTCAATGTTGTGGAGAAAATGTTCGATTGCCTAATCGTTCATTTTTCGCGTTTGGCGGCATCTATACATGCCTGGGAATATATGTGCTGAGTACCGTCGATTTCGAGACACTTCGATTTTTGTCGCAAAAATGAATTGTCAGTGCCACTTTTTCAATGTTGTGGAGAAAATCTTTGTTTGCCTAATCGTTCATTTTTCACGTTTGGCGGCATCTATACATGCCTGGGAATATATGTGCGGAGTACCGTCGATTTCGAGACACTTCGATTTTTGTCGCAAAAATGAATTGTCAGTGCCACTTTTTCAATGTTGTGGAGAAAATCTTTGATTGCCTAATCGTTCATTTTTCGCGTTTGGCGGCATCTATACATGCCTGGGAATATATGTGCTGAGTACCGTCGATTTCGAGACACATCGATTTTTGTCGCAAAAATGAATTCTCAGTGCCACTTTTTTAATGTTGTGGAGAAAATATTTGTTTGCCTAATCATTCATTTTTCGCGTTTGGCGGCATCTATACATGCCTGGGAATATATGTGCTGAGTACCGTCGATTTCGAGACACTTCGATTTTTGTCGCAAAAATGAATTCTCAGTGCCACTTTTTCAATGTTGCGGGGAAAATCTTTGTTTGCCTAATCGTTCATTTTTCGCGTTCGGCGGCATCTATACATGCCTGGGAATATATGTGCTGAGTACCGTCGATTTCGAGACACTTCGATTTTTGTCGCAAAAATGAATTGTCAGTGCCACTTTTCAATGTTGTGGAGAAAACCTTTGTTTGCCTAATCGTTCTTTTTTCGCGTTTGGCGGCATCTATACATGCCTGGGAATATATGTGCTGAGCACCATTGATTTCGAGACACTTCGATTTTTGTCGCAAAAATGAATTGTCAGTGCCACTTTTTCAATGTTGTGGGGAAAATCTTTCTTTGCCTATTCGTTCATTTTTAGCGTTTGGCGGGACCTATACATGCCTGGGAATATATGTGCTGAGTACCGTCGATTTCGAGACACTTCGATTTTTGTCGCAAAAATGAATTGTCAGTGCCACTTTTTCAATGTTGTGGAGAAAATCTTTGTTTGCCTAATCGTTGATTTTTCACGTTTGGCGGCATCTATACATGCCTGGGAATATATGTGCGGAGTACCGTCGATTTCGAGACACTTCGATTTTTGTCGCAAAAATGAATTGTCAGTGCCACTTTTTCAATGTTGTGGAGAAAATCTTTGATTGCCTAATCGTTCATTTTTCGCGTTTGGCGGCATCTATACATGCCTGGGAATATATGTGCTGAGTACCGTCGATTTCGAGACACATCGATTTTTGTCGCAAAAATGAATTCTCAGTGCCACTTTTTTAATGTTGTGGAGAAAATATTTGTTTGCCTAATCATTCATTTTTCGCGTTTGGCGGCATCTATACATGCCTGGGAATATATTTGCTGAGTACCGTCGATTTCGAGAGACTTCGATTTTTGTCGCAAAAATGAATTCTCAGTGCCACTTTTTCAATGTTGTGGAGAAAATCTTTGATTGCCTAACCGTTCATTTTTCGCGTTTGGCGGCATCTATACATGCCTGGGAATATATGTGCTGAGTACCGTCGATTTCGAGACACTTCAATTTTTGTCGCAAAAATGAATTCTCAGTGCCACTTTTTCAATGTTGTGGAGAAAATGTTCGATTGCCTAATCGTTCATTTTTCGCGTTTGGCGGCATCTATACATGCCTGGGAATATATGTGCCGAGTACCGTCGATTTCGAGACACTTCGATTTTGGTCGCAAAAATGAATTCTCAGTGCCACTTTTTCAATGTTGCGGAAAAAATCATTTGATTGCCTAATCGTTCATTTTTCGCGTTTGGCGGCATCTATGCATGCCAGGGAATATATCTGCTGAGTACCGCCGATTTGGAGACACTTCGATTTTTGTCGCAAAAATGAATTCTCAGTGCCACTTTTTCAATGTTGTGGAGAAAATCTTTGTTTGCCTAATCGTTCATTTTTCGCGTTTGGCGGCATCTATACATGCCTGGGAATATATGTGCTGAGTACCACCGATTTCGAGACACTTCGATTTTTGTCGCAAAAATGAATTCTCAGTGCCACTTTTTCAATGTTGTGGGGAAAATCTTTGTTTGCCTGTTCGTTCATTTTTCGCGTTTGGCGGGACCTATACATGCCTGGGAATATATGTGCTGAGTACCGTCGATTTCGAGACACTTCGATTTTTGGCGCAAAAATGAATTCTCAGTGCCACTTTTTCAATGTTGCGGGGAAAATCTTTGTTTGCCTAATAGTTCATTTTTCGCGTTCGGCGGCATCTATACATGCCGCTGATTATATGTGCTGAGTACCGTCGATTTCGAGACACTTCGATTTTTGTCGCAAAAATGTATTGTCAGTGCCACTTTTTCAATGTTGTGGAGAAACCTTTGTTTGCCTAATCGTTCTTTTTTCGCGTTTGGCGGCATCTATACATGCCTGGGAATATATGTGCTCAGCACCATCAATTTCGAGACACTTCGATTTTTGTCGCGAAAATGAATTCTCAGTGCCACTTTTTCAATGTTGTGGACAAAATCTTTGTTTGCCTAATCGTTCATTTTTCGCGATTATCGGCATCTATACATGCGTGGGAATATATGTGCTGAGTACCGTCGATTTCGAGACACTTCGATTTTTGTCGCAAAAATGAATTCTCAGTGCCGCTTTTTCAATGTTGTGGAGAAAATCTTTGATTGCCTAATCGTTCATGTTCCTCGTTTGGCGGCATCTATACATGCCTGGGAATATATGTGCTGAGTACCGTCGATTTCGAGACACTTCGATTTTTGTCGCAAAAATGGATTCTCAGTGCCACTTTTTCAATGTTGTGGGGAAAATCTTTGTTTGCCTAATCGTTCATTTTTCGCGTTTGGCGGCATCTATACATGCCTGGGAATATATGTGCTGAGTACCGTCGATTTCGAGACACTTCGATTTTTGTCGCAAAAATGAATCCTCAGTGCCACTTTTTCAATGTTGTGACGAAAATCTTTGATTGCCTAATCGTTCATGTTTCTCGTTTGGCGGCATCTATACATGCCTGGGAATATATGTGCTGAGTACCGTCGATTTCGAGACACTTCGATTTTTGTCGCAAGAATGAATTCTCAGTGACACTTTTTCAATGTTGTGGGGAAAATCTTTGTTTGCCTGTTCGTTCATTTTTCGCGTTTGGCGGGACCTATACATGCCTGGGAATATATGTGCTGAGTACCGTCGATTTCGAGACACTCGATTTTTGTCGCAAAAATGAATTCTCAGTGCCACTTTTTCAATGTTGCGGGGAAAATCTTTGTTTGCCTAATAGTTCATTTTTCGCGTTTGGCGGCATCTATACATGCCGGGGATTATATGTGCTGAGTACCGTCGATTTCGAGACACTTCGATTTTTGTCGCAAAAATGAATTGTCAGTGCCACTTTTTCAATGTTGTGGAGAAACCTTTGTTTGCCTAATCGTTCTTTTTTCGTGTTTGGCGGCATCTATACATGCCTGGGAATATATGTGCTCAGCACCATCAATTTCGAGACACTTCGATTTTTGTCGCAAAAATGAATTTTCAGTGCCACTTTTTCAATGTTGTGGACAAAATCTTTGTTTGCCTAGTCGTTCATTTTTCGCGTTTGGCGGCATCTATACATGCCTGGGAATATATGTGCTGAGTACCGTCGATTTCGAGACACTTCGATTTTTGTCGCAAAAATGAATTCTTAGCGCCGCTTTTTCAATGTTGTGGAGAAAATCTTTGATTGCCTAATCGTTCATGTTCCTCGTTTGGCGGCATCTATACATGCCTGGGAATATATGTGCTGAGTACCGTCGATTTCGAGACACTCCGATTTTTGTCGCAAAAATGAATTCTCAGTGCCACTTTTTCAATGTTGTGGGGAAAATCTTTGTTTGCCTAATCGTTCATTTATCGCGTTTGGTGGCATCTATACATGCCTGGGAATATATGTGCTGAGTACCGCCGATTTCGAGACACTTCGATTTTTGTCGCAAAAATGAATTCTCAGTGCCACTTTTTCAATGTTGTGGGGAAAATCTTTGTTTGCCTGTTCGTTCATTTTTCGCGTTTGGCGGGACCTATACATGCCTGGGAATATATGTGCTGAGTACCGTCGATTTCGAGACACTTCGATTTTTGGCGCAAAAATTAATTCTCAGTGCCACTTTTTCAATGTTGCGGGGAAAATCTTTGTTTGCCTAATAGTTCATTTTTCGCGTTCGGCGGCATCTATACATGCCGCTGATTATATGCGCTGAGTACCGTCGATTTCGAGACACTTCGATTTTTGTCGCAAAAATGAATTGTCAGTGCCACTTTTTCAATGTTGTGGAGAAACCTTTGTTTGCCTAATCGTTCTTTTTTCGCGTTTGGCGGCATCTATACATGCCTGGGAATATATGTGCTCAGCACCATCAATTTCGAGACACTTCGATTTTTGTCGCGAAAATGAATTCTCAGTGCCACTTTTTCAATGTTGTGGACAAAATCTTTGTTTGCCTAATCGTTCATTTTTCGCGTTTGGCGGCATCTATACATGCGTGGGAATATATGTGCTGAGTACCGTCGATTTCGAGACACTTCGATTTTTGTCGCAAAAATGAATTCTCAGTGCCGCTTTTTCAATGTTGTGGAGAAAATCTTTGATTGCCTAATCGTTCATGTTCCTCGTTTGGCGGCATCTATACATGCCTGGGAATATATGTGCTGAGTACCGTCGATTTCGAGACACTTCGATTTTTGTCGCAAAAATGGATTCTCAGTGCCACTTTTTCAATGTTGTGGGGAAAATCTTTGTTTGCCTAATCGTTCATTTTACGCGTTTGGCGGCATCTATACATGCCTGGGAATATATGTGCTGAGTACCGTCGATTTCGAGACACTTCGATTTTTGTCGCAAAAATGAATCCTCAGTGCCACTTTTTCAATGTTGTGACGAAAATCTTTGATTGCCTAATCGTTCATGTTTCTCGTTTGGCGGCATCTATACATGCCTGGGAATATATGTGCTGAGTACCGTCGATTTCGAGACACTTCGATTTTTGTCGCAAGAATGAATTCTCAGTGACACTTTTTCAATGTTGTGGGGAAAATCTTTGTTTGCCTGTTCGTTCATTTTTCGCGTTTGGCGGGACCTATACATGCCTGGGAATATATGTGCTGAGTACCGTCGATTTCGAGACACTCGATTTTTGTCGCAAAAATGAATTCTCAGTGCCACTTTTTCAATGTTGCGGGGAAAATCTTTGTTTGCCTAATAGTTCATTTTTCGCGTTTGGCGGCATCTATACATGCCGGGGATTATATGTGCTGAGTACCGTCGATTTCGAGACACTTCGATTTTTGTCGCAAAAATGAATTGTCAGTGCCACTTTTTCAATGTTGTGGAGAAAATTTTTGTTTGCCTAATCGTTCATTTTTCACGTTTGGCGGCATCTGTACATGCCTGGGAATATATGTGCTGAGTACCGTCGATTTCGAGACACTTCGATTTTTGTCGCAAAAATGAATTCTCAGTGCCACTTTTTCAATGTTGTGGAGAAAATGTTCGATTGCCTAATCGTTCATTTTTCGCGTTTGGCGGCATCTATACATGCCTGGGAATATATGTGCTGAGTACCGTCGATTTCGAGACACTTCGATTTTGGTCGCAAAAATGAATTCTCAGTGCCACTTTTTCAATGTTGCGGAGAAAATCATTTGATTGCCTAATCGTTCATTTTTCGCGTTTGGCGGCATCTATGCATGCCAGGGAATATATCTGCTGAGTACCGCCGATTTGGAGACACTTCGATTTTTGTCGCAAAAATGAATTCTCAGTGCCACTTTTTCAATGTTGTGGGGAAAATCTTTGTTTGCCTATTCGTTCATTTTTCGCGTTTGGCGGGACCTATACATGCCTGGGAATATATGTGCCGAGTACCGTCGATTTCGAGACACTTCGATTTTTGTCGCAAAAATGAATTCTCAGTGCCACTTTTTCAATGTTGCGGGGAAAATCTTTGTTTGCCTAATCGTTCATTTTTCGCGTTCGGCGGCATCTATACATGCCTGGGAATATATGTGCCGAGTACCGTCGATTTCGAGACACTCGATTTTTGTCGCAAAAATGAATTCTCAGTGCCACTTTTTCAATGTTGCGGGGAAAATCTTTGTTTGCCTAATAGTTCATTTTTCGCGTTTGGCGGCATCTATACATGCCGGGGATTATATGTGCTGAGTACCGTCGATTTCGAGACACTTCGATTTTTGTCGCAAAAATGAATTGTCAGTGCCACTTTTTCAATGTTGTGGAGAAAATTTTTGTTTGCCTAATCGTTCATTTTTCACGTTTGGCGGCATCTGTACATGCCTGGGAATATATGTGCTGAGTACCGTCGATTTCGAGACACTTCGATTTTTGTCGCAAAAATGAATTCTCAGTGCCACTTTTTCAATGTTGTGGAGAAAATGTTCGATTGCCTAATCGTTCATTTTTCGCGTTTGGCGGCATCTATACATGCCTGGGAATATATGTGCTGAGTACCGTCGATTTCGAGACACTTCGATTTTGGTCGCAAAAATGAATTCTCAGTGCCACTTTTTCAATGTTGCGGAGAAAATCATTTGATTGCCTAATCGTTCATTTTTCGCGTTTGGCGGCATCTATGCATGCCAGGGAATATATCTGCTGAGTACCGCCGATTTGGAGACACTTCGATTTTTGTCGCAAAAATGAATTCTCAGTGCCACTTTTTCAATGTTGTGGGGAAAATCTTTGTTTGCCTATTCGTTCATTTTTCGCGTTTGGCGGGACCTATACATGCCTGGGAATATATGTGCCGAGTACCGTCGATTTCGAGACACTTCGATTTTTGTCGCAAAAATGAATTCTCAGTGCCACTTTTTCAATGTTGCGGGGAAAATCTTTGTTTGCCTAATAGTTCATTTTTCGCGTTTGGCGGCATCTATACATGCCGGGGATTATATGTGCTGAGTACCGTCGATTTCGAGACACTTCGATTTTTGTCGCAAAAATGAATTGTCAGTGCCACTTTTTCAATGTTGTGGAGAAAATTTTTGTTTGCCTAATCGTTCATTTTTCACGTTTGGCGGCATCTGTACATGCCTGGGAATATATGTGCTGAGTACCGTCGATTTCGAGACACTTCGATTTTTGTCGCAAAAATGAATTCTCAGTGCCACTTTTTCAATGTTGTGGAGAAAATGTTCGATTGCCTAATCGTTCATTTTTCGCGTTTGGCGGCATCTATACATGCCTGGGAATATATGTGCTGAGTACCGTCGATTTCGAGACACTTCGATTTTGGTCGCAAAAATGAATTCTCAGTGCCACTTTTTCAATGTTGCGGAGAAAATCATTTGATTGCCTAATCGTTCATTTTTCGCGTTTGGCGGCATCTATGCATGCCAGGGAATATATCTGCTGAGTACCGCCGATTTGGAGACACTTCGATTTTTGTCGCAAAAATGAATTCTCAGTGCCACTTTTTCAATGTTGTGGGGAAAATCTTTGTTTGCCTATTCGTTCATTTTTCGCGTTTGGCGGGACCTATACATGCCTGGGAATATATGTGCCGAGTACCGTCGATTTCGAGACACTTCGATTTTTGTCGCAAAAATGAATTCTCAGTGCCACTTTTTCAATGTTGCGGGGAAAATCTTTGTTTGCCTAATCGTTCATTTTTCGCGTTCGGCGGCATCTATACATGCCTGGGAATATATGTGCCGAGTACCGTCGATTTCGAGACACTTCGATTTTTGTCGGAAAAATGAATTGTCAGTGCCACTTTTCACTGTTGTGGAGAAAACCTTTGTTTGCCTAATCGTTCTTTTTTCGCGTTTGGCGGCATCTATACATGCCTGGGAATATATGTGCTGAGTACCGTCGATTTCGAGACACATCGATTTTTGTCGCAAAAATGAATTCTCAGTGCCACTTTTTCAATGTTGTGGAGAAAATCTTTGTTTGCCTAATCGTTCATTTTTCGCGTTTGGCGGCATCTACACATGCCTGGGAATATATGTGCTGAGTACCGTCGATTTCGAGAGACTTCAATTTTTGTCGCAAAAATGAATTCTCAGTGCCACTTTTTCAATGTTGTGGAGAAAATCTTTGATTGCCTAACCGTTCATTTTTCGCGTTTGGCGGCATCTATACATGCCTGGGAATATATGTGCCGAGTACCGTCGATTTCGAGACACTTCGATTTTTGTCGCAAAAATGAATTCTCAGTGCCACTTTTTCAATGTTGCGGGGAAAATCTTTGTTTGCCTAATCGTTCTTTTTTCGCGTTTGGCGGCATCTATACATGCCTGGGAATATATGTGCTCAGCACCATCAATTTCGAGACACTTCGATTTTTGTCGCGAAAATGAATTCTCAGTGCCACTTTTTCAATGTTGTGGACAAAATCTTTGTTTGCCTAATCGTTCATTTTTCGCGTTTGGCGGCATCTATACATGCGTGGGAATATATGTGCTGAGTACCGTCGATTTCGAGACACTTCGATTTTTGTCGCAAAAATGAATTCTCAGTGCCGCTTTTTCAATGTTGTGGAGAAAATCTTTGATTGCCTAATCGTTCATGTTCCTCGTTTGGCGGCATCTATACATGCCTGGGAATATATGTGCTGAGTACCGTCGATTTTCGAGACACTTCGATTTTTGTCGCAAAAATGGATTCTCAGTGCCACTTTTTCAATGTTGTGGGGAAAATCTTTGTTTGCCTAATCGTTCATTTTACGCGTTTGGCGGCATCTATACATGCCTGGGAATATATGTGCTGAGTACCGTCGATTTCGAGACACTTCGATTTTTGTCGCAAAAATGAATCCTCAGTGCCACTTTTTCAATGTTGTGACGAAAATCTTTGATTGCCTAATCGTTCATGTTTCTCGTTTGGCGGCATCTATACATGCCTGGGAATATATGTGCTGAGTACCGTCGATTTCGAGACACTTCGATTTTTGTCGCAAGAATGAATTCTCAGTGACACTTTTTCAATGTTGTGGGGAAAATCTTTGTTTGCCTGTTCGTTCATTTTTCGCGTTTGGCGGGACCTATACATGCCTGGGAATATATGTGCTGAGTACCGTCGATTTCGAGACACTCGATTTTTGTCGCAAAAATGAATTCTCAGTGCCACTTTTTCAATGTTGCGGGGAAAATCTTTGTTTGCCTAATAGTTCATTTTTCGCGTTTGGCGGCATCTATACATGCCGGGGATTATATGTGCTGAGTACCGTCGATTTCGAGACACTTCGATTTTTGTCGCAAAAATGAATTGTCAGTGCCACTTTTTCAATGTTGTGGAGAAAATTTTTGTTTGCCTAATCGTTCATTTTTCACGTTTGGCGGCATCTGTACATGCCTGGGAATATATGTGCTGAGTACCGTCGATTTCGAGACACTTCGATTTTTGTCGCAAAAATGAATTCTCAGTGCCACTTTTTCAATGTTGTGGAGAAAATGTTCGATTGCCTAATCGTTCATTTTTCGCGTTTGGCGGCATCTATACATGCCTGGGAATATATGTGCTGAGTACCGTCGATTTCGAGACACTTCGATTTTGGTCGCAAAAATGAATTCTCAGTGCCACTTTTTCAATGTTGCGGAGAAAATCATTTGATTGCCTAATCGTTCATTTTTCGCGTTTGGCGGCATCTATGCATGCCAGGGAATATATCTGCTGAGTACCGCCGATTTGGAGACACTTCGATTTTTGTCGCAAAAATGAATTCTCAGTGCCACTTTTTCAATGTTGTGGGGAAAATCTTTGTTTGCCTATTCGTTCATTTTTCGCGTTTGGCGGGACCTATACATGCCTGGGAATATATGTGCCGAGTACCGTCGATTTCGAGACACTTCGATTTTTGTCGCAAAAATGAATTCTCAGTGCCACTTTTTCAATGTTGCGGGGAAAATCTTTGTTTGCCTAATCGTTCATTTTTCGCGTTCGGCGGCATCTATACATGCCTGGGAATATATGTGCCGAGTACCGTCGATTTCGAGACACTCGATTTTTGTCGCAAAAATGAATTCTCAGTGCCACTTTTTCAATGTTGCGGGGAAAATCTTTGTTTGCCTAATAGTTCATTTTTCGCGTTTGGCGGCATCTATACATGCCGGGGATTATATGTGCTGAGTACCGTCGATTTCGAGACACTTCGATTTTTGTCGCAAAAATGAATTGTCAGTGCCACTTTTTCAATGTTGTGGAGAAAATTTTTGTTTGCCTAATCGTTCATTTTTCACGTTTGGCGGCATCTGTACATGCCTGGGAATATATGTGCTGAGTACCGTCGATTTCGAGACACTTCGATTTTTGTCGCAAAAATGAATTCTCAGTGCCACTTTTTCAATGTTGTGGAGAAAATGTTCGATTGCCTAATCGTTCATTTTTCGCGTTTGGCGGCATCTATACATGCCTGGGAATATATGTGCTGAGTACCGTCGATTTCGAGACACTTCGATTTTGGTCGCAAAAATGAATTCTCAGTGCCACTTTTTCAATGTTGCGGAGAAAATCATTTGATTGCCTAATCGTTCATTTTTCGCGTTTGGCGGCATCTATGCATGCCAGGGAATATATCTGCTGAGTACCGCCGATTTGGAGACACTTCGATTTTTGTCGCAAAAATGAATTCTCAGTGCCACTTTTTCAATGTTGTGGGGAAAATCTTTGTTTGCCTATTCGTTCATTTTTCGCGTTTGGCGGGACCTATACATGCCTGGGAATATATGTGCCGAGTACCGTCGATTTCGAGACACTTCGATTTTTGTCGCAAAAATGAATTCTCAGTGCCACTTTTTCAATGTTGCGGGGAAAATCTTTGTTTGCCTAATAGTTCATTTTTCGCGTTTGGCGGCATCTATACATGCCGGGGATTATATGTGCTGAGTACCGTCGATTTCGAGACACTTCGATTTTTGTCGCAAAAATGAATTGTCAGTGCCACTTTTTCAATGTTGTGGAGAAAATTTTTGTTTGCCTAATCGTTCATTTTTCACGTTTGGCGGCATCTGTACATGCCTGGGAATATATGTGCTGAGTACCGTCGATTTCGAGACACTTCGATTTTTGTCGCAAAAATGAATTCTCAGTGCCACTTTTTCAATGTTGTGGAGAAAATGTTCGATTGCCTAATCGTTCATTTTTCGCGTTTGGCGGCATCTATACATGCCTGGGAATATATGTGCTGAGTACCGTCGATTTCGAGACACTTCGATTTTGGTCGCAAAAATGAATTCTCAGTGCCACTTTTTCAATGTTGCGGAGAAAATCATTTGATTGCCTAATCGTTCATTTTTCGCGTTTGGCGGCATCTATGCATGCCAGGGAATATATCTGCTGAGTACCGCCGATTTGGAGACACTTCGATTTTTGTCGCAAAAATGAATTCTCAGTGCCACTTTTTCAATGTTGTGGGGAAAATCTTTGTTTGCCTATTCGTTCATTTTTCGCGTTTGGCGGGACCTATACATGCCTGGGAATATATGTGCCGAGTACCGTCGATTTCGAGACACTTCGATTTTTGTCGCAAAAATGAATTCTCAGTGCCACTTTTTCAATGTTGCGGGGAAAATCTTTGTTTGCCTAATCGTTCATTTTTCGCGTTCGGCGGCATCTATACATGCCTGGGAATATATGTGCCGAGTACCGTCGATTTCGAGACACTTCGATTTTTGTCGGAAAAATGAATTGTCAGTGCCACTTTTCACTGTTGTGGAGAAAACCTTTGTTTGCCTAATCGTTCTTTTTTCGCGTTTGGCGGCATCTATACATGCCTGGGAATATATGTGCTGAGTACCGTCGATTTCGAGACACATCGATTTTTGTCGCAAAAATGAATTCTCAGTGCCACTTTTTCAATGTTGTGGAGAAAATCTTTGTTTGCCTAATCGTTCATTTTTCGCGTTTGGCGGCATCTACACATGCCTGGGAATATATGTGCTGAGTACCGTCGATTTCGAGAGACTTCAATTTTTGTCGCAAAAATGAATTCTCAGTGCCACTTTTTCAATGTTGTGGAGAAAATCTTTGATTGCCTAACCGTTCATTTTTCGCGTTTGGCGGCATCTATACATGCCTGGGAATATATGTGCTGAGTACCGTCGATTTCGAGACACTTCGATTTTTGTCGCAAAAATGAATGTCAGTGCCACTTTTTCAATGTTGTGGAGAAAATCTTTGATTGCCTAATCGTTCATTTTTCGCGTTTGGCGGCATCTATACATGCCTGGGAATATATGTGCTGAGTACCGTCGATTTCGAGACACATCGATTTTTGTCGCAAAAATGAATTCTCAGTGCCACTTTTTTAATGTTGTGGAGAAAATATTTGTTTGCCTAATCATTCATTTTTCGCGTTTGGCGGCATCTATACATGCCTGGGAATATATGTGCATAGTACCGTCGATTTCGAGACACTTCAATTTTTGTCGCAAAAATGAATTCTCAGTGCCACTTTTTCAATGTTGTGGAGAAAATGTTCGATTGCCTAATCGTTCATTTTTCGCGTTTGGCGGCATCTATACATGCCTGGGAATATATGTGCTGAGTACCGTCGATTTCGAGACACTTCGATTTTGGTCGCAAAAATGAATTCTCAGTGCCACTTTTTCAATGTTGCGGAGAAAATCATTTGATTGCCTAATCGTTCATTTTTCGCGTTTGGCGGCATCTATGCATGCCAGGGAATATATCTGCTGAGTACCGCCGATTTTGAGACACTTCGATTTTTGTCGCAAAAATGAATTGTCAGTGCCACTTTTTCAATGTTGTGGGGAAAATCTTTCTTTGCCTATTCGTTCATTTTTAGCGTTTGGCGGGACCTATACATGCCTGGGAATATATGTGCTGAGTACCGTCGATTTCGAGACACTTCGATTTTTGTCGCAAAAATGAATTGTCAGTGCCACTTTTTCAATGTTGTGGAGAAAATCTTTGTTTGCCTAATCGTTCATTTTTCACGTTTGGCGGCATCTATACATGCCTGGGAATATATGTGCGGAGTACCGTCGATTTCGAGACACTTCGATTTTTGTCGCAAAAATGAATTGTCAGTGCCACTTTTTCAATGTTGTGGAGAAAATCTTTGATTGCCTAATCGTTCATTTTTCGCGTTTGGCGGCATCTATACATGCCTGGGAATATATGTGCTGAGTACCGTCGATTTCGAGACACATCGATTTTTGTCGCAAAAATGAATTCTCAGTGCCACTTTTTTAATGTTGTGGAGAAAATATTTGTTTGCCTAATCATTCATTTTTCGCGTTTGGCGGCATCTATACATGCCTGGGAATATATGTGCTGAGTACCGTCGATTTCGAGACACTTCGATTTTTGTCGCAAAAATGAATTCTCAGTGCCACTTTTTCAATGTTGCGGGGAAAATCTTTGTTTGCCTAATCGTTCATTTTTCGCGTTCGGCGGCATCTATACATGCCTGGGAATATATGTGCTGAGTACCGTCGATTTCGAGACACTTCGATTTTTGTCGCAAAAATGAATTGTCAGTGCCACTTTTCAATGTTGTGGAGAAAACCTTTGTTTGCCTAATCGTTCTTTTTTCGCGTTTGGCGGCATCTATACATGCCTGGGAATATATGTGCTGAGCACCATTGATTTCGAGACACTTCGATTTTTGTCGCAAAAATGAATTGTCAGTGCCACTTTTTCAATGTTGTGGGGAAAATCTTTCTTTGCCTATTCGTTCATTTTTAGCGTTTGGCGGGACCTATACATGCCTGGGAATATATGTGCTGAGTACCGTCGATTTCGAGACACTTCGATTTTTGTCGCAAAAATGAATTGTCAGTGCCACTTTTTCAATGTTGTGGAGAAAATCTTTGTTTGCCTAATCGTTGATTTTTCACGTTTGGCGGCATCTATACATGCCTGGGAATATATGTGCGGAGTACCGTCGATTTCGAGACACTTCGATTTTTGTCGCAAAAATGAATTGTCAGTGCCACTTTTTCAATGTTGTGGAGAAAATCTTTGATTGCCTAATCGTTCATTTTTCGCGTTTGGCGGCATCTATACATGCCTGGGAATATATGTGCTGAGTACCGTCGATTTCGAGACACATCGATTTTTGTCGCAAAAATGAATTCTCAGTGCCACTTTTTTAATGTTGTGGAGAAAATATTTGTTTGCCTAATCATTCATTTTTCGCGTTTGGCGGCATCTATACATGCCTGGGAATATATTTGCTGAGTACCGTCGATTTCGAGAGACTTCGATTTTTGTCGCAAAAATGAATTCTCAGTGCCACTTTTTCAATGTTGTGGAGAAAATCTTTGATTGCCTAACCGTTCATTTTTCGCGTTTGGCGGCATCTATACATGCCTGGGAATATATGTGCTGAGTACCGTCGATTTCGAGACACTTCAATTTTTGTCGCAAAAATGAATTCTCAGTGCCACTTTTTCAATGTTGTGGAGAAAATGTTCGATTGCCTAATCGTTCATTTTTCGCGTTTGGCGGCATCTATACATGCCTGGGAATATATGTGCCGAGTACCGTCGATTTCGAGACACTTCGATTTTGGTCGCAAAAATGAATTCTCAGTGCCACTTTTTCAATGTTGCGGAGAAAATCATTTGATTGCCTAATCGTTCATTTTTCGCGTTTGGCGGCATCTATGCATGCCAGGGAATATATCTGCCGAGTACCGCCGATTTGGAGACACTTCGATTTTTGTCGCAAAAATGAATTCTCAGTGCCACATTTTCAATGTTGTGGGGAAAATCTTTGTTTGCCTATTCGTTCATTTTTCGCGTTTGGCGGGACCTATACATGCCTGGGAATATATGTGCTGAGTACCGTCGATTTCGAGACACTTCGATTTTTGTCGCAAAAATGAATTCTCAGTGCCACTTTTTCAATGTTGCGGGGAAAATCTTTGTTTGCCTAATCGTTCATTTTTCGCGTTCGGCGGCATCTATACATGCCTGGGAATATATGTGCTGAGTACCGTCGATTTCGAGACACTTCGATTTTTGTCGCAAAAATGAATTGTCAGTGCCACTTTTCAATGTTGTGGAGAAAACCTTTGTTTGCCTAATCGTTCTTTTTTCGCGTTTGGCGGCATCTATACATGCCTGGGAATATATGTGCTGAGCACCATTGATTTCGAGACACTTCGATTTTTGTCGCAAAAAGGAATTGTCAGTGCCACTTTTTCAATGTTGTGGAGAAAATCTTTGTTTGCCTAATCGTTCATTTTTCGCGTTTGGTGGCATCTATACATGCCTGGGAATATATGTGCTGAGTACCGTCGATTTCGAGACACATCGATTTTTGTCGCAAAAATGAATTCTCAGTGCCACTTTTTCAATGTTGTGGAGAAAATCTTTGTTTGCCTAATCGTTCATTTTTCGCGTTTGGCGGCATCTACACATGCCTGGGAATATATGTGCTGAGTACCGTCGATTTCGAGAGACTTCAATTTTTGTCGCAAAAATGAATTCTCAGTGCCACTTTTTCAATGTTGTGGAGAAAATCTTTGATTGCCTAACCGTTCATTTTTCGCGTTTGGCGGCATCTATACATGCCTGGGAATATATGTGCTGAGTACCGTCGATTTCGAGACACTTCGATTTTTGTCGCAAAAATGAATTCTCAGTGCCACTTTTTCAATGTTGCGGAGAAAATCATTTGATTGCCTAATCGTTCATTTTTCGCGTTTGGCGGCATCTATGCATGCCTGGGAATATATGTGCTGAGCACCGCCGATTTCGAGACACTTCGATTTTTGTCGCAAAAATGAATTCTCAGTGCCACTTTTTCAATGTTGTGGAGAAAATCTTCGATTGCCTAACCGTTCATTTTTCGCGTTTGGCGGCATCTATACATGCCTGGGAATATATGTGCTGAGTACCGTCGATTTCGAGTCACTTCGATTTTGGTCGCAAAAATGAATTCTCAGTGCCACTTTTTCAATGTTGCGGAGAAAATCATTTGATTGCCTAATCGTTCATTTTTCGCGTTTGGCGGCATCTATGCATGCCAGGGAATATATCTGCTGAGTACCGCCGATTTTGAGACACTTCGATTTTTGTCGCAAAAATGAATTGTCAGTGCCACTTTTTCAATGTTGTGGGGAAAATCTTTCTTTGCCTATTCGTTCATTTTTAGCGTTTGGCGGGACCTATACATGCCTGGGAATATATGTGCTGAGTACCGTCGATTTCGAGACACTTCGATTTTTGTCGCAAAAATGAATTCTCAGTGCCACTTTTTTAATGTTGTGGAGAAAATATTTGTTTGCCTAATCATTCATTTTTCGCGTTTGGCGGCATCTATACATGCCTGGGAATATATTTGCTGAGTACCGTCGATTTCGAGAGACTTCGATTTTTGTCGCAAAAATGAATTCTCAGTGCCACTTTTTCAATGTTGTGGAGAAAATCTTTGATTGCCTAACCGTTCATTTTTCGCGTTTGGCGGCATCTATACATGCCTGGGAATATATGTGCTGAGTACCGTCGATTTCGAGACACTTCGATTTTTGTCGCAAAAATGAATTCTCAGTGCCACTTTTTCAATGTTGTGGAGAAAATGTTCGATTGCCTAATCGTTCATTTTTCGCGTTTGGCGGCATCTATACATGCCTGGGAATATATGTGCTGAGTACCGTCGATTTCGAGACACTTCAATTTTTGTCGCAAAAATGAATTCTCAGTGCCACTTTTTCAATGTTGTGGAGAAAATGTTCGATTGCCTAATCGTTCATTTTTCGCGTTTGGCGGCATCTATACATGCCTGGGAATATATGTGCCGAGTACCGTCGATTTCGAGACACTTCGATTTTGGTCGCAAAAATGAATTCTCAGTGCCACTTTTTCAATGTTGCGGAGAAAATCATTTGATTGCCTAATCGTTCATTTTTCGCGTTTGGCGGCATCTATGCATGCCAGGGAATATATCTGCTGAGTACCGCCGATTTGGAGACACTTCGATTTTTGTCGCAAAAATGAATTCTCAGTGCCACATTTTCAATGTTGTGGGGAAAATCTTTGTTTGCCTATTCGTTCATTTTTCGCGTTTGGCGGGACCTATACATGCCTGGGAATATATGTGCTGAGTACCGTCGATTTCGAGACACTTCGATTTTTGTCGCAAAAATGAATTCTCAGTGCCACTTTTTCAATGTTGCGGGGAAAATCTTTGTTTGCCTAATCGTTCATTTTTCGCGTTCGGCGGCATCTATACATGCCTGGGAATATATGTGCTGAGTACCGTCGATTTCGAGACACTTCGATTTTTGTCGCAAAAATGAATTGTCAGTGCCACTTTTCAATGTTGTGGAGAAAACCTTTGTTTGCCTAATCGTTCTTTTTTCGCGTTTGGCGGCATCTATACATGCCTGGGAATATATGTGCTGAGCACCATTGATTTCGAGACACTTCGATTTTTGTCGCAAAAAGGAATTGTCAGTGCCACTTTTTCAATGTTGTGGAGAAAATCTTTGTTTGCCTAATCGTTCATTTTTCGCGTTTGGTGGCATCTATACATGCCTGGGAATATATGTGCTGAGTACCGTCGATTTCGAGACACATCGATTTTTGTCGCAAAAATGAATTCTCAGTGCCACTTTTTCAATGTTGTGGAGAAAATCTTTGTTTGCCTAATCGTTCATTTTTCGCGTTTGGCGGCATCTACACATGCCTGGGAATATATGTGCTGAGTACCGTCGATTTCGAGAGACTTCAATTTTTGTCGCAAAAATGAATTCTCAGTGCCACTTTTTCAATGTTGTGGAGAAAATCTTTGATTGCCTAACCGTTCATTTTTCGCGTTTGGCGGCATCTATACATGCCTGGGAATATATGTGCTGAGTACCGTCGATTTCGAGACACTTCGATTTTTGTCGCAAAAATGAATTCTCAGTGCCACTTTTTCAATGTTGCGGAGAAAATCATTTGATTGCCTAATCGTTCATTTTTCGCGTTTGGCGGCATCTATGCATGCCTGGGAATATATGTGCTGAGCACCGCCGATTTCGAGACACTTCGATTTTTGTCGCAAAAATGAATTCTCAGTGCCACTTTTTCAATGTTGTGGAGAAAATCTTCGATTGCCTAACCGTTCATTTTTCGCGTTTGGCGGCATCTATACATGCCTGGGAATATATGTGCTGAGTACAGTCGATTTCGAGTCACTTCGATTTTGGTCGCAAAAATGAATTCTCAGTGCCACTTTTTCAATGTTGCGGAGAAAATCATTTGATTGCCTAATCGTTCATTTTTCGCGTTTGGCGGCATCTATGCATGCCAGGGAATATATCTGCTGAGTACCGCCGATTTTGAGACACTTCGATTTTTGTCGCAAAAATGAATTGTCAGTGCCACTTTTTCAATGTTGTGGGGAAAATCTTTCTTTGCCTATTCGTTCATTTTTAGCGTTTGGCGGGACCTATACATGCCTGGGAATATATGTGCTGAGTACCGTCGATTTCGAGACACTTCGATTTTTGTCGCAAAAATGAATTCTCAGTGCCACTTTTTTAATGTTGTGGAGAAAATATTTGTTTGCCTAATCATTCATTTTTCGCGTTTGGCGGCATCTATACATGCCTGGGAATATATTTGCTGAGTACCGTCGATTTCGAGAGACTTCGATTTTTGTCGCAAAAATGAATTCTCAGTGCCACTTTTTCAATGTTGTGGAGAAAATCTTTGATTGCCTAACCGTTCATTTTTCGCGTTTGGCGGCATCTATACATGCCTGGGAATATATGTGCTGAGTACCGTCGATTTCGAGACACTTCGATTTTTGTCGCAAAAATGAATTCTCAGTGCCACTTTTTCAATGTTGTGGAGAAAATGTTCGATTGCCTAATCGTTCATTTTTCGCGTTTGGCGGCATCTATACATGCCTGGGAATATATGTGCTGAGTACCGTCGATTTCGAGACACTTCGATTTTGGTCGCAAAAATGAATTCTCAGTGCCACTTCTTAAATGTTGCGGAGAAAATCATTTGATTGCCTAATCGTTCATTTTTCGCGTTTGGCGGCATCTATGCATGCCAGGGAATATATCTGCTGAGTACCGCCGATTTGGAGACACTTCGATTTTTGTCGCAAAAATGAATTCTCAGTGCCACTTTTTCAATGTTGTGGGGAAAATCTTTGTTTGCCTATTCGTTCATTTTTCGCGTTTGGCGGGACCTATACATGCCTGGGAATATATGTGCTGAGTACCGTCGATTTCGAGACACTTCGATTTTTGTCGCAAAAATGAATTCTCAGTGCCACTTTTTCAATGTTGCGGGGAAAATCTTTGTTTGCCTAATCGTTCATTTTTCGCGTTCGGCGGCATCTATACATGCCTGGGAATATATGTGCTGAGTACCGTCGATTTCGAGACACTTCGATTTTTGTCGGAAAAATGAATTGTCAGTGCCACTTTTCAATGTTGTGGAGAAAACCTTTGTTTGCCTAATCGTTCTTTTTTCGCGTTTGGCGGCATCTATACATGCCTGGGAATATATGTGCTGAGCACCATTGATTTCGAGACACTTCGATTTTTGTCGCAAAAAGGAATTGTCAGTGCCACTTTTTCAATGTTGTGGAGAAAATCTTTGTTTGCCTAATCGTTCATTTTTCGCGTTTGGCGGCATCTATACATGCCTGGGAATATATGTGCTGAGTACCGTCGATTTCGAGACACATCGATTTTTGTCGCAAAAATGAATTCTCAGTGCCACTTTTTCAATGTTGTGGAGAAAATCTTTGTTTGCCTAATCGTTCATTTTTCGCGTTTGGCGGCATCTACACATGCCTGGGAATATATGTGCTGAGTACCGTCGATTTCGAGAGACTTCAATTTTTGTCGCAAAAATGAATTCTCAGTGCCACTTTTTCAATGTTGTGGAGAAAATCTTTGATTGCCTAACCGTTCATTTTTCGCGTTTGGCGGCATCTATACATGCCTGGGAATATATGTGCTGAGTGCCGTCGATTTCGAGACACTCGATTTTTGTCGCAAAAATGAATTCTCAGTGCCACTTTTTCAATGTTGTGGAGAAAATCTTCGATTGCCTAATCGTTCATTTTTCGCGTTTGGCGGCATCTATACATGCCTGGGAATATATGTGCTGAGTACCGTCGATTTCGAGACACTTCGATTTTGGTCGCAAAAATGAATTCTCAGTGCCACTTTTTCAATGTTGCGGAGAAAATCATTTGATTGCCTAATCGTTCATTTTTCGCGTTTGGCGGCATCTATGCATGCCAGGGAATATATCTGCTGAGTACCGCCGATTTTGAGACACTTCGATTTTTGTCGCAAAAATGAATTCTCAGTGCCACTTTTTCAATGTTGTGGGGAAAATCTTTGTTTGCCTATTCGTTCATTTTTAGCGTTTGGCGGGACCTATACATGCCTGGGAATATATGTGCGGAGTACCGTCGATTTCGAGACACTTCGATTTTTGTCGCAAAAATGAATTGTCAGTGCCACTTTTTCAATGTTGTGGAGAAAATCTTTGATTGCCTAATCGTTCATTTTTCGCGTTTGGCGGCATCTATACATGCCTGGGAATATATGTGCTGAGTACCGTCGATTTCGAGAGACTTCAATTTTTGTCGCAAAAATGAATTCTCAGTGCCACTTTTTCAATGTTGTGGAGAAAATCTTTGATTGCCTAACCGTTCATTTTTCGCGTTTGGCGGCATCTATACATGCCTGGGAATATATGTGCTGAGTACCGTCGATTTCGAGACACTTCGATTTTTGTCGCAAAAATGAATTCTCAGTGCCACTTTTTCAATGTTGCGGAGAAAATCATTTGATTGCCTAATCGTTCATTTTTCGCGTTTGGCGGCATCTATGCATGCCTGGGAATATATGTGCTGAGCACCGCCGATTTCGAGACACTTCGATTTTTGTCGCAAAAATGAATTCTCAGTGCCACTTTTTCAATGTTGTGGAGAAAATCTTCGATTGCCTAACCGTTCATTTTTCGCGTTTGGCGGCATCTATACATGCCTGGGAATATATGTGCTGAGTACAGTCGATTTCGAGTCACTTCGATTTTGGTCGCAAAAATGAATTCTCAGTGCCACTTTTTCAATGTTGCGGAGAAAATCATTTGATTGCCTAATCGTTCATTTTTCGCGTTTGGCGGCATCTATGCATGCCAGGGAATATATCTGCTGAGTACCGCCGATTTTGAGACACTTCGATTTTTGTCGCAAAAATGAATTGTCAGTGCCACTTTTTCAATGTTGTGGGGAAAATCTTTCTTTGCCTATTCGTTCATTTTTAGCGTTTGGCGGGACCTATACATGCCTGGGAATATATGTGCTGAGTACCGTCGATTTCGAGACACTTCGATTTTTGTCGCAAAAATGAATTCTCAGTGCCACTTTTTTAATGTTGTGGAGAAAATATTTGTTTGCCTAATCATTCATTTTTCGCGTTTGGCGGCATCTATACATGCCTGGGAATATATTTGCTGAGTACCGTCGATTTCGAGAGACTTCGATTTTTGTCGCAAAAATGAATTCTCAGTGCCACTTTTTCAATGTTGTGGAGAAAATCTTTGATTGCCTAACCGTTCATTTTTCGCGTTTGGCGGCATCTATACATGCCTGGGAATATATGTGCTGAGTACCGTCGATTTCGAGACACTTCGATTTTTGTCGCAAAAATGAATTCTCAGTGCCACTTTTTCAATGTTGTGGAGAAAATGTTCGATTGCCTAATCGTTCATTTTTCGCGTTTGGCGGCATCTATACATGCCTGGGAATATATGTGCTGAGTACCGTCGATTTCGAGACACTTCGATTTTGGTCGCAAAAATGAATTCTCAGTGCCACTTCTTAAATGTTGCGGAGAAAATCATTTGATTGCCTAATCGTTCATTTTTCGCGTTTGGCGGCATCTATGCATGCCAGGGAATATATCTGCTGAGTACCGCCGATTTGGAGACACTTCGATTTTTGTCGCAAAAATGAATTCTCAGTGCCACTTTTTCAATGTTGTGGGGAAAATCTTTGTTTGCCTATTCGTTCATTTTTCGCGTTTGGCGGGACCTATACATGCCTGGGAATATATGTGCTGAGTACCGTCGATTTCGAGACACTTCGATTTTTGTCGCAAAAATGAATTCTCAGTGCCACTTTTTCAATGTTGCGGGGAAAATCTTTGTTTGCCTAATCGTTCATTTTTCGCGTTCGGCGGCATCTATACATGCCTGGGAATATATGTGCTGAGTACCGTCGATTTCGAGACACTTCGATTTTTGTCGGAAAAATGAATTGTCAGTGCCACTTTTCAATGTTGTGGAGAAAACCTTTGTTTGCCTAATCGTTCTTTTTTCGCGTTTGGCGGCATCTATACATGCCTGGGAATATATGTGCTGAGCACCATTGATTTCGAGACACTTCGATTTTTGTCGCAAAAAGGAATTGTCAGTGCCACTTTTTCAATGTTGTGGAGAAAATCTTTGTTTGCCTAATCGTTCATTTTTCGCGTTTGGCGGCATCTATACATGCCTGGGAATATATGTGCTGAGTACCGTCGATTTCGAGACACATCGATTTTTGTCGCAAAAATGAATTCTCAGTGCCACTTTTTCAATGTTGTGGAGAAAATCTTTGTTTGCCTAATCGTTCATTTTTCGCGTTTGGCGGCATCTACACATGCCTGGGAATATATGTGCTGAGTACCGTCGATTTCGAGAGACTTCAATTTTTGTCGCAAAAATGAATTCTCAGTGCCACTTTTTCAATGTTGTGGAGAAAATCTTTGATTGCCTAACCGTTCATTTTTCGCGTTTGGCGGCATCTATACATGCCTGGGAATATATGTGCTGAGTGCCGTCGATTTCGAGACACTCGATTTTTGTCGCAAAAATGAATTCTCAGTGCCACTTTTTCAATGTTGTGGAGAAAATCTTCGATTGCCTAATCGTTCATTTTTCGCGTTTGGCGGCATCTATACATGCCTGGGAATATATGTGCTGAGTACCGTCGATTTCGAGACACTTCGATTTTGGTCGCAAAAATGAATTCTCAGTGCCACTTTTTCAATGTTGCGGAGAAAATCATTTGATTGCCTAATCGTTCATTTTTCGCGTTTGGCGGCATCTATGCATGCCAGGGAATATATCTGCTGAGTACCGCCGATTTTGAGACACTTCGATTTTTGTCGCAAAAATGAATTCTCAGTGCCACTTTTTCAATGTTGTGGGGAAAATCTTTGTTTGCCTATTCGTTCATTTTTAGCGTTTGGCGGGACCTATACATGCCTGGGAATATATGTGCGGAGTACCGTCGATTTCGAGACACTTCGATTTTTGTCGCAAAAATGAATTGTCAGTGCCACTTTTTCAATGTTGTGGAGAAAATCTTTGATTGCCTAATCGTTCATTTTTCGCGTTTGGCGGCATCTATACATGCCTGGGAATATATGTGCTGAGTACCGTCGATTTCGAGAGACTTCAATTTTTGTCGCAAAAATGAATTCTCAGTGCCACTTTTTCAATGTTGTGGAGAAAATCTTTGATTGCCTAACTGTTCATTTTTCGCGTTTGGCGGCATCTATACATGCCTGGGAATATATGTGCTGAGTACCGTCGATTTCGAGACACTCGATTTTTGTCGCAAAAATGAATTCTCAGTGCCACTTTTTCAATGTTGTGGAGAAAATCTTCGATTGCCTAATCGTTCATTTTTCGCGTTTGGCGGCATCTATACATGCCTGGGAATATATGTGCTGAGTACCGTCGATTTCGAGACACTTCGATTTTGGTCGCAAAAATGAATTCTCAGTGCCACTTTTTCAATGTTGCGGGGAAAATCTTTGTATGCCTAATCGTTCATTTTTCGCGTTCGGCGGCATCTATACATGCCTGGGAATATATGTGCTGAGTACCGTCGATTTCGAGACACTTCGATTTTTGTCGCAAAAATGAATTGTCAGTGCCACTTTTCAATGTTGTGGAGAAAACCTTTGTTTGCCTAATCGTTCTTTTTTCGCGTTTGGCGGCATCTATACATGCCTGGGAATATATGTGCTGAGCACCATTGATTTCGAGACACTTCGATTTTTGTCGCAAAAAGGAATTGTCAGTGCCTCTTTTTCAATGTTGCGGAGAAAATCATTTGATTGCCTAATCGTTCATTTTTCGCGTTTGGCGGCATCTATGCATGCCAGGGAATATATCTGCTGAGTACCGCCGATTTTGAGACACTTCGATTTTTGTCGCAAAAATGAATTCTCAGTGCCACTTTTTCAATGTTGCGGGGAAAATCTTTGTTTGCCTATTCGTTCATTTTTAGCGTTTGGCGGCATCTATACATGCCTGGGAATATATGTGCTGAGTACCGTCGATTTCGAGACACTTCGATTTTTGTCGCAAAAATGAATTCTCAGTGCCACTTTTTCAATGTTGTGGAGAAAATGTTCGATTGCCTAATCGTTCATTTTTCGCGTTTGGCGGCATCTATACATGCCTGGGAATATATGTGCTGAGTACCGTCGATTTCGAGACACTTCGATTTTGGTCGCAAAAATGAATTCTCAGTGCCACTTTTTCAATGTTGCGGAGAAAATCATTTGATTGCCTAATCGTTCATTTTTCGCGTTTGGCGGCATCTATGCATGCCAGGGAATATATCTGCTGAGTACCGCCGATTTCGAGACACTTCGTTTTTTGTCGCAAAAATGAATTCTCAGTGCCACTTTTTCAATGTTGTGGGGAAAATCTTTGTTTGCCTATTCGTTCATTTTTCGCGTTTGGCGGGACCTATACATGCCCTGGAATATATGTGCTGAGTACCGTCGACTTCGAGACACTTCGATTTTTGTCGCAAAAATGAATTCTCAGTGCCACTTTTTCAATGTTGCGGGGAAAATCTTTGTTTGCCTAATCGTTCATTTTTCGCGTTCGGCGGCATCTATACATGCCTGGGAATATATGTGCTGAGTATCGTCGATTTCGAGACACTTCGATTTTTGTCGCAAAAATGAATAGTCAGTGCCACTTTTCAATGTTGTGGAGAAAACCTTTGTTTGCCTAATCGTTCTTTGTTCGCGTTTGGCGGCATCTATACATGCCTGGGAATATATGTGCTGAGCACCATTGATTTCGAGACACTTCGATTTTTGTCGCAAAAAGGAATTGTCAGTGCCACTTTTTCAATGTTGTGGAGAAAATCTTTGTTTGCCTAATCGTTCATTTTTCGCGTTTGGCGGCATCTATACATGCCTGGGAATATATGTGCTGAGTACCGTCGATTTCGAGACACATCGATTTTTGTCGCAAAAATGAATTCTCAGTGCCACTTTTTCAATGTTGTGGAGAAAATCTTTGTTTGCCTAATCGTTCATTTTTCGCGTTTGGCGGCATCTACACATGCCTGGGAATATATGTGCTGAGTACCGTCGATTTCGAGAGACTTCAATTTTTGTCGCAAAAATGAATTCTCAGTGCCACTTTTTCAATGTTGTGGAGAAAATCTTTGATTGCCTAACCGTTCATCTTTCGCGTTTGGCGGCATCTATACATGCCTGGGAATATATGTGCCGAGTACCGTCGATTTCGAGACACTCGATTTTTGTCGCAAAAATGAATTCTCAGTGCCACTTTTTCAATGTTGTGGAGAAAATCTTCGATTGCCTAATCGTTCATTTTTCGCGTTTGGCGGCATCTATACATGCCTGGGAATATATGTGCTGAGTACCGTCGATTTCGAGACACTTCGATTTTGGTCGCAAAAATGAATTCTCAGTGCCACTTTTTCAATGTTGCGGAGAAAATCATTTGATTGCCTAATCGTTCATTTTTCGCGTTTGGCGGCATCTATGCATGCCAGGGAATATATCTGCCGAGTACCGCCGATTTTGAGACACTTCGATTTTTGTCGCAAAAATGAATTCTCAGTGCCACTTTTTCAATGTTGTGGGGAAAATCTTTGTTTGCCTATTCGTTCATTTTTAGCGTTTGGCGGGACCTATACATGCCTGGGAATATATGTGCGGAGTACCGTCGATTTCGAGACACTTCGATTTTTGTCACAAAAATGAATTGTCAGTGCCACTTTTTCAATGTTGTGGAGAAAATCTTTGATTGCCTAATCGTTCATTTTTCGCGTTTGGCGGCATCTATACGTGCCTGGGAATATATGTGCTGAGTACCGTCGATTTCGAGACACATCGATTTTTGTCGCAAAAATGAATTCTCAGTGCCACTTTTTCAATGTTGTGGAGAAAATCTTTGTTTGCCTAATCGTTCATTTTTCGCGTTTGGCGGCATCTACACATGCCTGGGAATATATGTGCTGAGTACCGTCGATTTCGAGAGACTTCAATTTTTGTCGCAAAAATGAATTCTCAGTGCCACTTTTTCAATGTTGTGGAGAAAATCTTTGATTGCCTAACCGTTCATTTTTCGCGTTTGGCGGCATCTATACATGCCTGGGAATATATGTGCTGAGTACCGTCGATTTCGAGACACTCGATTTTTGTCGCAAAAATGAATTCTCAGTGCCACTTTTTCAATGTTGTGGAGAAAATCTTCGATTGCCTAATCGTTCATTTTTCGCGTTTGGCGGCATCTATACATGCCTGGGAATATATGTGCTGAGTACCGTCGATTTCGAGACACTTCGATTTTGGTCGCAAAAATGAATTCTCAGTGCCACTTTTTCAATGTTGCGGGGAAAATCTTTGTATGCCTAATCGTTCATTTTTCGCGTTCGGCGGCATCTATACATGCCTGGGAATATATGTGCTGAGTACCGTCGATTTCGAGACACTTCGATTTTTGTCGCAAAAATGAATTGTCAGTGCCACTTTTCAATGTTGTGGAGAAAACCTTTGTTTGCCTAATCGTTCTTTTTTCGCGTTTGGCGGCATTTATACATGCCTGGGAATATATGTGCTGAGCACCATTGATTTCGAGACACTTCGATTTTTGTCGCAAAAAGGAATTGTCAGTGCCTCTTTTTCAATGTTGCGGAGAAAATCATTTGATTGCCTAATCGTTCATTTTTCGCGTTTGGCGGCATCTATGCATGCCAGGGAATATATCTGCTGAGTACCGCCGATTTTGAGACACTTCGATTTTTGTCGCAAAAATGAATTCTCAGTGCCACTTTTTCAATGTTGCGGGGAAAATCTTTGTTTGCCTATTCGTTCATTTTTAGCGTTTGGCGGCATCTATACATGCCTGGGAATATGTGTGCGGAGTACCGTCGATTTCGAGACACTTCGATTTTTGTCGCAAAAATGAATTCTCAGTGCCACTTTTTTAATGTTGTGGAGAAAATATTTGTTTGCCTAATCATTCATTTTTCGCGTTTGGCGGCATCTATACATGCCTGGGAATATATTTGCTGAGTACCGTCGATTTCGAGAGACTTCGATTTTTATCGCAAAAATGAATTCTCAGTGCCACTTTTTCAATGTTGTGGAGAAAATCTTTGATTGCCTAACCGTTCATTTTTCGCGTTTGGCGGCATCTATACATGCCTGGGAATATATGTGCTGAGTACCGTCGATTTCGAGACACTTCGATTTTTGTCGCAAAAATGAATTCTCAGTGCCACTTTTTCAATGTTGTGGAGAAAATGTTCGATTGCCTAATCGTTCATTTTTCGCGTTTGGCGGCATCTATACATGCCTGGGAATATATGTGCTGAGTACCGTCGATTTCGAGACACTTCGATTTTGGTCGCAAAAATGAATTCTCAGTGCCACTTTTTCAATGTTGCGGAGAAAATCATTTGATTGCCTAATCGTTCATTTTTCGCGTTTGGCGGCATCTATGCATGCCAGGGAATATATCTGCTGAGTACCGCCGATTTCGAGACACTTCGTTTTTTGTCGCAAAAATGAATTCTCAGTGCCACTTTTTCAATGTTGTGGGGAAAATCTTTGTTTGCCTATTCGTTCATTTTTCGCGTTTGGCGGGACCTATACATGCCTGGGAATATATGTGCTGAGTACCGTCGACTTCGAGACACTTCGATTTTTGTCGCAAAAATGAATTCTCAGTGCCACTTTTTCAATGTTGCGGGGAAAATCTTTGTTTGCCTAATCGTTCATTTTTCGCGTTCGGCGGCATCTATACATGCCTGGGAATATATGTGCTGAGTTTCGTCGATTTCGAGACACTTCGATTTTTGTCGCAAAAATGAATTGTCAGTGCCACTTTTCAATGTTGTGGAGAAAACCTTTGTTTGCCTAATCGTTCTTTGTTCGCGTTTGGCGGCATCTATACATGCCTGGGAATATATGTGCTGAGCACCATTGATTTCGAGACACTTCGATTTTTGTCGCAAAAAGGAATTGTCAGTGCCACTTTTTCAATGTTGTGGAGAAAATCTTTGTTTGCCTAATCGTTCATTTTTCGCGTTTGGCGGCATCTATACATGCCTGGGAATATATGTGCTGAGTACCGTCGATTTCGAGACACATCGATTTTTGTCGCAAAAATGAATTCTCAGTGCCACTTTTTCAATGTTGTGGAGAAAATCTTTGTTTGCCTAATCGTTCATTTTTCGCGTTTGGCGGCATCTACACATGCCTGGGAATATATGTGCTGAGTACCGTCGATTTCGAGAGACTTCAATTTTTGTCGCAAAAATGAATTCTCAGTGCCACTTTTTCAATGTTGTGGAGAAAATCTTTGATTGCCTAACCGTTCATCTTTCGCGTTTGGCGGCATCTATACATGCCTGGGAATATATGTGCTGAGTACCGTCGATTTCGAGACACTCGATTTTTGTCGCAAAAATGAATTCTCAGTGCCACTTTTTCAATGTTGTGGAGAAAATCTTCGATTGCCTAATCGTTCATTTTTCGCGTTTGGCGGCATCTATACATGCCTGGGAATATATGTGCTGAGTACCGTCGATTTCGAGACACTTCGATTTTGGTCGCAAAAATGAATTCTCAGTGCCACTTTTTCAATGTTGCGGAGAAAATCATTTGATTGCCTAATCGTTCATTTTTCGCGTTTGGCGGCATCTATGCATGCCAGGGAATATATCTGCCGAGTACCGCCGATTTTGAGACACTTCGATTTTTGTCGCAAAAATGAATTCTCAGTGCCACTTTTTCAATGTTGTGGGGAAAATCTTTGTTTGCCTATTCGTTCATTTTTAGCGTTTGGCGGGACCTATACATGCCTGGGAATATATGTGCGGAGTACCGTCGATTTCGAGACACTTCGATTTTTGTCACAAAAATGAATTGTCAGTGCCACTTTTTCAATGTTGTGGAGAAAATCTTTGATTGCCTAATCGTTCATTTTTCGCGTTTGGCGGCATCTATACGTGCCTGGGAATATATGTGCTGAGTACCGTCGATTTCGAGACACATCGATTTTTGTCGCAAAAATGAATTCTCAGTGCCACTTTTTCAATGTTGTGGAGAAAATCTTTGTTTGCCTAATCGTTCATTTTTCGCGTTTGGCGGCATCTACACATGCCTGGGAATATATGTGCTGAGTACCGTCGATTTCGAGAGACTTCAATTTTTGTCGCAAAAATGAATTCTCAGTGCCACTTTTTCAATGTTGTGGAGAAAATCTTTGATTGCCTAACCGTTCATTTTTCGCGTTTGGCGGCATCTATACATGCCTGGGAATATATGTGCTGAGTACCGTCGATTTCGAGACACTCGATTTTTGTCGCAAAAATGAATTCTCAGTGCCACTTTTTCAATGTTGTGGAGAAAATCTTCGATTGCCTAATCGTTCATTTTTCGCGTTTGGCGGCATCTATACATGCCTGGGAATATATGTGCTGAGTACCGTCGATTTCGAGACACTTCGATTTTGGTCGCAAAAATGAATTCTCAGTGCCACTTTTTCAATGTTGCGGAGAAAATCATTTGATTGCCTAATCGTTCATTTTTCGCGTTTGGCGGCATCTATGCATGCCAGGGAATATATCTGCTGAGTACCGCCGATTTTGAGACACTTCGATTTTTGTTGCAAAAATGAATTCTCAGTGCCACTTTTTCAATGTTGTGGGGAAAATCTTTGTTTGCCTATTCGTTCATTTTTAGCGTTTGGCGGGACCTATACATGCCTGGGAATATATGTGCGGAGTACCGTCGATTTCGAGACACTTCGATTTTTGTCGCAAAAATGAATTGTCAGTGCCACTTTTTCAATGTTGTGGAGAAAATCTTTGATTGCCTAATCGTTCATTTTTCGCGTTTGGCGGCATCTATACATGCCTGGGAATATATGTGCTGAGTACCGTCGATTTCGAGAGACTTCAATTTTTGTCGCAAAAATGAATTCTCAGTGCCACTTTTTCAATGTTGTGGAGAAAATCTTTGATTGCCTAACTGTTCATTTTTCGCGTTTGGCGGCATCTATACATGCCTGGGAATATATGTGCTGAGTACCGTCGATTTCGAGACACTCGATTTTTGTCGCAAAAATGAATTCTCAGTGCCACTTTTTCAATGTTGTGGAGAAAATCTTCGATTGCCTAATCGTTCATTTTTCGCGTTTGGCGGCATCTATACATGCCTGGGAATATATGTGCTGAGTACCGTCGATTTCGAGACACTTCGATTTTGGTCGCAAAAATGAATTCTCAGTGCCACTTTTTCAATGTTGCGGGGAAAATCTTTGTATGCCTAATCGTTCATTTTTCGCGTTCGGCGGCATCTCTACATGCCTGGGAATATATGTGCTGAGTACCGTCGATTTCGAGACACTTCGATTTTTGTCGCAAAAATGAATTGTCAGTGCCACTTTTCAATGTTGTGGAGAAAACCTTTGTTTGCCTAATCGTTCTTTTTTCGCGTTTGGCGGCATTTATACATGCCTGGGAATATATGTGCTGAGCACCATTGATTTCGAGACACTTCGATTTTTGTCGCAAAAAGGAATTGTCAGTGCCTCTTTTTCAATGTTGCGGAGAAAATCATTTGATTGCCTAATCGTTCATTTTTCGCGTTTGGCGGCATCTATGCATGCCAGGGAATATATCTGCTGAGTACCGCCGATTTTGAGACACTTCGATTTTTGTCGCAAAAATGAATTCTCAGTGCCACTTTTTCAATGTTGCGGGGAAAATCTTTGTTTGCCTATTCGTTCATTTTTAGCGTTTGGCGGCATCTATACATGCCTGGGAATATGTGTGCGGAGTACCGTCGATTTCGAGACACTTCGATTTTTGTCGCAAAAATGAATTCTCAGTGCCACTTTTTTAATGTTGTGGAGAAAATATTTGTTTGCTTAATCATTCATTTTTCGCGTTTGGCGGCATCTATACATGCCTGGGAATATATTTGCTGAGTACCGTCGATTTCGAGAGACTTCGATTTTTATCGCAAAAATGAATTCTCAGTGCCACTTTTTCAATGTTGTGGAGAAAATCTTTGATTGCCTAACCGTTCATTTTTCGCGTTTGGCGGCATCTATACATGCCTGGGAATATATGTGCTGAGTACCGTCGATTTCGAGACACTTCGATTTTTGTCGCAAAAATGAATTCTCAGTGCCACTTTTTCAATGTTGTGGAGAAAATGTTCGATTGCCTAATCGTTCATTTTTCGCGTTTGGCGGCATCTATACATGCCTGGGAATATATGTGCTGAGTACCGTCGATTTCGAGACACTTCGATTTTGGTCGCAAAAATGAATTCTCAGTGCCACTTTTTCAATGTTGCGGAGAAAATCATTTGATTGCCTAATCGTTCATTTTTCGCGTTTGGCGGCATCTATGCATGCCAGGGAATATATCTGCTGAGTACCGCCGATTTCGAGACACTTCGTTTTTTGTCGCAAAAATGAATTCTCAGTGCCACTTTTTCAATGTTGTGGGGAAAATCTTTGTTTGCCTATTCGTTCATTTTTCGCGTTTGGCGGGACCTATACATGCCTGGGAATATATGTGCTGAGTACCGTCGACTTCGAGACACTTCGATTTTTGTCGCAAAAATGAATTCTCAGTGCCACTTTTTCAATGTTGCGGGGAAAATCTTTGTTTGCCTAATCGTTCATTTTTCGCGTTCGGCGGCATCTATACATGCCTGGGAATATATGTGCTGAGTATCGTCGATTTCGAGACACTTCGATTTTTGTCGCAAAAATGAATTGTCAGTGCCACTTTTCAATGTTGTGGAGAAAACCTTTGTTTGCCTAATCGTTCTTTGTTCGCGTTTGGCGGCATCTATACATGCCTGGGAATATAGGTGCTGAGCACCATTGATTTCGAGACACTTCGATTTTTGTCGCAAAAAGGAATTGTCAGTGCCACTTTTTCAATGTTGTGGAGAAAATCTTTGTTTGCCTAATCGTTCATTTTTCGCGTTTGGCGGCATCTATACATGCCTGGGAATATATGTGCTGAGTACCGTCGATTTCGAGACACATCGATTTTTGTCGCAAAAATGAATTCTCAGTGCCACTTTTTCAATGTTGTGGAGAAAATCTTTGTTTGCCTAATCGTTCATTTTTCGCGTTTGGCGGCATCTACACATGCCTGGGAATATATGTGCTGAGTACCGTCGATTTCGAGAGACTTCAATTTTTGTCGCAAAAATGAATTCTCAGTGCCACTTTTTCAATGTTGTGGAGAAAATCTTTGATTGCCTAACCGTTCATCTTTCGCGTTTGGCGGCATCTATACATGCCTGGGAATATATGTGCTGAGTACCGTCGATTTCGAGACACTCGATTTTTGTCGCAAAAATGAATTCTCAGTGCCACTTTTTCAATGTTGTGGAGAAAATCTTCGATTGCCTAATCGTTCATTTTTCGCGTTTGGCGGCATCTATACATGCCTGGGAATATATGTGCTGAGTACCGTCGATTTCGAGACACTTCGATTTTGGTCGCAAAAATGAATTCTCAGTGCCACTTTTTCAATGTTGCGGAGAAAATCATTTGATTGCCTAATCGTTCATTTTTCGCGTTTGGCGGCATCTATGCATGCCAGGGAATATATCTGCCGAGTACCGCCGATTTTGAGACACTTCGATTTTTGTCGCAAAAATGAATTCTCAGTGCCACTTTTTCAATGTTGTGGGGAAAATCTTTGTTTGCCTATTCGTTCATTTTTAGCGTTTGGCGGGACCTATACATGCCTGGGAATATATGTGCGGAGTACCGTCGATTTCGAGACACTTCGATTTTTGTCACAAAAATGAATTGTCAGTGCCACTTTTTCAATGTTGTGGAGAAAGTCTTTGATTGCCTAATCGTTCATTTTTCGCGTTTGGCGGCATCTATACATGCCTGGGAATATATGTGCTGAGTACCGTCGATTTCGAGAGACTTCAATTTTTGTCGCAAAAATGAATTCTCAGTGCCACTTTTTCAATGTTGTGGAGAAAATCTTTGATTGCCTAACCGTTCATTTTTCGCGTTTGGCGGCATCTATACATGCCTGGGAATATATGTGCTGAGTACCGTCGATTTCGAGACACTCGATTTTTGTCGCAAAAATGAATTCTCAGTGCCACTTTTTCAATGTTGTGGAGAAAATCTTCGATTGCCTAATCGTTCATTTTTCGCGTTTGGCGGCATCTATACATGCCTGGGAATATATGTGCTGAGTACCGTCGATTTCGAGACACTTCGATTTTGGTCGCAAAAATGAATTCTCAGTGCCACTTTTCAATGTTGTGGAGAAAACCTTTGTTTGCCTAATCGTTCTTTTTTCACGTTTGGCGGCATCTATACATGCCTGTGTCTTACCAGTACTCACGTACGGGGCAGAAACCTGGAGGCTTACGAAAAGGGTTCTACTTAAATTGAGGACGACGCAACGAGCTATGGAAAGAAAAATGATAGGTGTAACGTTAAGGGATAAGAAAAGAGCAGATTGGGTGAGGGAACAAACCCGCGTTAATGACATCTTAGTTGAAATCAAGAAAAAGAAATGGGCATGGGCAGGACATGTAATGAGGAGGGAAGATAACCGATGGTCATTAAGGGTTACGGACTGGATTCCGAGGGAAGGGAAGCGTAGCAGGCGGCGACAGAAAGTTAGGTGGGCAGATGAGATTAGGAAGTTTGGAGGGTCAACATGGCCACAATTAGTACATGACCGGGGTAGTTGGAGAAGTATGGGAGAGGCCTTTGCCCTGCAGTGGGCGTAATCAGGCTGATGATGATGATGATGATGATGATAGATGCCTGGGAATATATGTGCTGAGCACCATTGATTTCGAGACACTTCGATTTTTGTCGCAAAAAGGAATTGTCAGTGCCTCTTTTTCAATGTTGTGGAGAAAATCTTTGTTTGCCTAATCGTTCATTTTTCGCGTTTGGCGGCATCTATACATGCTGGGAGTATATGTGCTGAGTACCGTCGATTTTGAGACACCCTTCGATTTTTGTCGCAAAAATGAATTCTCAGTGCCACTTTTTCAATAGTTGCGGGGAAAATCTTTGTTTGCCTATTCGTTCATTTTTAGCGTTTGGCGGCATCTATACATGCCTGGGAATATATGTGCGGAGTACCGTCGATTTCGAGACACTTCGATTTTTGTCGCAAAAATGAATTCTCAGTGCCACTTTTTTAATGTTGTGGAGAAAATATTTGTTTGCCTAATCATTCATTTTTTCGCGTTTGGCGGCATCTACACATGCCTGGGAATATATTTGCTGAGTACCGTCGATTTCGAGAGACTTCGATTTTTATCGCAAAAATGAATTCTCAGTGCCACTTTTTCAATGTTGTGGAGAAAATCTTTGATTGCCTAACCGTTCATTTTTCGCGTTTGGCGGCATCTATACATGCCTGGGAATATATGTGCTGAGTACCGTCGATTTCGAGACACTTCGATTTTTGTCGCAAAAATGAATTCTCAGTGCCCACTTTTTCAATGTTGTGGAGAAAATGTTCGATTGCCTAATCGTTCATTTTTCGCGTTTGGCGGCATCTATACATGCCTGGGAATATATGTGCCGAGTACCGTCGATTTCGAGACACTTCGATTTTTGGTCGCAAAAAATGAATTCTCAGTGCCACTTTTTCAATGTTGCGGAGATTTGATTGCCTAATCGTTCATTTTTCGCGTTTGGCGGCATCTATGCATGTCAGGGAATATATCTGCTGAGTACCGCCGATTTCGAGACACTTCGATTTTTGTCGCAAAAATGAATTCTCAGTGCCACTTTTTCAATGTTGTGGGGAAAATCTTTGTTTGCCTATTCGTTCATTTTTCGCGTTTGGCGGGACCTATACATGCCTGGGAATATATGTGCTGAGTACCATCGACTTCGAGACACTTCGATTTTTGTTGCAAAAATGAATTCTCAGTGCCACTTTTTCAATGTTGCGGGGAAAATCTTTGTTTGCCTAATCGTTCATTTTTCGCGTTCGGCGGCATCTATACATGCCTGGGAATATATGTGCTGAGTATCGTCGATTTCGAGACACTTCGATTTTTGTCGCAAAAATGAATTGTCAGTGCCACTTTTCAATGTTGTGGAGAAAACCTTTGTTTGCCTAATCGTTCTTTGTTCGCGTTTGGCGGCATCTATACATGTCTGGGAATATATGTGCTGAGCACCATTGATTTCGAGACACTTCGATTTTTGTCGCAAAAAGGAATTGTCAGTGCCACTTTTTCAATGTTGTGGAGAAAATCTTTGTTTGCCTAATCGTTCATTTTTCGCGTTTGGCGGCATCTATACATGCCTGGGAATATATGTGCTGAGTACCGTCGATTTCGAGACACATCGATTTTTGTCGCAAAAATGAATTCTCAGTGCCACTTTTTCAATGTTGTGGAGAAAATCTTTGTTTGCCTAATCGTTCATTTTTCGCGTTTGGCGGCATCTACACATGCCTGGGAATATATGTGCTGAGTACCGTCGATTTCGAGACACTCGATTTTTGTCGCAAAAATGAATTCTCAGTGCCACTTTTTCAATGTTGTGGAGAAAATCTTCGATTGCCTAATCGTTCATTTTTCGCGTTTGGCGGCATCTATACATGCCTGGGAATATATGTGCTGAGTACCGTCGATTTCGAGACACTTCGATTTTGGTCGCAAAAATGAATTCTCAGTGCCACTTTTTCAATGTTGCGGAGAAAATCATTTGATTGCCTAATCGTTCATTTTTCGCGTTTGGCGGCATCTATGCATGCCAGGGAATATATCTGCCGAGTACCGCCGATTTTGAGACACTTCGATTTTTGTCGCAAAAATGAATTCTCAGTGCCACTTTTTCAATGTTGTGGGGAAAATCTTTGTTTGCCTATTCGTTCATTTTTAGCGTTTGGCGGGACCTATACATGCCTGGGAATATATGTGCGGAGTACCGTCGATTTCGAGACACTTCGATTTTTGTCACAAAAATGAATTGTCAGTGCCACTTTTTCAATGTTGTGGAGAAAATCTTTGATTGCCTAATCGTTCATTTTTCGCGTTTGGCGGCATCTATACATGCCTGGGAATATATGTGCTGAGTACCGTCGATTTCGAGAGACTTCAATTTTTGTCGCAAAAATGAATTCTCAGTGCCACTTTTTCAATGTTGTGGAGAAAATCTTTGATTGCCTAACCGTTCATTTTTCGCGTTTGGCGGCATCTATACATGCCTGGGAATATATGTGCTGAGTACCGTCGATTTCGAGACACTCGATTTTTGTCGCAAAAATGAATTCTCAGTGCCACTTTTTCAATGTTGTGGAGAAAATCTTCGATTGCCTAATCGTTCATTTTTCGCGTTTGGCGGCATCTATACATGCCTGGGAATATATGTGCTGAGTACCGTCGATTTCGAGACACTTCGATTTTGGTCGCAAAAATGAATTCTCAGTGCCACTTTTCAATGTTGTGGAGAAAACCTTTGTTTGCCTAATCGTTCTTTTTTCGCGTTTGGCGGCATCTATACATGCCTGTGTCTTAGCAGTACTCACGTACGGGGCAGAAACCTGGAGGCTTACGAAAAGGGTTCTACTTAAATTGAGGACGACGCAACGAGCTATGGAAAGAAAAATGATAGGTGTAACGTTAAGGGATAAGAAAAGAGCAGATTGGGTGAGGGAACAAACGCGCGTTAATGACATCTTAGTTGAAATCAAGAAAAAGAAATGGGCATGGGCAGGACATGTAATGAGGAGGGAAGATAACCGATGGTCATTAAGGGTTACGGACTGGATTCCGAGGGAAGGGAAGCGTAGCAGGCGGCGACAGAAAGTTTAGGTGGGCAGATGAGATTAGGAAGTTTGGAGGGTCAACATGGCCACAATTAGTACATGACCGGGGTAGTTGGAGAAGTATGGGAGAGGCCTTTGCCCTGCAGTGGGCGTAATCAGGCTGATGATGATGATGATGATGATGATAGATGCCTGGGAATATATGTGCTGAGCACCATTGATTTCGAGACACTTCGATTTTTGTCGCAAAAAGGAATTGTCAGTGCCTCTTTTTCAATGTTGTGGAGAAAATCTTTGTTTGCCTAATCGTTCATTTTTCGCGTTTGGCGGCATCTATACATGCCTGGGAGTATATGTGCTGAGTACCGTCGATTTTGAGACACTTCGATTTTTGTCGCAAAAATGAATTCTCAGTGCCACTTTTTCAATGTTGCGGGGAAAATCTTTGTTTGCCTATTCGTTCATTTTTAGCGTTTGGGCGGCATCTATACATGCCTGGGAATATATGTGCGGAGTACCGTCGATTTCGAGACACTTCGATTTTTGTCGCAAAAATGAATTCTCAGTGCCACTTTTTTAATGTTGTGGAGAAAATATTTGTTTGCCTAATCATTCATTTTTCGCGTTTGGCGGCATCTACACATGCCTGGGAATATATTTGCTGAGTACCGTCGATTTCGAGAGACTTCGATTTTTATCGCAAAAATGAATTCTCAGTGCCACTTTTTCAATGTTGTGGAGAAAATCTTTGATTGCCTAACCGTTCATTTTTCGCGTTTGGCGGCATCTATACATGCCTGGGAATATATGTGCTGAGTACCGTCGATTTCGAGACACTTCGATTTTTGTCGCAAAAATGAATTCTCAGTGCCACTTTTTCAATGTTGTGGAGAAAATGTTCGATTGCCTAATCGTTCATTTTTCGCGTTTGGCGGCATCTATACATGCCTGGGAATATATGTGCCGAGTACCGTCGATTTCGAGACACTTCGATTTTGGTCGCAAAAATGAATTCTCAGTGCCACTTTTTCAATGTTGCGGAGAAAATCATTTGATTGCCTAATCGTTCATTTTTCGCGTTTGGCGGCATCTATGCATGTCAGGGAATATATCTGCTGAGTACCGCCGATTTCGAGACACTTCGATTTTTTGTCGCAAAAATGAATTCTCAGTGCCACTTTTTCAATGTTGTGGGGAAAATCTTTGTTTGCCTATTCGTTCATTTTTCGCGTTTGGCGGGACCTATACATGCCTGGGAATATATGTGCTGAGTACCATCGACTTCGAGACACTTCGATTTTTGTTGCAAAAATGAATTCTCAGTGCCACTTTTTCAATGTTGCGGGGAAAATCTTTGTTTGCCTAATCGTTCATTTTTCGCGTTCGGCGGCATCTATACATGCCTGGGAATATATGTGCTGAGTATCGTCGATTTCGAGACACTTCGATTTTTGTCGCAAAAATGAATTGTCAGTGCCACTTTTCAATGTTGTGGAGAAAACCTTTGTTTGCCTAATCGTTCTTTGTTCGCGTTTGGCGGCATCTATACATGTCTGGGAATATATGTGCTGAGCACCATTGATTTCGAGACACTTCGATTTTTGTCGCAAAAAGGAATTGTCAGTGCCACTTTTTCAATGTTGTGGAGAAAATCTTTGTTTGCCTAATCGTTCATTTTTCGCGTTTGGCGGCATCTATACATGCCTGGGAATATATGTGCTGAGTACCGTCGATTTCGAGACACATCGATTTTTGTCGCAAAAATGAATTCTCAGTGCCACTTTTTCAATGTTGTGGAGAAAATCTTTGTTTGCCTAATCGTTCATTTTTCGCGTTTGGCGGCATCTACACATGCCTGGGAATATATGTGCTGAGTACCGTCGATTCGAGAGACTTCAATTTTTGTCGCAAAAATGAATTCTCAGTGCCACTTTTTCAATGTTGTGGAGAAAATCTTTGATTGCCTAACCGTTCATCTTTCGCGTTTGGCGGCATCTATACATGCCTGGGAATATATGTGCTGAGTACCGTCGATTTCGAGACACTTCGATTTTGGTCGCAAAAATGAATTCTCAGTGCCACTTTTTCAATGTTGCGGAGAAAATCATTTGATTGCCTAATCGTTCATTTTTCGCGTTTGGCGGCATCTATGCATGTCAGGGAATATATCTGCTGAGTACCGCCGATTTCGAGACACTTCGATTTTGTCGCAAAAATGAATTCTCAGTGCCACTTTTTCAATGTTGTGGGGAAAATCTTTGTGTGCCTATTCGTTCATTTTTCGCGTTTGGCGGGACCTATACATGCCTGGGAATATATGTGCTGAGTACCATCGACTTCGAGACACTTCGATTTTTGTTGCAAAAATGAATTCTCAGTGCCACTTTTTCAATGTTGCGGGGAAAATCTTTGTTTGCCTAATCGTTCATTTTTCGCGTTCGGCGGCATCTATACATGCCTGGGAATATATGTGCTGAGTATCGTCGATTTCGAGACACTTCGATTTTTGTCGCAAAAATGAATTGTCAGTGCCACTTTTCAATGTTGTGGAGAAAACCTTTGTTTGCCTAATCGTTCTTTGTTCGCGTTTGGCGGCATCTATACATGTCTGGGAATATATGTGCTGAGCACCATTGATTTCGAGACACTTCGATTTTTGTCGCAAAAAGGAATTGTCAGTGCCACTTTTTCAATGTTGTGGAGAAAATCTTTGTTTGCCTAATCGTTCATTTTTCGCGTTTGGCGGCATCTATACATGCCTGGGAATATATGTGCTGAGTACCGTCGATTTCGAGACACATCGATTTTTGTCGCAAAAATGAATTCTCAGTGCCACTTTTTCAATGTTGTGGAGAAAATCTTTGTTTGCCTAATCGTTCATTTTTCGCGTTTGGCGGCATCTACACATGCCTGGGAATATATGTGCTGAGTACCGTCGATTTCGAGAGACTTCAATTTTTGTCGCAAAAATGAATTCTCAGTGCCACTTTTTCAATGTTGTGGAGAAAATCTTTGATTGCCTAACCGTTCATCTTTCGCGTTTGGCGGCATCTATACATGCCTGGGAATATATGTGCTGAGTACCGTCGATTTCGAGACACTCGATTTTTGTCGCAAAAATGAATTCTCAGTGCCACTTTTTCAATGTTGTGGAGAAAATCTTCGATTGCCTAATCGTTCATTTTTCGCGTTTGGCGGCATCTATACATGCCTGGGAATATATGTGCTGAGTACCGTCGATTTCGAGACACTTCGATTTTGGTCGCAAAAATGAATTCTCAGTGCCACTTTTTCAATGTTGCGGAGAAAATCATTTGATTGCCTAATCGTTCATTTTTCGCGTTTGGCGGCATCTATGCATGCCAGGGAATATATCTGCCGAGTACCGCCGATTTTGAGACACTTCGATTTTTGTCGCAAAAATGAATTCTCAGTGCCACTTTTTCAATGTTGTGGGGAAAATCTTTGTTTGCCTATTCGTTCATTTTTAGCGTTTGGCGGGACCTATACATGCCTGGGAATATATGTGCTGAGTATCGTCGATTTCGAGACACTTCGATTTTTGTCGCAAAAATGAATTGTCAGTGCCACTTTTCAATGTTGTGGAGAAAACCTTTGTTTGCCTAATCGTTCTTTGTTCGCGTTTGGCGGCATCTATACATGTCTGGGAATATATGTGCTGAGCACCATTGATTTCGAGACACTTCGATTTTTGTCGCAAAAAGGAATTGTCAGTGCCACTTTTTCAATGTTGTGGAGAAAATCTTTGTTTGCCTAATCGTTCATTTTTCGCGTTTGGCGGCATCTATACATGCCTGGGAATATATGTGCTGAGTACCGTCGATTTCGAGACACATCGATTTTTGTCGCAAAAATGAATTCTCAGTGCCACTTTTTCAATGTTGTGGAGAAAATCTTTGTTTGCCTAATCGTTCATTTTTCGCGTTTGGCGGCATCTACACATGCCTGGGAATATATGTGCTGAGTACCGTCGATTTCGAGAGACTTCAATTTTTGTCGCAAAAATGAATTCTCAGTGCCACTTTTTCAATGTTGTGGAGAAAATCTTTGATTGCCTAACCGTTCATCTTTCGCGTTTGGCGGCATCTATACATGCCTGGGAATATATGTGCCGAGTACCGTCGATTTCGAGACACTCGATTTTTGTCGCAAAAATGAATTCTCAGTGCCACTTTTTCAATGTTGTGGAGAAAATCTTCGATTGCCTAATCGTTCATTTTTCGCGTTTGGCGGCATCTATACATGCCTGGGAATATATGTGCTGAGTACCGTCGATTTCGAGACACTTCGATTTTGGTCGCAAAAATGAATTCTCAGTGCCACTTTTTCAATGTTGCGGAGAAAATCATTTGATTGCCTAATCGTTCATTTTTCGCGTTTGGCGGCATCTATGCATGCCAGGGAATATATCTGCCGAGTACCGCCGATTTTGAGACACTTCGATTTTTGTCGCAAAAATGAATTCTCAGTGCCACTTTTTCAATGTTGTGGGGAAAATCTTTGTTTGCCTATTCGTTCATTTTTAGCGTTTGGCGGGACCTATACATGCCTGGGAATATATGTGCGGAGTACCGTCGATTTCGAGACACTTCGATTTTTGTCACAAAAATGAATTGTCAGTGCCACTTTTTCAATGTTGTGGAGAAAATCTTTGATTGCCTAATCGTTCATTTTTCGCGTTTGGCGGCATCTATACATGCCTGGGAATATATGTGCTGAGTACCGTCGATTTCGAGAGACTTCAATTTTTGTCGCAAAAATGAATTCTCAGTGCCACTTTTTCAATGTTGTGGAGAAAATCTTTGATTGCCTAACCGTTCATTTTTCGCGTTTGGCGGCATCTATACATGCCTGGGAATATATGTGCTGAGTACCGTCGATTTCGAGACACTCGATTTTTGTCGCAAAAATGAATTCTCAGTGCCACTTTTTCAATGTTGTGGAGAAAATCTTCGATTGCCTAATCGTTCATTTTTCGCGTTTGGCGGCATCTATACATGCCTGGGAATATATGTGCTGAGTACCGTCGATTTCGAGACACTTCGATTTTGGTCGCAAAAATGAATTCTCAGTGCCACTTTTCAATGTTGTGGAGAAAACCTTTGTTTGCCTAATCGTTCTTTTTTCACGTTTGGCGGCATCTATACATGCCTGTGTCTTACCAGTACTCACGTACGGGGCAGAAACCTGGAGGCTTACGAAAAGGGTTCTACTTAAATTGAGGACGACGCAACGAGCTATGGAAAGAAAAATGATAGGTGTAACGTTAAGGGATAAGAAAAGAGCAGATTGGGTGAGGGAACAAACGCGCGTTAATGACATCTTAGTTGAAATCAAGAAAAAGAAATGGGCATGGGCAGGACATGTAATGAGGAGGGAAGATAACCGATGGTCATTAAGGGTTACGGACTGGATTCCGAGGGAAGGGAAGCGTAGCAGGGGGCGACAGAAAGTTAGGTGGGCAGATGAGATTAGGAAGTTTGGAGGGTCAACATGGCCACAATTAGTACATGACCGGGGTAGTTGGAGAAGTATGGGAGAGGCCTTTGCCCTGCAGTGGGCGTAATCAGGCTGATGATGATGATGATGATGATGATGATACATGCCTGGGAATATATGTGCTGAGCACCATTGATTTCGAGACACTTCGATTTTTGTCGCAAAAAGGAATTGTCAGTGCCTCTTTTTCAATGTTGTGGAGAAAATCTTTGTTTGCCTAATCGTTCATTTTTCGCGTTTGGCGGCATCTATACATGCCTGGGAGTATATGTGCTGAGTACCTTCGATTTTGAGACACTTCGATTTTTGTCGCAAAAATGAATTCTCAGTGCCACTTTTTCAATGTTGCGGGGAAAATCTTTGTTTGCCTAATAGTTCATTTTTCGCGTTTGGCGGCATCTATACATGCCGGGGATTATATGTGCTGAGTACCGTCGATTTCAAGACACTTCGATTTTTGTCACAAAAATGAATTGTCAGTGCCACTTTTTCAATGTTGTGGAGAAAACCTTTGTTTGCCTAATCGTTCTTTTTTTGCGTTTGGCGGCATCTATACATGCCTGGGAATATATGTGCTGTATACCCTCGATTTCGAGACACTTCGATTTTTGTCGCAAAAATGAATTCTCAGTGCCACTTTTTCAATGTTGTGGAGAAAATGTTCGATTGCCTAATCGTTCATTTTTCGCGTTTGGCGGCATCTATACATGCCTGGGAATATATGTGCTGAGTACCGTCGATTTCGAGACACTTCGATTTTGGTCGCAAAAATGAATTCTCAGTGCCACTTTTTCAATGTTGCGGAGAAAGTCATTTGATTGCCTAATCGTTCATTTTTCGCGTTTGGCGGCATCTATGCATGTCAGGGAATATATCTGCTGAGTACCGCCGATTTCGAGACACTTCGATTTTTGTCGCAAAAATGAATTCTCAGTGCCACTTTTTCAATGTTGTGGGGAAAATCTTTGTTTGCCTATTCGTTCATTTTTCGCGTTTGGCGGGACCTATACATGCCTGGGAATATATGTGCTGAGTACCGTCGACTTCGAGACACTTCGATTTTTGTTGCAAAAATGAATTCTCAGTGCCACTTTTTCAATGTTGCGGGGAAAATCTTTGTTTGCCTAATCGTTCATTTTTCGCGTTCGGCGGCATCTATACATGCCTGGGAATATATGTGCTGAGTATCGTCGATTTCGAGACACTTCGATTTTTGTCGCAAAAATGAATTGTCAGTGCCACTTTTCAATGTTGTGGAGAAAACCTTTGTTTGCCTAATCGTTCTTTGTTCGCGTTTGGCGGCATCTATACATGCCTGGGAATATATGTGCTGAGCACCATTGATTTCGAGACACTTCGATTTTTGTCGCAAAAAGGAATTGTCAGTGCCACTTTTTCAATGTTGTGGAGAAAATCTTTGTTTGCCTAATCGTTCATTTTTCGCGTTTGGCGGCATCTATACATGCCTGGGAATATATGTGCTGAGTACCGTCGATTTCGAGACACATCGATTTTTGTCGCAAAAATGAATTCTCAGTGGCACATTTTCAATGTTGTGGAGAAAATCTTTGTTTGCCTAATCGTTCATTTTTCGCGTTTGGCGGCATCTACACATGCCTGGGAATATATGTGCTGAGTACCGTCGATTTCGAGAGACTTCAATTTTTGTCGCAAAAATGAATTCTCAGTGCCACTTTTTCAATGTTGTGGAGAAAATCTTTGATTGCCTAACCGTTCATCTTTCGCGTTTGGCGGCATCTATACATGCCTGGGAATATATGTGCTGAGTACCGTCGATTTCGAGACACTCGATTTTTGTCGCAAAAATGAATTCTCAGTGCCACTTTTTCAATGTTGTGGAGAAAATCTTCGATTGCCTAATCGTTCATTTTTCGCGTTTGGCGGCATCTATACATGCCTGGGAATATATGTGCTGAGTACCGTCGATTTCGAGACACTTCGATTTTGGTCGCAAAAATGAATTCTCAGTGCCACTTTTTCAATGTTGCGGAGAAAATCATTTGATTGCCTAATCGTTCATTTTTCGCGTTTGGCGGCATCTATGCATGCCAGGGAATATATCTGCCGAGTACCGCCGATTTTGAGACACTTCGATTTTTGTCGCAAAAATGAATTCTCAGTGCCACTTTTTCAATGTTGTGGGGAAAATCTTTGTTTGCCTATTCGTTCGTTTTTAGCGTTTGGCGGGACCTATACATGCCTGGGAATATATGTGCGGAGTACCGTCGATTTCGAGACACTTCGATTTTTGTCACAAAAATGAATTGTCAGTGCCACTTTTTCAATGTTGTGGAGAAAATCTTTGATTGCCTAATCGTTCATTTTTCGCGTTTGGCGGCATCTATACATGCCTGGGAATATATGTGCTGAGTACCGTCGATTTCGAGAGACTTCAATTTTTGTCGCAAAAATGAATTCTCAGTGCCACTTTTTCAATGTTGTGGAGAAAATCTTTGATTGCCTAACCGTTCATTTTTCGCGTTTGGCGGCATCTATACATGCCTGGGAATATATGTGCTGAGTACCGTCGATTTCGAGACACTCGATTTTTGTCGCAAAAATGAATTCTCAGTGCCACTTTTTCAATGTTGTGGAGAAAATCTTCGATTGCCTAATCGTTCATTTTTCGCGTTTGGCGGCATCTATACATGCCTGGGAATATATGTGCTGAGTACCGTCGATTTCGAGACACTTCGATTTTGGTCGCAAAAATGAATTCTCAGTGCCACTTTTCAATGTTGTGGAGAAAACCTTTGTTTGCCTAATCGTTCTTTTTTCACGTTTGGCGGCATCTATACATGCCTGTGTCTTACCAGTACTCACGTACGGGGCAGAAACCTGGAGGCTTACGAAAAGGGTTCTACTTAAATTGAGGACGACGCAACGAGCTATGGAAAGAAAAATGATAGGTGTAACGTTAAGGGATAAGAAAAGAGCAGATTGGGTGAGGGAACAAACGCGCGTTAATGACATCTTAGTTGAAATCAAGAAAAAGAAATGGGCATGGGCAGGACATGTAATGAGGAGGGAAGATAACCGATGGTCATTAAGGGTTACGGACTGGATTCCGAGGGAAGGGAAGCGTAGCAGGGGGCGACAGAAAGTTAGGTGGGCAGATGAGATTAGGAAGTTTGGAGGGTCAACATGGCCACAATTAGTACATGACCGGGGTAGTTGGAGAAGTATGGGAGAGGCCTTTGCCCTGCAGTGGGCGTAATCAGGCTGATGATGATGATGATGATGATGATGATGATACATGCCTGGGAATATATGTGCTGAGCACCATTGATTTCGAGACACTTCGATTTTTGTCGCAAAAAGGAATTGTCAGTGCCTCTTTTTCAATGTTGTGGAGAAAATCTTTGTTTGCCTAATCGTTCATTTTTCGCGTTTGGCGGCATCTATACATGCCTGGGAGTATATGTGCTGAGTACCGTCGATTTTGAGACACTTCGATTTTTGTCGCAAAAATGAATTCTCAGTGCCACTTTTTCAATGTTGCGGGGAAAATCTTTGTTTGCCTAATAGTTCATTTTTCGCGTTTGGCGGCATCTATACATGCCGGGGATTATATGTGCTGAGTACCGTCGATTTCAAGACACTTCGATTTTTGTCACAAAAATGAATTGTCAGTGCCACTTTTTCAATGTTGTGGAGAAAACCTTTGTTTGCCTAATCGTTCTTTTTTTGCGTTTGGCGGCATCTATACATGCCTGGGAATATATGTGCTGTATACCGTCGATTTCGAGACACTTCGATTTTTGTCGCAAAAATGAATTCTCAGTGCCACTTTTTCAAGGTTGTGGAGAAAATCTTTGATTGCCTAATCATTCATTTTTCGCGTTTGGCGGCATCTATACATGCCTGGGAATATATGTGCTGAGTACCGTCGATTTCGAGACACTTCGATTTTTGTCGCAAAAAAGAATTCTCAGTGCCACTTTTTCAATGTAGTGGGGAAAATCTTTGTTTGCCTAATTGTTCATTTTTCGCGTTCGGCGGCATCTATACATGCCTGGGAATATATGTGCTGAGTACCGTCGATTTCGAGACACTTCGATTTTTGTCGCAAAAATGAATTGTCAGTGCCACTTTTTCAATGTTGCGGGGAAAACCTTTGTTTGCCTAATCGTTCATTTTTCGCGTTTGGCGGCATCTATACATGCCTGGGAATATATGTGCTGAGTACCGTCGATTTCGAGACACTTCGATTTTTGTCGCAAAAATGAATTGTCAGTGCCACTTTTCAATGTTGTGGAGAAAATCATTTGATTGCCTAATCGTTCTTTTTTCACGTTTGGCGGCATCTATACATGCCTGGGAATATATCTGCTGAGTACCGCCGATTTTGAGACACTTCGATTTTTGTCGCAAAAATGAATTCTCAGTGCCACTTTTTCAATGTTGTGGGGAAAATCTTTGTTTGCCTATTCGTTCATTTTTAGCGTTTGGCGGGACCTATACATGCCTGGGAATATATGTGCGGAGTACCGTCGATTTCGAGACACTTCGATTTTTGTCACAAAAATGAATTGTCAGTGCCACTTTTTCAATGTTGTGGAGAAAATCTTTGATTGCCTAATCGTTCATTTTTCGCGTTTGGCGGCATCTATACATGCCTGGGAATATATGTGCTGAGTACCGTCGATTTCGAGAGACTTCAATTTTTGTCGCAAAAATGAATTCTCAGTGCCACTTTTTCAATGTTGTGGAGAAAATCTTTGATTGCCTAACCGTTCATTTTTCGCGTTTGGCGGCATCTATACATGCCTGGGAATATATGTGCTGAGTACCGTCGATTTCGAGACACTCGATTTTTGTCGCAAAAATGAATTCTCAGTGCCACTTTTTCAATGTTGTGGAGAAAATCTTCGATTGCCTAATCGTTCATTTTTCGCGTTTGGCGGCATCTATACATGCCTGGGAATATATGTGCTGAGTACCGTCGATTTCGAGACACTTCGATTTTGGTCGCAAAAATGAATTCTCAGTGCCACTTTTTCAATGTTGCGGGGAAAACCTTTGTTTGCCTAATCGTTCATTTTTCGCGTTTGGCGGCATCTATGCATGCCAGGGAATATATCTGCTGAGTACCGCCGATTTTGAGACACTTCGATTTTTGTCGCAAAAATGAATTCTCAGTGCCACTTTTTCAATGTTGTGGGGAAAATCTTTGTTTGCCTATTCGTTCATTTTTAGCGTTTGGCGGGACCTATACATGCCTGGGAATATATGTGCCGAGTACCGTCGATTTCGAGACACTTCGATTTTTGTCGCAAAAATGAATTGTCAGTGCCACTTTTTCAATGTTGTGGAGAAAATCTTTGTTTGCCTAATCGTTCATTTTTCACGTTTGGCGGCATCTATACATGCCTGGGAATATATGTGCGGAGTACCGTCGATTTCGAGACACTTCGATTTTTGTCGCAAAAATGAATTGTCAGTGCCACTTTTTCAATGTTGTGGAGAAAATCTTTGATTGCCTAATCGTTCATTTTTCGCGTTTGGCGGCATCTATACATGCCTGGGAATATATGTGCTGAGTACCGTCGATTTCGAGACACATCGATTTTTGTCGCAAAAATGAATTCTCAGTGCCACATTTTCAATGTTGTGGAGAAAATATTTGTTTGCCTAATCATTCATTTTTCGCGTTTGGCGGCATCTATACATGCCTGGGAATATATTTGCTGAGTACCGTCGATTTCGAGGGACTTCGATTTTTGTCGCAAAAATGAATTCTCAGTGCCACTTTTTCAATGTTGTGGAGAAAATCTTTGATTGCCTAACCGTTCATTTTTCGCGTTTGGCGGCATCTATACATGCCTGGGAATATATGTGCTGAGTACCGTCGATTTCGAGACACTTCGATTTTTGTCGCAAAAATGAATTCTCAGTGCCACTTTTTCAATGTTGTGGAGAAAATGTTCGATTGCCTAATCGTTCATTTTTCGCGTTTGGCGGCATCTATACATGCCTGGGAATATATGTGCTGAGTACCGTCGATTTCGAGACACTTAGATTTTGGTCGCAAAAATGAATTCTCAGTGCCACTTTTTCAATGTTGCGGAGAAAATCATTTGATTGCCTAATCGTTCATTTTTCGCGTTTGGCGGCATCTATGCATGCCAGGGAATATATCTGCTGAGTACCGCCGATTTCGCGAGACTTCGATTTTTGTCGCAAAAATGAATTCTCAGTGCCACTTTTTCAATGTTGTGGGGAAAATCTTTGTTTGCCTATTCGTTCATTTTTCGCGTTTGGCGGGACCTATACATGCCTGGGAATATATGTGCTGTACCGTCGATTTCGAGACACATCGATTTTTGTCGCAAAAAGGAATTGTCAGTGCCACTTTTTCAATGTTGTGGAGAAAATCTTTGTTTGCCTAATCGTTCATTTTTCGCGTTTGGCGGCATCTATACATGCCTGGGAGTATATGTGCTGAGTACCGTCGATTTTGAGACACTTCGATTTTTGTCGCAAGAATGAATTCTCAGTGCCACTTTTTCAATGTTGCGGGGAAAATCTTTGTTTGCCTAATAGTTCATTTTTCGCGTTTGGCGGCATCTATACATGCCTGGGAATATATGTGCTGAGTACCGTCGATTTCGAGACACTCGATTTTTGTCGCAAAAATGAATTCTCAGTGCCACTTTTTCAATGTTGTGGAGAAAATCTTCGATTGCCTAATCGTTCATTTTTCGCGTTTGGCGGCATCTATACATGCCTGGGAATATATGTGCTGAGTACCGTCGATTTCGAGACACTTCGATTTTGGTCGCAAAAATGAATTCTCAGTGCCACTTTTTCAATGTTGCGGGGAAAACCTTTGTTTGCCTAATCGTTCATTTTTCGCGTTTGGCGGCATCTATGCATGCCAGGGAATATATCTGCTGAGTACCGCCGATTTTGAGACACTTCGATTTTTGTCGCAAAAATGAATTCTCAGTGCCACTTTTTCAATGTTGTGGGGAAAATCTTTGTTTGCCTATTCGTTCATTTTTAGCGTTTGGCGGGACCTATACATGCCTGGGAATATATGTGCCGAGTACCGTCGATTTCGAGACACTTCGATTTTTGTCGCAAAAATGAATTGTCAGTGCCACTTTTTCAATGTTGTGGAGAAAATCTTTGTTTGCCTAATCGTTCATTTTTCACGTTTGGCGGCATCTATACATGCCTGGGAATATATGTGCGGAGTACCGTCGATTTCGAGACACTTCGATTTTTGTCGCAAAAATGAATTGTCAGTGCCACTTTTTCAATGTTGTGGAGAAAATCTTTGATTGCCTAATCGTTCATTTTTCGCGTTTGGCGGCATCTATACATGCCTGGGAATATATGTGCTGAGTACCGTCGATTTCGAGACACATCGATTTTTGTCGCAAAAATGAATTCTCAGTGCCACATTTTCAATGTTGTGGAGAAAATATTTGTTTGCCTAATCATTCATTTTTCGCGTTTGGCGGCATCTATACATGCCTGGGAATATATTTGCTGAGTACCGTCGATTTCGAGGGACTTCGATTTTTGTCGCAAAAATGAATTCTCAGTGCCACTTTTTCAATGTTGTGGAGAAAATCTTTGATTGCCTAACCGTTCATTTTTCGCGTTTGGCGGCATCTATACATGCCTGGGAATATATGTGCTGAGTACCGTCGATTTCGAGACACTTCGATTTTTGTCGCAAAAATGAATTCTCAGTGCCACTTTTTCAATGTTGTGGAGAAAATGTTCGATTGCCTAATCGTTCATTTTTCGCGTTTGGCGGCATCTATACATGCCTGGGAATATATGTGCTGAGTACCGTCGATTTCGAGACACTTAGATTTTGGTCGCAAAAATGAATTCTCAGTGCCACTTTTTCAATGTTGCGGAGAAAATCATTTGATTGCCTAATCGTTCATTTTTCGCGTTTGGCGGCATCTATGCATGCCAGGGAATATATCTGCTGAGTACCGCCGATTTCGCGAGACTTCGATTTTTGTCGCAAAAATGAATTCTCAGTGCCACTTTTTCAATGTTGTGGGGAAAATCTTTGTTTGCCTATTCGTTCATTTTTCGCGTTTGGCGGGACCTATACATGCCTGGGAATATATGTGCTGTACCGTCGATTTCGAGACACATCGATTTTTGTCGCAAAAAGGAATTGTCAGTGCCACTTTTTCAATGTTGTGGAGAAAATCTTTGTTTGCCTAATCGTTCATTTTTCGCGTTTGGCGGCATCTATACATGCCTGGGAGTATATGTGCTGAGTACCGTCGATTTTGAGACACTTCGATTTTTGTCGCAAGAATGAATTCTCAGTGCCACTTTTTCAATGTTGCGGGGAAAATCTTTGTTTGCCTAATAGTTCATTTTTCGCGTTTGGCGGCATCTATACATGCCTGGGAATATATGTGCTGAGTACCGTCGATTTCGAGACACTTCGATTTTGGTCGCAAAAATGAATTCTGAGTGCCACTTTTTCAATGTTGCGGAGAAAATCATTTGATTGCCTAATCGTTCATTTTTCGCGTTTGGCGGCATCTATGCCTGCCAGGGAATATATCTGCTGAGTACCGCCGATTTCGAGACACTTCGATTTTTGTCGCAAAAATGAATTCTCAGTGCCACTTTTTCAATGTTGTGGGGAAAATCTTTGTTTGCCTATTCGTTCATTTTTCGCGTTTGGCGGGACCTATACATGCCTGGGAATATATGTGCTGAGTACCGTCGATTTCGAGACACTTCGATTTTTGTCGCAAAAATGAATTCTCAGTGCCACTTTTTCAATGTTGCGGGGAAAATCTTTGTTTGCCTAATCGTTCATTTTTCGCGTTCGGCGGCATCTATACATGCCTGGGAATATATGTGCTGAGTACCGTCGATTTCGAGACACTTCGATTTTTGTCGCAAAAATGAATTGTCAGTGCCACTTTTCAATGTTGTGGAGAAAACCTTTGTTTGCCTAATCGTTCTTTTTTCGCGTTTGGCGGCATCTATACATGCCTGGGAATATATGTGCTGAGCACCATTGATTTCGAGACACTTCGATTTATGTCGCAAAAAGGAATTGTCAGTGCCACTTTTTCAATGTTGTGGAGAAAATCTTTGTTTGCCTAATCGTTCATTTTTCGCGTTTGGCGGCATCTATACATGCCTGGGAATATATGTGCTGAGTACCGTCGATTTCGAGACACATCGATTTTTGTCGCAAAAATGAATTCTCAGTGCCACTTTTTCAATGTTGTGGAGAAAATCTTTGTTTGCCTAATCGTTCATTTTTCGCGTTTGGCGGCATCTACACATGCCTGGGAATATATGTGCTGAGTACCGTCGATTTCGAGAGACTTCAATTTTTGTCGCAAAAATGAATTCTCAGTGCCACTTTTTCAATGTTGTGGAGAAAATCTTTGATTGCCTAACCGTTCATTTTTCGCGTTTGGCGGCATCTATACATGCCTGGGAATATATGTGCTGAGTACCGTCGATTTCGAGACACTCGATTTTTGTCGCAAAAATGAATTCTTAGTGCCACTTTTTCAATGTTGTGGAGAAAATCTTTGATTGCCTAACCGTTGATTTTTCGCGTTTGGCGGCATCTATACATGCCTGGGAATATATGTGCTGAGTACCGTCGATTTCGAGACACTCGATTTTTGTCGCAAAAATGAATTCTCAGTGCCACTTTTTCAATGTTGTGGAGAAAATCTTTGATTGCCTAACCGTTCATTTTTCGCGTTTGGCGGCATCTATACATGCCTGGGAATATATGTGCTGAGTACCGTCGATTTCGAGACACTCGATTTTTGTCGCAAAAATGAATTCTCAGTGCCACTTTTTCAATGTTGTGGAGAAAATCTTTGATTGCCTAATCGTTCATTTTTCGCGTTTGGCGGCATCTATACATGCCTGGGAGTATATGTGCTGAGTACCGTCGATTTTGAGACACTTCGATTTTTGTCGCAAAAATGAATTCTCAGTGCCACTTTTTCAATGTTGCGGGGAAAATCTTTGTTTGCCTAATAGTTCATTTTTCGCGTTTGGCGGCATCTATACATGCCGGGGATTATATGTGCTGAGTACCGTCGATTTCAAGACACTTCGATTTTTGTCACAAAAATGAATTGTCAGTGCCACTTTTTCAATGTTGTGGAGAAAACCTTTGTTTGCCTAATCGTTCTTTTTTCGCGTTTGGCGGCATCTATACATGCCTGGGAATATATGTGCTGTATACCGTCGATTTCGAGACACTTCGATTTTTGTCGCAAAAATGAATTCTCAGTGCCACTTTTTCAATGTTGTGGAGAAAATCTTTGATTGCCTAATCGTTCATTTTTCGCGTTTGGCGGCATCTATACATGCCTGGGAATATATGTGCTGAGTACCGTCGATTTCGAGACACTTCGATTTTTGTCGCAAAAAAGAATTCTCAGTGCCACTTTTTCAATGTAGTGGGGAAAATCTTTGTTTGCCTAATTGTTCATTTTTCGCGTTTGGCGGCATCTATACATGCCTGGGAATATATGTGCTGAGTACCGTCCATTTCGAGACACTTTGATTTTTGTCGCAAAAATAAATTCTCAGTGCCACTTTTTCAATGTTGCGGGGAAAATCTTTGTTTGCCTAATCGTTCATTTTTCGCGTTCGGCGGCATCTATACATGCCTGGGAATATATGTGCTGAGTACCGTCGATTTCGAGACACTTTGATTTTTGTCGCAAAAATGAATTGTCAGTGCCACTTTTCAATGTTGTGGAGAAAACCTTTGTTTGCCTAATCGTTCTTTTTTCGCGTTTGGCGGCATCTATACATGCCTGGGAATATATCTGCTGAGTACCGCCGATTTCGAGACACTTCCATTTTTGTCGCAAAAATGAATTCTCAGTGCCACTTTTTCAATGTTGCGGGGAAAATCTTTGTTTGCCTAATAGTTCATTTTTCGCGTTTGGCGGCATCTATACATGCCTGGGAATATATGTGCTGAGTACCGTCGATTTCGAGACACTTCGATTTTGGTCGCAAAAATGAATTCTGAGTGCCACTTTTTCAATGTTGCGGAGAAAATCATTTGATTGCCTAATCGTTCATTTTTCGCGTTTGGCGGCATCTATGCATGCCAGGGAATATATCTGCTGAGTACCGCCGATTTCGAGACACTTCCATTTTTGTCGCAAAAATGAATTCTCAGTGCCACTTTTTCAATGTTGTGGGGAAAATCTTTGTTTGCCTATTCGTTCATTTTTCGCGTTTGGCGGGACCTATACATGCCTGGGAGTATATGTGCTGAGTACCGTCGATTTTGAGACACTTCGATTTTTGTCGCAAAAATGAATTCTCAGTGCCACTTTTTCAATGTTGCGGGGAAAATCTTTGTTTGCCTAATAGTTCATTTTTCGCGTTTGGCGGCATCTATACATGCCTGGGAATATATGTGCTGAGTACCGTCGATTTCGAGACACTTCGATTTTGGTCGCAAAAATGAATTCTGAGTGCCACTTTTTCAATGTTGCGGAGAAAATCATTTGATTGCCTAATCGTTCATTTTTCGCGTTTGGCGGCATCTATGCATGCCAGGGAATATATCTGCTGAGTACCGCCGATTTCGAGACACTTCCATTTTTGTCGCAAAAATGAATTCTCAGTGCCACTTTTTCAATGTTGTGGGGAAAATCTTTGTTTGCCTATTCGTTCATTTTTCGCGTTTGGCGGGACCTATACATGCCTGGGAATATATGTGCTGAGTACCGTCGATTTCGAGACACTTCGATTTTTGTCGCAAAAATGAATTCTCAGTGCCACTTTTTCAATGTTGCGGGGAAAATCTTTGTTTGCCTAATCGTTCATTTTTCGCGTTCGGCGGCATCTATACATGCCTGGGAATATATGTGCTGAGTACCGTCGATTTCGAGACACTTCGATTTTTGTCGCAAAAATGAATTGTCAGTGCCACTTTTCAATGTTGTGGAGAAAACCTTTGTTTGCCTAATCGTTCTTTTTTCGCGTTTGGCGGCATCTATACATGCCTGGGAATATATGTGCTGAGCACCATTGATTTCGAGACACTTTGATTTTTGTCGCAAAAAGGAATTGTCAGTGCCACTTTTTCAATGTTGTGGAGAAAATCTTTGTTTGCCTAATCGTTCATTTTTCGCGTTTGGCGGCATCTATACATGCCTGGGAATATATGTGCTGAGTACCGTCGATTTCGAGACACATCGATTTTTGTCGCAAAAATGAATTCTCAGTGCCACTTTTTCAATGTTGTGGAGAAAATCTTTGTTTGCCTAATCGTTCATTTTTCGCGTTTGGCGGCATCTACACATGCCTGGGAATATATGTGCTGAGTACCGTCGATTTCGAGAGACTTCAATTTTTGTCGCAAAAATGAATTCTCAGTGCCACTTTTTCAATGTTGTGGAGAAAATCTTTTATTGCCTAACCGTTCATTTTTCGCGTTTGGCGGCATCTATACATGCCTGGGAATATATGTGCTGAGTACCGTCGATTTCGAGACACTCGATTTTTGTCGCAAAAATGAATTCTCAGTGCCACTTTTTCAATGTTGTGGAGAAAATCTTTGATTGCCTAACCGTTCATTTTTCGCGTTTGGCGGCATCTATACATGCCTGGGAATATATGTGCTGAGTACCGTCGATTTCGAGACACTCGATTTTTGTCGCAAAAATGAATTCTCAGTGCCACTTTTTCAATGTTGTGGAGAAAATCTTCGATTGCCTAATCGTTCATTTTTCGCGTTTGGCGGCATCTATACATGCCTGGGAATATATGTGCTGAGTACCGTCGATTTCGAGACACTTCGATTTTGGTCGCAAAAATGAATTCTCAGTGCCACTTTTTCAATGTTGCGGGGAAAATCTTTGTTTGCCTAATCGTTCATTTTTCGCGTTCGGCGGCATCTATACATGCCTGGGAATATATGTGCTGAGTACCGTCGATTTCGAGACACTTTGATTTTTGTCGCAAAAATGAATTGTCAGTGCCACTTTTCAATGTTGTGGAGAAAACCTTTGTTTGCCTAATCGTTCTTTTTTCGCGTTTGGCGGCATCTATACATGCCTCGGAATATATGTGCTGAGCACCATTGATTTCGAGACACTTCGATTTTTGTCGCAAAAAGGAATTGTAAGTGCCACTTTTTCAATGTTGTGGAGAAAATCTTTGTTTGCCTAATCGTTCATTTTTCGCGTTTGGCGGCATCTATACATGCCTGGGAGTATATGTGCTGAGTACCGTCGATTTTGAGACACTTCAATTTTTGTCGCAAAAATGAATTCTCAGTGCCACTTTTTCAATGTTGCGGGGAAAATCTTTGTTTGCCTAATAGTTCATTTTTCGCGTTTGGCGGCATCTATACATGCCGGGGATTATATGTGCTGAGTACCGTCGATTTCAAGACACTTCAATTTTTGTCACAAAAATGAATTGTCAGTGCCACTTTTTCAATGTTGTGGAGAAAACCTTTGTTTGCCTAATCGTTCTTTTTTCGCGTTTGGCGGCATCTATACATGCCTGGGAATATATGTGCTGTATACCGTCGATTTCGAGACACTTCGATTTTTGTCGCAAAAATGAATTCTCAGTGCCACTTTTTCAATGTTGTGGAGAAAATCTTTGATTGCCTAATCGTTCATTTTTCGCGTTTGGCGGCATCTATACATGCCTGGGAATATATGTGCTGAGTACCGTCGATTTCGAGACACTTCGATTTTTGTCGCAAAAAAGAATTCTCAGTGCCACTTTTTCAATGTAGTGGGGAAAATCTTTGTTTGCCTAATTGTTCATTTTTCGCGTTTGGCGGCATCTATACATGCCTGGGAATATATGTGCTGAGTACCGTCCATTTCGAGACACTTCGATTTTTGTCGCAAAAATAAATTGTCAGTGCCACTTTTTCAATGTTGTGGAGAAAATCTTTGTTTGCCTAATCATTCATTTTTCGCGTTTGGCGGCATCTATACATGCCTGGGAATATATGTGCTGAGTACCGTCGATTTCGAGACACTTCGATTTTTGTCGCAAAAATGGATTCTCAGTGCCACTTTTTCAATGTTGTGGGGAAAATCTTTGTTTGCCTAATCGTTCATTTTTCGCGTTTGGCGGCATCTATACATGCTTGGGAATATGTGTGCTGAGTACCGTCGATTTCGAGACACTTCGATTTTTGTCGCAAAAATGAATTGTCAGTGCCACTTTTTCAATGTTGTGGAGAAAATCTTTGTTTGCCTAATCGTTCATTTTTCACGTTTGGCGGCATCTATACATGCCTGGGAATATATGTGCTGAGTACCGTCGATTTCGAGACACTTCGATTTTTGTCGCATAAATGAATTGTCAGTGCCACTTTTTCCATGTTGTGGAGAAAATCTTTGATTGCCTAATCGTTCATTTTTCGCGTTTGGCGGCATCTATACATGCCTGGGAATATATGTGCTGAGTACCGTCGATTTCGAGACACATCGATTTTTGTCGCAAAAATGAATTCTCAGTGCCACATTTTCAATGTTGTGGAGAAAATCTTTGTTTGCCTAATCGTTCATTTTTCGCGTTTGGCGGCATCTATACATGCCTGGGAATATATGTGCTGAGTACCGTCGATTTCGAGACACATCGATTTTTGTCGCAAAAATGAATTCTCAGTGCCACTTTTTCAATGTTGTGGAGAAAATCTTTGTTTGCCTAATCGTTCATTTTTCGCGTTTGGCGGCATCTACACATGCCTGGGAATATATGTGCTGAGTACCGTCGATTTCGAGAGACTTCAATTTTTGTCGCAAAAATGAATTCTCAGTGCCACTTTTTCAATGTTGTGGAGAAAATCTTTGATTGCCTAACCGTTCATTTTTCGCGTTTGGCGGCATCTATACATGCCTGGGAATATATGTGCTGAGTACCGTCGATTTCGAGACACTCGATTTTTGTCGCAAAAATGAATTCTCAGTGCCACTTTTTCAATGTTGTGGAGAAAATCTTTGATTGCCTAACCGTTCATTTTTCGCGTTTGGCGGCATCTATACATGCCTGGGAATATATGTGCTGAGTACCGTCGATTTCGAGACACTCGATTTTTGTCGCAAAAATGAATTCTCAGTGCCACTTTTTCAATGTTGTGGAGAAAATCTTCGATTGCCTAATCGTTCATTTTTCGCGTTTGGCGGCATCTATACATGCCTGGGAATATATGTGCTGAGTACCGTCGATTTCGAGACACTTCGATTTTGGTCGCAAAAATGAATTCTCAGTGCCACTTTTTCAATGTTGCGGGGAAAATCTTTGTTTGCCTAATCGTTCATTTTTCGCGTTCGGCGGCATCTATACATGCCTGGGAATATATGTGCTGAGTACCGTCGATTTCGAGACACTTTGATTTTTGTCGCAAAAATGAATTGTCAGTGCCACTTTTCAATGTTGTGGAGAAAACCTTTGTTTGCCTAATCGTTCTTTTTTCGCGTTTGGCGGCATCTATACATGCCTGGGAATATATGTGCTGAGCACCATTGATTTCGAGACACTTCGATTTTTGTCGCAAAAAGGAATTGTAAGTGCCACTTTTTCAATGTTGTGGAGAAAATCTTTGTTTGCCTAATCGTTCATTTTTCGCGTTTGGCGGCATCTATACATGCCTGGGAATATATGTGCTGAGTACCGTCGATTTCGAGACACTCGATTTTTGTCGCAAAAATGAATTCTCAGTGCCACTTTTTCAATGTTGTGGAGAAAATCTTTGATTGCCTAACCGTTCATTTTTCGCGTTTGGCGGCATCTATACATGCCTGGGAATATATGTGCTGAGTACCGTCGATTTCGAGACACTCGATTTTTGTCGCAAAAATGAATTCTCAGTGCCACTTTTTCAATGTTGTGGAGAAAATCTTCGATTGCCTAATCGTTCATTTTTCGCGTTTGGCGGCATCTATACATGCCTGGGAATATATGTGCTGAGTACCGTCGATTTCGAGACACTTCGATTTTGGTCGCAAAAATGAATTCTCAGTGCCACTTTTTCAATGTTGCGGGGAAAATCTTTGTTTGCCTAATCGTTCATTTTTCGCGTTCGGCGGCATCTATACATGCCTGGGAATATATGTGCAGAGTACCGTCGATTTCGAGACACTTTGATTTTTGTCGCAAAAATGAATTGTCAGTGCCACTTTTCAATGTTGTGGAGAAAACCTTTGTTTGCCTAATCGTTCTTTTTTCGCGTTTGGCGGCATCTATACATGCCTGGGAATATATGTGCTGAGCACCATTGATTTCGAGACACTTCGATTTTTGTCGCAAAAAGGAATTGTAAGTGCCACTTTTTCAATGTTGTGGAGAAAATCTTTGTTTGCCTAATCGTTCATTTTTCGCGTTTGGCGGCATCTATACATGCCTGGGAGTATATGTGCTGAGTACCGTCGATTTTGAGACACTTCGATTTTTGCCGCAAAAATGAATTCTCAGTGCCACTTTTTCAATGTTGCGGGGAAAATCTTTGTTTGCCTAATAGTTCATTTTTCGCGTTTGGCGGCATCTATACATGCCGGGGATTATACGTGCTGAGTACCGTCGATTTCAAGACACTTCGAATTTTGACGCAAAAATGAATTGTCAGTGCCACTTTTTCAATGTTGTGGAGAAAATCTTTGTTTGCCTAATCGTTCATTTTTCGCGTTTGGCGGCATCTATACATGCCTGGGAATATATGTGCTGAGTACCGTCGATTTCGAGACACTTCGATTTTTTTCGCAAGAATGAATTCTCAGTGCCACTTCTTCAATGTGTTGGGGAAAATCTTTGTTTGCCTAATCGTTCATTTTTCGCGTTTGGCGGCATCTATACATGCATGGGAATATATGTGCCGAGTACCGTCGATTTCCAGACACTTCAATTTTTGTCGCAAAAATGAATTCTCAGTGCCACTTTTTCAATGTTGTGGAGAAAATCTTTGTTTGCCTAATCGTTCATTTTTAGCGTTTGGCGGCATCTATACATGCCTGGGAATATATGTGCTGAGTACCGTCGATTTCGAGACACTTCGATTTTTGTCGCAAAAATGAATTCTCAGTGCCACTTTTTCAATGTTGTGGAGAAAATCTTTGATTGCCTAATCGTTCGTTTTTCGCGTTTGGCAGCATCTATACATGCCTGGGAATATATGTGCTGAGTACCGTCGATTTCGAGACACTTCGATTTTTGTCGCAAGAATGAATTCTCAGTGCCACTTTTTCAATGTTGTGGGGAAAATCTTTGTTTGCGTAATCGTTCATTTTTCGCGTTTGGCGGCATCTATACATGCCTGGAAATATGTGTGCTGAGTACCGTCGGGCTCGGCAGCTGTGCCACGGCACGGTTATCAAATCTGGCTCTCTTCATCATGCAGGTGCCCTTTCACGCCTCCGCTTGCCTTCTGCTTACCGTGTTCTTCGACGCCTCCCGGACCCTCCTGGACACCTCCCGGTCCCCAGCCGAGTTTTCTTGGAGCGCCGTCGAAGACAGCCACCGCTTCATCAGCGCCATCGGCGACTCTGCCCATTTACCGCACGCAGAAAACTGGACCCTCGACTTCAACTGGGAAACACCATCAGCAGCAACATCACTCGGCAAGCCACCTATAAAGGACCAGCAATCACCTCACACAATCTGTGGGCTCGGCAGCTGTGCCACGGCACGGTTATCAAATCTGGCTCTCTTCATCATGCAGGTGCCCTTTCACGCCTCCGCTTGCCTTCTGCTTACCGTGTTCTTCGACGCCTCCCGGACCCTCCTGGACACCTCCTGGTCCCCAGCCGAGTTTTCTTGGAGCGCCGTCGAAGACAGCCACCGCTTCATCAGCGCCATCGCCGACTCTGCCCATTTACCGCACGCAGAAAACTGGACCCTCGACTTCAACTGGGAAACACCATCAGCAGCAACATCACTCGGCAAGCCACCTATAAAGGACCAGCAATCACCTCACACAATCTGTGGGCTCGGCAGCTGTGCCACGGCACGGTTATCAAATCTGGCTCTCTTCATCATGCAGGTTGGTGATCCGGTCAGTCTATTTACTAAAAAATCCAGTAATTATTTCCTGATACAGCTGCCGAGCCCGAAGTGTTTGACCGCTATTTGTGCCGAATGTTGTCATAATGTACGGTCCCTATTACTCCTTGCTGGTGATGTTGAAACTAACCCTGGACCAGACAAATTGGATGTCGTTCTGGCTGAATTGAAAAAGCTGTCTGATGGCCAGGCAACACTAATCTCTGACTTGCAAGATATAAAAGGACGTATGCTTTCAATCGACAGAGCGATATCCGATTTCAATACCCGCCTCACTGAACTCGAAGAACGTTTCCAGAATCTGTCCACAGTTACATCAGACGTTGAAACCATTCAGTCAACAGTTAGCCAGACAGCTCTTTTGGTTCAAGACTTGCAGCTTCGTCTTGACGATTCCGAAAACCGCTCCCGCAGGAACAATCTAATTTTCTACGGTCTGCCTGACTCATCCCCCCGTGAAACATATGCCGAGTCTGAAAAAATTATCAGTGATCATTGCTTAAAACACCTGGAAATAGCCCTGGATCCCAAAGATATAGAGCGTGCCCACCGGCTCGGCCGTCATACCCCAAACCATCTGCGCCCTATCATTGTCAAATTCATATCATCCAAGGCAAAAGAAACCATTCTATCTAATGGGCCCAAATTTAAAGGAACGAAATTCAGTGTAGGCGAAGATTATACCCGCCGCGTCCAAAATATTCGAAAGCACTTGGTTGCATTTGCAAAAGAAACAACTAATAAATTCTCGCTCCGCTATAAGACGCTTCATATCGGGCCCAAGCGCTACTTCTTCGACGAAACGACTAACACAGTGAAGGAATTCGCATAGCAGATAACTTTTCGGCGCTGGTCCCCACAATGCCCTCTATCAGCTTGTCATCCTAGAACCAACTCCCGAACCACCCTTTGCCTTTCCGTCATTTTCACCAATATACGCAGCTTCCTTCCCAAACGAGACCTTGTATCTAACCTTGTATCGTCGTCCGGAAGCAACATACTTGTACTAACAGAAACGTGGCTCAACGAAAACATCAGTGATTCCGAAGTTCTGCATGATTTGCCAAATTTTCGCCTCTTTCGCAACGACCGCGAAGGTTCTCGAGGGGGCGGTGTTTTAGTCGCCGTTAATCGAGAACTACCATTCTCGCTTGTCAACATCACATCTCACCTTGAAATTATGTGGCTCATTTGCCGCACTGTGCCAATAACAACACTAATTGGCGTCTGCTATCGACCGCCACATAATAGCCCTGACTTCCCCCGTGAGTTTAACAGTGTTTTGCTACAATTAACAACTAGGTATCCTAGTGCACGAATTATTCTTTTCGGCGACTTTAACTACCCTTCTATAAACTGGCACCAACCTCACGTAACCGTTTCTCAAGAGCCTCGAGAATTTGTCGACGTATGTCTCAATTTTAATCTTTCACAGCTAATAACTGAGCCAACTCGCATCACCGAGACTTCACAAAACACTCTTGATCTCATTCTAACTAGTCATCCTGAGACCTTAGCTTCTATTACTTACCTAAGGGAAATCAGTGACCATAAAGTTATTCACGCCTCATTTAACATTACTCCCGTTCAAAGGAAAGTGTCCAAAAAAACAATAAAGCTTTACGATAAGGCCGACTACGTAGCAATAAATAATGAATTAAACTCCCTCTTACCCACTTTTGAACTTCACTTCCATCAGCATACAGTCGACGAAAACTGGTCAATCTTCAAGCACAAAATTAGCGATCTAACGAGCAGATACATTCCAAAGTGCACTATCAACTCTGATTCCCAAAATCCTTGGTTCAATAAAACGCTCAAAAGACTAAAAAATAAAAAACAGCGGCTGTACCATGCAGCTAAACTTAGACCCAGCTCTTCTGCATGGGAAAAATACTACAGCGCTGAAGATGCGTACTTGGCAGCAGTGAAAAGCGCGAAACGTTTCTTTCTTCATAACGACTTACCCAAAATGATAACAACTAACCCGAGAAAATTTTGGAACGTAATAAATCCCCAGCAATCGCACGACATCACCCTTACTAATGATAACGGCGACTCTGTTAGTGATGCTCAGTGTGCCAATATATTTAATACTGCCTTTTCATCAGTATTCACGAAAGAACCTGAAAATACATTCCTTTCACCACCCTCCATTACTGAACTAGCAATGCCAGCCATAATTTTTCATCCAAATGGCATCTCGTGCGCAATCGACAAATTGAAAATTTCAGCGTCAGCCGGAACGGATGAAATTAACACTAAGTTTCTCAAAAACACTAAGGACATTTCCTCCAAGTTTTTATGCTTATTGTTTTCTCAGTCACTCGCCACAGGTATCATCCCAGAAGACTGGAAGATGGGGAAGGTCGTTCCTGTTTTCAAATCAGGTAACAGAGACTCTCCACTCAACTATCGCCCCATTTCCCTAACTAGCATCCCTTGTAAACTAATGGAACACGTCATCTACTCCCAGATAATGCAGCATCTAGACTCTATAAATTTTTTCACTCCATCCCAACATGGATTTAGAAAAGGCTTATCATGTGAGACACAGCTTGCCATCTTTCTTCACGACGTTCATTCCAACCTTGATGCTAACGTACAAACTGACGCCATCTTTTTAGACTTCGCCAAAGCATTCGATAAGGTACCTCATCAACGTCTACTCTTAAAACTTTCCACACTAAACTTGCATCGAGAAATTATTGCATGGTTAAAAGAATTCCTCACACATCGTTCACAGTCCGTTACTATTAACAACTACTCCTCTAACCGTCTACCAGTAACATCGGGCGTTCCTCAGGGAACTGTCCTTGGCCCCCTGCTATTCTTAATTTATATTAATGATCTACCACAAAATTTATCGTGTCATGTCCGTCTGTTCGCCGATGATTGCGTTATTTATGCCCCAATTACTAATACCGCTGATCAAGAATCCCTTCTGGACAATCTTAACCGCATTCAATCATGGTGCAATCACTGGTTGATGACGCTTAATCCCAATAAGTGCAAACTCATGTCTTTTCATCGTCGTCACAACCCGCATTTATTTACATACAAGATTTCCGATTCCCCTGTCCAACTCGTTTCGTCCTATACTTACCTCGGTATCACTATCAGCAATGACTTATCATGGCGCGAGCACGTAACAAAGCTAATATCATCTGCGAATAAAAAACTAGGCTTTCTTAAACGTCATCTTCACGACGCCCCTCAAAATGTAAAGCTACTTGCTTATAAATCATTAATCAGGCCAAAACTTGAGTATGCATCCGCCATCTGGAATCCACAGCAAGCTTACCTCATCGACTCATTAGAAGCTGTGCAAAACAGAGCCGCCCGTTTCATTCACCGCTCATACTCACCCTATATCAGTGTTTCATCTCTCAAGCTACATTCCCAATTATGCAGTCTTTCCCTCCGTCGCCGTATTTCTAGCCTGTGCCTATTTCACAAATTTTATTATTCCCAGCTCAGACAGCAGCCATACATCTGCGCACCGCCATCACGCACGTCTCGCCGAATTGGTCATCCGCTGAAAGTCTCACGCCAACGTGCCCGTACGACTACATTTTCCCAGTCATTCTTCCTCCGAACAGCAAGCGACTGGAACGACCTTCCCCATGAAATTGTAGCCATCACCTGTCCATCAACCTTCCTAGAAAAAGTTACATCCCACCTGTCATCATGAAAAAAAAATGTTTTACTTTTTCACGTTAAACCCACCCCTTATGTAAAACCCCCTGCAGGGGGTCTTTAAGGAAATAAAAATGAAATGAAATGAAATGAAATGAAACTTCGTTTTTTGTCGCAAAAATGAATTGTCAGTGCCACTTTTTCAATGTTGTGGAGAAAATCTTTGTTTGCCTTATCGTTCTTTTTTCGCGTTTGGCGGCATTTATACATGCCTGGGAATATATGTGCTGAGCACCATCGATTTCGAGACACTTCGATTTTTGTCGCAAAAAGGAATTGTCAGTGCCACTTTTTCAATGTTGTGGAGAAAATCTTTGATTGCCTAATCGTTCGTTTTTCGCGTTTGGCAGCATCTATACATGCCTGGGAATATATGTGCTGAGTACCGTCGATTTCGAGACACTTCGATTTTTGTCGCAAGAATGAATTCTCAGTGCCACTTTTTCAATGTTGTGGGGAAAATCTTTGTTTGCGTAATCGTTCATTTTTCGCGTTTGGCGGCATCTATACATGCCTGGGAATATGTGTGCTGAGTACCGTCGATTTCGAGACACTTCGTTTTTTGTCGCAAAAATGAATTGTCAGTGCCACTTTTTCAATGTTGTGGAGAAAATCTTTGTTTGCCTAATCGTTCTTTTTTCGCGTTTGGCGGCATTTATACATGCCTGGGAATATATGTGCGGAGTACCGTCGATTTCGAGACACTTCGATTTTTGTCGCAAAAATGAATTGTCAGTGCCACTTTTTCAATGTTGTGGAGAAAATCTTTGATTGCCTAATCGTTCATTTTTCGCGTTTGGCGGCATCTATACATGCCTGGGAATATATGTGCTGAGTACCGTCGATTTCGAGACACTTCGATTTTTGTCGCAAAAATGAATTGTCAGTGCCACTTTTTCAATGTTGCGGAGAAAATCATTTGATTGCCTAATCGTTCATTTTTCGCGTTTGGCGGCATCTATGCATGCCAGGGAATATATCTGCTGAGTACCGCCGATTTCGAGACACTTCGATTTTTGTCGCAAAAATGAATTCTCAGTGCCACTTTTTCAATGTTGTGGGGAAAATCTTTGCCTATTCGTTCATTTTTCGCGTTTGGCGGGACCTATACATGCCTGGGAATATATGTGCTGAGTACCGTCGATTTCGAGACACTTCGATTTTTGTCGCAAAAATGAATTCTCAGTCCCACTTTTTCAATGTTGCGGGGAAAATCTTTGTTTGCCTAATCGTTCATTTTTCGCGTTCGGCGGCATCTATATATGCCTGGGAATATATGTGCTGAGTACCGTCGATTTCGAGACACTTCGATTTTTGTCGCAAAAATGAATTGTCAGTGCCACTTTTCAATGTTGTGGAGAAAACCTTTGTTTGCCTAATCGTTCTTTTTTCGCGTTTGGCGGCATCTATACATGCCTGGGAATAAATGTGCTGAGTACCCTCGATTTCGAGACACTTCGATTTTTGTCGCAAAAATGAATTGTCAGTACCACTTTTTCAATGTTGTGGAGAAAACCTTTGTTTGCCTAATCGTTCTTTTTCGCGTTTGGCGGCATCTATACATGCCTGGGAATATATGTGCTGAGCACCATCGATTTCGAGACACTTCGATTTTTGTCGCAAAAAGGAATCGTCAGTGCCACTTTTTCAATGTTGTGGAGAAAATATTTGATTGCCTAATCGTTCATTTTTCGCGTTTGCGGTATCTATACATGCCTGGGAATATATGTGCTGAGTACCGTCGATTTCGAGACACTTCAATTTTTGTCGCAAAAATGAATTCTCAGTGCCACTTTTTCAATGTTGTGGGGAAAATCTTTGTTTGCCTAATCGTTCATTTTTCGCGTTTGGCGGCATCTATACATGCCTGGGAATATGTGTGCTGAGTACCGTCGATTTCGAGACACTTCGAATTTTGACGCAAAAATGAATTGTCAGTGCCACTTTTTCAATGTTGTGGAGAAAATCTTTGTTTGCCTAATCGTTCATTTTTCGCGTTTGGCGGCATCTATACATGCCTGGGAATATATGTGCTGAGTACCGTCGATTTCGAGACACTTCGATTTTTTTCGCAAGAATGAATTCTCAGTGCCACTTTTTCAATGTGTTGGGGAAAATCTTTGTTTGCCTAATCGTTCATTTTTCGCGTTTGGCGGCATCTATACATGCATGGGAATATATGTGCCGAGTACCGTCGATTTCCAGACACTTCCATTTTTGTCGCAAAAATGAATTCTCAGTGCTACTTCTTCAATGTTGTGGGGAAAATCTTTGTTTGCCTAATCGTTCATTTTTCGCGTTTGGCGGCATCTATACATGCCTGGGAATATATGTGCTGAGTACCGTCGATTTCGAGACACTTCAATTTTTGTCGCAAAAATGAATTCTCAGTGCCACTTTTTCAATGTTGTGGAGAAAATCTTTGTTTGCCTAATCGTTCATTTTTAGCGTTTGGCGGCATCTATACATGCCTGGGAATATATGTGCTGAGTACCGTCGATTTCGAGACACTTCGATTTTTGTCGCAAAAATGAATTCTCAGTGCCACTTTTTCAATGTTGTGGAGAAAATCTTTGATTGCCTAATCGTTCGTTTTTCGCGTTTGGCAGCATCTATACATGCCTGGGAATATATGTGCTGAGTACCGTCGATTTCGAGACACTTCGATTTTTGTCGCAAGAATGAATTCTCAGTGCCAATTTTTCAATGTATGAAGAAAATCTTTGTTTGCGTAATCGTTCATTTTTCGCGTTTGGCGGCATCTATACATGCCTGGGAATATGTGTGCTGAGTACCGTCGATTTCGAGACACTTCGTTTTTTGTCGCAAAAATGAATTGTCAGTGCCACTTTTTCAATGTTGTGGAGAAAATCTTTGTTTGCCTAATCGTTCTTTTTTCACGTTTGGCGGCATTTATACATGCCTGGGAATACATGTGCTGAGCACCATCGATTTCGAGACACTTCGATTTTTGTCGCAAAAAGGAATTGTCAGTGCCACTTTTTCAATGTTGTGGGGAAAATCTTTGTTTGCCTAATCGTTCATTTTTCACGTTTGGCGGCATCTATACATGCCTGGGAATATATGTGCGGAGTACCGTCGATTTCGAGACACTTCGATTTTTGTCGCAAAAATGAATTGTCAGTGCCACTTTTTCAATGTTGTGGAGAAAATCTTTGATTGCCTAATCGTTCATTTTTCGCGTTTGGCGGCATCTATACATGCCTGGGAATATATGTGCTGAGTACCGTCGATTTCGTGACACATCGATTTTTGTCGCAAAAATGAATTCTCAGTGCCACTTTTTCAATGTTGTGGAGAAAATATTTGTTTGCCTAATCATTCATTTTTCGCGTTTGGCGGCATCTATACATGCCTGGGAATATATTTGCTGAGTACCGTCGATTTCGAGAGACTTCGATTTTTGTCGCAAAAATGAATTCTCAGTGCCACTTTTTCAATGTTGTGGAGAAAATCTTTGATTGCCTAACCGTTCATTTTTCGCGTTTGGCGGCATCTATACATGCCTGGGAATATATGTGCTGAGTACCGTCGATTTCGAGACACTTCGATTTTTGTCGCAAAAATGAATTGTCAGTGCCACTTTTTCAATGTTGCGGAGAAAATCATTTGATTGCCTAATCGTTCATTTTTCGCGTTTGGCGGCATCTATGCATGCCAGGGAATATATCTGCTGAGTACCGCCGATTTCGAGACACTTCGATTTTTGTCGCAAAAATGAATTCTCAGTGCCCCTTTTTCAATATTGTGGGGAAAATCTTTGCCTAATCGTTCATTTTTCGCGTTTGGCGGCATCTATACATGCCTGGGAATATATGTGCTGAGTACCGTCGATTTCGAGACACTTCGATTTTTGTCGCAAAAATGAATTCTCAGTGCCACTTTTTCAATGTTGTGGGGAAAATCTTTGTTTGCCTAATCGTTCATTTTTCGCGCTTGGCGGCATCTATACATGCCTGGGAATATGTGTGCTGAGTACCGTCGATTTCGAGACACTTCGATTTTTGTCGCAAAAAGGAATCGTCAGTGCCACTTTTTCAATGTTGTGGAGAAAATATTTGATTGCCTAATCGTTCATTTTTCGCGTTTGCGGTATCTATACATGCCTGGGAATATATGTGCTGAGTACCGTCGATTTCGAGACACTTCAATTTTTGTCGCAAAAATGAATTCTCAGTGCCACTTTTTCAATGTTGTGGGGAAAATCTTTGTTTGCCTAATCGTTCATTTTTCGCGTTTGGCGGCATCTATACATGCCTGGGAATATGTGTGCTGAGTACCGTCGATTTCGAGACACTTCGAATTTTGACGCAAAAATGAATTGTCAGTGCCACTTTTTCAATGTTGTGGAGAAAATCTTTGTTTGCCTAATCGTTCATTTTTCGCGTTTGGCGGCATCTATACATGCCTGGGAATATATGTGCTGAGTACCGTCGATTTCGAGACACTTCGATTTTTTTCGCAAGAATGAATTCTCAGTGCCACTTCTTCAATGTGTTGGGGAAAATCTTTGTTTGCCTAATCGTTCATTTTTCGCGTTTGGCGGCATCTATACATGCATGGGAATATATGTGCCGAGTACCGTCGATTTCCAGACACTTCCATTTTTGTCGCAAAAATGAATTCTCAGTGCTACTTCTTCAATGTTGTGGGGAAAATCTTTGTTTGCCTAATCGTTCATTTTTCGCGTTTGGCGGCATCTATACATGCCTGGGAATATATGTGCTGAGTACCGTCGATTTCGAGACACTTCAATTTTTGTCGCAAAAATGAATTCTCAGTGCCACTTTTTCAATGTTGTGGAGAAAATCTTTGTTTGCCTAATCGTTCATTTTTAGCGTTTGGCGGCATCTATACATGCCTGGGAATATATGTGCTGAGTACCGTCGATTTCGAGACACTTCGATTTTTGTCGCAAAAATGAATTCTCAGTGCCACTTTTTCAATGTTGTGGAGAAAATCTTTGATTGCCTAATCGTTCGTTTTTCGCGTTTGGCAGCATCTATACATGCCTGGGAATATATGTGCTGAGTACCGTCGATTTCGAGACACTTCGATTTTTGTCGCAAGAATGAATTCTCAGTGCCAATTTTTCAATGTATGGGGAAAATCTTTGTTTGCGTAATCGTTCATTTTTCGCGTTTGGCGGCATCTATACATGCCTGGGAATATGTGTGCTGAGTACCGTCGATTTCGAGACACTTCGTTTTTTGTCGCAAAAATGAATTGTCAGTGCCACTTTTTCAATGTTGTGGAGAAAATCTTTGTTTGCCTAATCGTTCTTTTTTCACGTTTGGCGGCATTTATACATGCCTGGGAATACATGTGCTGAGCACCATCGATTTCGAGACACTTCGATTTTTGTCGCAAAAAGGAATTGTCAGTGCCACTTTTTCAATGTTGTGGGGAAAATCTTTGTTTGCCTAATCGTTCATTTTTCACGTTTGGCGGCATCTATACATGCCTGGGAATATATGTGCGGAGTACCGTCGATTTCGAGACACTTCGATTTTTGTCGCAAAAATGAATTGTCAGTGCCACTTTTTCAATGTTGTGGAGAAAATCTTTGATTGCCTAATCGTTCATTTTTCGCGTTTGGCGGCATCTATACATGCCTGGGAATATATGTGCCGAGTACCGTCGATTTCGTGACACATCGATTTTTGTCGCAAAAATGAATTCTCAGTGCCACTTTTTCCATGTTGTGGAGAAAATATTTGTTTGCCTAATCATTCATTTTTCGCGTTTGGCGGCATCTATACATGCCTGGGAATATATTTGCTGAGTACCGTCGATTTCGAGAGACTTCGATTTTTGTCGCAAAAATGAATTCTCAGTGCCACTTTTTCAATGTTGTGGGGAAAATCTTTGCCTATTCGTTCATTTTTCGCGTTTGGCGGCATCTATACATGCCTGGGAATATATGTGCTGAGTACCGTCGATTTCGAGACACTTCGATTTTTGTCGCAAAAATGAATTCTCAGTGCCACTTTTTCAATGTTGCGGGGAAAATCTCTGTTTGCCTAATCGTTCATTTTTCGCGTTTGGCGGCATCTATACATGCCTGGGAATATATGTGCCGAGTACCGTCGATTTCGAGACACTTCAATTTTTGTCGCAAAAATGAATTCTCAGTGCCACTTTTTCAATGTTGTGGAGAAAATCTTTGTTTGCCTAATCGTTCATTTTTAGCGTTTGGCGGCATCTATACATGCCTGGGAATATATGTGCTGAGTACCGTCGATTTCGAGACACTTCGATTTTTGTCGCAAAAATGAATTCTCAGTGCCACTTTTTCAATGTTGTGGAGAAAATCTTTGATTGCCTAATCGTTCGTTTTTCGCGTTTGGCAGCATCTATACATGCCTGGGAATATATGTGCTGAGTACCGTCGATTTCGAGACACTTCGATTTTTGTCGCAAGAATGAATTCTCAGTGCCACTTTTTCAATGTATGGGGAAAATCTTTGTTTGCGTAATCGTTCATTTTTCGCGTTTGGCGGCATCTATACATGCCTGGGAATATGTGTGCTGAGTACCGTCGATTTCGAGACACTTCGTTTTTTGTCGCAAAAATGAATTGTCAGTGCCACTTTTTCAATGTTGTGGAGAAAATCTTTGTTTGCCTAATCGTTCTTTTTTCGCGTTTGGCGGCATTTATACATGCCTGGGAATACATGTGCTGAGCACCATCGATTTCGAGACACTTCGATTTTTGTCGCAAAAAGGAATTGTCAGTGCCACTTTTTCAATGTTGTGGGGAAAATCTTTGTTTGCCTAATCGTTCATTTTTCACGTTTGGCGGCATCTATACATGCCTGGGAATATATGTGCGGAGTACCGTCGATTTCGAGACACTTCGATTTTTGTCGCAAAAATGAATTGTCAGTGCCACTTTATCAATGTTGTGGAGAAAATCTTTGATTGCCTAATCGTTCATTTTTCGCGTTTGGCGGCATCTATACATGCCTGGGAATATATGTGCTGAGTACCGTCGATTTCGAGACACATCGATTTTTGTCGAAAAAATGAATTCTCAGTGCCACTTTTTCAATGTTGTGGAGAAAATATTTGTTTGCCTAATCATTCATTTTTCGCGTTTGGCGGCATCTATACATGCCTGGGAATATATTTGCTGAGTACCGTCGATTTCGAGAGACTTCGATTTTTGTCGCAAAAATGAATTCTCAGTGCCACTTTTTCAATGTTGTGGGGAAAATCTTTGCCTATTCGTTCATTTTTCGCGTTTGGCGGGACCTATACATGCCTGGGAATATATGTGCTGAATACCGTCGATTTCGAGACACTTCGATTTTTGTCGCAAAAATGAATTCTCAGTCCCACTTTTTCAATGTTGCGGGGAAAATCTTTGTTTGCCTAATCGTTCATTTTTCGCGTTCGGCGGCATCTATACATGCCTGGGAATATATGTGCTGAGTACCGTCGATTTCGAGACACTTCGATTTTTGTCGCAAAAATGAATTGTCAGTGCCACTTTTCAATGTTGTGGAGAAAACCTTTGTTTGCCTAATCGTTCTTTTTTCGCGTTTGGCGGCATCTATACATGCCTGGGAATATATGTGCTGAGCACCATTGATTTCGAGACACTTCGATTTTTGTCGCAAAAAGGAATTGTCAGTGCCACTTTTTCAATGTTGTGGAGAAAATCTTTGTTTGCCTAATCGTTCATTTTTCGCGTTTGGCGGCATCTATACATGCCTGGGAGTATATGTGCTGAGTACCCTCGATTTCGAGACACTTTGATTTTTGTCGCAAAAATGAATTGTCAGTACCACTTTTTCAATGTTGTGGAGAAAACCTTTGTTTGCCTAATCGTTCTTTTTTCGCGTTTGGCGGCATCTATACATGCCTGGGAATATATGTGCTGAGCACCATCGATTTCGAGACACTTCGATTTTTGTCGCAAAAAGGAATCGTCAGTGCCACTTTTTCAATGTTGTGGAGAAAATATTTGATTGCCTAATCGTTCATTTTTCGCGTTTGCGGTATCTATACATGCCTGGGAATATATGTGCTGAGTACCGTCGATTTCGAGACACTTCAATTTTTGTCGCAAAAATGAATTCTCAGTGCCACTTTTTCAATGTTGTGGAGAAAATCTTTGTTTGCCTAATCGTTCATTTTTAGCGTTTGGCGGCATCTATACATGCCTGGGAATATATGTGCTGAGTACCGTCGATTTCGAGACACTTCGATTTTTGTCGCAAAAATGAATTCTCAGTGCCACTTTTTCAATGTTGTGGAGAAAATCTTTGAGTGCCTAATCGTTCATTTTTCGCGTTTGGCAGCATCTATACATGCCTGGGAATATATGTGCTGAGTACCGTCGATTTCGAGACACTTCGATTTTTGTCGCAAGAATGAATTCTCAGTGCCACTTTTTCAATGTTGTGGGGAAAATCTTTGTTTGCGTAATCGTTCATTTTTCGCGTTTGGCGGCATCTATACATGCCTGGGAATATGTGTGCTGAGTACCGTCGATTTCGAGACACTTCGTTTTTTGTCGCAAAAATGAATTGTCAGTGCCACTTTTTCAATGTTGTGGAGAAAATCTTTGTTTGCCTAATCGTTCATTTTTCGCGTTTTGCGGCATCTATACATGCCTGGGAATATATGTGCTGAGTACCGTCGATTTCGAGACACTTCGATTTTTGTCGCAAAAATGAATTGTCAGTGCCACTTTTTCAATGTTGTGGAGAAAATCTTTGATTGCCTAATCATTCATTTTTCGCGTTTGGCGGCATCTCTACATGCCTGGGAATATATGTGCTGAGTACCAACGATTTCGAGACACATCGATTTTTGTCGCAAAAATGAATTCTCAGTGCCACTTTTTCAATGTTGTGGAGAAAATTTTGTTTGCCTAATCGTTCATTTTTCGCGTTTGGCGGCATCTATACATGCCTGGGAATATATGTGCTGAGTACCGTCGATTTCGAGAGACTTCGATTTTTGTCGCAAAAATGAATTCTCAGTGCCACTTTTTCAATGTTGTGGAGAAAATCTTTGATTGCCTAACCGTTCATTTTTCGCGTTTGGCGGCATCTATACATGCCTGGGAATATATGTGCTGAGTACCGTCGATTTCGAGACACTTCGATTTTTGTCGCAAAAATGAATTCTCAGTGCCACTTTTTCAATGTTGTGGGGAAAATCTTTGTTTGCGTAATCGTTCATTTTTCGCGTTTGGCGGCATCTATACATGCCTGGGAATATATGTGCTGAGTACCGTCGATTTCGAGACACTTCGATTTTTGTCGCAAAAATGAATTCTCAGTGCCACTTTTTCAATGTTGTGGGGAAAATCTTTGTTTGCCTAATCGTTCATTTTTCGCGTTTGGCGGCATCTATACATGCCTGGGAATATATGTGCTGAGTACCGTCGATTTCGAGACACTTTGATTTTTGTCGCAAAAATGAATTGTCAATGCCACTTTTCAATGTTGTGGAGAAAACCTTTGTTTGCCTAATCGTTCTTTTTTCGCGTTTGGCGGCATTTATACATGCCTGGGAATATATGTGCTGAGCACCATCGATTTCGAGACACTTCGATTTTTGTCGCAAAAAGGAATTGTCAGTGCCACTTTTTCAATGTTGTGGAGAAAATCTTTGATTGCCGAATCGTTCATTTTTCGCGTTTGGCGGCATCTATACATGCCTGGGAATATATGTGCTGAGTACCGTCCATTTCGAGACACTTCGATTTTTGTCGCAAAAATGAATTCTCAGTGCCACTTTTTCAATGTTGTGGGGAAAATCTCTGTTTGCCTAATCGTTCATTTTTCGCGTTTGGCGGCATCTATACATGCCTGGGAATATGTGTGCTGAGTACCGTCGATTTCGAGACACTTCGATTTTTGTCGCAAAAATGAATTGTCAGTGCCACTTTTTCAATGTTGCGGAGAAAATCATTTGATTGCCTAATCGTTCATTTTTCGCGTTTGGCGGCATCTATGCATGCCAGGGAATATATCTGCCGAGTACCGCCGATTTCGAGACACTTCGATTTTTGTCGCAAAAATGAATTCTCAGTGCCACTTTTTCAATGTTGTGGGGAAAATCTTTGCCTATTCGTTCATTTTTCGCGTTTGGCGGGACCTATACATGCCTGGGAATATATGTGCTGAATACCGTCGATTTCGAGACACTTCGATTTTTGTCGCAAAAATGAATTCTCAGTCCCACTTTTTCAATGTTGCGGGGAAAATCTTTGTTTGCCTAATCGTTCATTTTTCGCGTTCGGCGGCATCTATACATGCCTGGGAATATATGTGCTGAGTACCGTCGATTTCGAGACACTTCGATTTTTGTCGCAAAAATGAATTGTCAGTGCCACTTTTCAATGTTGTGGAGAAAACCTTTGTTTGCCTAATCGTTCTTTTTTCGCGTTTGGCGGCATCTATACATGCCTGGGAATATATGTGCTGAGCACCATTGATTTCGAGACACTTCGATTTTTGTCGCAAAAAGGAATTGTCAGTGCCACTTTTTCAATGTTGTGGAGAAAATCTTTGTTTGCCTAATCGTTCATTTTTCGCGTTTGGCGGCATCTATACATGCCTGGGAGTATATGTGCTGAGTACCCTCGATTTCGAGACACTTTGATTTTTGTCGCAAAAATGAATTGTCAGTACCACTTTTTCAATGTTGTGGAGAAAACCTTTGTTTGCCTAATCGTTCTTTTTTCGCGTTTGGCGGCATCTATACATGCCTGGGAATATATGTGCTGAGCACCATCGATTTCGAGACACTTCGATTTTTGTCGCAAAAAGGAATCGTCAGTGCCACTTTTTCAATGTTGTGGAGAAAATATTTGATTGCCTAATCGTTCATTTTTCGCGTTTGCGGTATCTATACATGCCTGGGAATATATGTGCTGAGTACCGTCGATTTCGAGACACTTCAATTTTTGTCGCAAAAATGAATTCTCAGTGCCACTTTTTCAATGTTGTGGAGAAAATCTTTGTTTGCCTAATCGTTCATTTTTAGCGTTTGGCGGCATCTATACATGCCTGGGAATATATGTGCTGAGTACCGTCGATTTCGAGACACTTCGATTTTTGTCGCAAAAATGAATTCTCAGTGCCACTTTTTCAATGTTGTGGAGAAAATCTTTGAGTGCCTAATCGTTCATTTTTCGCGTTTGGCAGCATCTATACATGCCTGGGAATATATGTGCTGAGTACCGTCGATTTCGAGACACTTCGATTTTTGTCGCAAGAATGAATTCTCAGTGCCACTTTTTCAATGTTGTGGGGAAAATCTTTGTTTGCGTAATCGTTCATTTTTCGCGTTTGGCGGCATCTATACATGCCTGGGAATATGTGTGCTGAGTACCGTCGATTTCGAGACACTTCGTTTTTTGTCGCAAAAATGAATTGTCAGTGCCACTTTTTCAATGTTGTGGAGAAAATCTTTGTTTGCGTAATCGTTCATTTTTCGCGTTTTGCGGCATCTATACATGCCTGGGAATATATGTGCTGAGTACCGTCGATTTCGAGACACTTCGATTTTTGTCGCAAAAATGAATTGTCAGTGCCACTTTTTCAATGTTGTGGAGAAAATCTTTGATTGCCTAATCATTCATTTTTCGCGTTTGGCGGCATCTATACATGCCTGGGAATATATGTGCTGAGTACCAACGATTTCGAGACACATCGATTTTTGTCGCAAAAATGAATTCTCAGTGCCACTTTTTCAATGTTGTGGAGAAAATTTTGTTTGCCTAATCGTTCATTTTTCGCGTTTGGCGGCATCTATACATGCCTGGGAATATATGTGCTGAGTACCGTCGATTTCGAGAGACTTCGATTTTTGTCGCAAAAATGAATTCTCAGTGCCACTTTTTCAATGTTGTGGAGAAAATCTTTGATTGCCTAACCGTTCATTTTTCGCGTTTGGCGGCATCTATACATGCCTGGGAATATATGTGCTGAGTACCGTCGATTTCGAGACACTTCGATTTTTGTCGCAAAAATGAATTCTCAGTGCCACTTTTTCAATGTTGTGGGGAAAATCTTTGTTTGCGTAATCGTTCATTTTTCGCGTTTGGCGGCATCTATACATGCCTGGGAATATATGTGCTGAGTACCGTCGATTTCGAGACACTTCGATTTTTGTCGCAAAAATGAATTCTCAGTGCCACTTTTTCAATGTTGTGGGGAAAATCTTTGTTTGCCTAATCGTTCATTTTTCGCGTTTGGCGGCATCTATACATGCCTGGGAATATATGTGCTGAGTACCGTCGATTTCGAGACACTTTGATTTTTGTCGCAAAAATGAATTGTCAATGCCACTTTTCAATGTTGTGGAGAAAACCTTTGTTTGCCTAATCGTTCTTTTTTCGCGTTTGGCGGCATTTATACATGCCTGGGAATATATGTGCTGAGCACCATCGATTTCGAGACACTTCGATTTTTGTCGCAAAAAGGAATTGTCAGTGCCACTTTTTCAATGTTGTGGAGAAAATCTTTGATTGCCGAATCGTTCATTTTTCGCGTTTGGCGGCATCTATACATGCCTGGGAATATATGTGCTGAGTACCGTCCATTTCGAGACACTTCGATTTTTGTCGCAAAAATGAATTGTCAGTGCCACTTTTTCAATGTTGTGGAGAAAATCTTTGTTTGCCGAATCGTTCATTTTTCGCGTTTGGCGGCATCTATACATGCCTGGGAATATATGTGCTGAGTACCGTCCATTTCGAGACACTTCGATTTTTGTCGCAAAAATAAATTCTCAGTGCCACTTTTTCAATGTTGTGGGGAAAATCTTTGTTTGCCTAATCGTTCATTTTTCGCGTTTGGCGGCATCTATACATGACTGGGAATATATGTGCTGAGTACCGTCAATTTCGAGACACTTCGATTTTTGTCGAAAAAATGAATTGTCAGTGCCACTTTTCAATGTTGTGGAGAAAACCTTTGTTTGCCTAATCGTTCTTTTTTCGCGTTTGGCGGCATTTATACATGCCTGGGAATATATGTGCTGAGCACGTTCGATTTCGAGACACTTCAATTTTTGTCGCAAAAATGAATTCTCAGTGCCACTTTTTCAATGTTGTGGAGAAAATCTTTGTTTGCCTAATCGTTCATTTTTAGCGTTTGGCGGCATCTATACATGCCTGGGAATATATGTGCTGAGTACCGTCGATTTCGAGACACTTCGATTTTTGTCGCAAAAATGAATTCTCAGTGCCACTTTTTCAATGTTGTGGAGAAAATCTTTGATTGCCTAATCGTTCATTTTGCGCGTTTGGCGGCATCTATACATGCCTGGGAATATATGTGCTGAGTACCGTCGATTTCGAGACACTTCGATTTTTGTCGCAAAAATGAATTCTCAGTGCCACTTTTTCAATGTTGTGGAGAAAATCTTTGATTGCCTAATCGTTCATTTTTCGCGTTTGGCAGCATCTATACATGCCGTGGAATATATGTGCTGAGTACCGTCGATTTCGAGACACATCGATTTTTGTCGCAAAAATGAATTCTCAGTGCCACTTTTTCAATGTTGTGGAGAAAATCTTTGTTTGCCTAATCGTTCATTTTTCGCGTTTGGCGGCATCTATACATGCCTGGGAATATGTGTGCTGAGTACCGTCGATTTCGAGACACTTCGTTTTTTGTCGCAAAAATGAATTGTCAGTGCCACTTTTTCAATGTTGTGGAGAAAATCTTTGTTTGCCTAATCGTTCATTTTTCGCGTTTTGCGGCATCTATACATGCCTGGGAATATATGTGCTGAGTACCGTCGATTTCGAGACACTTCGATTTTTGTCGCAAAAATGAATTGTCAGTGCCACTTTTTCAATGTTGTGGAGAAAATCTTTGATTGCCTAATCATTCATTTTTCGCGTTTGGCGGCATCTATACATGCCTGGGAATATATGTGCTGAGTACCGCCGATTTCGAGACACATCGATTTTTGTCGCAAAAATGAATTCTCAGTGCCACTTTTTCAATGTTGTGGAGAAAATCTTTGTTTGCCTAATCGTTCATTTTTTGCGTTTGGCGGCATCTATACATGCCTGGGAATATATGTGCTGAGTACCATCGATTTCGAGAGACTTCGATTTTTGTCGCAAAAATGAATTCTCAGTGCCACTTTTTCAATGTTGTGGAGAAAATCTTTGATTGCCTAACCGTTCATTTTTCGCGTTTGGCGGCATCTATACATGCCTGGGAATATATGTGCTGAGTACCGTCGATTTCGAGACACTTCGATTTTTGTCGCAAAAATGAATTCTCAGTGCCACTTTTTCAATGTTGTGGAGAAAATTTTGTTTGCCTAATCGTTCATTTTTCGCGTTTGGCGGCATCTATACATGCCTGGGAATATATGTGCTGAGTACCGTCGATTTCGAGAGACTTCGATTTTTGTCGCAAAAATGAATTCTCAGTGCCACTTTTTCAATGTTGTGGAGGAAATCTTTGATTGCCTAACCGTTCATTTTTCGCGTTTGGCGGCATCTATACATGCCTGGGAATATATGTGCTGAGTACCGTCGATTTCGAGACACTTCGATTTTTGTCGCAAAAATGAATTCTCAGTGCCACTTTTTCAATGTTGTGGGGAAAATCTTTGTTTGCGTAATCGTTCATTTTTCGCGTTTGGCGGCATCTATACATGCCTGGGAATATATGTGCTGAGTACCGTCGATTTCGAGACACTTCGATTTTTGTCGCAAAAATGAATTCTCAGTGCCACTTTTTCAATGTTGTGGGGAAAATCTTTGTTTGCCTAATCGTTCATTTTTCGCGTTTGGCGGCATCTATACATGCCTGGGAATATATGTGCTGAGTACCGTCGATTTCGAGACACTTTGATTTTTGTCGCAAAAATGAATTGTCAATGCCACTTTTCAATGTTGTGGAGAAAACCTTTGTTTGCCTAATCGTTCTTTTTTCGCGTTTGGCGGCATTTATACATGCCTGGGAATATATGTGCTGAGCACCATCGATTTCGAGACACTTCGATTTTTGTCGCAAAAAGGAATTGTCAGTGCCACTTTTTCAATGTTGTGGAGAAAATCTTTGATTGCCGAATCGTTCATTTTTCGCGTTTGGCGGCATCTATACATGCCTGGGAATATATGTGCTGAGTACCGTCCATTTCGAGACACTTCGATTTTTGTCGCAAAAATGAATTGTCAGTGCCACTTTTTCAATGTTGAGGAGAAAATCTTTGATTGCCGAATCGTTCATTTTTCGCGTTTGGCGGCATCTATACATGCCTGGGAATATATGTGCTGAGTACCGTCCATTTCGAGACACTTCGATTTTTGTCGCAAAAATGAATTCTCAGTGCCACTTTTTCAATGTTGTGGGGAAAATCTTTGTTTGCGTAATCGTTCATTTCTCGCGTTTGGCGGCATCTATACATGCCTGGGAATATATGTGCTGAGTACCGTCGATTTCGAGACACTTCGATTTTTGTCGCAAAAATGAATTCTCAGTGCCACTTTTTCAATGTTGTGGGGAAAATCTTTGTTTGCCTAATCGTTCATTTTTCGCGTTTGGCGGCATCTATACATGCCTGGGAATATATGTGCTGAGTACCGTCGATTTCGAGACACTTTGATTTTTGTCGCAAAAATGAATTGTCAATGCCACTTTTCAATGTTGTGGAGAAAACCTTTGTTTGCCTAATCGTTGTTTTTTCGCGTTTGGCGGCATTTATACATGCCTGGGAATATATGTGCTGAGCACCATCGATTTCGAGACACTTCGATTTTTGTCGCAAAAAGGAATTGTCAGTGCCACTTTTTCAATGTTGTGGAGAAAATCTTTGATTGCCGAATCGTTCATTTTTCGCGTTTGGCGGCATCTATACATGCCTGGGAATATATGTGCTGAGTACCGTCCATTTCGAGACACTTCGATTTTTGTCGCAAAAATGAATTGTCAGTGCCACTTTTTCAATGTTGTGGAGAAAATCTTTGATTGCCGAATCGTTCATTTTTCGCGTTTGGCGGCATCTATACATGCCTGGGAATATATGTGCTGAGTACCGTCCATTTCGAGACACTTCGATTTTTGTCGCAAAAATAAATTCTCAGTGCCACTTTTTCAATGTTGTGGGGAAAATCTTTGTTTGCCTAATCGTTCATTTTTCGCGTTTGGCGGCATCTATACATGACTGGGAATATATGTGCTGAGTACCGTCAATTTCGAGACACTTCGATTTTTGTCGAAAAAATGAATTGTCAGTGCCACTTTTCAATGTTGTGGAGAAAACCTTTGTTTGCCTAATCGTTCTTTTTTCGCGTTTGGCGGCATTTATACATGCCTGGGAATATATGTGCTGAGCACGTTCGATTTCGAGACACTTCGATTTTTGTCGCAAAAAGGAATTGTCAGTGCCACTTTTTCAATGTTGTGGAGAAAATCTTTGATTGCCTAATCGTTCATTTTTCGCGTTTTGCGGCATCTATACATGCCTGGGAATATATGTGCTGAGCACCATCGATTTCGAGACACTTCAATTTTTGTCGCAAAAAGGAATCGTCAGTGCCACATTTTCAATGTTGTGGAGAAAATCTTTGATTGCCTAATCGTTCATTTTTCGCGTTTGCGGCATCTATACATGCCTGGGAATATATGTGCTGAGTACCGTCGATTTCGAGACACTTCGATTTTTGTCGCAAGAATGAATTCTCAGTGCCACTTTTTCAATGTTGTGGAGAAAATCTTTGTTTGCCTAATCGTTCATTTTTCGCGTTTGCGGTATCTATACATGCCTGGGAATATATGTGCTGAGTACCGTCGATTTCGAGACACTTCAATTTTTGTCGCAAAAATGAATTCTCAGTGCCACTTTTTCAATGTTGTGGAGAAAATCTTTGTTTGCCTAATCGTTCATTTTTAGCGTTTGGCGGCATCTATACATGCCTGGGAATATATGTGCTGAGCACGTTCGATTTCGAGACACTTCGATTTTTGTCGCAAAAAGGAATTGTCAGTGCCACTTTTTCAATGTTGTGGAGAAAATCTTTGATTGCCTAATCGTTCATTTTTCGCGTTTTGCGGCATCTATACATGCCTGGGAATATATGTGCTGAGCACCATCGATTTCGAGACACTTCAATTTTTGTCGCAAAAAGGAATCGTCAGTGCCACATTTTCAATGTTGTGGAGAAAATCTTTGATTGCCTAATCGTTCATTTTTCGCGTTTTGCGGCATCTATACATGCCTGGGAATATATGTGCTGAGCACCATCGATTTCGAGACACTTCAATTTTTGTCGCAAAAAGGAATCGTCAGTGCCACATTTTCAATGTTGTGGAGAAAATCTTTGATTGCCTAATCGTTCATTTTTCGCGTTTGCGGCATCTATACATGCCTGGGAATATATGTGCTGAGTACCGTCGATTTCGAGACACTTCGATTTTTGTCGCAAGAATGAATTCTCAGTGCCACTTTTTCAATGTTGTGGAGAAAATCTTTGTTTGCCTAATCGTTCATTTTTCGCGTTTGCGGTATCTATACATGCCTGGGAATATATGTGCTGAGTACCGTCGATTTCGAGACACTTCAATTTTTGTCGCAAAAATGAATTCTCAGTGCCACTTTTTCAATGTTGTGGAGAAAATCTTTGTTTGCCTAATCGTTCATTTTTAGTGTTTGGCGGCATCTATACATGCCTGGGAATATATGTGCTGAGTACCGTCGATTTCGAGACACTTCGATTTTTGTCGCAAAAATGAATTGTCAGTGCCACTTTTTCAATGTTGTGGAGAAAATCTTTGATTGCCTAATCGTTCATTTTTCGCGTTTGGCGGCATCTATACATGCCTGGGAATATATGTGCTGAGTACCGTCGATTTCGAGACACTTCGATTTTTGTCGCAACAATGAATTCTCAGTGCCACTTTTTCAATGTTGTGGAGAAAATCTTTGATTGCCTAATCGTTCATTTTTCGCGTTTGGCAGCATCTATACATGCATGGGAATATATGTGCCGAGTACCGTCGATTTCCAGACACTTCCATTTTTGTCGCAAAAATGAATTCTCAGTGCTACTTCTTCAATGTTGTGGGGAAAATCTTTGTTTGCCTAATCGTTCATTTTTCGCGTTTGGCGGCATCTATACATGCCTGGGAATATATGTGCTGAGTACCGTCGATTTCGAGACACTTCAATTTTTGTCGCAAAAATGAATTCTCAGTGCCACTTTTTCAATGTTGTGGAGAAAATCTTTGTTTGCCTAATCGTTCATTTTTAGCGTTTGGCGGCATCTATACATGCCTGGGAATATATGTGCCGAGTACCGTCGATTTCGAGACACTTCGATTTTTGTCGCAAAAATGAATTCTCAGTGCCACTTTTTCAATGTTGTGGAGAAAATCTTTGATTGCCTAATCGTTCGTTTTTCGCGTTTGGCAGCATCTATACATGCCTGGGAATATATGTGCTGAGTACCGTCGATTTCGAGACACTTCGATTTTTGTCGCAAGAATGAATTCTCAGTGCCAATTTTTCAATGTATGGGGAAAATCTTTGCGTAATCGTTCATTTTTCGCGTTTGGCGGCATCTATACATGCCTGGGAATATGTGTGCTGAGTACCGTCGATTTCGAGACACTTCGTTTTTTGTCGCAAAAATGAATTGTCAGTGCCACTTTTTCAATGTTGTGGAGAAAATCTTTGTTTGCCTAATCGTTCTTTTTTCACGTTTGGCGGCATTTATACATGCCTGGGAATACATGTGCTGAGCACCATCGATTTCGAGACACTTCGATTTTTGTCGCAAAAAGGAATTGTCAGTGCCACTTTTTCAATGTTGTGGGGAAAATCTTTGTTTGCCTAATCGTTCATTTTTCACGTTTGGCGGCATCTATACATGCCTGGGAATATATGTGCGGAGTACCGTCGATTTCGAGACACTTCGATTTTTGTCGCAAAAATGAATTGTCAGTGCCACTTTTTCAATGTTGTGGAGAAAATCTTTGATTGCCTAATCGTTCATTTTTCGCGTTTGGCGGCATCTATACATGCCTGGGAATATATGTGCTGAGTACCGTCGATTTCGTGACACATCGATTTTTGTCGCAAAAATGAATTCTCAGTGCCACTTTTTCAATGTTGTGGAGAAAATATTTGTTTGCCTAATCATTCATTTTTCGCGTTTGGCGGCATCTATACATGCCTGGGAATATATTTGCTGAGTACCGTCGATTTCGAGAGACTTCGATTTTTGTCGCAAAAATGAATTCTCAGTGCCACTTTTTCAATGTTGTGGAGAAAATCTTTGATTGCCTAACCGTTCATTTTTCGCGTTTGGCGGCATCTATACATGCCTGGGAATATATGTGCTGAGTACCGTCGATTTCGAGACACTTCGATTTTTGTCGCAAAAATGAATTCTCAGTGCCACTTTTTCAATGTTGTGGGGAAAATCTCTGTTTGCCTAATCGTTCATTTTTCGCGTTTGGCGGCATCTATACATGCCTGGGAATATATGTGCTGAGTACCGTCGATTTCGAGACACTTCAATTTTTGTCGCAAAAATGAATTCTCAGTGCCACTTTTTCAATGTTGTGGAGAAAATCTTTGTTTGCCTAATCGTTCATTTTTAGCGTTTGGCGGCATCTATACATGCCTGGGAATATATGTGCTGAGTACCGTCGATTTCGAGACACTTCGATTTTTGTCGCAAAAATGAATTCTCAGTGCCACTTTTTCAATGTTGTGGAGAAAATCTTTGATTGCCTAATCGTTCGTTTTTCGCCTTTGGCAGCATCTATACATGCCTGGGAATATATGTGCTGAGTACCGTCGATTTCGAGACACTTCGATTTTTGTCGCAAGAATGAATTCTCAGTGCCACTTTTTCAATGTATGGGGAAAATCTTTGTTTGCGTAATCGTTCATTTTTCGCGTTTGGCGGCATCTATACATGCCTGGGAATATGTGTGCTGAGTACCGTCGATTTCGAGACACTTCGTTTTTTGTCGCAAAAATGAATTGTCAGTGCCACTTTTTCAATGTTGTGGAGAAAATCTTTGTTTGCCTAATCGTTCTTTTTTCGCGTTTGGCGGCATTTATACATGCCTGGGAATACATGTGCTGAGCACCATCGATTTCGAGACACTTCGATTTTTGTCGCAAAAAGGAATTGTCAGTGCCACTTTTTCAATGTTGTGGGGAAAATCTTTGTTTGCCTAATCGTTCATTTTTCACGTTTGGCGGCATCTATACATGCCTGGGAATATATGTGCGGAGTACCGTCGATTTCGAGACACTTCGATTTTTGTCGCAAAAATGAATTGTCAGTGCCACTTTTTCAATGTTGTGGAGAAAATCTTTGATTGCCTAATCGTTCATTTTTCGCGTTTGGCGGCATCTATACATGCCTGGGAATATATGTGCTGAGTACCGTCGATTTCGAGACACATCGATTTTTGTCGAAAAAATGAATTCTCAGTGCCACTTTTTCAATGTTGTGGAGAAAATATTTGTTTGCCTAATCATTCATTTTTCGCGTTTGGCGGCATCTATACATGCCTGGGAATATATTTGCTGAGTACCGTCGATTTCGAGAGACTTCGATTTTTGTCGCAAAAATGAATTCTCAGTGCCACTTTTTCAATGTTGTGGGGAAAATCTTTGCCTATTCGTTCATTTTTCGCGTTTGGCGGTACCTATACATGCCTGGGAATATATGTGCTGAATACCGTCGATTTCGAGACACTTCGATTTTTGTCGCAAAAATGAATTCTCAGTCCCACTTTTTCAATGTTGCGGGGAAAATCTTTGTTTGCCTAATCGTTCATTTTTCGCGTTCGGCGGCATCTATACATGCCTGGGAATATATGTGCTGAGTACCGTCGATTTCGAGACACTTCGATTTTTGTCGCAAAAATGAATTGTCAGTGCCACTTTTCAATGTTGTGGAGAAAACCTTTGTTTGCCTAATCGTTCTTTTTTCGCGTTTGGCGGCATCTATACATGCCTGGGAATATATGTGCTGAGCACCATTGATTTCGAGACACTTCGATTTTTGTCGCAAAAAGGAATTGTCAGTGCCACTTTTTCAATGTTGTGGAGAAAATCTTTGTTTGCCTAATCGTTCATTTTTCGCGTTTGGCGGCATCTATACATGCCTGGGAGTATATGTGCTGAGTACCCTCGATTTCGAGACACTTTGATTTTTGTCGCAAAAATGAATTGTCAGTACCACTTTTTCAATGTTGTGGAGAAAACCTTTGTTTGCCTAATCGTTCTTTTTTCGCGTTTGGCGGCATCTATACATGCCTGGGAATATATGTGCTGAGCACCATCGATTTCGAGACACTTCGATTTTTGTCGCAAAAAGGAATCGTCAGTGCCACTTTTTCAATGTTGTGGAGAAAATATTTGATTGCCTAATCGTTCATTTTTCGCGTTTGCGGTATCTATACATGCCTGGGAATATATGTGCTGAGTACCGTCGATTTCGAGACACTTCAATTTTTGTCGCAAAAATGAATTCTCAGTGCCACTTTTTCAATGTTGTGGAGAAAATCTTTGTTTGCCTAATCGTTCATTTTTAGCGTTTGGCGGCATCTATACATGCCTGGGAATATATGTGCTGAGTACCGTCGATTTCGAGACACTTCGATTTTTGTCGCAAAAATGAATTCTCAGTGCCACTTTTTCAATGTTGTGGAGAAAATCTTTGAGTGCCTAATCGTTCATTTTTCGCGTTTGGCAGCATCTATACATGCCTGGGAATATATGTGCTGAGTACCGTCGATTTCGAGACACTTCGATTTTTGTCGCAAGAATGAATTCTCAGTGCCACTTTTTCAATGTTGTGGGGAAAATCTTTGTTTGCGTAATCGTTCATTTTTCGCGTTTGGCGGCATCTATACATGCCTGGGAATATGTGTGCTGAGTACCGTCGATTTCGAGACACTTCGTTTTTTGTCGCAAAAATGAATTGTCAGTGCCACTTTTTCAATGTTGTGGAGAAAATCTTTGTTTGCGTAATCGTTCATTTTTCGCGTTTTGCGGCATCTATACATGCCTGGGAATATATGTGCCGAGTACCGTCGATTTCGAGACACTTCGATTTTTGTCGCAAAAATGAATTCTCAGTGCCACTTTTTCAATGTTGTGGGGAAAATCTTTGTTTGCCTAATCGTTCATTTTTAGCGTTTGGCGGCATCTATACATGCCTGGGAATATATGTGCTGAGTACCGTCGATTTCGAGACACTTCGATTTTTGTCGCAAAAATGAATTCTCAGTGCCACTTTTTCAATGTTGTGGAGAAAATCTTTGATTGCCTAACCGTTCATTTTTCGCGTTTGGCGGCATCTATACATGCCTGGGAATATATGTGCTGAGTACCGTCGATTTCGAGACACTTCGATTTTTGTCGCAAAAATGAATTCTCAGTGCCACTTTTTCAATGTTGTGGGGAAAATCTTTGTTTGCGTAATCGTTCATTTTTCGCGTTTGGCGGCATCTATACATGCCTGGGAATATATGTGCTGAGTACCGTCGATTTCGAGACACTTCGATTTTTGTCGCAAAAATGAATTCTCAGTGCCACTTTTTCAATGTTGTGGGGAAAATCTTTGTTTGCCTAATCGTTCATTTTTCGCGTTTGGCGGCATCTATACATGCCTGGGAATATATGTGCTGAGTACCGTCGATTTCGAGACACTTTGATTTTTGTCGCAAAAATGAATTGTCAATGCCACTTTTCAATGTTGTGGAGAAAACCTTTGTTTGCCTAATCGTTCTTTTTTCGCGTTTGGCGGCATTTATACATGCCTGGGAATATATGTGCTGAGCACCATCGATTTCGAGACACTTCGATTTTTGTCGCAAAAAGGAATTGTCAGTGCCACTTTTTCAATGTTGTGGAGAAAATCTTTGATTGCCGAATCGTTCATTTTTCGCGTTTGGCGGCATCTATACATGCCTGGGAATATATGTGCTGAGTACCGTCCATTTCGAGACACTTCGATTTTTGTCGCAAAAATGAATTGTCAGTGCCACTTTTTCAATGTTGTGGAGAAAATCTTTGATTGCCGAATCGTTCATTTTTCGCGTTTGGCGGCATCTATACATGCCTGGGAATATATGTGCTGAGTACCGTCCATTTCGAGACACTTCGATTTTTGTCGCAAAAATGAATTCTCAGTGCCACTTTTTCAATGTTGTGGGGAAAATCTCTGTTTGCCTAATCGTTCATTTTTCGCGTTTGGCGGCATCTATACATGCCTGGGAATATGTGTGCTGAGTACCGTCGATTTCGAGACACTTCGATTTTTGTCGCAAAAATGAATTGTCAGTGCCACTTTTTCAATGTTGCGGAGAAAATCATTTGATTGCCTAATCGTTCATTTTTCGCGTTTGGCGGCATCTATGCATGCCAGGGAATATATCTGCCGAGTACCGCCGATTTCGAGACACTTCGATTTTTGTCGCAAAAATGAATTCTCAGTGCCACTTTTTCAATGTTGTGGGGAAAATCTTTGCCTATTCGTTCATTTTTCGCGTTTGGCGGGACCTATACATGCCTGGGAATATATGTGCTGAATACCGTCGATTTCGAGACACTTCGATTTTTGTCGCAAAAATGAATTCTCAGTCCCACTTTTTCAATGTTGCGGGGAAAATCTTTGTTTGCCTAATCGTTCATTTTTCGCGTTCGGCGGCATCTATACATGCCTGGGAATATATGTGCTGAGTACCGTCGATTTCGAGACACTTCGATTTTTGTCGCAAAAATGAATTGTCAGTGCCACTTTTCAATGTTGTGGAGAAAACCTTTGTTTGCCTAATCGTTCTTTTTTCGCGTTTGGCGGCATCTATACATGCCTGGGAATATATGTGCTGAGCACCATTGATTTCGAGACACTTCGATTTTTGTCGCAAAAAGGAATTGTCAGTGCCACTTTTTCAATGTTGTGGAGAAAATCTTTGTTTGCCTAATCGTTCATTTTTCGCGTTTGGCGGCATCTATACATGCCTGGGAGTATATGTGCTGAGTACCCTCGATTTCGAGACACTTTGATTTTTGTCGCAAAAATGAATTGTCAGTACCACTTTTTCAATGTTGTGGAGAAAACCTTTGTTTGCCTAATCGTTCTTTTTTCGCGTTTGGCGGCATCTATACATGCCTGGGAATATATGTGCTGAGCACCATCGATTTCGAGACACTTCGATTTTTGTCGCAAAAAGGAATCGTCAGTGCCACTTTTTCAATGTTGTGGAGAAAATATTTGATTGCCTAATCGTTCATTTTTCGCGTTTGCGGTATCTATACATGCCTGGGAATATATGTGCTGAGTACCGTCGATTTCGAGACACTTCAATTTTTGTCGCAAAAATGAATTCTCAGTGCCACTTTTTCAATGTTGTGGAGAAAATCTTTGTTTGCCTAATCGTTCATTTTTAGCGTTTGGCGGCATCTATACATGCCTGGGAATATATGTGCTGAGTACCGTCGATTTCGAGACACTTCGATTTTTGTCGCAAAAATGAATTCTCAGTGCCACTTTTTCAATGTTGTGGAGAAAATCTTTGAGTGCCTAATCGTTCATTTTTCGCGTTTGGCAGCATCTATACATGCCTGGGAATATATGTGCTGAGTACCGTCGATTTCGAGACACTTCGATTTTTGTCGCAAGAATGAATTCTCAGTGCCACTTTTTCAATGTTGTGGGGAAAATCTTTGTTTGCGTAATCGTTCATTTTTCGCGTTTGGCGGCATCTATACATGCCTGGGAATATGTGTGCTGAGTACCGTCGATTTCGAGACACTTCGTTTTTTGTCGCAAGAATGAATTGTCAGTGCCACTTTTTCAATGTTGTGGAGAAAATCTTTGTTTGCGTAATCGTTCATTTTTCGCGTTTTGCGGCATCTATACATGCCTGGGAATATATGTGCTGAGTACCGTCGATTTCGAGACACTTCGATTTTTGTCGCAAAAATGAATTGTCAGTGCCACTTTTTCAATGTTGTGGAGAAAATCTTTGATTGCCTAATCATTCATTTTTCGCGTTTGGCGGCATCTATACATGCCTGGGAATATATGTGCTGAGTACCAACGATTTCGAGACACATCGATTTTTGTCGCAAAAATGAATTCTCAGTGCCACTTTTTCAATGTTGTGGAGAAAATTTTGTTTGCCTAATCGTTCATTTTTCGCGTTTGGCGGCATCTATACATGCCTGGGAATATATGTGCTGAGTACCGTCGATTTCGCGAGACTTCGATTTTTGTCGCAAAAATGAATTCTCAGTGCCACTTTTTCAATGTTGTGGAGAAAATCTTTGATTGCCTAACCGTTCATTTTTCGCGTTTGGCGGCATCTATACATGCCTGGGAATATATGTGCTGAGTACCGTCGATTTCGAGACACTTCGATTTTTGTCGCAAAAATGAATTCTCAGTGCCACTTTTTCAATGTTGTGGGGAAAATCTTTGTTTGCCTAATCGTTCATTTTTCGCGTTTGGCGGCATCTATACATGCCTGGGAATATATGTGCTGAGTACCGTCGATTTCGAGACACTTTGATTTTTGTCGCAAAAATGAATTGTCAATGCCACTTTTCAATGTTGTGGAGAAAACCTTTGTTTGCCTAATCGTTCGTTTTTCGCGTTTGGCGGCATTTATACATGCCTGGGAATATATGTGCTGAGCACCATCGATTTCGAGACACTTCGATTTTTGTCGCAAAAAGGAATTGTCAGTGCCACTTTTTCAATGTTGTGGAGAAAATCTTTGATTGCCGAATCGTTCATTTTTCGCGTTTGGCGGCATCTATACATGCCTGGGAATATATGTGCTGAGTACCGTCCATTTCGAGACACTTCGATTTTTGTCGCAAAAATGAATGGTCAGTGCCACTTTTTCAATGTTGTGGAGAAAATCTTTGATTGCCGAATCGTTCATTTTTCGCGTTTGGCGGCATCTATACATGCCTGGCAATATATGTGCTGAGTACCGTCCATTTCGAGACACTTCGATTTTTGTCGCAAAAATAAATTCTCAGTGCCACTTTTTCAATGTTGTGGGGAAAATCTTTGTTTGCCTAATCGTTCATTTTTCGCGTTTGGCGGCATCTATACATGACTGGGAATATATGTGCTGAGTACCGTCAATTTCGAGACACTTCGATTTTTGTCGAAAAAATGAATTGTCAGTGCCACTTTTCAATGTTGTGGAGAAAACCTTTGTTTGCCTAATCGTTCTTTTTTCGCGTTTGGCGGCATTTATACATGCCTGGGAATATATGTGCTGAGCACGTTCGATTTCGAGACACTTCAATTTTTGTCGCAAAAATGAATTCTCAGTGCCACTTTTTCAATGTTGTGGAGAAAATCTTTGTTTGCCTAATCGTTCATTTTTAGCGTTTGGCGGCATCTATACATGCCTGGGAATATATGTGCTGAGTACCGTCGATTTCGAGACACTTCGATTTTTGTCGCAAAAATGAATTCTCAGTGCCACTTTTTCAATGTTGTGGAGAAAATCTTTGATTGCCTAATCGTTCATTTTTCGCGTTTGGCGGCATCTATACATGCCTGGGAATATATGTGCTGAGTACCGTCGATTTCGAGACACTTCGATTTTTGTCGCAAAAATGAATTCTCAGTGCCACTTTTTCAATGTTGTGGAGAAAATCTTTGATTGCCTAATCGTTCATTTTTCGCGTTTGGCAGCATCTATACATGCCGTGGAATATATGTGCTGAGTACCGTCGATTTCGAGACACATCGATTTTTGTCGCAAAAATGAATTCTCAGTGCCACTTTTTCAATGTTGTGGAGAAAATCTTTGTTTGCCTAATCGTTCATTTTTCGCGTTTGGCGGCATCTATACATGCCTGGGAATATGTGTGCTGAGTACCGTCGATTTCGAGACACTTCGTTTTTTGTCGCAAAAATGAATTGTCAGTGCCACTTTTTCAATGTTGTGGAGAAAATCTTTGTTTGCCTAATCGTTCATTTTTCGCGTTTTGCGGCATCTATACATGCCTGGGAATATATGTGCTGAGTACCGTCGATTTCGAGACACTTCGATTTTTGTCGCAAAAATGAATTGTCAGTGCCACTTTTTCAATGTTGTGGAGAAAATCTTTGATTGCCTAATCATTCATTTTTCGCGTTTGGCGGCATCTATACATGCCTGGGAATATATGTGCTGAGTACCGCCGATTTCGAGACACATCGATTTTTGTCGCAAAAATGAATTCTCAGTGCCACTTTTTCAATGTTGTGGAGAAAATCTTTGTTTGCCTAATCGTTCATTTTTTGCGTTTGGCGGCATCTATACATGCCTGGGAATATATGTGCTGAGTACCATCGATTTCGAGAGACTTCGATTTTTGTCGCAAAAATGAATTCTCAGTGCCACTTTTTCAATGTTGTGGAGAAAATTTTGTTTGCCTAATCGTTCATTTTTCGCGTTTGGTGGCATCTATACATGCCTGGGAATATATGTGCTGAGTACCGTCGATTTCGAGAGACTTCGATTTTTGTCGCAAAAATGAATTCTCAGTGCCACTTTTTCAATGTTGTGGAGGAAATCTTTGATTGCCTAACCGTTCATTTTTCGCGTTTGGCGGCATCTATACATGCCTGGGAATATATGTGCTGAGTACCGTCGATTTCGAGACACTTCGATTTTTGTCGCAAAAATGAATTCTCAGTGCCACTTTTTCAATGTTGTGGGGAAAATCTTTGTTTGCGTAATCGTTCATTTTTCGCGTTTGGCGGCATCTATACATGCCTGGGAATATATGTGCTGAGTACCGTCGATTTCGAGACACTTCGATTTTTGTCGCAAAAATGAATTCTCAGTGCCACTTTTTCAATGTTGTGGGGAAAATCTTTGTTTGCCTAATCGTTCATTTTTCGCGTTTGGCGGCATCTATACATGCCTGGGAATATATGTGCTGAGTACCGTCGATTTCGAGACACTTTGATTTTTGTCGCAAAAATGAATTGTCAATGCCACTTTTCAATGTTGTGGAGAAAACCTTTGTTTGCCTAATCGTTCTTTTTTCGCGTTTGGCGGCATTTATACATGCCTGGGAATATATGTGCTGAGCACCATCGATTTCGAGACACTTCGATTTTTGTCGCAAAAAGGAATTGTCAGTGCCACTTTTTCAATGTTGTGGAGAAAATCTTTGATTGCCGAATCGTTCATTTTTCGCGTTTGGCGGCATCTATACATGCCTGGGAATATATGTGCTGAGTACCGTCCATTTCGAGACACTTCGATTTTTGTCGCAAAAATGAATTCTCAGTGCCACTTTTTCAATGTTGTGGGGAAAATCTTTGTTTGCGTAATCGTTCATTTTTCGCGTTTGGCGGCATCTATACATGCCTGGGAATATATGTGCTGAGTACCGTCGATTTCGAGACACTTCGATTTTTGTCGCAAAAATGAATTCTCAGTGCCACTTTTTCAATGTTGTGGGGAAAATCTTTGTTTGCCTAATCGTTCATTTTTCGCGTTTGGCGGCATCTATACATGCCTGGGAATATATGTGCTGAGTACCGTCGATTTCGAGACACTTTGATTTTTGTCGCAAAAATGAATTGTCAATGCCACTTTTCAATGTTGTGGAGAAAACCTTTGTTTGCCTAATCGTTCTTTTTTCGCGTTTGGCGGCATTTATACATGCCTGGGAATATATGTGCTGAGCACCATCGATTTCGAGACACTTCGATTTTTGTCGCAAAAAGGAATTGTCAGTGCCACTTTTTCAATGTTGTGGAGAAAATCTTTGATTGCCGAATCGTTCATTTTTCGCGTTTGGCGGCATCTATACATGCCTGGGAATATATGTGCTGAGTACCGTCCATTCGAGACACTTCGATTTTTGTCGCAAAAATGAATTGTCAGTGCCACTTTTTCAATGTTGAGGAGAAAATCTTTGATTGCCGAATCGTTCATTTTTCGCGTTTGGCGGCATCTATACATGCCTGGGAATATATGTGCTGAGTACCGTCCATTGCGAGACACTTCGATTTTTGTCGCAAAAATGAATTCTCAGTGCCACTTTTTCAATGTTGTGGGGAAAATCTTTGTTTGCGTAATCGTTCATTTCTCGCGTTTGGCGGCATCTATACATGCCTGGGAATATATGTGCTGAGTACCGTCGATTTCGAGACACTTCGATTTTTGTCGCAAAAATGAATTCTCAGTGCCACTTTTTCAATGTTGTGGGGAAAATCTTTGTTTGCCTAATCGTTCATTTTTCGCGTTTGGCGGCATCTATACATGCCTGGGAATATATGTGCTGAGTACCGTCGATTTCGAGACACTTTGATTTTTGTCGCAAAAATGAATTGTCAATGCCACTTTTCAATGTTGTGGAGAAAACCTTTGTTTGCCTAATCGTTCTTTTTTCGCGTTTGGCGGCATTTATACATGCCTGGGAATATATGTGCTGAGCACCATCGATTTCGAGACACTTCGATTTTTGTCGCAAAAAGGAATTGTCAGTGCCACTTTTTCAATGTTGTGGAGAAAATCTTTGATTGCCGAATCGTTCATTTTTCGCGTTTGGCGGCATCTATACATGCCTGGGAATATATGTGCTGAGTACCGTCCATTTCGAGACACTTCGATTTTTGTCGCAAAAATGAATTGTCAGTGCCACTTTTTCAATGTTGAGGAGAAAATCTTTGATTGCCGAATCGTTCATTTTTCGCGTTTGGCGGCATCTATACATGCCTGGGAATATATGTGCCGAGTACCGTCCATTTCGAGACACTTCGATTTTTGTCGCAAAAATGAATTCTCAGTGCCACTTTTTCAATGTTGTGGGGAAAATCTTTGTTTGCGTAATCGTTCATTTCTCGCGTTTGGCGGCATCTATACATGCCTGGGAATATATGTGCTGAGTACCGTCGATTTCGAGACACTTCGATTTTTGTCGCAAAAATGAATTCTCAGTGCCACTTTTTCAATGTTGTGGGGAAAATCTTTGTTTGCCTAATCGTTCATTTTTCGCGTTTGGCGGCATCTTACATGCCTGGGAATATATGTGCTGAGTACCGTCGATTTCGAGACACTTTGATTTTTGTCGCAAAAATGAATTGTCAATGCCACTTTTCAATGTTGTGGAGAAAACCTTTGTTTGCCTAATCGTTGTTTTTTCGCGTTTGGCGGCATTTATACATGCCTGGGAATATATGTGCTGAGCACCATCGATTTCGAGACACTTCGATTTTTGTCGCAAAAAGGAATTGTCAGTGCCACTTTTTCAATGTTGTGGAGAAAATCTTTGATTGCCGAATCGTTCATTTTTCGCGTTTGGCGGCATCTATACATGCCTGGGAATATATGTGCTGAGTACCGTCCATTTCGAGACACTTCGATTTTTGTCGCAAAAATGAATTGTCAGTGCCACTTTTTCAATGTTGTGGAGAAAATCTTTGATTGCCGAATCGTTCATTTTTCGCGTTTGGCGGCATCTATACATGCCTGGGAATATATGTGCTGAGTACCGTCCATTTCGAGACACTTCGATTTTTGTCGCAAAAATAAATTCTCAGTGCCACTTTTTCAATGTTGTGGGGAAAATCTTTGTTTGCCTAATCGTTCATTTTTCGCGTTTGGCGGCATCTATACATGACTGGGAATATATGTGCTGAGTACCGTCAATTTCGAGACACTTCGATTTTTGTCGAAAAAATGAATTGTCAGTGCCACTTTTCAATGTTGTGGAGAAAACCTTTGTTTGCCTAATCGTTCTTTTTTCGCGTTTGGCGGCATTTATACATGCCTGGGAATATATGTGCTGAGCACGTTCGATTTCGAGACACTTCGATTTTTGTCGCAAAAAGGAATTGTCAGTGCCACTTTTTCAATGTTGTGGAGAAAATCTTTGATTGCCTAATCGTTCATTTTTCGCGTTTTGCGGCATCTATACATGCCTGGGAATATATGTGCTGAGCACCATCGATTTCGAGACACTTCAATTTTTGTCGCAAAAAGGAATCGTCAGTGCCACATTTTCAATGTTGTGGAGAAAATCTTTGATTGCCTAATCGTTCATTTTTCGCGTTTGCGGCATCTATACATGCCTGGGAATATATGTGCTGAGTACCGTCGATTTCGAGACACTTCGATTTTTGTCGCAAGAATGAATTCTCAGTGCCACTTTTTCAATGTTGTGGAGAAAATCTTTGTTTGCCAAATCGTTCATTTTTCGCGTTTGCGGTATCTATACATGCCTGGGAATATATGTGCTGAGTACCGTCGATTTCGAGACACTTCAATTTTTGTCGCAAAAATGAATTCTCAGTGCCACTTTTTCAATGTTGTGGAGAAAATCTTTGTTTGCCTAATCGTTCATTTTTAGCGTTTGGCGGCATCTATACATGCCTGGGAATATATGTGCTGAGCACGTTCGATTTCGAGACACTTCGATTTTTGTCGCAAAAAGGAATTGTCAGTGCCACTTTTTCAATGTTGTGGAGAAAATCTTTGATTGCCTAATCGTTCATTTTTCGCGTTTTGCGGCATCTATACATGCCTGGGAATATATGTGCTGAGCACCATCGATTTCGAGACACTTCAATTTTTGTCGCAAAAAGGAATCGTCAGTGCCACATTTTCAATGTTGTGGAGAAAATCTTTGATTGCCTAATCGTTCATTTTTCGCGTTTGCGGCATCTATACATGCCTGGGAATATATGTGCTGAGTACCGTCGATTTCGAGACACTTCGATTTTTGTCGCAAGAATGAATTCTCAGTGCCACTTTTTCAATGTTGTGGAGAAAATCTTTGTTTGCCTAATCGTTCATTTTTCGCGTTTGCGGTATCTATACATGCCTGGGAATATATGTGCTGAGTACCGTCGATTTCGAGACACTTCAATTTTTGTCGCAAAAATGAATTCTCAGTGCCACTTTTTCAATGTTGTGGAGAAAATCTTTGTTTGCCTAATCGTTCATTTTTAGCGTTTGGCGGCATCTATACATGCCTGGGAATATATGTGCTGAGTACCGTCGATTTCGAGACACTTCGATTTTTGTCGCAAAAATGAATTCTCAGTGCCACTTTTTCAATGTTGTGGAGAAAATCTTTGATTGCCTAATCGTTCATTTTTCGCGTTTGGCGGCATCTATACATGCCTGGGAATATATGTGCTGAGTACCGTCGATTTCGAGACACTTCGATTTTTGTCGCAACAATGAATTCTCAGTGCCACTTTTTCAATGTTGTCGAGAAAATCTTTGTTTGCCTAATCGTTCATTTTTCGCGTTTGGCGGCATCTATACATGCCTGGGAATATATGTGCTGAGTACCGTCGATTTCGAGACACTTTGATTTTTGTCGCAAAAATGAATTGTCAATGCCACTTTTCAATGTTGTGGAGAAAACCTTTGTTTGCCTAATCGTTCTTTTTTCGCGTTTGGCGGCATTTATACATGCCTGGGAATATATGTGCTGAGCACCATCGATTTCGAGACACTTCGATTTTTGTCGCAAAAAGGAATTGTCAGTGCCACTTTTTCAATGTTGTGGAGAAAATCTTTGATTGCCGAATCGTTCATTTTTCGCGTTTGGCGGCATCTATACATGCCTGGGAATATATGTGCTGAGTACCGTCCATTTCGAGACACTTCGATTTTTGTCGCAAAAATGAATTGTCAGTGCCACTTTTTCAATGTTGTGGAGAAAATCTTTGATTGCCGAATCGTTCATTTTTCGCGTTTGGCGGCATCTATACATGCCTGGGAATATATGTGCTGAGTACCGTCCATTTCGAGACACTTCGATTTTTGTCGCAAAAATAAATTCTCAGTGCCACTTTTTCAATGTTGTGGGGAAAATCTTTGTTTGCCTAATCGTTCATTTTTCGCGTTTGGCGGCATCTATACATGACTGGGAATATATGTGCTGAGTACCGTCAATTTCGAGACACTTCGATTTTTGTCGAAAAAATGAATTGTCAGTGCCACTTTTCAATGTTGTGGAGAAAACCTTTGTTTGCCTAATCGTTCTTTTTTCGCGTTTGGCGGCATTTATACATGCCTGGGAATATATGTGCTGAGCACGTTCGATTTCGAGACACTTCGATTTTTGTCGCAAAAAGGAATTGTCAGTGCCACTTTTTCAATGTTGTGGAGAAAATCTTTGATTGCCTAATCGTTCATTTTTCGCGTTTTGCGGCATCTATACATGCCTGGGAATATATGTGCTGAGCACCATCGATTTCGAGACACTTCAATTTTTGTCGCAAAAAGGAATCGTCAGTGCCACATTTTCAATGTTGTGGAGAAAATCTTTGATTGCCTAATCGTTCATTTTTCGCGTTTGCGGCATCTATACATGCCTGGGAATATATGTGCTGAGTACCGTCGATTTCGAGACACTTCGATTTTTGTCGCAAGAATGAATTCTCAGTGCCACTTTTTCAATGTTGTGGAGAAAATCTTTGTTTGCCAAATCGTTCATTTTTCGCGTTTGCGGTATCTATACATGCCTGGGAATATATGTGCTGAGTACCGTCGATTTCGAGACACTTCAATTTTTGTCGCAAAAATGAATTCTCAGTGCCACTTTTTCAATGTTGTGGAGAAAATCTTTGTTTGCCTAATCGTTCATTTTTAGCGTTTGGCGGCATCTATACATGCCTGGGAATATATGTGCTGAGCACGTTCGATTTCGAGACACTTCGATTTTTGTCGCAAAAAGGAATTGTCAGTGCCACTTTTTCAATGTTGTGGAGAAAATCTTTGATTGCCTAATCGTTCATTTTTCGCGTTTTGCGGCATCTATACATGCCTGGGAATATATGTGCTGAGCACCATCGATTTCGAGACACTTCAATTTTTGTCGCAAAAAGGAATCGTCAGTGCCACATTTTCAATGTTGTGGAGAAAATCTTTGATTGCCTAATCGTTCATTTTTCGCGTTTGCGGCATCTATACATGCCTGGGAATATATGTGCTGAGTACCGTCGATTTCGAGACACTTCGATTTTTGTCGCAAGAATGAATTCTCAGTGCCACTTTTTCAATGTTGTGGAGAAAATCTTTGTTTGCCTAATCGTTCATTTTTCGCGTTTGCGGTATCTATACATGCCTGGGAATATATGTGCTGAGTACCGTCGATTTCGAGACACTTCAATTTTTGTCGCAAAAATGAATTCTCAGTGCCACTTTTTCAATGTTGTGGAGAAAATCTTTGTTTGCCTAATCGTTCATTTTTAGCGTTTGGCGGCATCTATACATGCCTGGGAATATATGTGCTGAGTACCGTCGATTTCGAGACACTTCGATTTTTGTCGCAAAAATGAATTCTCAGTGCCACTTTTTCAATGTTGTGGAGAAAATCTTTGATTGCCTAATCGTTCATTTTTCGCGTTTGGCGGCATCTATACATGCCTGGGAATATATGTGCTGAGTACCGTCGATTTCGAGACACTTCGATTTTTGTCGCAACAATGAATTCTCAGTGCCACTTTTTCAATGTTGTGGAGAAAATCTTTGATTGCCTAATCGTTCATTTTTCGCGTTTGGCAGCATCTATACATGCCGTGGAATATATGTGCTGAGTACCGTCGATTTCGAGACACATCGATTTTTGTCGCAAAAATGAATTCTCAGTGCCACTTTTTCAATGTTGTGGAGAAAATCTTTGTTTGCCTAATCGTTCATTTTTCGCGTTTGGCGGCATCTATACATGCCTGGGAATATGTGTGCTGAGTACCGTCGATTTCGAGACACTTCGTTTTTTGTCGCAAAAATGAATTGTCAGTGCCACTTTTTCAATGTTGTGGAGAAAATCTTTGATTGCCTAATCATTCATTTTTCGCGTTTGGCGGCATCTATACATGCCTGGGAATATATGTGCTGAGTACCGCCGATTTCGAGACACATCGATTTTTGTCGCAAAAATGAATTCTCAGTGCCACTTTTTCAATGTTGTGGAGAAAATCTTTGTTTGCCTAATCGTTCATTTTTCGCGTTTGGCGGCATCTATACATGCCTGGGAATATATGTGCTGAGTACCGTCGATTTCGAGAGACTTCGATTTTTGTCGCAAAAATGAATTCTCAGTGCCACTTTTTCAATGTTGTGGAGAAAATCTTTGATTGCCTAACCGTTCATTTTTCGCGTTTGGCGGCATCTATACATGCCTGGGAATATATGTGCTGAGTACCGTCGATTTCGAGACACTTCGATTTTTGTCGCAAAAATGAATTCTCAGTGCCACTTTTTCAATGTTGTGGGGAAAATCTTTGTTTGCGTAATCGTTCATTTTTCGCGTTTGGCGGCATCTATACATACCTGGGAATATATGTGCTGAGTACCGTCGATTTCGAGACACTTCGATTTTTGTCGCAAAAATGAATTCTCAGTGCCACTTTTTCAATGTTGTGGGGAAAATCTTTGTTTGCCTAATCGTTCATTTTTCGCGTTTGGCGGCATCTATACATGCCTGGGAATATATGTGCTGAGTACCGTCGATTTCGAGACACTTCGATTTTTGTCGCAAAAATGAATTCTCAGTGCCACTTTTTCAATGTTGTGGAGAAAATCTTTGTTTGCCTAATCGTTCATTTTTCGCGTTTGGCGGCATCTATACATGCCTGGGAATATATGTGCTGAGTACCGTCGATTTCGAGAGACTTCAATTTTTGTCGCAAAAATGAATTCTCAGTGCCACTTTTTCAATGTTGTGGAGAAAATCTTTGATTGCCTAACCGTTCATTTTTCGCGTTTGGCGGCATCTATACATGCCAGGGAATATATGTGCTGAGTACCATCGATTTCGAGACACTTCGATTTTAGTCGCAAAAATGAATTGTCAGTGCCACTTTTCAATGTTGTGGAGAAAACCTTTGTTTGCCTAAGCGTTCTTTTTTCGCGTTTGGCGGCATCTATACATGCCTGGGAATATATGTGCTGAGTACCGTCGATATCGAGAGACTTCGATTTTTGTCGCAAAAATGAATTGTCAGTGCCACTATTTCAATGTTGTGGAGAAAATCTTTGATTGCCTAACCGTTCATTTTTCGCGTTTGGCGGCATCTATACATGCCTGGGAATATATGTGCTGAGTACCGTCGATTTCGAGGCACTTCCATTTCTGTCGCAAAAATTAATTCTCAGTGCCACTTTTTCAATGTTGTGGGGAAAATCTTTGTTTGCCTAATCGTTCATTTTTCGCGTTTGGCGCATCTATACATGCCTGGGAATATATGTGCTGAGTACCGTCGATTTCGAGACACTTCGATTTTTGTCGCAAAAATGAATTCTTAGTGCCACTTTTTCAATGTTGTGGGGAAAATCTTTGTTTGCCTAATCGTTCATTTTTCGCGTTTGGCGGCATCTATACATGCCTGGGAATATATGTGCTGAGTACCGTCGATTTCGAGACACTTCGATTTTTGTCGCAAAAATGAATTGTCAGTGCCACTTTTCAATGTTGTGGAGAAAACCTTTGTTTGCCTAATCGTTCTTTTTTCGCGTTTGGCGGCATCTATACATGCCTGGGAATATATGTGCTGAGCACCATTGATTTCGAGACACTTCGATTTTTGTCGCAAAAAGGAATTGTCAGTGCCACTTTTTCAATGTTGTGGAGAAAATCTTTGATTGCCTAATCGTTCATTTTTCGCGTTTGGCGGCATCTATACATGCCAGGGAATATATGTGCTGAGTACCGTCAATTTCGAGAGACTTCGATTTTTGTCGCAAAAATGAATTCTCAGTGCCACTTTTTCAATGTTGTGGAGAAAATCTTTGATTGCCTAACCGTTCATTTTTCACGTTTGGCGGCATCTATACATGCCAGGGAATATATGTGCTGAGTACCGTCGATTTCGAGACACTTCGATTTTTGTCGCAAAAATGAATTCTCAGTGCCACTTTTTCAATGTTGTGGGGAAAATCTTTGTTTGCCTAATCGTTCATTTTTCGCGTTTGGCGGCATCTATACATGCCTGGGAATATATGTGCTGAGTACCGTCGATTTCGAGACACTTCGATTTTTGTCGCAAAAATGAATTGTCAGTGCCACTTTTCAATGTTGTGGAGAAAACCTTTGTTTGCCTAATCGTTCTTTTTTCGCGTTTGGCGGCATCTATACATGCCTGGGAATATATGTGCTGAGCACCATCGATTTCGAGACACTTCGATATTTGTCGCAAAAAGGAATTGTCAGTGCAACTTTTTCAATGTTGTGGAGAAAATCTTTGATTTCCTAATCGTTCATTTTTCGCGTTTGGCGGCATCTATACATGCCCGGGAATATATGTGCTGAGTACCGTCGATTTCGAGACACTTCAATTTTTGTCGCAAAAACGAATTCTCAGTGCCACTTTTTCAATGTTTTGGAGAAAATCTTTGTTTGCCTAATCGTTCATTTTTCGTGTTTGGCGGCATCTATACATGCCTGGGAATATATGTGCTGAGTACAGTCGATTTCGAGACACTTCGATTTTTGTCGCAAAAATGAATTCTCAGTGCCTCTTTTTCAATGTTGTGGAGAAAATCTTTGATTGCCTAATCGTTCATTTTTCGCGTTTGGCGGCATCTATACATGCCTGGGAATATATGTGCTGAGTACCGTCGATTTCGAGACACTTCGATTTTTGTCGCAAAAATGAATTCTCAGTGCCACTTTTTCAATGTTGTGGAGAAAATCTTTGATTGCCTAATCGTTCATTTTTCGCGTTTGGCGGCATCTATACATGCCTGGGAATATATGTGCTGAGTACCGTCGATTTCGAGACACTTCGATTTTTGTCGCAAAAATGAATTCTCAGTGCCACATTTTCAATGTTGTGGGGAAAATCTTTGTTTGCCTAATCGTTCATTTTTCGCGTTAGGCGGCATCTATACATGCCTGGGAATATATGTGCTGAGTACCGTCCATTTCGAGACACTTCGATTTTTGTCGCAAAAATGAATTGTCAGTGCCACTTTTTCAATGTTGTGGAGAAAATCTTTGTTTGCCTAATCGTTCATTTTTCGCGTTTTGCGGCATCTATACATGCCTGGGAATATATGTGCTGAGCACCATCGATTTCGAGACACTTCAATTTTTGTCGCAAAAAGGAATTCTCAGTGCCACTTTTTCAATGTTGTGGAGAAAATCTTTGATTGCCTAACCGTTCATTTTTCACGTTTGGCGGCATCTATACATGCCAGGGAATATATGTGCTGAGTACCGTCGATTTCGAGACACTTCGATTTTTGTCGCAAAAATGAATTCTCAGTGCCACTTTTTCAATGTTGTGGGGAAAATCTTTGTTTGCCTAATCGTTCATTTTTCGCGTTTGGCGGCATCTATACATGCCTGGGAATATATGTGCTGAGTACCGTCGATTTCGAGACACTTCGATTTTTGTCGCAAAAATGAATTGTCAGTGCCACTTTTCAATGTTGTGGAGAAAACCTTTGTTTGCCTAATCGTTCTTTTTTCGCGTTTGGCGGCATCTATACATGCCTGGGAATATATGTGCTGAGCACCATCGATTTCGAGACACTTCGATATTTGTCGCAAAAAGGAATTGTCAGTGCAACTTTTTCAATGTTGTGGAGAAAATCTTTGATTTCCTAATCGTTCATTTTTCGCGTTTGGCGGCATCTATACATGCCCGGGAATATATGTGCTGAGTACCGTCGATTTCGAGACACTTCAATTTTTGTCGCAAAAACGAATTCTCAGTGCCACTTTTTCAATGTTTTGGAGAAAATCTTTGTTTGCCTAATCGTTCATTTTTCGTGTTTGGCGGCATCTATACATGCCTGGGAATATATGTGCTGAGTACAGTCGATTTCGAGACACTTCGATTTTTGTCGCAAAAATGAATTCTCAGTGCCTCTTTTTCAATGTTGTGGAGAAAATCTTTGATTGCCTAATCGTTCATTTTTCGCGTTTGGCGGCATCTATACATGCCTGGGAATATATGTGCTGAGTACCGTCGATTTCGAGACACTTCGATTTTTGTCGCAAAAATGAATTCTCAGTGCCACTTTTTCAATGTTGTGGAGAAAATCTTTGATTGCCTAATCGTTCATTTTTCGCGTTTGGCGGCATCTATACATGCCTGGGAATATATGTGCTGAGTACCGTCGATTTCGAGACACTTCGATTTTTGTCGCAAAAATGAATTCTCAGTGCCACATTTTCAATGTTGTGGGGAAAATCTTTGTTTGCCTAATCGTTCATTTTTCGCGTTAGGCGGCATCTATACATGCCTGGGAATATATGTGCTGAGTACCGTCCATTTCGAGACACTTCGATTTTTGTCGCAAAAATGAATTGTCAGTGCCACTTTTTCAATGTTGTGGAGAAAATCTTTGTTTGCCTAATCGTTCATTTTTCGCGTTTTGCGGCATCTGTACATGCCTGGGAATATATGTGCTGAGCACCATCGATTTCGAGACACTTCAATTTTTGTCGCAAAAAGGAATTCTCAGTGCCACTTTTTCAATGTTGTGGAGAAAATCTTTGTTTGCCTAATCGTTCATTTTTAGCGTTTGGCGGCATCTATACATGCCTGGGAATATATGTGCTGAGTACCGTCGATTTCGAGACACTTCAATTTTTGTCGCAAAAACGAATTCTCAGGGCCACTTTTTCAATGTTTTGGAGAAAATCTTTGTTTGCCTAATCGTTCATTTTTCGCGTTTGGCGGCATCTATACATGCCTGGGAATATATGTGCTGAGTACAGTCGATTTCGAGACACTTCGATTTTTGTCGCAAAAATGAATTCTCAGTGCCTCTTTTTCAATGTTGTGGAGAAAATCTTTGATTGCCTAATCGTTCATTTTTCGCGTTTGGCGGCATCTATACATGCCTGGGAATATATGTGCTGAGTACCGCCGATTTCGAGACACTTCGATTTTTGTCGCAAAAATGAATTCTCAGTGCCACATTTTCAATGTTGTGGGGAAAATCTTTGTTTGCCTAATCGTTCATTTTTCGCGTTAGGCGGCATCTATACATGCCTGGGAATATATGTGCTGAGTACCGTCCATTTCGAGACACTTCGATTTTTGTCGCAAAAAGGAATTCTCAGTGCCTCTTTTTCAATGTTGTGGAGAAAATCTTTGATTGCCTAATCGTTCATTTTTCGCGTTTGCGGCATCTATACATGCCTGGGAATATATGTGCTGAGTACCGTCTATTTCGAGACGCTTCAATTTTTGTCGCAAAAAGGAATTCTCAGTGCCACTTTTTCAATGTTGTGGAGAAAATCTTTGTTTGCCTAATCGTTCATTTTTCGCGTTAGGCGGCATCTATACATGCCTGGGAATATATGTGCTGAGTACCGTCCATTTCGAGACACTTCGATTTTTGTCGCAAAAATGAATTCTCAGTGCCACATTTTCAATGTTGTGGGGAAAATCTTTGTTTGCCTAATCGTTCATTTTTCGCGTTAGGCGGCATCTATACATGCCTGGGAATATATGTGCTGAGTACCGTCGATTTCGAGACACTTCGATTTTTGTCGCAAAAATGAATTCTCAGTGCCTCTTTTTCAATGTTGTGGAGAAAATCTTTGATTGCCTAATCGTTCATTTTTCGCGTTTGGCGGCATCTATACATGCCTGGGAATATATGTGCTGAGTACCGTCGATTTCGGGACACTTCGATTTTTGTCGCAAAAATGAATTCTCAGTGCCACATTTTCAATGTTGTGGGGAAAATCTTTGTTTGCCTAATCGTTCATTTTTCGCGTTAGGCGGCATCTATACATGCCTGGGAATATATGTGCTGAGTACCGTCCATTTCGAGACACTTCGATTTTTGTCGCAAAAAGGAATCGTCAGTGCCACTTTTTCAATGTTGTGGAGAAAATCTTTGATTGCCTAATCGTTCATTTTTCGCGTTTGCGGCATCTATACATGCCTGGGAATATATGTGCTGAGTACCGTCTATTTCGAGACGCTTCAATTTTTGTCGCAAAAAGGAATTCTCAGTGCCACTTTTTCAATGTTGTGGAGAAAATCTTTGTTTGCCTAATCGTTCATTTTTAGCGTTTGGCGGCATCTATACATGCCTGGGAATATATGTGCTGAGGACCGTCGATTTCGAGACACTTCGATTTTTGTCGCAAAAATGAATTCTCAGTGCCACTTTTTCAATGTTGTGGGGAAAATCTTTGTTTGCCTGATCGTTCATTTTTCGCGTTTGGCGGCATCTATACATGCCTGGGAATATATGTGCTGAGTACCGTCGATTTCGAGACACTTCGATTTTTGTCGCAAAAAGGAATTTTCAGTGCCACTTTTTCAATGTTGTGGAGAAAATCTTTGTTTGCCTAATCGTTCATTTTTAGCGTTTGGCGGCATCTATACATGCCTGGGAATATATGTGCTGAGTACCGTCGATTTCGAGGCACTTCCATTTCTGTCGCAAAAATTAATTCTCAGTGCCACTTTTTCAATGTTGTGGGGAAAATCTTTGTTTGCCTAATCGTTCATTTTTCGCGTTTGGCGCATCTATACATGCCTGGGAATATATGTGCTGAGTACCGTCGATTTCGAGACACTTCGATTTTTGTCGCAAAAATGAATTCTTAGTGCCACTTTTTCAATGTTGTGGGGAAAATCTTTGTTTGCCTAATCGTTCATTTTTCGCGTTTGGCGGCATCTATACATGCCTGGGAATATATGTGCTGAGTACCGTCGATTTCGAGACACTTCGATTTTTGTCGCAAAAATGAATTGTCAGTGCCACTTTTCAATGTTGTGGAGAAAACCTTTGTTTGCCTAATCGTTCTTTTTTCGCGTTTGGCGGCATCTATACATGCCTGGGAATATATGTGCTGAGCACCATTGATTTCGAGACACTTCGATTTTTGTCGCAAAAAGGAATTGTCAGTGCCACTTTTTCAATGTTGTGGAGAAAATCTTTGATTGCCTAATCGTTCATTTTTCGCGTTTGGCGGCATCTATACATGCCAGGGAATATATGTGCTGAGTACCGTCAATTTCGAGAGACTTCGATTTTTGTCGCAAAAATGAATTCTCAGTGCCACTTTTTCAATGTTGTGGAGAAAATCTTTGATTGCCTAACCGTTCATTTTTCACGTTTGGCGGCATCTATACATGCCAGGGAATATATGTGCTGAGTACCGTCGATTTCGAGACACTTCGATTTTTGTCGCAAAAATGAATTCTCAGTGCCACTTTTTCAATGTTGTGGGGAAAATCTTTGTTTGCCTAATCGTTCATTTTTCGCGTTTGGCGGCATCTATACATGCCTGGGAATATATGTGCTGAGTACCGTCGATTTCGAGACACTTCGATTTTTGTCGCAAAAATGAATTGTCAGTGCCACTTTTCAATGTTGTGGAGAAAACCTTTGTTTGCCTAATCGTTCTTTTTTCGCGTTTGGCGGCATCTATACATGCCTGGGAATATATGTGCTGAGCACCATCGATTTCGAGACACTTCGATATTTGTCGCAAAAAGGAATTGTCAGTGCAACTTTTTCAATGTTGTGGAGAAAATCTTTGATTTCCTAATCGTTCATTTTTCGCGTTTGGCGGCATCTATACATGCCCGGGAATATATGTGCTGAGTACCGTCGATTTCGAGACACTTCAATTTTTGTCGCAAAAACGAATTCTCAGTGCCACTTTTTCAATGTTTTGGAGAAAATCTTTGTTTGCCTAATCGTTCATTTTTCGTGTTTGGCGGCATCTATACATGCCTGGGAATATATGTGCTGAGTACAGTCGATTTCGAGACACTTCGATTTTTGTCGCAAAAATGAATTCTCAGTGCCTCTTTTTCAATGTTGTGGAGAAAATCTTTGATTGCCTAATCGTTCATTTTTCGCGTTTGGCGGCATCTATACATGCCTGGGAATATATGTGCTGAGTACCGTCGATTTCGAGACACTTCGATTTTTGTCGCAAAAATGAATTCTCAGTGCCACTTTTTCAATGTTGTGGAGAAAATCTTTGATTGCCTAATCGTTCATTTTTCGCGTTTGGCGGCATCTATACATGCCTGGGAATATATGTGCTGAGTACCGTGGATTTCGAGACACTTCGATTTTTGTCGCAAAAATGAATTCTCAGTGCCACATTTTCAATGTTGTGGGGAAAATCTTTGTTTGCCTAATCGTTCATTTTTCGCGTTAGGCGGCATCTATACATGCCTGGGAATATATGTGCTGAGTACCGTCCATTTCGGGACACTTCGATTTTTGTCGCAAAAATGAATTGTCAGTGCCACTTTTTCAATGTTGTGGAGAAAATCTTTGTTTGCCTAATCGTTCATTTTTCGCGTTTTGCGGCATCTATACATGCCTGGGAATATATGTGCTGAGCACCATCGATTTCGAGACACTTCAATTTTTGTCGCAAAAAGGAATTCTCAGTGCCACTTTTTCAATGTTGTGGAGAAAATCTTTGATTGCCTAACCGTTCATTTTTCACGTTTGGCGGCATCTATACATGCCAGGGAATATATGTGCTGAGTACCGTCGATTTCGAGACACTTCGATTTTTGTCGCAAAAATGAATTCTCAGTGCCACTTTTTCAATGTTGTGGGGAAAATCTTTGTTTGCCTAATCGTTCATTTTTCGCGTTTGGCGGCATCTATACATGCCTGGGAATATATGTGCTGAGTACCGTCGATTTCGAGACACTTCGATTTTTGTCGCAAAAATGAATTGTCAGTGCCACTTTTCAATGTTGTGGAGAAAACCTTTGTTTGCCTAATCGTTCTTTTTTCGCGTTTGGCGGCATCTATACATGCCTGGGAATATATGTGCTGAGCACCATCGATTTCGAGACACTTCGATATTTGTCGCAAAAAGGAATTGTCAGTGCAACTTTTTCAATGTTGTGGAGAAAATCTTTGATTTCCTAATCGTTCATTTTTCGCGTTTGGCGGCATCTATACATGCCCGGGAATATATGTGCTGAGTACCGTCGATTTCGAGACACTTCAATTTTTGTCGCAAAAACGAATTCTCAGTGCCACTTTTTCAATGTTTTGGAGAAAATCTTTGTTTGCCTAATCGTTCATTTTTCGTGTTTGGCGGCATCTATACATGCCTGGGAATATATGTGCTGAGTACAGTCGATTTCGAGACACTTCGATTTTTGTCGCAAAAATGAATTCTCAGTGCCTCTTTTTCAATGTTGTGGAGAAAATCTTTGATTGCCTAATCGTTCATTTTTCGCGTTTGGCGGCATCTATACATGCCTGGGAATATATGTGCTGAGTACCGTCGATTTCGAGACACTTCGATTTTTGTCGCAAAAATGAATTCTCAGTGCCACTTTTTCAATGTTGTGGAGAAAATCTTTGATTGCCTAATCGTTCATTTTTCGCGTTTGGCGGCATCTATACATGCCTGGGAATATATGTGCTGAGTACCGTCGATTTCGAGACACTTCGATTTTTGTCGCAAAAATGAATTCTCAGTGCCACATTTTCAATGTTGTGGGGAAAATCTTTGTTTGCCTAATCGTTCATTTTTCGCGTTAGGCGGCATCTATACATGCCTGGGAATATATGTGCTGAGTACCGTCCATTTCGAGACACTTCGATTTTTGTCGCAAAAATGAATTGTCAGTGCCACTTTTTCAATGTTGTGGAGAAAATCTTTGTTTGCCTAATCGTTCATTTTTCGCGTTTTGCGGCATCTATACATGCCTGGGAATATATGTGCTGAGCACCATCGATTTCGAGACACTTCAATTTTTGTCGCAAAAAGGAATTCTCAGTGCCACTTTTTCAATGTTGTGGAGAAAATCTTTGTTTGCCTAATCGTTCATTTTTAGCGTTTGGCGGCATCTATACATGCCTGGGAATATATGTGCTGAGTACCGTCGATTTCGAGACACTTCAATTTTTGTCGCAAAAACGAATTCTCAGGGCCACTTTTTCAATGTTTTGGAGAAAATCTTTGTTTGCCTAATCGTTCATTTTTCGCGTTTGGCGGCATCTATACATGCCTGGGAATATATGTGCTGAGTACAGTCGATTTCGAGACACTTCGATTTTTGTCGCAAAAATGAATTCTCAGTGCCTCTTTTTCAATGTTGTGGAGAAAATCTTTGATTGCCTAATCGTTCATTTTTCGCGTTTGGCGGCATCTATACATGCCTGGGAATATATGTGCTGAGTACCGCCGATTTCGAGACACTTCGATTTTTGTCGCAAAAATGAATTCTCAGTGCCACATTTTCAATGTTGTGGGGAAAATCTTTGTTTGCCTAATCGTTCATTTTTCGCGTTAGGCGGCATCTATACATGCCTGGGAATATATGTGCTGAGTACCGTCCATTTCGAGACACTTCGATTTTTGTCGCAAAAAGGAATTCTCAGTGCCTCTTTTTCAATGTTGTGGAGAAAATCTTTGATTGCCTAATCGTTCATTTTTCGCGTTTGCGGCATCTATACATGCCTGGGAATATATGTGCTGAGTACCGTCTATTTCGAGACGCTTCAATTTTTGTCGCAAAAAGGAATTCTCAGTGCCACTTTTTCAATGTTGTGGAGAAAATCTTTGTTTGCCTAATCGTTCATTTTTCGCGTTAGGCGGCATCTATACATGCCTGGGAATATATGTGCTGAGTACCGTCCATTTCGAGACACTTCGATTTTTGTCGCAAAAATGAATTCTCAGTGCCACATTTTCAATGTTGTGGGGAAAATCTTTGTTTGCCTAATCGTTCATTTTTCGCGTTAGGCGGCATCTATACATGCCTGGGAATATATGTGCTGAGTACCGTCGATTTCGAGACACTTCGATTTTTGTCGCAAAAATGAATTCTCAGTGCCTCTTTTTCAATGTTGTGGAGAAAATCTTTGATTGCCTAATCGTTCATTTTTCGCGTTTGGCGGCATCTATACATGCCTGGGAATATATGTGCTGAGTACCGTCGATTTCGAGACACTTCGATTTTTGTCGCAAAAATGAATTCTCAGTGCCACATTTTCAATGTTGTGGGGAAAATCTTTGTTTGCCTAATCGTTCATTTTTCGCGTTAGGCGGCATCTATACATGCCTGGGAATATATGTGCTGAGTACCGTCCATTTCGAGACACTTCGATTTTTGTCGCAAAAAGGAATCGTCAGTGCCACTTTTTCAATGTTGTGGAGAAAATCTTTGATTGCCTAATCGTTCATTTTTCGCGTTTGCGGCATCTATACATGCCTGGGAATATATGTGCTGAGTACCGTCTATTTCGAGACGCTTCAATTTTTGTCGCAAAAAGGAATTCTCAGTGCCACTTTTTCAATGTTGTGGAGAAAATCTTTGTTTGCCTAATCGTTCATTTTTAGCGTTTGGCGGCATCTATACATGCCTGGGAATATATGTGCTGAGGACCGTCGATTTCGAGACACTTCGATTTTTGTCGCAAAAATGAATTCTCAGTGCCACTTTTTCAATGTTGTGGGGAAAATCTTTGTTTGCCTGATCGTTCATTTTTCGCGTTTGGCGGCATCTATACATGCCTGGGAATATATGTGCTGAGTACCGTCGATTTCGAGACACTTCGATTTTTGTCGCAAAAAGGAATTTTCAGTGCCACTTTTTCAATGTTGTGGAGAAAATCTTTGTTTGCCTAATCGTTCATTTTTAGCGTTTGGCGGCATCTATACATGCCTGGGAATATATGTGCTGAGTACCGTCGATTTCGAGACACTTCGATTTTTGTCGCATAAATGAATTCTCAGTGCCACTTTTTCAATGTTGTGGAGAAAATCTTTGATTGCCTAATCGTTCATTTTTCGCGTTTGGCAGCATCTATACATGCCTGGGAATATATGTGCTCAGTACCGTCGATTTCGAGACACTTCGATTTTTGTCGCAAAAATGAATTCTCAGTGCCACTTTTTCAATGTTGTGGGGAAAATCTTTGTTTGCCTAATCGTTCATTTTTCGCGTTTGGCGGCATCTATACATGCCTGGGAATATGTGTGCTGAGTACCGTCGATTTCGAGACATTTCGGTTTTTGTCGCAAAAATGAATTGTCAGTGCCACTTTTTCAATGTTGTGGAGAAAATCTTTGATTGCCTAATCGTTCATTTTTCGCGTTTGGCGGCATCTATACATGCCTGGGAATATATGTGCCGAGTACGGTCGATTTCGAGAGCCTTCGACTTTTGTCGCAAAAATGAATTCTCAGTGCCACTTTTTCAATGTTGTGGAGAAAATCTTTGATTGCCTAACCATTCATTTTTCACGTTTGGTGGCATCTATACATGCCTGGGAATATATGTGCTGAGGACCGTCGATTTCGAGACACTTCGATTTTTGTCGCAAAAATGAATTCTCAGTGCCACTTTTTCAATGTTGTGGGGAAAATCTTTGTTTGCCTAATCGTTCATTTTTCGCGTTTGGCGGCATCTATACATGCCTGGGAATATATGTGCTGAGTACCGTCGATTTCGAGACACATCGATTTTTGTCGCAAAAATGAATTCTCAGTGCCACTTTTTCAATGTTGTGGAGAAAATCTTTGATTGCCTAACCGTTCATTTTTCGCGTTTGGCGGCATCTATACATGCCTGGGAATATATGTGCTGAGTACCGTCGATTTCGAGACACTTCGATTTTTGTCGCAAAAATGAAATCTCAGTGCCACTTTTTCAATGTTGTGGGAAAAATTTTTGTTTGCCTAATCGTTCATTTTTCGCGTTTGGCGGCATCTATACATGCCTGGAAATATGTGTGCTGAGTACCGTCGATTTCGAGACACTTCGATTTTTGTCGCAAAAATGAATTGTCAGTGCCACTTTTTCAATGTTGTGGAGAAAATCTTTGTTTGCCTAATCGTTCATTTTTCGCGTTTGGCGGCATCTATACATGCCTGGGAATATGTGTGCTGAGTACCGTCGATTTCGAGACACTTCGAATTTTGACGCAAGAATGAATTGTCAGTGCCACTTTTTCAATGTTGTGGAGAAAATCTTTGTTTGCCTAATCGTTCATTTTTCGCGTTTGGCGGCATCTATACATGCCTGGGAATATATGTGCTGAGTACCGTCAATTTCGAGACACTTCTATTTTTGTCATAAAAATGAATTCTCAGTGCCACTTTTTCAATATTGTGGGGAAAATCTTTGCCTAATCCTTCATTTTTCGCGTTTGGCGGCATCTATACATGCCTGGGAATATATGTGCTGAGTACCCTCGATTTCGAGACACTTCGATTTTTGTCGCAAAAATGAATTGTCAGTGCCACTTTTTCAATGTTGTGGAGAAAATCTTTGTTTGCCTAATCGTTCATTTTGAGCGTTTGGCGGCATCTATACATGCCTGGGAATATATGTGCCGAGTACCGTCGATTTCGAGACACTTCAATTTTTGTCGCAAAAATGAATTCTCAGTGCCACTTTTTCAATGTTGTGGAAAAAATCGTTGTTTGCCTAATCGTTCATTTTAACGTTTGGCGGCATCTATACATGCCTGGGAATATATGTGCTGAGTACCGTCGATTTCGAGACACTTCGATTTTTGTCGCAAAAATGAATTCTCAGTGCCACTTTTTCAATGTTGTGGAGAGAATCTTTGATTGCCTAATCGTTCATTTTTCGCGTTTGGCGGCATCTAAACATGCCTGGGAATATATGTGCTGAGTACCGTCGATTTCGAGACACTTCGATTTTTGTCGCAAAAATGAATTCTCAGTGCCACTTTTTCAATGTTGTGGGGAAAATCTTTGTTTGCCTAATCGTTCATTTTTAGCGTTTGGCGGCATCTATACATGCCTGGGAATATATGTGCTGAGTACCGTCGATTTCGAGAAACTTCGATTTTTGTCGCATAGATGAATTCTCAGTGCCACTTTTTCAATGTTGTGGAGAAAATCTTTGATTGCCTAACCGTTCATTTTTCACGTTTGGCGGCATCTATACATGCCTGGGAATATATGTGCTGAGTACCGTCGATTTCGAGACACATCGATTTTTGTCGCAAAAATGAATTGTCAGTGCCACTTTTTCAATGTTGTGGAGAAAATCTTTGATTGCCTAATCATTCATTTTTCGCGTTTGGCGGCATCTATACATGCCTGGGAATATATGTGCTGAGTACCGCCGATTTCGAGACACATCGATTTTTGTCGCAAAAATGAATTCTCAGTGCCACTTTTTCAATGTTGTGGAGAAAATCTTTGTTTGCCTAATCGTTCATTTTTCGCGTTTGGCGGCATCTATACATGCCTGGGAATATATGTGCTGAGTACCGTCGATTTCGAGAGACTTCGATTTTTGTCGCAAAAATGAATTCTCAGTGCCACTTTTTCAATGTTGTGGAGAAAATCTTTGATTGCCTAACCGTTCATTTTTCGCGTTTGGCGGCATCTATACATGCCTGGGAATATATGTGCTGAGTACCGTCGATTTCGAGACACTTCGATTTTTGTCGCAAAAATGAATTCTCAGTGCCACTTTTTCAATGTTGTGGGGAAAATCTTTGTTTGCGTAATCGTTCATTTTTCGCGTTTGGCGGCATCTATACATACCTGGGAATATATGTGCTGAGTACCGTCGATTTCGAGACACTTCGATTTTTGTCGCAAAAATGAATTCTCAGTGCCACTTTTTCAATGTTGTGGGGAAAATCTTTGTTTGCCTAATCGTTCATTTTTCGCGTTTGGCGGCATCTATACATGCCTGGGAATATATGTGCTGAGTACCGTCGATTTCGAGACACTTCGATTTTTGTCGCAAAAATGAATTCTCAGTGCCACTTTTTCAATGTTGTGGAGAAAATCTTTGTTTGCCTAATCGTTCATTTTTCGCGTTTGGCGGCATCTATACATGCCTGGGAATATATGTGCTGAGTACCGTCGATTTCGAGAGACTTCAATTTTTGTCGCAAAAATGAATTCTCAGTGCCACTTTTTCAATGTTGTGGAGAAAATCTTTGATTGCCTAACCGTTCATTTTTCGCGTTTGGCGGCATCTATACATGCCAGGGAATATATGTGCTGAGTACCATCGATTTCGAGACACTTCGATTTTAGTCGCAAAAATGAATTGTCAGTGCCACTTTTCAATGTTGTGGAGAAAACCTTTGTTTGCCTAAGCGTTCTTTTTTCGCGTTTGGCGGCATCTATACATGCCTGGGAATATATGTGCTGAGTACCGTCGATATCGAGAGACTTCGATTTTTGTCGCAAAAATGAATTGTCAGTGCCACTATTTCAATGTTGTGGAGAAAATCTTTGATTGCCTAACCGTTCATTTTTCGCGTTTGGCGGCATCTATACATGCCTGGGAATATATGTGCTGAGTACCGTCGATTTCGAGGCACTTCCATTTCTGTCGCAAAAATGAATTCTCAGTGCCACTTTTTCAATGTTGTGGGGAAAATCTTTGTTTGCCTAATCGTTCATTTTTCGCGTTTGGCGCATCTATACATGCCTGGGAATATATGTGCTGAGTACCGTCGATTTCGAGACACTTCGATTTTTGTCGCAAAAATGAATTCTTAGTGCCACTTTTTCAATGTTGTGGGGAAAATCTTTGTTTGCCTAATCGTTCATTTTTCGCGTTTGGCGGCATCTATACATGCCTGGGAATATATGTGCTGAGTACCGTCGATTTCGAGACACTTCGATTTTTGTCGCAAAAATGAATTGTCAGTGCCACTTTTCAATGTTGTGGAGAAAACCTTTGTTTGCCTAATCGTTCTTTTTTCGCGTTTGGCGGCATCTATACATGCCTGGGAATATATGTGCTGAGCACCATTGATTTCGAGACACTTCGATTTTTGTCGCAAAAAGGAATTGTCAGTGCCACTTTTTCAATGTTGTGGAGAAAATCTTTGATTGCCTAATCGTTCATTTTTCGCGTTTGGCGGCATCTATACATGCCAGGGAATATATGTGCTGAGTACCGTCAATTTCGAGAGACTTCGATTTTTGTCGCAAAAATGAATTCTCAGTGCCACTTTTTCAATGTTGTGGAGAAAATCTTTGATTGCCTAACCGTTCATTTTTCACGTTTGGCGGCATCTATACATGCCAGGGAATATATGTGCTGAGTACCGTCGATTTCGAGACACTTCGATTTGTGTCGCAAAAATGAATTCTCAGTGCCACTTTTTCAATGTTGTGGGGAAAATCTTTGTTTGCCTAATCGTTCATTTTTCGCGTTTGGCGGCATCTATACATGCCTGGGAATATATGTGCTGAGTACCGTCGATTTCGAGACACTTCGATTTTTGTCGCAAAATTGAATTGTCAGTGCCACTTTTCAATGTTGTGGAGAAAACCTTTGTTTGCCTAATCGTTCTTTTTTCGCGTTTGGCGGCATCTATACATGCCTGGGAATATATGTGCTGAGCACCATCGATTTCGAGACACTTCGATTTTTGTCGCAAAAATGAATTCTCAGTGCCTCTTTTTCAATGTTGTGGAGAAAATCTTTGATTGCCTAATCGTTCATTTTTCGCGTTTGGCGGCATCTATACATGCCTGGGAATATATGTGCTGAGTACCGTCGATTTCGAGACACTTCGATTTTTGTCGCAAAAATGAATTCTCAGTGCCACTTTTTCAATGTTGTGGAGAAAATCTTTGATTGCCTAATCGTTCATTTTTCGCGTTTGGCGGCATCTATACATGCCTGGGAATATATGTGCTGAGTACCGTCGATTTCGAGACACTTCGATTTTTGTCGCAAAAATGAATTCTCAGTGCCACATTTTCAATGTTGTGGGGAAAATCTTTGTTTGCCTAATCGTTCATTTTTCGCGTTAGGCGGCATCTATACATGCCTGGGAATATATGTGCTGAGTACCGTCCATTTCGAGACACTTCGATTTTTGTCGCAAAAATGAATTGTCAGTGCCACTTTTTCAATGTTGTGGAGAAAATCTTTGTTTGCCTAATCGTTCATTTTTCGCGTTTTGCGGCATCTATACATGCCTGGGAATATATGTGCTGAGCACCATCGATTTCGAGACACTTCAATTTTTGTCGCAAAAAGGAATTCTCAGTGCCACTTTTTCAATGTTGTGGAGAAAATCTTTGTTTGCCTAATCGTTCATTTTTAGCGTTTGGCGGCATCTATACATGCCTGGGAATATATGTGCTGAGTACCGTCGATTTCGAGACACTTCAATTTTTGTCGCAAAAACGAATTCTCAGGGCCACTTTTTCAATGTTTTGGAGAAAATCTTTGTTTGCCTAATCGTTCATTTTTCGCGTTTGGCGGCATCTATACATGCCTGGGAATATATGTGCTGAGTACAGTCGATTTCGAGACACTTCGATTTTTGTCGCAAAAATGAATTCTCAGTGCCTCTTTTTCAATGTTGTGGAGAAAATCTTTGATTGCCTAATCGTTCATTTTTCGCGTTTGGCGGCATCTATACATGCCTGGGAATATATGTGCTGAGTACCGTCGATTTCGGGACACTTCGATTTTTGTCGCAAAAATGAATTCTCAGTGCCACTTTTTCAATGTTGTGGAGAAAATCTTTGATTGCCTAATCGTTCATTTTTCGCGTTTGGCGGCATCTATACATGCCTGGGAATATATGTGCTGAGTACCGTCGATTTCGAGACACTTCGATTTTTGTCGCAAAAATGAATTCTCAGTGCCACATTTTCAATGTTGTGGGGAAAATCTTTGTTTGCCTAATCGTTCATTTTTCGCGTTAGGCGGCATCTATACATGCCTGGGAATATATGTGCTGAGTACCGTCCATTTCGAGACACTTCGATTTTTGTCGCAAAAAGGAATTCTCAGTGCCTCTTTTTCAATGTTGTGGAGAAAATCTTTGATTGCCTAATCGTTCATTTTTCGCGTTTGCGGCATCTATACATGCCTGGGAATATATGTGCTGAGTACCGTCTATTTCGAGACGCTTCAATTTTTGTCGCAAAAAGGAATTCTCAGTGCCACTTTTTCAATGTTGTGGAGAAAATCTTTGATTGCCTAATCGTTCATTTTTCGCGTTAGGCGGCATCTATACATGCCTGGGAATATATGTGCTGAGTACCGTCCATTTCGAGACACTTCGATTTTTGTCGCAAAAATGAATTCTCAGTGCCACATTTTCAATGTTGTGGGGAAAATCTTTGTTTGCCTAATCGTTCATTTTTCGCGTTAGGCGGCATCTATACATGCCTGGGAATATATGTGCTGAGTACCGTCGATTTCGAGACACTTCGATTTTTGTCGCAAAAATGAATTCTCAGTGCCTCTTTTTCAATGTTGTGGAGAAAATCTTTGATTGCCTAATCGTTCATTTTTCGCGTTTGGCGGCATCTATACATGCCTGGGAATATATGTGCTGAGTACCGTCGATTTCGAGACACTTCGATTTTTGTCGCAAAAATGAATTCTCAGTGCCACATTTTCAATGTTGTGGGGAAAATCTTTGTTTGCCTAATCGTTCATTTTTCGCGTTAGGCGGCATCTATACATGCCTGGGAATATATGTGCTGAGTACCGTCCATTTCGAGACACTTCGATTTTTGTCGCAAAAAGGAATCGTCAGTGCCACTTTTTCAATGTTGTGGAGAAAATCTTTGATTGCCTAATCGTTCATTTTTCGCGTTTGCGGCATCTATACATGCCTGGGAATATATGTGCTGAGTACCGTCTATTTCGAGACGCTTCAATTTTTGTCGCAAAAAGGAATTCTCAGTGCCACTTTTTCAATGTTGTGGAGAAAATCTTTGTTTGCCTAATCGTTCATTTTTAGCGTTTGGCGGCATCTATACATGCCTGGGAATATATGTGCTGAGGACCGTCGATTTCGAGACACTTCGATTTTTGTCGCAAAAATGAATTCTCAGTGCCACTTTTTCAATGTTGTGGGGAAAATCTTTGTTTGCCTGATCGTTCATTTTTCGCGTTTGGCGGCATCTATACATGCCTGGGAATATATGTGCTGAGTACCGTCGATTTCGAGACACTTCGATTTTTGTCGCAAAAAGGAATTTTCAGTGCCACTTTTTCAATGTTGTGGAGAAAATCTTTGTTTGCCTAATCGTTCATTTTTAGCGTTTGGCGGCATCTATACATGCCTGGGAATATATGTGCTGAGTACCGTCGATTTCGAGACACTTCGATTTTTGTCGCATAAATGAATTCTCAGTGCCACTTTTTCAATGTTGTGGAGAAAATCTTTGATTGCCTAATCGTTCATTTTTCGCGTTTGGCAGCATCTATACATGCCTGGGAATATATGTGCTCAGTACCGTCGATTTCGAGACACTTCGATTTTTGTCGCAAAAATGAATTCTCAGTGCCACTTTTTCAATGTTGTGGGGAAAATCTTTGTTTGCCTAATCGTTCATTTTTCGCGTTTGGCGGCATCTATACATGCCTGGGAATATGTGTGCTGAGTACCGTCGATTTCGAGACATTTCGGTTTTTGTCGCAAAAATGAATTGTCAGTGCCACTTTTTCAATGTTGTGGAGAAAATCTTTGATTGCCTAATCGTTCATTTTTCGCGTTTGGCGGCATCTATACATGCCTGGGAATATATGTGCCGAGTACGGTCGATTTCGAGAGCCTTCGACTTTTGTCGCAAAAATGAATTCTCAGTGCCACTTTTTCAATGTTGTGGAGAAAATCTTTGATTGCCTAACCATTCATTTTTCACGTTTGGTGGCATCTATACATGCCTGGGAATATATGTGCTGAGGACCGTCGATTTCGAGACACTTCGATTTTTGTCGCAAAAATGAATTCTCAGTGCCACTTTTTCAATGTTGTGGGGAAAATCTTTGTTTGCCTAATCGTTCATTTTTCGCGTTTGGCGGCATCTATACATGCCTGGGAATATATGTGCTGAGTACCGTCGATTTCGAGACACATCGATTTTTGTCGCAAAAATGAATTCTCAGTGCCACTTTTTCAATGTTGTGGAGAAAATCTTTGATTGCCTAACCGTTCATTTTTCGCGTTTGGCGGCATCTATACATGCCTGGGAATATATGTGCTGAGTACCGTCGATTTCGAGACACTTCGATTTTTGTCGCAAAAATGAAATCTCAGTGCCACTTTTTCAATGTTGTGGGAAAAATTTTTGTTTGCCTAATCGTTCATTTTTCGCGTTTGGCGGCATCTATACATGCCTGGAAATATGTGTGCTGAGTACCGTCGATTTCGAGACACTTCGATTTTTGTCGCAAAAATGAATTGTCAGTGCCACTTTTTCAATGTTGTGGAGAAAATCTTTGTTTGCCTAATCGTTCATTTTTCGCGTTTGGCGGCATCTATACATGCCTGGGAATATGTGTGCTGAGTACCGTCGATTTCGAGACACTTCGAATTTTGACGCAAGAATGAATTGTCAGTGCCACTTTTTCAATGTTGTGGAGAAAATCTTTGTTTGCCTAATCGTTCATTTTTCGCGTTTGGCGGCATCTATACATGCCTGGGAATATATGTGCTGAGTACCGTCAATTTCGAGACACTTCTATTTTTGTCATAAAAATGAATTCTCAGTGCCACTTTTTCAATATTGTGGGGAAAATCTTTGCCTAATCCTTCATTTTTCGCGTTTGGCGGCATCTATACATGCCTGGGAATATATGTGCTGAGTACCCTCGATTTCGAGACACTTCGATTTTTGTCGCAAAAATGAATTGTCAGTGCCACTTTTTCAATGTTGTGGAGAAAATCTTTGTTTGCCTAATCGTTCATTTTGAGCGTTTGGCGGCATCTATACATGCCTGGGAATATATGTGCTGAGTACCGTCAATTTCGAGACACTTCTATTTTTGTCATAAAAATGAATTCTCAGTGCCACTTTTTCAATATTGTGGGGAAAATCTTTGCCTAATCCTTCATTTTTCGCGTTTGGCGGCATCTATACATGCCTGGGAATATATGTGCTGAGTACCGTCGATTTCGAGACACATCGATTTTTGTCGCAAAAATGAATTCTCAGTGCCACTTTTTCAATGTTGTGGAGAAAATCTTTGATTGCCTAACCGTTCATTTTTCGCGTTTGGCGGCATCTATACATGCCTGGGAATATATGTGCTGAGTACCGTCGATTTCGAGACACTTCGATTTTTGTCGCAAAAATGAAATCTCAGTGCCACTTTTTCAATGTTGTGGGAAAAATTTTTGTTTGCCTAATCGTTCATTTTTCGCGTTTGGCGGCATCTATACATGCCTGGAAATATGTGTGCTGAGTACCGTCGATTTCGAGACACTTCGATTTTTGTCGCAAAAATGAATTGTCAGTGCCACTTTTTCAATGTTGTGGAGAAAATCTTTGTTTGCCTAATCGTTCATTTTTCGCGTTTGGCGGCATCTATACATGCCTGGGAATATGTGTGCTGAGTACCGTCGATTTCGAGACACTTCGAATTTTGACGCAAGAATGAATTGTCAGTGCCACTTTTTCAATGTTGTGGAGAAAATCTTTGTTTGCCTAATCGTTCATTTTTCGCGTTTGGCGGCATCTATACATGCCTGGGAATATATGTGCTGAGTACCGTCAATTTCGAGACACTTCTATTTTTGTCATAAAAATGAATTCTCAGTGCCACTTTTTCAATATTGTGGGGAAAATCTTTGCCTAATCCTTCATTTTTCGCGTTTGGCGGCATCTTACATGCCTGGGAATATATGTGCTGAGTACCCTCGATTTCGAGACACTTCGATTTTTGTCGCAAAAATGAATTGTCAGTGCCACTTTTTCAATGTTGTGGAGAAAATCTTTGTTTGCCTAATCGTTCATTTTGAGCGTTTGGCGGCATCTATACATGCCTGGGAATATATGTGCCGAGTACCGTCGATTTCGAGACACTTCAATTTTTGTCGCAAAAATGAATTCTCAGTGCCACTTTTTCAATGTTGTGGAAAAAATCGTTGTTTGCCTAATCGTTCATTTTAACGTTTGGCGGCATCTATACATGCCTGGGAATATATGTGCTGAGTACCGTCGATTTCGAGACACTTCGATTTTTGTCGCAAAAATGAATTCTCAGTGCCACTTTTTCAATGTTGTGGAGAGAATCTTTGATTGCCTAATCGTTCATTTTTCGCGTTTGGCGGCATCTAAACATGCCTGGGAATATATGTGCTGAGTACCGTCGATTTCGAGACACTTCGATTTTTGTCGCAAAAATGAATTCTCAGTGCCACTTTTTCAATGTTGTGGGGAAAATCTTTGTTTGCCTAATCGTTCATTTTTAGCGTTTGGCGGCATCTATACATGCCTGGGAATATATGTGCTGAGTACCGTCGATTTCGAGAAACTTCGATTTTTGTCGCATAGATGAATTCTCAGTGCCACTTTTTCAATGTTGTGGAGAAAATCTTTGATTGCCTAACCGTTCATTTTTCACGTTTGGCGGCATCTATACATGCCTGGGAATATATGTGCTGAGTACCGTCGATTTCGAGACACATCGATTTTTGTCGCAAAAATGAATTCTCAGTGCCACTTTTTCAATGTTGTGGAGAAAATCTTTGATTGCCTAACCGTTCATTTTTCGCGTTTGGCGGCATCTATACATGCCTGGGAATATATGTGCTGAGTACCGTCGATTTCGAGACACTTCGATTTTTGTCGCAAAAATGAAATCTCAGTGCCACTTTTTCAATGTTGTGGGAAAAATTTTTGTTTGCCTAATCGTTCATTTTTCGCGTTTGGCGGCATCCATACATGCCTGGAAATATGTGTGCTGAGTACCGTCGATTTCGAGACACTTCGATTTTTGTCGCAAAAATGAATTGTCAGTGCCACTTTTTCAATGTTGTGGAGAAAATCTTTGTTTGCCTAATCGTTCATTTTTCGCGTTTGGCGGCATCTATACATGCCTGGGAATATGTGTGCTGAGTACCGTCGATTTCGAGACACTTCGAATTTTGACGCAAGAATGAATTGTCAGTGCCACTTTTTCAATGTTGTGGAGAAAATCTTTGTTTGCCTAATCGTTCATTTTTCGCGTTTGGCGGCATCTATACATGCCTGGGAATATATGTGCTGAGTACCGTCAATTTCGAGACACTTCTATTTTTGTCATAAAAATGAATTCTCAGTGCCACTTTTTCAATATTGTGGGGAAAATCTTTGCCTAATCCTTCATTTTTCGCGTTTGGCGGCATCTATACATGCCTGGGAATATATGTGCTGAGTACCCTCGATTTCGAGACACTTCGATTTTTGTCGCAAAAATGAATTGTCAGTGCCACTTTTTCAATGTTGTGGAGAAAATCTTTGTTTGCCTAATCGTTCATTTTTCGCGTTTGGCGGCATCTATACATGCCTCGGAATATATGTGCTGAGTACAGTCGATTTCGAGACACTTCGATTTTTGTCGCAAAAATGAATTCTCAGTGACTCTTTTTCAATGTTGTGGAGAAAATCTTTGATTGCCTAATCGTTCATTTTTCGCGTTTGGCGGCATCTATACATGCCTGGGAATATATGTGCTGAGTACCGTCGATTTCGAGACACTTCGATTTTTGTCGCAAAAATGAATTCTCAGTGCCACTTTTTCAATGTTGTGGAGAAAATCTTTGATTGCCTAATCGTTCATTTTTCGCGTTTGGCGGCATCTATACATGCCTGGGAATATATGTGCTGAGTACCGTCGATTTCGAGACACTTCGATTTTTGTCGCAAAAATGAATTCTCAGTGCCACATTTTCAATGTTGTGGGGAAAATCTTTGTTTGCCTAATCGTTCATTTTTCGCGTTAGGCGGCATCTATACATGCCTGGGAATATATGTGCTGAGTACCGTCCATTTCGAGACACTTCGATTTTTGTCGCAAAAAGGAATCGTCAGTGCCACTTTTTCAATGTTGTGGAGAAAATCTTTGATTGCCTAATCGTTCATTTTTCGCGTTTGCGGCATCTATACATGCCTGGGAATATATGTGCTGAGTACCGTCTATTTCGAGACGCTTCAATTTTTGTCGCAAAAAGGAATTCTCAGTGCCACTTTTTCAATGTTGTGGAGAAAATCTTTGTTTGCCTAATCGTTCATTTTTAGCGTTTGGCGGCATCTATACATGCCTGGGAATATATGTGCTGAGGACCGTCGATTTCGAGACACTTCGATTTTTGTCGCAAAAATGAATTCTCAGTGCCACTTTTTCAATGTTGTGGGGAAAATCTTTGTTTGCCTGATCGTTCATTTTTCGCGTTTGGCGGCATCTATACATGCCTGGGAATATATGTGCTGAGTACCGTCGATTTCGAGACACTTCGATTTTTGTCGCAAAAAGGAATTTTCAGTGCCACTTTTTCAATGTTGTGGAGAAAATCTTTGTTTGCCTAATCGTTCATTTTTAGCGTTTGGCGGCATCTATACATGCCTGGGAATATATGTGCTGAGTACCGTCGATTTCGAGACACTTCGATTTTTGTCGCATAAATGAATTCTCAGTGCCACTTTTTCAATGTTGTGGAGAAAATCTTTGATTGCCTAATCGTTCATTTTTCGCGTTTGGCAGCATCTATACATGCCTGGGAATATATGTGCTCAGTACCGTCGATTTCGAGACACTTCGATTTTTGTCGCAAAAATGAATTCTCAGTGCCACTTTTTCAATGTTGTGGGGAAAATCTTTGTTTGCCTAATCGTTCATTTTTCGCGTTTGGCGGCATCTATACATGCCTGGGAATATGTGTGCTGAGTACCGTCGATTTCGAGACATTTCGGTTTTTGTCGCAAAAATGAATTGTCAGTGCCACTTTTTCAATGTTGTGGAGAAAATCTTTGATTGCCTAATCGTTCATTTTTCGCGTTTGGCGGCATCTATACATGCCTGGGAATATATGTGCCGAGTACGGTCGATTTCGAGAGCCTTCGACTTTTGTCGCAAAAATGAATTCTCAGTGCCACTTTTTCAATGTTGTGGAGAAAATCTTTGATTGCCTAACCATTCATTTTTCACGTTTGGTGGCATCTATACATGCCTGGGAATATATGTGCTGAGGACCGTCGATTTCGAGACACTTCGATTTTTGTCGCAAAAATGAATTCTCAGTGCCACTTTTTCAATGTTGTGGGGAAAATCTTTGTTTGCCTAATCGTTCATTTTTCGCGTTTGGCGGCATCTATACATGCCTGGGAATATATGTGCTGAGTACCGTCGATTTCGAGACACATCGATTTTTGTCGCAAAAATGAATTCTCAGTGCCACTTTTTCAATGTTGTGGAGAAAATCTTTGATTGCCTAACCGTTCATTTTTCGCGTTTGGCGGCATCTATACATGCCTGGGAATATATGTGCTGAGTACCGTCGATTTCGAGACACTTCGATTTTTGTCGCAAAAATGAAATCTCAGTGCCACTTTTTCAATGTTGTGGGAAAAATTTTTGTTTGCCTAATCGTTCATTTTTCGCGTTTGGCGGCATCTATACATGCCTGGAAATATGTGTGCTGAGTACCGTCGATTTCGAGACACTTCGATTTTTGTCGCAAAAATGAATTGTCAGTGCCACTTTTTCAATGTTGTGGAGAAAATCTTTGTTTGCCTAATCGTTCATTTTTCGCGTTTGGCGGCATCTATACATGCCTGGGAATATGTGTGCTGAGTACCGTCGATTTCGAGACACTTCGAATTTTGACGCAAGAATGAATTGTCAGTGCCACTTTTTCAATGTTGTGGAGAGAATCTTTGTTTGCCTAATCGTTCATTTTTCGCGTTTGGCGGCATCTATACATGCCTGGGAATATATGTGCTGAGTACCGTCAATTTCGAGACACTTCTATTTTTGTCATAAAAATGAATTCTCAGTGCCACTTTTTCAATATTGTGGGGAAAATCTTTGCCTAATCCTTCATTTTTCGCGTTTGGCGGCATCTATACATGCCTGGGAATATATGTGCTGAGTACCCTCGATTTCGAGACACTTCGATTTTTGTCGCAAAAATGAATTGTCAGTGCCACTTTTTCAATGTTGTGGAGAAAATCTTTGTTTGCCTAATCGTTCATTTTGAGCGTTTGGCGGCATCTATACATGCCTGGGAATATATGTGCCGAGTACCGTCGATTTCGAGACACTTCAATTTTTGTCGCAAAAATGAATTCTCAGTGCCACTTTTTCAATGTTGTGGAAAAAATCGTTGTTTGCCTAATCGTTCATTTTAACGTTTGGCGGCATCTATACATGCCTGGGAATATATGTGCTGAGTACCGTCGATTTCGAGACACTTCGATTTTTGTCGCAAAAATGAATTCTCAGTGCCACTTTTTCAATGTTGTGGAGAGAATCTTTGATTGCCTAATCGTTCATTTTTCGCGTTTGGCGGCATCTAAACATGCCTGGGAATATATGTGCTGAGTACCGTCGATTTCGAGACACTTCGATTTTTGTCGCAAAAATGAATTCTCAGTGCCACTTTTTCAATGTTGTGGGGAAAATCTTTGTTTGCCTAATCGTTCATTTTTAGCGTTTGGCGGCATCTATACATGCCTGGGAATATATGTGCTGAGTACCGTCGATTTCGAGAAACTTCAATTTTTGTCGCATAGATGAATTCTCAGTGCCACTTTTTCAATGTTGTGGAGAAAATCTTTGATTGCCTAACCGTTCATTTTTCACGTTTGGCGGCATCTATACATGCCTGGGAATATATGTGCTGAGTACCGTCGATTTCGAGACACATCGATTTTTGTCGCAAAAATGAATTCTCAGTGCCACTTTTTCAATGTTGTGGAGAAAATCTTTGATTGCCTAACCGTTCATTTTTCGCGTTTGGCGGCATCTATACATGCCTGGGAATATATGTGCTGAGTACCGTCGATTTCGAGACACTTCGATTTTTGTCGCAAAAATGAAATCTCAGTGCCACTTTTTCAATGTTGTGGGAAAAATTTTTGTTTGCCTAATCGTTCATTTCTCGCGTTTGGCGGCATCTATACATGCCTGGAAATATGTGTGCTGAGTACCGTCGATTTCGAGACACTTCGATTTTTGTCGCAAAAATGAATTGTCAGTGCCACTTTTTCAATGTTGTGGAGAAAATCTTTGTTTGCCTAATCGTTCATTTTTCGCGTTTGGCGGCATCTATACATGCCTGGGAATATGTGTGCTGAGTACCGTCGATTTCGAGACACTTCGAATTTTGACGCAAGAATGAATTGTCAGTGCCACTTTTTCAATGTTGTGGAGAAAATCTTTGTTTGCCTAATCGTTCATTTTTCGCGTTTGGCGGCATCTATACATGCCTGGGAATATATGTGCTGAGTACCGTCAATTTCGAGACACTTCTATTTTTGTCATAAAAATGAATTCTCAGTGCCACTTTTTCAATATTGTGGGGAAAATCTTTGCCTAATCCTTCATTTTTCGCGTTTGGCGGCATCTATACATGCCTGGGAATATATGTGCTGAGTACCCTCGATTTCGAGACACTTCGATTTTTGTCGCAAAAATGAATTGTCAGTGCCACTTTTTCAATGTTGTGGAGAAAATCTTTGTTTGCCTAATCGTTCATTTTGAGCGTTTGGCGGCATCTATACATGCCTGGGAATATATGTGCCGAGTACCGTCGATTTCGAGACACTTCAATTTTTGTCGCAAAAATGAATTCTCAGTGCCACTTTTTCAATGTTGTGGAAAAAATCGTTGTTTGCCTAATCGTTCATTTTAACGTTTGGCGGCATCTATACATGCCTGGGAATATATGTGCTGAGTACCGTCGATTTCGAGACACTTCGATTTTTGTCGCAAAAATGAATTCTCAGTGCCACTTTTTCAATGTTGTGGAGAGAATCTTTGATTGCCTAATCGTTCATTTTTCGCGTTTGGCGGCATCTAAACATGCCTGGGAATATATGTGCTGAGTACCGTCGATTTCGAGACACTTCGATTTTTGTCGCAAAAATGAATTCTCAGTGCCACTTTTTCAATGTTGTGGGGAAAATCTTTGTTTGCCTAATCGTTCATTTTTAGCGTTTGGCGGCATCTATACATGCCTGGGAATATATGTGCTGAGTACCGTCGATTTCGAGAAACTTCGATTTTTGTCGCATAGATGAAATCTCAGTGCCACTTTTTCAATGTTGTGGAGAAAATCTTTGATTGCCTAACCGTTCATTTTTCACGTTTGGCGGCATCTATACATGCCTGGGAATATATGTGCTGAGGACCGTCGATTTCGAGACACTTCGATTTTTGTCGCAAAAATGAATTCTCAGTGCCACTTTTTCAATGTTGTGGGGAAAATCTTTGTTTGCCTAATCGTTCATTTTTCGCGTTTGGCGGCATCTATACATGCCTGGGAATATATGTGCTGAGTACCGTCGATTTCGAGACACTTCGATTTTTGTCGCAAAAAGGAATTGTCAGTGCCACTTTTTCAATGTTGTGGAGAAAATCTTTGTTTGCCTAATCGTTCATTTTTAGCGTTTGGCGGCATCTATACATGCCTGGGAATATATGTGCTGAGTACCGTCGATTTCGAGACACTTCGATTTTTGTCACATAAATGAATTCTCAGTGCCACTTTTTCAATGTTGTGGAGAAAATCTTTGATTGCCTAATCGTTCATTTTTCGCGTTTGGCAGCATCTATACATGCCTGGGAATATATGTGCTGAGTACCGTCGATTTCGAGACACTTCGATTTTTGTCGCAAAAATGAATTCTCAGTGCCACTTTTTCAATGTTGTGGAGAAAATCTTTGATTGCCTAATCGTTCATTTTTCGCGTTTGGCGGCATCTATACATGCCTGGGAATATATGTGCTGAGTACCGTCGATTTCGAGACACTTCGATTTTTGTCGCAAAAATGAATTCTCAGTGCCACTTTTTCAATGTTGTGGAGAAAATCTTTGATTGCCTAATCGTTCATTTTTCGCGTTTGGCGGCATCTATACATGCCTGGGAATATATGTGCTGAGTACCGTCGATTTCGAGACACTTCGATTTTTGTCGCAAAAATGAATTCTCAGTGCCACATTTTCAATGTTGTGGGGAAAATCTTTGCCTAATCCTTCATTTTTCGCGTTTGGCGGCATCTATACATGCCTGGGAATATATGTGCTGAGTACCCTCGATTTCAAGACACTTCGATTTTTGTCGCAAAAATGAATTGTCAGTGCCACTTTTTCAATGTTGTGGAGAAAATCTTTGTTTGCCTAATCGTTCATTTTGAGCGTTTGGCGGCATCTATACATGCCTGGGAATATATGTGCCGAGTACCGTCGATTTCGAGACACTTCAATTTTTGTCGCAAAAATGAATTCTCAGTGCCACTTTTTCAATGTTGTGGAAAAAATCGTTGTTTGCCTAATCGTTCATTTTAACGTTTGGCGGCATCTATACATGCCTGGGAATATATGTGCTGAGTACCGTCGATTTCGAGACACTTCGATTTTTGTCGCAAAAATGAATTCTCAGTGCCACTTTTTCAATGTTGTGGAGAGAATCTTTGATTGCCTAATCGTTCATTTTTCGCGTTTGGCGGCATCTAAACATGCCTGGGAATATATGTGCTGAGTACCGTCGATTTCGAGACACTTCGATTTTTGTCGCAAAAATGAATTCTCAGTGCCACTTTTTCAATGTTGTGGGGAAAATCTTTGTTTGCCTAATCGTTCATTTTTAGCGTTTGGCGGCATCTATACATGCCTGGGAATATATGTGCTGAGTACCGTCGATTTCGAGAAACTTCGATTTTTGTCGCATAGATGAATTCTCAGTGCCACTTTTTCAATGTTGTGGAGAAAATCTTTGATTGCCTAACCGTTCATTTTTCACGTTTGGCGGCATCTATACATGCCTGGGAATATATGTGCTGAGGACCGTCGATTTCGAGACACTTCGATTTTTGTCGCAAAAATGAATTCTCAGTGCCACTTTTTCAATGTTGTGGGGAAAATCTTTGTTTGCCTAATCGTTCATTTTTCGCGTTTGGCGGCATCTATACATGCCTGGGAATATATGTGCTGAGTACCGTCGATTTCGAGACACTTCGATTTTTGTCGCAAAAAGGAATTGTCAGTGCCACTTTTTCAATGTTGTGGAGAAAATCTTTGTTTGCCTAAACGTTCATTTTTAGCGTTTGGCGGCATCTATACATGCCTGGGAATATATGTGCTGAGTACCGTCGATTTCGAGACACTTCGATTTTTGTCACATAAATGAATTCTCAGTGCCACTTTTTCAATGTTGTGGAGAAAATCTTTGATTGCCTAATCGTTCATTTTTCGCGTTTGGCAGCATCTATACATGCCTGGGAATATATGTGCTGAGTACCGTCGATTTCGAGACACTTCGATTTTTGTCGCAAAAATGAATTCTCAGTGCCACTTTTTCAATGTTGTGGAGAAAATCTTTGATTGCCTAATCGTTCATTTTTCGCGTTTGGCGGCATCTATACATGCCTGGGAATATATGTGCTGAGTACCGTCGATTTCGAGACACTTCGATTTTTGTCGCAAAAATGAATTCTCAGTGCCACTTTTTCAATGTTGTGGAGAAAATCTTTGATTGCCTAATCGTTCATTTTTCGCGTTTGGCGGCATCTATACATGCCTGGGAATATATGTGCTGAGTACCGTCGATTTCGAGACACTTCGATTTTTGTCGCAAAAATGAATTCTCAGTGCCACATTTTCAATGTTGTGGGGAAAATCTTTGTTTGCCTAATCGTTCATTTTTCGCGTTAGGCGGCATCTATACATGCCTGGGAATATATGTGCTGAGTACCGTCCATTTCGAGACACTTCGATTTTTGTCGCAAAAAGGAATCGTCAGTGCCACTTTTTCAATGTTGTGGAGAAAATCTTTGATTGCCTAATCGTTCATTTTTCGCGTTTGCGGCATCTATACATGCCTGGGAATATATGTGCTGAGTACCGTCTATTTCGAGACGCTTCAATTTTTGTCGCAAAAAGGAATTCTCAGTGCCACTTTTTCAATGTTGTGGAGAAAATCTTTGTTTGCCTAATCGTTCATTTTTAGCGTTTGGCGGCATCTATACATGCCTGGGAATATATGTGCTGAGGACCGTCGATTTCGAGACACTTCGATTTTTGTCGCAAAAATGAATTCTCAGTGCCACTTTTTCAATGTTGTGGGGAAAATCTTTGTTTGCCTGATCGTTCATTTTTCGCGTTTGGCGGCATCTATACATGCCTGGGAATATATGTGCTGAGTACCGTCGATTTCGAGACACTTCAATTTTTGTCGCAAAAATGAATTCTCAGTGCCACTTTTTCAATGTTGTGGGGAAAATCTTTGTTTGCCTGATCGTTCATTTTTCGCGTTTGGCGGCATCTATACATGCCTGGGAATATATGTGCTGAGTACCGTCGATTTCGAGACACTTCGATTTTTGTCGCAAAAATGAATTCTCAGTGCCACTTTTTCAATGTTGTGGAGAGAATCTTTGATTGCCTAATCGTTCATTTTTCGCGTTTGGCGGCATCTAAACATGCCTGGGAATATATGTGCTGAGTACCGTCGATTTCGAGACACTTCGATTTTTGTCGCAAAAATGAATTCTCAGTGCCACTTTTTCAATGTTGTGGGGAAAATCTTTGTTTGCCTAATCGTTCATTTTTAGCGTTTGGCGGCATCTATACATGCCTGGGAATATATGTGCTGAGTACCGTCGATTTCGAGAAACTTCGATTTTTGTCGCATAGATGAATTCTCAGTGCCACTTTTTCAATGTTGTGGAGAAAATCTTTGATTGCCTAACCGTTCATTTTTCACGTTTGGCGGCATCTATACATGCCTGGGAATATATGTGCTGAGGACCGTCGATTTCGAGACACTTCGATTTTTGTCGCAAAAATGAATTCTCAGTGCCACTTTTTCAATGTTGTGGGGAAAATCTTTGTTTGCCTAATCGTTCATTTTTCGCGTTTGGCGGCATCTATACATGCCTGGGAATATATGTGCTGAGTACCGTCGATTTCGAGACACTTCGATTTTTGTCGCAAAAAGGAATTGTCAGTGCCACTTTTTCAATGTTGTGGAGAAAATCTTTGTTTGCCTAATCGTTCATTTTTAGCGTTTGGCGGCATCTATACATGCCTGGGAATATATGTGCTGAGTACCGTCGATTTCGAGACACTTCGATTTTTGTCGCATAAATGAATTCTTAGTGCCACTTTTTCAATGTTGTGGAGAAAATCTTTGATTGCCTAATCGTTCATTTTTCGCGTATGGCAGCATCTATACATGCCTGGGAATATATGTGCTGAGTACCGTCGATTTCGAGACACTTCGATTTTTGTCGCAAAAATGAATTCTCAGTGCCACTTTTTCAATGTTGTGGGGAAAATCTTTGTTTGCCTGATCGTTCATTTTTCGCGTTTGGCGGCATCTATACATGCCTGGGAATATATGTGCTGAGTACCGTCGATTTCGAGACACTTCGATTTTTGTCGCAAAAAGGAATTGTCAGTGCCACTTTTTCAATGTTGTGGAGAAAATCTTTGTTTGCCTAATCGTTCATTTTTAGCGTTTGGCGGCATCTATACATGCCTGGGAATATATGTGCTGAGTACCGTCGATTTCGAGACACTTCGATTTTTGTCGCATAAATGAATTCTCAGTGCCACTTTTTCAATGTTGTGGAGAAAATCTTTGATTGCCTAATCGTTCATTTTTCGCGTTTGGCAGCATCTATACATGCCTGGGAATATATGTGCTGAGTACCGTCGATTTCGAGACACTTCGATTTTTGTCGCAAAAATGAATTCTCAGTGCCACTTTTTCAATGTTGTGGGGAAAATCTTTGTTTGCCTAATCGTTCATTTTTCGCGTTTGGCGGCATCTATACATGCCTGGGAATATGTGTGCTGAGTACCGTCGATTTCGAGACATTTCGGTTTTTGTCGCAAAAATGAATTGTCAGTGCCACTTTTTCAATGTTGTGGAGAAAATCTTTGATTGCCTAATCGTTCATTTTTCGCCTTTGGCGGCATCTATACATGCCTGGGAATATATGTGCCGAGTACGGTCGATTTCGAGAGCCTTCGACTTTTGTCGCAAAAATGAATTCTCAGTGCCACTTTTTCAATGTTGTGGAGAAAATCTTTGATTGCCTAATCGTTCATTTTTCGCGTATGGCAGCATCTATACATGCCTGGGAATATATGTGCTGAGTACCGTCGATTTCGAGACACTTCGATTTTTGTCGCAAAAATGAATTCTCAGTGCCACTTTTTCAATGTTGTGGAGAAAATCTTTCATTGCCTAATCGTTCATTTTTCGCGTTTGGCGGCATCTATACATGCCTGGGAATATATGTGCTGAGTACCGTCGATTTCGAGACACTTCGATTTTTGTCGCAAAAATGAATTCTCAGTGCCACTTTTTCAATGTTGTGGAGAAAATCTTTGATTGCCTAATCGTTCATTTTTCGCGTTTGGCGGCATCTATACATGCCTGGGAATATATGTGCTGAGTACCGTCGATTTCGAGACACTTCGATTTTTGTCGCAAAAATGAATTCTCAGTGCCACATTTTCAATGTTGTGGGGAAAATCTTTGTTTGCCTAATCGTTCATTTTTCGCGTTAGGCGGCATCTATACATGCCTGGGAATATATGTGCTGAGTACCGTCCATTTCGAGACACTTCGATTTTTGTCGCAAAAAGGAATCGTCAGTGCCACTTTTTCAATGTTGTGGAGAAAATCTTTGATTGCCTAATCGTTCATTTTTCGCGTTTGCGGCATCTATACATGCCTGGGAATATATGTGCTGAGTACCGTCTATTTCGAGACGCTTCAATTTTTGTCGCAAAAAAGGAATTCTCAGTGCCACTTTTTCAATGTTGTGGAGAAAATCTTTGTTTGCCTAATCGTTCATTTTTAGCGTTTGGCGGCATCTATACATGCCTGGGAATATATGTGCTGAGGACCGTCGATTTCGAGACACTTCGATTTTTGTCGCAAAAATGAATTCTCAGTGCCACTTTTTCAATGTTGTGGGGAAAATCTTTGTTTGCCTGATCGTTCATTTTTCGCGTTTGGCGGCATCTATACATGCCTGGGAATATATGTGCTGAGTACCGTCGATTTCGAGACACTTCGATTTTTGTCGCAAAAAGGAATTGTCAGTGCCACTTTTTCAATGTTGTGGAGAAAATCTTTGTTTGCCTAATCGTTCATTTTTAGCGTTTGGCGGCATCTATACATGCCTGGGAATATATGTGCTGAGTACCGTCGATTTCGAGACACTTCGATTTTTGTCGCATAAATGAATTCTCAGTGCCACTTTTTCAATGTTGTGGAGAAAATCTTTGATTGCCTAATCGTTCATTTTTCGCGTTTGGCAGCATCTATACATGCCTGGGAATATATGTGCTGAGTACCGTCGATTTCGAGACACTTCGATTTTTGTCGCAAAAATGAATTCTCAGTGCCACTTTTTCAATGTTGTGGGGAAAATCTTTGTTTGCCTAATCGTTCATTTTTCGCGTTTGGCGGCATCTATACATGCCTGGGAATATGTGTGCTGAGTACCGTCGATTTCGAGACATTTCGGTTTTTGTCGCAAAAATGAATTGTCAGTGCCACTTTTTCAATGTTGTGGAGAATATCTTTGATTGCCTAATCGTTCATTTTTCGCCTTTGGCGGCATCTATACATGCCTGGGAATATATGTGCCTAGTACGGTCGATTTCGAGAGCCTTCGACTTTTGTCGCAAAAATGAATTCTCAGTGCCACTTTTTCAATGTTGTGGAGAAAATCTTTGATTGCCTAACCATTCATTTTTCACGTTTGGTGGCATCTATACATGCCTGGGAATATATGTGCTGAGGACCGTCGATTTCGAGACACTTCGATTTTTGTCGCAAAAATGAATTCTCAGTGCCACTTTTTCAATGTTGTGGCGAAAATCTTTGTTTGCCTAATCGTTCATTTTTCGCGTTTGGCGGCATCTATACATGCCTGGGAATATATGTGCTGAGTACCGTCGATTTCGAGACACATCGATTTTTGTCGCAAAAATGAATTCTCAGTGCCACTTTTTCAATGTTGTGGAGAAAATCTTTGATTGCCTAACCGTTCATTTCTCGCGTTTGGCGGCATCTATACATGCCTGGGAATATATGTGCTGAGTACCGTCGATTTCGAGACACTTCGATTTTTGTCGCAAAAATGAAATCTCAGTGCCACTTTTTCAATGTTGTGGAGAAAATCTTTGTTTGCCTAATCGTTCATTTTTAGCGTTTGGCGGCATCTATACATGCCTGGGAATATATGTGCTGAGGACCGTCGATTTCGAGACACTTCGATTTTTGTCGCAAAAATGAATTCTCAGTGCCACTTTTTCAATGTTGTGGGGAAAATCTTTGTTTGCCTGATCGTTCATTTTTCGCGTTTGGCGGCATCTATACATGCCTGGGAATATATGTGCTGAGTACCGTCGATTTCGAGACACTTCGATTTTTGTCGCAAAAAGGAATTGTCAGTGCCACTTTTTCAATGTTGTGGAGAAAATCTTTGTTTGCCTAATCGTTCATTTTTAGCGTTTGGCGGCATCTATACATGCCTGGGAATATATGTGCTGAGTACCGTCGATTTCGAGACACTTCGATTTTTGTCGCATAAATGAATTCTCAGTGCCACTTTTTCAATGTTGTGGAGAAAATCTTTGATTGCCTAATCGTTCATTTTTCGCGTTTGGCAACATCTATACATGCCTGGGAATATATGTGCTGAGTACCGTCGATTTCGAGACACTTCGATTTTTGTCGCAAAAATGAATTCTCAGTGCCACTTTTTCAATGTTGTGGGGAAAATCTTTGTTTGCCTAATCGTTCATTTTTCGCGTTTGGCGGCATCTATACATGCCTGGGAATATGTGTGCTGAGTACCGTCGATTTCGAGACATTTCGGTTTTTGTCGCAAAAATGAATTGTCAGTGCCACTTTTTCAATGTTGTGGAGAAAATCTTTGATTGCCTAATCGTTCATTTTTCGCCTTTGGCGGCATCTATACATGCCTGGGAATATATGTGCCGAGTACGGTCGATTTCGAGAGCCTTCGACTTTTGTCGCAAAAATGAATTCTCAGTGCCACTTTTTCAATGTTGTGGAGAAAATCTTTGATTGCCTAACCATTCATTTTTCACGTTTGGTGGCATCTATACATGCCTGGGAATATATGTGCTGAGGACCGTCGATTTCGAGACACTTCGATTTTTGTCGCAAAAATGAATTCTCAGTGCCACTTTTTCAATGTTGTGGGGAAAATCTTTGTTTGCCTAATCGTTCATTTTTCGCGTTTGGCGGCATCTATACATGCCTGGGAATATATGTGCTGAGTACCGTCGATTTCGAGACACATCGATTTTTGTCGCAAAAATGAATTCTCAGTGCCACTTTTTCAATGTTGTGGAGAAAATCTTTGATTGCCTAACCGTTCATTTTTCGCGTTTGGCGGCATCTATACATGCCTGGGAATATATGTGCTGAGTACCGTCGATTTCGAGACACTTCGATTTTTGTCGCAAAAATGAAATCTCAGTGCCACTTTTTCAATGTTGTGGAGAAAATCTTTGTTTGCCTAATCGTTCATTTTTAGCGTTTGGCGGCATCTATACATGCCTGGGAATATATGTGCTGAGTACCGTCGATTTCGAGACACTTCGATTTTTGTCGCATAAATGAATTCTCAGTGCCACTTTTTCAATGTTGTGGAGAAAATCTTTGATTGCCTAATCGTTCATTTTTCGCGTTTGGCAGCATCTATACATGCCTGGGAATATATGTGCTGAGTACCGTCGATTTCGAGACACTTCGATTTTTGTCGCAAAAATGAATTCTCAGTGCCACTTTTTCAATGTTGTGGAGAAAATCTTTGATTGCCTAATCGTTCATTTTTCGCGTTTGGCGGCATCTATACATGCCTGGGAATATATGTGCTGAGTACCGTCGATTTCGATACACTTCGATTTTTGTCGCAAAAATGAATTCTCAGTGCCACTTTTTCAATGTTGTGGAGAAAATCTTTGATTGCCTAATCGTTCATTTTTCGCGTTTGGCGGCATCTATACATGCCTGGGAATATATGTGCTGAGTACCGTCGATTTCGAGACACTTCGATTTTTGTCGCAAAAATGAATTCTCAGTGCCACATTTTCAATGTTGTGGGGAAAATCTTTGTTTGCCTAATCGTTCATTTTTCGCGTTAGGCGGCATCTATACATGCCTGGGAATATATGTGCTGAGTACCGTCCATTTCGAGACACTTCGATTTTTGTCGCAAAAAGGAATCGTCAGTGCCACTTTTTCAATGTTGTGGAGAAAATCTTTGATTGCCTAATCGTTCATTTTTCGCGTTTGCGGCATCTATACATGCCTGGGAATATATGTGCTGAGTACCGTCTATTTCGAGACGCTTCAATTTTTGTCGCAAAAAGGAATTCTCAGTGCCACTTTTTCAATGTTGTGGAGAAAATCTTTGTTTGCCTAATCGTTCATTTTTAGCGTTTGGCGGCATCTATACATGCCTGGGAATATATGTGCTGAGGACCGTCGATTTCGAGACACTTCGATTTTTGTCGCAAAAATGAATTCTCAGTGCCACTTTTTCAATGTTGTGGGGAAAATCTTTGTTTGCCTGATCGTTCATTTTTCGCGTTTGGCGGCATCTATACATGCCTGGGAATATATGTGCTGAGTACCGTCGATTTCGAGACACTTCGATTTTTGTCGCAAAAAGGAATTGTCAGTGCCACTTTTTCAATGTTGTGGAGAAAATCTTTGTTTGCCTAATCGTTCATTTTTAGCGTTTGGCGGCATCTATACATGCCTGGGAATATATGTGCTGAGTACCGTCGATTTCGAGACACTTCGATTTTTGTCGCATAAATGAATTCTCAGTGCCACTTTTTCAATGTTGTGGAGAAAATCTTTGATTGCCTAATCGTTCATTTTTCGCCTTTGGCGGCATCTATACATGCCTGGGAATATATGTGCCGAGTACGGTCGATTTCGAGAGCCTTCGACTTTTGTCGCAAAAATGAATTCTCAGTGCCACTTTTTCAATGTTGTGGAGAAAATCTTTGATTGCCTAACCATTCATTTTTCACGTTTGGTGGCATCTATACATGCCTGGGAATATATGTGCTGAGGACCGTCGATTTCGAGACACTTCGATTTTTGTCGCAAAAAGGAATTGTCAGTGCCACTTTTTCAATGTTGTGGAGAAAATCTTTGTTTGCCTAATCGTTCATTTTTAGCGTTTGGCGGCATCTATACATGCCTGGGAATATGTGTGCTGAGTACCGTCGATTTCGAGACATTTCGGTTTTTGTCGCAAAAATGAATTGTCAGTGCCACTTTTTCAATGTTGTGGAGAAAATCTTTGATTGCCTAATCGTTCATTTTTCGCGTTTGGCGGCATCTATACATGCCTGGGAATATATGTGCCGAGTACGGTCGATTTCGAGAGCCTTCGACTTTTGTCGCAAAAATGAATTCTCAGTGCCACTTTTTCAATGTTGTGGAGAAAATCTTTGATTGCCTAACCATTCATTTTTCACGTTTGGTGGCATCTATACATGCCTGGGAATATATGTGCTGAGGACCGTCGATTTCGAGACACTTCGATTTTTGTCGCAAAAATGAATTCTCAGTGCCACTTTTTCAATGTTGTGGGGAAAATCTTTGTTTGCCTAATCGTTCATTTTTCGCGTTTGGCGGCATCTATACATGCCTGGGAATATATGTGCTGAGTACCGTCGATTTCGAGACACATCGATTTTTGTCGCAAAAATGAATTCTCAGTGCCACTTTTTCAATGTTGTGGAGAAAATCTTTGATTGCCTAACCGTTCATTTTTCGCGTTTGGCGGCATCTATACATGCCTGGAAATATGTGTGCTGAGTACCGTCGATTTCGAGACACTTCGATTTTTGTCGCAAAAATGAATTCTCAGTGCCACTTTTTCAATGTTGTGGAGAAAATCTTTGATTGCCTAATCGTTCATTTTTCGCGTTTGGCGGCATCTATACATGCCTGGGAATATATGTGCTGAGTACCGTCGATTTCGAGACACTTCGATTTTTGTCGCAAAAATGAATTCTCAGTGCCACATTTTCAATGTTGTGGGGAAAATCTTTGTTTGCCTAATCGTTCATTTTTCGCGTTAGGCGGCATCTATACATGCCTGGGAATATATGTGCTGAGTACCGTCCATTTCGAGACACTTCGATTTTTGTCGCAAAAAGGAATCGTCAGTGCCACTTTTTCAATGTTGTGGAGAAAATCTTTGATTGCCTAATCGTTCATTTTTCGCGTTTGCGGCATCTATACATGCCTGGGAATATATGTGCTGAGTACCGTCTATTTCGAGACGCTTCAATTTTTGTCGCAAAAATGAATTCTCAGTGCCACTTTTTCAATGTTGTGGAGAAAATCTTTGATTGCCTAATCGTTCATTTTTAGCGTTTGGCGGCATCTATACATGCCTGGGAATATATGTGCTGAGGACCGTCGATTTCGAGACACTTCGATTTTTGTCGCAAAAATGAATTCTCAGTGCCACTTTTTCAATGTTGTGGGGAAAATCTTTGTTTGCCTGATCGTTCATTTTTCGCGTTTGGCGGCATCTATACATGCCTGGGAATATATGTGCTGAGTACCGTCGATTTCGAGACACTTCGATTTTTGTCGCAAAAAGGAATTGTCAGTGCCACTTTTTCAATGTTGTGGAGAAAATCTTTGTTTGCCTAATCGTTCATTTTTAGCGTTTGGCGGCATCTATACATGCCTGGGAATATATGTGCTGAGTACCGTCGATTTCGAGACACTTCGATTTTTGTCGCATAAATGAATTCTCAGTGCCACTTTTTCAATGTTGTGGAGAAAATCTTTGATTGCCTAATCGTTCATTTTTCGCGTTTGGCAGCATCTATACATGCCTGGGAATATATGTGCTGAGTACCGTCGATTTCGAGACACTTCGATTTTTGTCGCAAAAATGAATTCTCAGTGCCACTTTTTCAATGTTGTGGGGAAAATCTTTGTTTGCCTAATCGTTCATTTTTCGCGTTTGGCGGCATCTATACATGCCTGGGAATATGTGTGCTGAGTACCGTCGATTTCGAGACATTTCGGTTTTTGTCGCAAAAATGAATTGTCAGTGCCACTTTTTCAATGTTGTGGAGAAAATCTTTGATTGCCTAATCGTTCATTTTTCGCGTTTGGCGGCATCTATACATGCCTGGGAATATATGTGCCGAGTACGGTCGATTTCGAGAGCCTTCGACTTTTGTCGCAAAAATGAATTCTCAGTGCCACTTTTTCAATGTTGTGGAGAAAATCTTTGATTGCCTAACCATTCATTTTTCACGTTTGGTGGCATCTATACATGCCTGGGAATATATGTGCTGAGGACCGTCGATTTCGAGACACTTCGATTTTTGTCGCAAAAATGAATTCTCAGTGCCACTTTTTCAATGTTGTGGGGAAAATCTTTGTTTGCCTAATCGTTCATTTTTCGCGTTTGGCGGCATCTATACATGCCTGGGAATATATGTGCTGAGTACCGTCGATTTCGAGACACATCGATTTTTGTCGCAAAAATGAATTCTCAGTGCCACTTTTTCAATGTTGTGGAGAAAATCTTTGATTGCCTAACCGTTCATTTTTCGCGTTTGGCGGCATCTATACATGCCTGGAAATATGTGTGCTGAGTACCGTCGATTTCGAGACACTTCGATTTTTGTCGCAAAAATGAATTGTCAGTGCCACTTTTTCAATGTTGTGGAGAAAATCTTTGTTTGCCTAATCGTTCATTTTTCGCGTTTGGCGGCATCTATACATGCCTGGGAATATGTGTGCTGAGTACCGTCGATTTCGAGACACTTCGAATTTTGACGCAAGAATGAATTGTCAGTGCCACTTTTTCAATGTTGTGGAGAAAATCTTTGTTTGCCTAATCGTTCATTTTTCGCGTTTGGCGGCATCTATACATGCCTGGGAATATATGTGCTGAGTACCGTCAATTTCGAGACACTTCTATTTTTGTCATAAAAATGAATTCTCAGTGCCACTTTTTCAATATTGTGGGGAAAATCTTTGCCTAATCCTTCATTTTTCGCGTTTGGCGGCATCTATACATGCCTGGGAATATATGTGCTGAGTACCCTCGATTTCGAGACACTTCGATTTTTGTCGCAAAAATGAATTGTCAGTGCCACTTTTTCAATGTTGTGGAGAAAATCTTTGTTTGCCTAATCGTTCATTTTGAGCGTTTGGCGGCATCTATACATGCCTGGGAATATATGTGCCGAGTACCGTCGATTTCGAGACACTTCAATTTTTGTCGCAAAAATGAATTCTCAGTGCCACTTTTTCAATGTTGTGGAAAAAATCGTTGTTTGCCTAATCGTTCATTTTAACGTTTGGCGGCATCTATACATGCCTGGGAATATATGTGCTGAGTACCGTCGATTTCGAGACACTTCGATTTTTGTCGCAAAAATGAATTCTCAGTGCCACTTTTTCAATGTTGTGGAGAGAATCTTTGATTGCCTAATCGTTCATTTTTCGCGTTTGGCGGCATCTAAACATGCCTGGGAATATATGTGCTGAGTACCGTCGATTTCGAGACACTTCGATTTTTGTCGCAAAAATGAATTCTCAGTGCCACTTTTTCAATGTTGTGGGGAAAATCTTTGTTTGCCTGATCGTTCATTTTTCGCGTTTGGCGGCATCTATACATGCCTGGGAATATATGTGCTGAGTACCGTCGATTTCGAGACACTTCGATTTTTGTCGCAAAAAGGAATTGTCAGTGCCACTTTTTCAATGTTGTGGAGAAAATCTTTGTTTGCCTAATCGTTCATTTTTAGCGTTTGGCGGCATCTATACATGCCTGGGAATATATGTGCTGAGTACCGTCGATTTCGAGACACTTCGATTTTTGTCGCATAAATGAATTCTCAGTGCCACTTTTTCAATGTTGTGGAGAAAATCTTTGATTGCCTAATCGTTCATTTTTCGCGTTTGGCAGCATCTATACATGCCTGGGAATATATGTGCTGAGTACCGTCGATTTCGAGACACTTCGATTTTTGTCGCAAAAATGAATTCTCAGTGCCACTTTTTCAATGTTGTGGGGAAAATCTTTGTTTGCCTAATCGTTCATTTTTCGCGTTTGGCGGCATCTATACATGCCTGGGAATATGTGTGCTGAGTACCGTCGATTTCGAGACATTTCGGTTTTTGTCGCAAAAATGAATTGTCAGTGCCACTTTTTCAATGTTGTGGAGAAAATCTTTGATTGCCTAATCGTTCATTTTTCGCGTTTGGCGGCATCTATACATGCCTGGGAATATATGTGCCGAGTACGGTCGATTTCGAGAGCCTTCGACTTTTGTCGCAAAAATGAATTCTCAGTGCCACTTTTTCAATGTTGTGGAGAAAATCTTTGATTGCCTAACCATTCATTTTTCACGTTTGGTGGCATCTATACATGCCTGGGAATATATGTGCTGAGGACCGTCGATTTCGAGACACTTCGATTTTTGTCGCAAAAATGAATTCTCAGTGCCACTTTTTCAATGTTGTGGGGAAAATCTTTGTTTGCCTAATCGTTCATTTTTCGCGTTTGGCGGCATCTATACATGCCTGGGAATATATGTGCTGAGTACCGTCCATTTCGAGACACTTCGATTTTTGTCGCAAAAAGGAATCGTCAGTGCCACTTTTTCAATGTTGTGGAGAAAATCTTTGATTGCCTAATCGTTCATTTTTCGCGTTTGCGGCATCTATACATGCCTGGGAATATATGTGCTGAGTACCGTCTATTTCGAGACGCTTCAATTTTTGTCGCAAAAAGGAATTCTCAGTGCCACTTTTTCAATGTTGTGGAGAAAATCTTTGTTTGCCTAATCGTTCATTTTTAGCGTTTGGCGGCATCTATACATGCCTGGGAATATATGTGCTGAGGACCGTCGATTTCGAGACACTTCGATTTTTGTCGCAAAAATGAATTCTCAGTGCCACTTTTTCAATGTTGTGGGGAAAATCTTTGTTTGCCTGATCGTTCATTTTTCGCGTTTGGCGGCATCTATACATGCCTGGGAATATATGTGCTGAGTACCGTCGATTTCGAGACACTTCGATTTTTGTCGCAAAAAGGAATTGTCAGTGCCACTTTTTCAATGTTGTGGAGAAAATCTTTGTTTGCCTAATCGTTCATTTTTAGCGTTTGGCGGCATCTATACATGCCTGGGAATATATGTGCTGAGTACCGTCGATTTCGAGACACTTCGATTTTTGTCGCATAAATGAATTCTCAGTGCCACTTTTTCAATGTTGTGGAGAAAATCTTTGATTGCCTAATCGTTCATTTTTCGCGTTTGGCAGCATCTATACATGCCTGGGAATATATGTGCTGAGTACCGTCGATTTCGAGACACTTCGATTTTTGTCGCAAAAATGAATTCTCAGTGCCACTTTTTCAATGTTGTGGGGAAAATCTTTGTTTGCCTAATCGTTCATTTTTCGCGTTTGGCGGCATCTATACATGCCTGGGAATATGTGTGCTGAGTACCGTCGATTTCGAGACATTTCGGTTTTTGTCGCAAAAATGAATTGTCAGTGCCACTTTTTCAATGTTGTGGAGAAAATCTTTGATTGCCTAATCGTTCATTTTTCGCGTTTGGCGGCATCTATACATGCCTGGGAATATATGTGCCGAGTACGGTCGATTTCGAGAGCCTTCGACTTTTGTCGCAAAAATGAATTCTCAGTGCCACTTTTTCAATGTTGTGGAGAAAATCTTTGATTGCCTAACCATTCATTTTTCACGTTTGGTGGCATCTATACATGCCTGGGAATATATGTGCTGAGGACCGTCGATTTCGAGACACTTCGATTTTTGTCGCAAAAATGAATTCTCAGTGCCACTTTTTCAATGTTGTGGGGAAAATCTTTGTTTGCCTAATCGTTCATTTTTCGCGTTTGGCGGCATCTATACATGCCTGGGAATATATGTGCTGAGTACCGTCCATTTCGAGACACTTCGATTTTTGTCGCAAAAAGGAATCGTCAGTGCCACTTTTTCAATGTTGTGGAGAAAATCTTTGATTGCCTAATCGTTCATTTTTCGCGTTTGCGGCATCTATACATGCCTGGGAATATATGTGCTGAGTACCGTCTATTTCGAGACGCTTCAATTTTTGTCGCAAAAAGGAATTCTCAGTGCCACTTTTTCAATGTTGTGGAGAAAATCTTTGTTTGCCTAATCGTTCATTTTTAGCGTTTGGCGGCATCTATACATGCCTGGGAATATATGTGCTGAGGACCGTCGATTTCGAGACACTTCGATTTTTGTCGCAAAAATGAATTCTCAGTGCCACTTTTTCAATGTTGTGGGGAAAATCTTTGTTTGCCTGATCGTTCATTTTTCGCGTTTGGCGGCATCTATACATGCCTGGGAATATATGTGCTGAGTACCGTCGATTTCGAGACACTTCGATTTTTGTCGCAAAAAGGAATTGTCAGTGCCACTTTTTCAATGTTGTGGAGAAAATCTTTGTTTGCCTAATCGTTCATTTTTAGCGTTTGGCGGCATCTATACATGCCTGGGAATATATGTGCTGAGTACCGTCGATTTCGAGACACTTCGATTTTTGTCGCATAAATGAATTCTCAGTGCCACTTTTTCAATGTTGTGGAGAAAATCTTTGATTGCCTAATCGTTCATTTTTCGCGTTTGGCAGCATCTATACATGCCTGGGAATATATGTGCTGAGTACCGTCGATTTCGAGACACTTCGATTTTTGTCGCAAAAATGAATTCTCAGTGCCACTTTTTCAATGTTGTGGGGAAAATCTTTGTTTGCCTAATCGTTCATTTTTCGCGTTTGGCGGCATCTATACATGCCTGGGAATATGTGTGCTGAGTACCGTCGATTTCGAGACATTTCGGTTTTTGTCGCAAAAATGAATTGTCAGTGCCACTTTTTCAATGTTGTGGAGAAAATCTTTGATTGCCTAATCGTTCATTTTTCGCGTTTGGCGGCATCTATACATGCCTGGGAATATATGTGCCGAGTACGGTCGATTTCGAGAGCCTTCGACTTTTGTCGCAAAAATGAATTCTCAGTGCCACTTTTTCAATGTTGTGGAGAAAATCTTTGATTGCCTAACCATTCATTTTTCACGTTTGGTGGCATCTATACATGCCTGTGAATATATGTGCTGAGGACCGTCGATTTCGAGACACTTCGATTTTTGTCGCAAAAATGAATTCTCAGTGCCACTTTTTCAATGTTGTGGGGAAAATCTTTGTTTGCCTAATCGTTCATTTTTCGCGTTTGGCGGCATCTATACATGCCTGGGAATATATGTGCTGAGTACCGTCGATTTCGAGACACATCGATTTTTGTCGCAAAAATGAATTCTCAGTGCCACTTTTTCAATGTTGTGGAGAAAATCTTTGATTGCCTAACCGTTCATTTTTCGCGTTTGGCGGCATCTATACATGCCTGGAAATATGTGTGCTGAGTACCGTCGATTTCGAGACACTTCGATTTTTGTCGCAAAAATGAATTCTCAGTGCCACTTTTTCAATGTTGTGGAGAAAATCTTTGATTGCCTAATCGTTCATTTTTCGCGTTTGGCGGCATCTATACATGCCTGGGAATATATGTGCTGAGTACCGTCGATTTCGAGACACTTCGATTTTTGTCGCAAAAATGAATTCTCAGTGCCACATTTTCAATGTTGTGGGGAAAATCTTTGTTTGCCTAATCGTTCATTTTTCGCGTTAGGCGGCATCTATACATGCCTGGGAATATATGTGCTGAGTACCGTCCATTTCGAGACACTTCGATTTTTGTCGCAAAAAGGAATCGTCAGTGCCACTTTTTCAATGTTGTGGAGAAAATCTTTGATTGCCTAATCGTTCATTTTTCGCGTTTGCGGCATCTATACATGCCTGGGAATATATGTGCTGAGTACCGTCTATTTCGAGACGCTTCAATTTTTGTCGCAAAAAGGAATTCTCAGTGCCACTTTTTCAATGTTGTGGAGAAAATCTTTGTTTGCCTAATCGTTCATTTTTAGCGTTTGGCGGCATCTATACATGCCTGGGAATATATGTGCTGAGGACCGTCGATTTCGAGACACTTCGATTTTTGTCGCAAAAATGAATTCTCAGTGCCACTTTTTCAATGTTGTGGGGAAAATCTTTGTTTGCCTGATCGTTCATTTTTCGCGTTTGGCGGCATCTATACATGCCTGGGAATATATGTGCTGAGTACCGTCGATTTCGAGACACTTCGATTTTTGTCGCAAAAAGGAATTGTCAGTGCCACTTTTTCAATGTTGTGGAGAAAATCTTTGTTTGCCTAATCGTTCATTTTTAGCGTTTGGCGGCATCTATACATGCCTGGGAATATATGTGCTGAGTACCGTCGATTTCGAGACACTTCGATTTTTGTCGCATAAATGAATTCTCAGTGCCACTTTTTCAATGTTGTGGAGAAAATCTTTGATTGCCTAATCGTTCATTTTTCGCGTTTGGCAGCATCTATACATGCCTGGGAATATATGTGCTGAGTACCGTCGATTTCGAGACACTTCGATTTTTGTCGCAAAAATGAATTCTCAGTGCCACTTTTTCAATGTTGTGGGGAAAATCTTTGTTTGCCTAATCGTTCATTTTTCGCGTTTGGCGGCATCTATACATGCCTGGGAATATGTGTGCTGAGTACCGTCGATTTCGAGACATTTCGGTTTTTGTCGCAAAAATGAATTCTCAGTGCCACTTTTTCAATGTTGTGGAGAAAATCTTTGATTGCCTAATCGTTCATTTTTCGCGTTTGGCGGCATCTATACATGCCTGGGAATATATGTGCCGAGTACGGTCGATTTCGAGAGCCTTCGACTTTTGTCGCAAAAATGAATTCTCAGTGCCACTTTTTCAATGTTGTGGAGAAAATCTTTGATTGCCTAACCATTCATTTTTCACGTTTGGTGGCATCTATACATGCCTGGGAATATATGTGCTGAGGACCGTCGATTTCGAGACACTTCGATTTTTGTCGCAAAAATGAATTCTCAGTGCCACTTTTTCAATGTTGTGGGGAAAATCTTTGTTTGCCTAATCGTTCATTTTTCGCGTTTGGCGGCATCTATACATGCCTGGGAATATATGTGCTGAGTACCGTCGATTTCGAGACACATCGATTTTTGTCGCAAAAATGAATTCTCAGTGCCACTTTTTCAATGTTGTGGAGAAAATCTTTGATTGCCTAACCGTTCATTTTTCGCGTTTGGCGGCATCTATACATGCCTGGAAATATGTGTGCTGAGTACCGTCGATTTCGAGACACTTCGATTTTTGTCGCAAAAATGAATTGTCAGTGCCACTTTTTCAATGTTGTGGAGAAAATCTTTGTTTGCCTAATCGTTCATTTTTCGCGTTTGGCGGCATCTATACATGCCTGGGAATATGTGTGCTGAGTACCGTCGATTTCGAGACACTTCGAATTTTGACGCAAGAATGAATTGTCAGTGCCACTTTTTCAATGTTGTGGAGAAAATCTTTGTTTGCCTAATCGTTCATTTTTCGCGTTTGGCGGCATCTATACATGCCTGGGAATATATGTGCTGAGTACCGTCAATTTCGAGACACTTCTATTTTTGTCATAAAAATGAATTCTCAGTGCCACTTTTTCAATATTGTGGGGAAAATCTTTGCCTAATCCTTCATTTTTCGCGTTTGGCGGCATCTATACATGCCTGGGAATATATGTGCTGAGTACCCTCGATTTCGAGACACTTCGATTTTTGTCGCAAAAATGAATTGTCAGTGCCACTTTTTCAATGTTGTGGAGAAAATCTTTGTTTGCCTAATCGTTCATTTTGAGCGTTTGGCGGCATCTATACATGCCTGGGAATATATGTGCCGAGTACCGTCGATTTCGAGACACTTCAATTTTTGTCGCAAAAATGAATTCTCAGTGCCACTTTTTCAATGTTGTGGAAAAAATCGTTGTTTGCCTAATCGTTCATTTTAACGTTTGGCGGCATCTATACATGCCTGGGAATATATGTGCTGAGTACCGTCGATTTCGAGACACTTCGATTTTTGTCGCAAAAATGAATTCTCAGTGCCACTTTTTCAATGTTGTGGAGAGAATCTTTGATTGCCTAATCGTTCATTTTTCGCGTTTGGCGGCATCTAAACATGCCTGGGAATATATGTGCTGAGTACCGTCGATTTCGAGACACTTCGATTTTTGTCGCAAAAATGAATTCTCAGTGCCACTTTTTCAATGTTGTGGGGAAAATCTTTGTTTGCCTGATCGTTCATTTTTCGCGTTTGGCGGCATCTATACATGCCTGGGAATATATGTGCTGAGTACCGTCGATTTCGAGACACTTCGATTTTTGTCGCAAAAAGGAATTGTCAGTGCCACTTTTTCAATGTTGTGGAGAAAATCTTTGTTTGCCTAATCGTTCATTTTTAGCGTTTGGCGGCATCTATACATGCCTGGGAATATATGTGCTGAGTACCGTCGATTTCGAGACACTTCGATTTTTGTCGCATAAATGAATTCTCAGTGCCACTTTTTCAATGTTGTGGAGAAAATCTTTGATTGCCTAATCGTTCATTTTTCGCGTTTGGCAGCATCTATACATGCCTGGGAATATATGTGCTGAGTACCGTCGATTTCGAGACACTTCGATTTTTGTCGCAAAAATGAATTCTCAGTGCCACTTTTTCAATGTTGTGGGGAAAATCTTTGTTTGCCTAATCGTTCATTTTTCGCGTTTGGCGGCATCTATACATGCCTGGGAATATGTGTGCTGAGTACCGTCGATTTCGAGACATTTCGGTTTTTGTCGCAAAAATGAATTGTCAGTGCCACTTTTTCAATGTTGTGGAGAAAATCTTTGATTGCCTAATCGTTCATTTTTCGCGTTTGGCGGCATCTATACATGCCTGGGAATATATGTGCCGAGTACGGTCGATTTCGAGAGCCTTCGACTTTTGTCGCAAAAATGAATTCTCAGTGCCACTTTTTCAATGTTGTGGAGAAAATCTTTGATTGCCTAACCATTCATTTTTCACGTTTGGTGGCATCTATACATGCCTGGGAATATATGTGCTGAGGACCGTCGATTTCGAGACACTTCGATTTTTGTCGCAAAAATGAATTCTCAGTGCCACTTTTTCAATGTTGTGGGGAAAATCTTTGTTTGCCTAATCGTTCATTTTTCGCGTTTGGCGGCATCTATACATGCCTGGGAATATATGTGCTGAGTACCGTCGATTTCGAGACACATCGATTTTTGTCGCAAAAATGAATTCTCAGTGCCACTTTTTCAATGTTGTGGAGAAAATCTTTGATTGCCTAACCATTCATTTTTCACGTTTGGTGGCATCTATACATGCCTGGGAATATATGTGCTGAGGACCGTCGATTTCGAGACACTTCGATTTTTGTCGCAAAAATGAATTCTCAGTGCCACTTTTTCAATGTTGTGGGGAAAATCTTTGTTTGCCTAATCGTTCATTTTTCGCGTTTGGCGGCATCTATACATGCCTGGGAATATATGTGCTGAGTACCGTCGATTTCGAGACACATCGATTTTTGTCGCAAAAATGAATTCTCAGTGCCACTTTTTCAATGTTGTGGAGAAAATCTTTGATTGCCTAACCGTTCATTTTTCGCGTTTGGCGGCATCTATACATGCCTGGGAATATATGTGCTGAGTACCGTCGATTTCGAGACACTTCGATTTTTGTCGCAAAAATGAAATCTCAGTGCCACTTTTTCAATGTTGTGGGAAAAATTTTTGTTTGCCTAATCGTTCATTTTTCGCGTTTGGCGGCATCTATACATGCCTGGAAATATGTGTGCTGAGTACCGTCGATTTCGAGACACTTCGATTTTTGTCGCAAAAATGAATTGTCAGTGCCACTTTTTCAATGTTGTGGAGAAAATCTTTGTTTGCCTAATCGTTCATTTTTCGCGTTTGGCGGCATCTATACATGCCTGGGAATATGTGTGCTGAGTACCGTCGATTTCGAGACACTTCGAATTTTGACGCAAGAATGAATTGTCAGTGCCACTTTTTCAATGTTGTGGAGAAAATCTTTGTTTGCCTAATCGTTCATTTTTAGCGTTTGGCGGCATCTATACATGCCTGGGAATATATGTGCTGAGGACCGTCGATTTCGAGACACTTCGATTTTTGTCGCAAAAATGAATTCTCAGTGCCACTTTTTCAATGTTGTGGGGAAAATCTTTGTTTGCCTAATCGTTCATTTTTCGCGTTTGGCGGCATCTATACATGCCTGGGAATATATGTGCTGAGTACCGTCGATTTCGAGACACTTCGATTTTTGTCGCAAAAAGGAATTGTCAGTGCCACTTTTTCAATGTTGTGGAGAAAATCTTTGTTTGCCTAATCGTTCATTTTTAGCGTTTGGCGGCATCTATACATGCCTGGGAATATATGTGCTGAGTACCGTCGATTTCGAGACACTTCGATTTTTGTCGCATAAATGAATTCTCAGTGCCACTTTTTCAATGTTGTGGAGAAAATCTTTGATTGCCTAATCGTTCATTTTTCGCGTTTGGCAGCATCTATACATGCCTGGGAATATATGTGCTAAGTACCGTCGATTTCGAGACACTTCGATTTTTGTCGCAAAAATGAATTCTCAGTGCCACTTTTTCAATGTTGTGGCGAAAATCTTTGTTTGCCTAATCGTTCATTTTTCGCGTTTGGCGGCATCTATACATGCCTGGGAATATGTGTGCTGAGTACCGTCGATTTCGAGACATTTCGGTTTTTGTCGCAAAAATGAATTGTCAGTGCCACTTTTTCAATGTTGTGGAGAAAATCTTTGATTGCCTAATCGTTCATTTTTCGCGTTTGGCGGCATCTATACATGCTTGGGAATATGTGTGCTGAGTACCGTCGATTTCGAGACACTTCGAATTTTGACGCAAGAATGAATTGTCAGTGCCACTTTTTCAATGTTGTGGAGAAAATCTTTGTTTGCCTAATCGTTCATTTTTCGCGTTTGGCGGTATCTATACATGCCTGGGAATATATGTGCTGAGTACCGTCAATTTCGAGACACTTCTATTTTTGTCATAAAAATGAATTCTCAGTGCCACTTTTTCAATATTGTGGGGAAAATCTTTGTTTGCCTAATCCTTCATTTTTCGCGTTTGGCGGCATCTATACATGCCTGGGAATATATGTGCTGAGTACCCTCGATTTCGAGACACTTCGATTTTTGTCGCAAAAATGAATTGTCAGTGCCACTTTTTCAATGTTGTGGAGAAAATCTTTGTTTGCCTAATCGTTCATTTTGAGCGTTTGGCGGCATCTATACATGCCTGGGAATATATGTGCCGAGTACCGTCGATTTCGAGACACTTCAATTTTTGTCGCAAAAATGAATTCTCAGTGCCACTTTTTCAATGTTGTGGAAAAAATCTTTGTTTGCCTAATCGTTCATTTTAACGTTTGGCGGCATCTATACATGCCTGGGAATATATGTGCTGAGGACCGTCGATTTCGAGACACTTCGATTTTTGTCGCAAAAATGAATTCTCAGTGCCACTTTTTCAATGTTGTGGGGAAAATCTTTGTTTGCCTAATCGTTCATTTTTCGCGTTTGGCGGCATCTATACATGCCTGGGAATATATGTGCCGAGTACCGTCGATTTCGAGACACTTCGATTTTTGTCGCAAAAATGAATTCTCAGTGCCACATTTTCAATGTTGTGGGGAAAATCTTTGTTTGCCTAATCGTTCATTTTTCGCGTTAGGCGGCATCTATACATGCCTGGGAATATATGTGCTGAGTACCGTCCATTTCGAGACACTTCCATTTTTGTCGCAAAAATGAATTGTCAGTGCCACTTTTTCAATGTTGTGGAGAAAATCTTTGTTTGCCTAATCGTTCATTTTTCGCGTTTTGCGGCATCTATACATGCCTTGGAATATATGTGCTGAGCACCATCGATTTCGAGACACTTCGATTTTTGTCGCAAAAAGCAATCGTCAGTCCCACTTTTTCAATGTTGTGGAGAAAATCTTTGCCTAATCGTTCATTTTTCGCGTTTGGCGGCATCTATACATGCCTGGGAATATATGTGCTGAGTACCGTCGATTTCGAGACACTTCGTTTTTTGTCGCAAAAATGAATTGTCAGTGCCACTTTTTCAATGTGTGGAGAAAATCTTTGATTGCCTAATCGTTCATTTTTCGCGTTTCGCGGCATCTATACATGCCTGGGAATATATGTGCTGAGTACCGTCGATATCGAGAGACTTCGATTTTTGTCGCAAAAATGAATTCTCAGTGCCACTTTTTCAATGTTGTGGAGAAAATCTTTGATTGAATAACCGTTCATTTTTCGCGTTTGGCGGCATCTATACATGCCTGGGAATATATGTGCTGAGTACCGTCGATTTCGAGGCACTTCCATTTCTGTCGCAAAAATGAATTCTCAGTGCCACTTTTTCAATGTTGTGGGGAAAATCTTTGTTTGCCTAATCGTTCTTTTTTCGCGTTTGGCGCATCTATACATGCCTGGGAATATATGTGCTGAGTACCGTCGATTTCGAGACACTTCGATTTTTGTCGCAAAAATGAATTCTCAGTGCCACTTTTTCAATGTTGTGGAGAAAATCTTTGATTGCCTAATCGTTCATTTTTCGCGTTTGGCGGCATCTAAACATGCCTGGGAATATATGTGCCGAGTACCGTCGATTTCGAGACACTTCGATTTTTGTCGCAAAAATGAAGTCTCAGTGCCACTTTTTCAATGTTGTGGGGAAAATCTTTGTTTGCCTAATCGTTCATTTTTCGCGTTTGGCGGCATCTATACATGCCTGGGAATATGTGTGCTGAGTACCGTCGATTTCGAGACACTTCGTTTTTTGTCGCAAAAATGAATTGTCAGTGCCACTTTTTCAATGTTGTGGAGAAAATCTTTGTTTGCCTAATCGTTCATTTTTCGCGTTTTGCGGCATCTATACATGCCTGGGAATATATGTGCTGAGTACCGTCGATTTCGAGACACTTCGATTTTTGTCGCAAAAATGAATTCTCAGTGCCACTTTTTCAATGTTGTGGAGAAAATCTTTGATTGCCTAATCGTTCATTTTTCGCGTTTGGCGGCATCTATACATGCCTGGGAATATATGTGCTGAGTACCGTCGATTTCGAGACACTTCGATTTTTGTCGCAAAAATGAATTCTCAGTGCCACTTTTTCAATGTTGTGGGGAAAATCTTTGTTTGCCTAATCGTTCATTTTTCGCGTTTGGCGGCATCTATACATGCCTGGGAATATGTGTGCTGAGTACCGTCGATTTCGAGACACTTCGAATTTTGACGCAAGAATGAATTGTCAGTGCCACTTTTTCAATGTTGTGGAGAAAATCTTTGTTTGCCTAATCGTTCATTTTTCGCGTTTGGCGGCATCTATACATGCCTGGGAATATATGTGCTGAGTACCGTCAATTTCGAGACACTTCTATTTTTGTCATAAAAATGAATTCTCAGTGCCACTTTTTCAATATTGTGGGGAAAATCTTTGTTTGCCTAATCCTTCATTTTTCGCGTTTGGCGGCATCTATACATGCCTGGGAATATATGTGCTGAGTACCCTCGATTTCGAGACACTTCGATTTTTGTCGCAAAAATGAATTGTCACTGCCACTTTTTTAATGTTGTGGAGAAAATCTTTGTTTGCCTAATCGTTCATTTTTAGCGTTTGGCGGCATCTATACATGCCTGGGAATATATGTGCCGAGTACCGTCGATTTCGAGACACTTCAATTTTTGTCGCAAAAATGAATTCTCAGTGCCACTTTTTCAATGTTGTGGAAAAAATCTTTGTTTGCCTAATCGTTCATTTTAACGTTTGGCGGCATCTATACATGCCTGGGAATATATGTGCTGAGTACCGTCGATTTCGAGACACTTCGATTTTTGTCGCAAAAATGAATTCTCAGTGCCACTTTTTCAATGTTGTGGAGAAAATCTTTGATTGCCTAATCGTTCATTTTTCGCGTTTGGCGGCATCTAAACATGCCTGGGAATATATGTGCTGAGTACCGTCGATTTCGAGACACTTCGATTTTTGTCGCAAAAATGAATTCTCAGTGCCACTTTTTCAATGTTGTGGGGAAAATCTTTAAAATTCAAACAGCGCTAAACGACAGGACCAGAATGAGGAGGAGACAAACACGGCGCTGAGTTTGAATTTTATAGTTACCATGCAACACCAACTCGCCCAATCTGCTGCCCTTCTGGGAAAATCTTTGTTTGCCTAATCGTTCATTTTTCGCGTTTGGCGGCATCTATACATGCCTGGGAATATGTGTGCTGAGTACCGTCGATTTCGAGACACTTCGTTTTTTGTCGCAAAAATGAATTGTCAGTGCCACTTTTTCAATGTTGTGGAGAAAATCTTTGTTTGCCTAATCGTTCATTTTTCGCGTTTTGCGGCATCTATACATGCCTGGGAATATATGTGCTGAGTACCGTCGATTTCGAGACACTTCGATTTTTGTCGCAAAAATGAATTCTCAGTGCCACATTTTCAATGTTGTGGAGAAAATCTTTGATTGCCTAATCGTTCATTTTTCGCGTTTGGCGGCATCTATACATGCCTGGGAATATATGTGCTGAGTACCGTCGATTTCGAGACACTTCGATTTTTGTCGCAAAAATGAATTCTCAGTGCCACTTTTTCAATGTTGTGGGGAAAATCTTTGTTTGCCTAATCGTTCATTTTTCGCGTTTGGCGGCATCTATACATGCCTGGGAATATGTGTGCCGAGTACCGTCGATTTCGAGACACTTCCATTTTTGTCGCAAAAATGAATTGTCAGTGCCACTTTTTAAATGTTGTGGAGAAAATCTTTGTTTGCCTAATCGTTCATTTTTCGCGTTTTGCGGCATCTATACATGCCTGAGAATATGTGTGCTGAGTACCGTCGATTTCGAGACTCTTCGTTTTTTGTCGCAAAAATGAATTGTCAGTGCCACTTTTTCAATGTGTGGAGAAAATCTTTGTTTGCCTAATCGTTCATTTTTCGCGTTTTGCGGCATCTATACATGCCTGGGAATATATGTGCTGAGTACCGTCGATTTCGAGACACTTCGATTTTTGTCGCAAAAATGAATTCTCAGTGCCACTTTTTCAATGTTGTGGAGAAAATCTTTGATTGCCTAATCGTTCATTTTTCGCGTTTGGCGGCATCTATACATGCCTGGGAATATATGTGCTGAGTACCGTCGATTTCGAGACACTTCGATTTTTGTCGCAAAAATGAATTCTCAGTGCCACTTTTTCAATGTTGTGGGGAAAATCTTTGTTTGCCTAATCGTTCATTTTTCGCGTTTGGCGGCATCTATACATGCCTGGGAATATGTGTGCCGAGTACCGTCGATTTCGAGACACTTCCATTTTTGTCGCAAAAATGAATTGTCAGTGCCACTTTTTCAATGTTGTGGAGAAAATCTTTGTTTGCCTAATCGTTCATTTTAACGTTTGGCGGCATCTATACATGCCTGGGAATATATGTGCTGAGTACCGTCGATTTCGAGACACTTCGATTTTTGTCGCAAAAATGAATTCTCAGTGCCACTTTTTCAATGTTGTGGAGAAAATCTTTGATTGCCTAATCGTTCATTTTTCGCGTTTGGCGGCATCTAAACATGCCTGGGAATATATGTGCTGAGTACCGTCGATTTCGAGACACTTCGATTTTTGTCGCAAAAATGAATTCTCAGTGCCACTTTTTCAATGTTGTGGGGAAATCTTTAAAATTCAAACAGCGCTAAACGACAGGACCAGAATGAGGAGGAGACAAACACGGCGCTGAGTTTGAATTTTATAGTTACCATGCAACACCAACTCGCCCAATCTGCTGCCCTTCTGGGAAAATCTTTGTTTGCCTAATCGTTCTTTTTTCGCGTTTTGCGGCATCTATACATGCCTGGGAATATATGTGCTGAGTACCGTCGATTTCGAGACACTTCGATTTTTGTCGCAAAAATGAATTCTCAGTGCCACTTTTTCAATGTTGTGGGGAAATCTTTAAAATTCAAACAGCGCTAAACGACAGGACCAGAATGAGGAGGAGACAAACACGGCGCTGAGTTTGAATTTTATAGTTACCATGCAACACCAACTCGCCCAATCTGCTGCCCTTCTGGGAAAATCTTTGTTTGCCTAATCGTTCTTTTTTCGCGTTTGGCGCATCTATACATGCCTGGGAATATATGTGCTGAGTACCGTCGATTTCGAGACACTTCGATTTTTGTCGCAAAAATGAATTCTCAGTGCCACTTTTTCAATGTTGTGGAGAAAATCTTTGATTGCCTAATCGTTCATTTTTCGCGTTTGGCGGCATCTAAACATGCCTGGGAATATATGTGCCGAGTACCGTCGATTTCGAGACACTTCGATTTTTGTCGCAAAAATGAAGTCTCAGTGCCACTTTTTCAATGTTGTGGGGAAAATCTTTGTTTGCCTAATCGTTCATTTTTCGCGTTTGGCGGCATCTATACATGCCTGGGAATATGTGTGCTGAGTACCGTCGATTTCGAGACACTTCGTTTTTTGTCGCAAAAATGAATTGTCAGTGCCACTTTTTCAATGTTGTGGAGAAAATCTTTGTTTGCCTAATCGTTCATTTTTCGCGTTTTGCGGCATCTATACATGCCTGGGAATATATGTGCTGAGTACCGTCGATTTCGAGACACTTCGATTTTTGTCGCAAAAATGAATTCTCAGTGCCACTTTTTCAATGTTGTGGAGAAAATCTTTGATTGCCTAATCGTTCATTTTTCGCGTTTGGCGGCATCTATACATGCCTGGGAATATATGTGCTGAGTACCGTCGATTTCGAGACACTTCGATTTTTGTCGCAAAAATGAATTCTCAGTGCCACTTTTTCAATGTTGTGGGGAAAATCTTTGTTTGCCTAATCGTTCATTTTTCGCGTTTGGCGGCATCTATACATGCCTGGGAATATGTGTGCTGAGTACCGTCGATTTCGAGACACTTCGAATTTTGACGCAAGAATGAATTGTCAGTGCCACTTTTTCAATGTTGTGGAGAAAATCTTTGTTTGCCTAATCGTTCATTTTTCGCGTTTGGCGGCATCTATACATGCCTGGGAATATATGTGCTGAGTACCGTCAATTTCGAGACACTTCTATTTTTGTCATAAAAATGAATTCTCAGTGCCACTTTTTCAATATTGTGGGGAAAATCTTTGTTTGCCTAATCCTTCATTTTTCGCGTTTGGCGGCATCTATACATGCCTGGGAATATATGTGCTGAGTACCCTCGATTTCGAGACACTTCGATTTTTGTCGCAAAAATGAATTGTCACTGCCACTTTTTTAATGTTGTGGAGAAAATCTTTGTTTGCCTAATCGTTCATTTTTAGCGTTTGGCGGCATCTATACATGCCTGGGAATATATGTGCCGAGTACCGTCGATTTCGAGACACTTCAATTTTTGTCGCAAAAATGAATTCTCAGTGCCACTTTTTCAATGTTGTGGAAAAAATCTTTGTTTGCCTAATCGTTCATTTTAACGTTTGGCGGCATCTATACATGCCTGGGAATATATGTGCTGAGTACCGTCGATTTCGAGACACTTCGATTTTTGTCGCAAAAATGAATTCTCAGTGCCACTTTTTCAATGTTGTGGAGAAAATCTTTGATTGCCTAATCGTTCATTTTTCGCGTTTGGCGGCATCTAAACATGCCTGGGAATATATGTGCTGAGTACCGTCGATTTCGAGACACTTCGATTTTTGTCGCAAAAATGAATTCTCAGTGCCACTTTTTCAATGTTGTGGGGAAAATCTTTAAAATTCAAACAGCGCTAAACGACAGGACCAGAATGAGGAGGAGACAAACACGGCGCTGAGTTTGAATTTTATAGTTACCATGCAACACCAACTCGCCCAATCTGCTGCCCTTCTGGGAAAAGCTTTGTTTGCCTAATCGTTCATTTTTCGCGTTTGGCGGCATCTATACATGCCTGGGAATATGTGTGCTGAGTACCGTCGATTTCGAGACACTTCGTTTTTTGTCGCAAAAATGAATTGTCAGTGCCACTTTTTCAATGTTGTGGAGAAAATCTTTGTTTGCCTAATCGTTCATTTTTCGCGTTTTGCGGCATCTATACATGCCTGGGAATATATGTGCTGAGTACCGTCGATTTCGAGACACTTCGATTTTTGTCGCAAAAATGAATTCTCAGTGCCACATTTTCAATGTTGTGGAGAAAATCTTTGATTGCCTAATCGTTCATTTTTCGCGTTTGGCGGCATCTATACATGCCTGGGAATATATGTGCTGAGTACCGTCGATTTCGAGACACTTCGATTTTTGTCGCAAAAATGAATTCTCAGTGCCACTTTTTCAATGTTGTGGGGAAAATCTTTGTTTGCCTAATCGTTCATTTTTCGCGTTTGGCGGCATCTATACATGCCTGGGAATATGTGTGCCGAGTACCGTCGATTTCGAGACACTTCCATTTTTGTCGCAAAAATGAATTGTCAGTGCCACTTTTTAAATGTTGTGGAGAAAATCTTTGTTTGCCTAATCGTTCATTTTTCGCGTTTTGCGGCATCTATACATGCCTGGGAATATGTGTGCTGAGTACCGTCGATTTCGAGACTCTTCGTTTTTTGTCGCAAAAATGAATTGTCAGTGCCACTTTTTCAATGTGTGGAGAAAATCTTTGTTTGCCTAATCGTTCATTTTTCGCGTTTTGCGGCATCTATACATGCCTGGGAATATATGTGCTGAGTACCGTCGATTTCGAGACACTTCGATTTTTGTCGCAAAAATGAATTCTCAGTGCCACTTTTTCAATGTTGTGGAGAAAATCTTTGATTGCCTAATCGTTCATTTTTCGCGTTTGGCGGCATCTATACATGCCTGGGAATATATGTGCTGAGTACCGTCGATTTCGAGACACTTCGATTTTTGTCGCAAAAATGAATTCTCAGTGCCACTTTTTCAATGTTGTGGGGAAAATCTTTGTTTGCCTAATCGTTCATTTTTCGCGTTTGGCGGCATCTATACATGCCTGGGAATATGTGTGCCGAGTACCGTCGATTTCGAGACACTTCCATTTTTGTCGCAAAAATGAATTGTCAGTGCCACTTTTTCAATGTTGTGGAGAAAATCTTTGTTTGCCTAATCGTTCATTTTAACGTTTGGCGGCATCTATACATGCCTGGGAATATATGTGCTGAGTACCGTCGATTTCGAGACACTTCGATTTTTGTCGCAAAAATGAATTCTCAGTGCCACTTTTTCAATGTTGTGGAGAAAATCTTTGATTGCCTAATCGTTCATTTTTCGCGTTTGGCGGCATCTAAACATGCCTGGGAATATATGTGCTGAGTACCGTCGATTTCGAGACACTTCGATTTTTGTCGCAAAAATGAATTCTCAGTGCCACTTTTTCAATGTTGTGGGGAAAATCTTTAAAATTCAAACAGCGCTAAACGACAGGACCAGAATGAGGAGGAGACAAACACGGCGCTGAGTTTGAATTTTATAGTTACCATGCAACACCAACTCGCCCAATCTGCTGCCCTTCTGGGAAAATCTTTGTTTGCCTAATCGTTCATTTTTCGCGTTTGGCGGCATCTATACATGCCTGGGAATATGTGTGCTGAGTACCGTCGATTTCGAGACACTTCGTTTTTTGTCGCAAAAATGAATTCTCAGTGCCACTTTTTCAATGTTGTGGGGAAATCTTTAAAATTCAAACAGCGCTAAACGACAGGACCAGAATGAGGAGGAGACAAACACGGCGCTGAGTTTGAATTTTATAGTTACCATGCAACACCAACTCGCCCAATCTGCTGCCCTTCTGGGAAAATCTTTGTTTGCCTAATCGTTCTTTTTTCGCGTTTGGCGCATCTATACATGCCTGGGAATATATGTGCTGAGTACCGTCGATTTCGAGACACTTCGATTTTTGTCGCAAAAATGAATTCTCAGTGCCACTTTTTCAATGTTGTGGAGAAAATCTTTGATTGCCTAATCGTTCATTTTTCGCGTTTGGCGGCATCTAAACATGCCTGGGAATATATGTGCCGAGTACCGTCGATTTCGAGACACTTCGATTTTTGTCGCAAAAATGAAGTCTCAGTGCCACTTTTTCAATGTTGTGGGGAAAATCTTTGTTTGCCTAATCGTTCATTTTTCGCGTTTGGCGGCATCTATACATGCCTGGGAATATGTGTGCTGAGTACCGTCGATTTCGAGACACTTCGTTTTTTGTCGCAAAAATGAATTGTCAGTGCCACTTTTTCAATGTTGTGGAGAAAATCTTTGTTTGCCTAATCGTTCATTTTTCGCGTTTTGCGGCATCTATACATGCCTGGGAATATATGTGCTGAGTACCGTCGATTTCGAGACACTTCGATTTTTGTCGCAAAAATGAATTCTCAGTGCCACTTTTTCAATGTTGTGGAGAAAATCTTTGATTGCCTAATCGTTCATTTTTCGCGTTTGGCGGCATCTATACATGCCTGGGAATATATGTGCTGAGTACCGTCGATTTCGAGACACTTCGATTTTTGTCGCAAAAATGAATTCTCAGTGCCACTTTTTCAATGTTGTGGGGAAAATCTTTGTTTGCCTAATCGTTCATTTTTCGCGTTTGGCGGCATCTATACATGCCTGGGAATATGTGTGCTGAGTACCGTCGATTTCGAGACACTTCGAATTTTGACGCAAGAATGAATTGTCAGTGCCACTTTTTCAATGTTGTGGAGAAAATCTTTGTTTGCCTAATCGTTCATTTTTCGCGTTTGGCGGCATCTATACATGCCTGGGAATATATGTGCTGAGTACCGTCAATTTCGAGACACTTCTATTTTTGTCATAAAAATGAATTCTCAGTGCCACTTTTTCAATATTGTGGGGAAAATCTTTGTTTGCCTAATCCTTCATTTTTCGCGTTTGGCGGCATCTATACATGCCTGGGAATATATGTGCTGAGTACCCTCGATTTCGAGACACTTCGATTTTTGTCGCAAAAATGAATTGTCACTGCCACTTTTTTAATGTTGTGGAGAAAATCTTTGTTTGCCTAATCGTTCATTTTTAGCGTTTGGCGGCATCTATACATGCCTGGGAATATATGTGCCGAGTACCGTCGATTTCGAGACACTTCAATTTTTGTCGCAAAAATGAATTCTCAGTGCCACTTTTTCAATGTTGTGGAAAAAATCTTTGTTTGCCTAATCGTTCATTTTAACGTTTGGCGGCATCTATACATGCCTGGGAATATATGTGCTGAGTACCGTCGATTTCGAGACACTTCGATTTTTGTCGCAAAAATGAATTCTCAGTGCCACTTTTTCAATGTTGTGGAGAAAATCTTTGATTGCCTAATCGTTCATTTTTCGCGTTTGGCGGCATCTAAACATGCCTGGGAATATATGTGCTGAGTACCGTCGATTTCGAGACACTTCGATTTTTGTCGCAAAAATGAATTCTCAGTGCCACTTTTTCAATGTTGTGGGGAAAATCTTTAAAATTCAAACAGCGCTAAACGACAGGACCAGAATGAGGAGGAGACAAACACGGCGCTGAGTTTGAATTTTATAGTTACCATGCAACACCAACTCGCCCAATCTGCTGCCCTTCTGGGAAAAGCTTTGTTTGCCTAATCGTTCATTTTTCGCGTTTGGCGGCATCTATACATGCCTGGGAATATGTGTGCTGAGTACCGTCGATTTCGAGACACTTCGTTTTTTGTCGCAAAAATGAATTGTCAGTGCCACTTTTTCAATGTTGTGGAGAAAATCTTTGTTTGCCTAATCGTTCATTTTTCGCGTTTTGCGGCATCTATACATGCCTGGGAATATATGTGCTGAGTACCGTCGATTTCGAGACACTTCGATTTTTGTCGCAAAAATGAATTCTCAGTGCCACATTTTCAATGTTGTGGAGAAAATCTTTGATTGCCTAATCGTTCATTTTTCGCGTTTGGCGGCATCTATACATGCCTGGGAATATATGTGCTGAGTACCGTCGATTTCGAGACACTTCGATTTTTGTCGCAAAAATGAATTCTCAGTGCCACTTTTTCAATGTTGTGGGGAAAATCTTTGTTTGCCTAATCGTTCATTTTTCGCGTTTGGCGGCATCTATACATGCCTGGGAATATGTGTGCCGAGTACCGTCGATTTCGAGACACTTCCATTTTTGTCGCAAAAATGAATTGTCAGTGCCACTTTTTAAATGTTGTGGAGAAAATCTTTGTTTGCCTAATCGTTCATTTTTCGCGTTTTGCGGCATCTATACATGCCTGGGAATATGTGTGCTGAGTACCGTCGATTTCGAGACTCTTCGTTTTTTGTCGCAAAAATGAATTGTCAGTGCCACTTTTTCAATGTGTGGAGAAAATCTTTGTTTGCCTAATCGTTCATTTTTCGCGTTTTGCGGCATCTATACATGCCTGGGAATATATGTGCTGAGTACCGTCGATTTCGAGACACTTCGATTTTTGTCGCAAAAATGAATTCTCAGTGCCACTTTTTCAATGTTGTGGAGAAAATCTTTGATTGCCTAATCGTTCATTTTTCGCGTTTGGCGGCATCTATACATGCCTGGGAATATATGTGCTGAGTACCGTCGATTTCGAGACACTTCGATTTTTGTCGCAAAAATGAATTCTCAGTGCCACTTTTTCAATGTTGTGGGGAAAATCTTTGTTTGCCTAATCGTTCATTTTTCGCGTTTGGCGGCATCTATACATGCCTGGGAATATGTGTGCCGAGTACCGTCGATTTCGAGACACTTCCATTTTTGTCGCAAAAATGAATTGTCAGTGCCACTTTTTCAATGTTGTGGAGAAAATCTTTGTTTGCCTAATCGTTCATTTTAACGTTTGGCGGCATCTATACATGCCTGGGAATATATGTGCTGAGTACCGTCGATTTCGAGACACTTCGATTTTTGTCGCAAAAATGAATTCTCAGTGCCACTTTTTCAATGTTGTGGAGAAAATCTTTGATTGCCTAATCGTTCATTTTTCGCGTTTGGCGGCATCTAAACATGCCTGGGAATATATGTGCTGAGTACCGTCGATTTCGAGACACTTCGATTTTTGTCGCAAAAATGAATTCTCAGTGCCACTTTTTCAATGTTGTGGGGAAAATCTTTAAAATTCAAACAGCGCTAAACGACAGGACCAGAATGAGGAGGAGACAAACACGGCGCTGAGTTTGAATTTTATAGTTACCATGCAACACCAACTCGCCCAATCTGCTGCCCTTCTGGGAAAATCTTTGTTTGCCTAATCGTTCATTTTTCGCGTTTGGCGGCATCTATACATGCCTGGGAATATGTGTGCTGAGTACCGTCGATTTCGAGACACTTCGTTTTTTGTCGCAAAAATGAATTGTCAGTGCCACTTTTTCAATGTTGTGGAGAAAATCTTTGTTTGCCTAATCGTTCATTTTTCGCGTTTTGCGGCATCTATACATGCCTGGGAATATATGTGCTGAGTACCGTCGATTTCGAGACACTTCGATTTTTGTCGCAAAAATGAATTCTCAGTGCCACATTTTCAATGTTGTGGAGAAAATCTTTGATTGCCTAATCGTTCATTTTTCGCGTTTGGCGGCATCTATACATGCCTGGGAATATATGTGCTGAGTACCGTCGATTTCGAGACACTTCGATTTTTGTCGCAAAAATGAATTCTCAGTGCCACTTTTTCAATGTTGTGGGGAAAATCTTTGTTTGCCTAATCGTTCATTTTTCGCGTTTGGCGGCATCTATACATGCCTGGGAATATGTGTGCCGAGTACCGTCGATTTCGAGACACTTCCATTTTTGTCGCAAAAATGAATTGTCAGTGCCACTTTTTAAATGTTGTGGAGAAAATCTTTGTTTGCCTAATCGTTCATTTTTCGCGTTTTGCGGCATCTATACATGCCTGGGAATATGTGTGCTGAGTACCGTCGATTTCGAGACTCTTCGTTTTTTGTCGCAAAAATGAATTGTCAGTGCCACTTTTTCAATGTGTGGAGAAAATCTTTGTTTGCCTAATCGTTCATTTTTCGCGTTTTGCGGCATCTATACATGCCTGGGAATATATGTGCTGAGTACCGTCGATTTCGAGACACTTCGATTTTTGTCGCAAAAATGAATTCTCAGTGCCACTTTTTCAATGTTGTGGAGAAAATCTTTGATTGCCTAATCGTTCATTTTTCGCGTTTGGCGGCATCTATACATGCCTGGGAATATATGTGCTGAGTACCGTCGATTTCGAGACACTTCGATTTTTGTCGCAAAAATGAATTCTCAGTGCCACTTTTTCAATGTTGTGGGGAAAATCTTTGTTTGCCTAATCGTTCATTTTTCGCGTTTGGCGGCATCTATACATGCCTGGGAATATGTGTGCCGAGTACCGTCGATTTCGAGACACTTCCATTTTTGTCGCAAAAATGAATTGTCAGTGCCACTTTTTCAATGTTGTGGAGAAAATCTTTGTTTGCCTAATCGTTCATTTTTCGCGTTTTGCGGCATCTATACATGCCTTGGAATATATGTGCTGAGCACCATCGATTTCGAGACACTTCGATTTTTGTCGCAAAAAGCAATCGTCAGTCCCACTTTTTCAATGTTGTGGAGAAAATCTTTGCCTAATCGTTCATTTTTCGCGTTTGCGGCATCTATACAAGCCTGGGAATATATGTGCTGAGTACCGTCGATTTCGAGACACTTCAATTTTTGTCGCAAAAATGAATTCTCAGTGCCACTTTTTCAATGTTGTGGAAAAAATCTTTGTTTGCCTAATCGTTCATTTTTAGCGTTTGGCGGCATCTATACATGCCTGGGAATATATGTGCTGAGTACCGTCGATTTCGAGACACTTCGATTTTTGTCGCAAAAATGAATTCTCAGTGCCACTTTTTGAATGTTGTGGAGAAAATATTTGATTGCCTAATCGTTCATTTTTCGCGTTTGGCGGCATCTATACATGCCTGGGAATATATGTGCTGAGTACCGTCGATTTCGAGACACTTCGATTTTTGTCGCAAAAATGAATTCTCAGTGCCACTTTTTCAATGTTGTGGGGAAAATCTTTGTTTGCCTAATCGTTCATTTTTCGCGTTTGGCGGCATCTATACATGCCTGGGAATATGTGTGCTGAGTACCGTCGATTTCGAGACACTTCGTTTTTTGTCGCAAAAATGAATTGTCAGTGCCACTTTTTCAATGTGTGGAGAAAATCTTTGTTTGCCTAATCGTTCATTTTTCGCGTTTTGCGGCATCTATACATGCCTGGGAATATATGTGCTGAGTACCGTCGATTTGGAGACACTTCGATTTTTGTCGCAAAAATGAATTCTCAGTGCCACTTTTTCAATGTTGTGGAGAAAATCTTTGATTGCCTAATCGTTCATTTTTGGCGTTTCGCGGCATCTATACATGCCTGGGAATATATGTGCTGAGTACCGTCGATATCGAGAGACTTCGATTTTTGTCGCAAAAATGAATTCTCAGTGCCACTTTTTCAATGTTGTGGAGAAAATCTTTGATTGAATAACCGTTCATTTTTCGCGTTTGGCGGCATCTATACATGCCTGGGAATATATGTGCTGAGTACCGTCGATTTCGAGGCACTTCCATTTCTGTCGCAAAAATGAATTCTCAGTGCCACTTTTTCAATGTTGTGGGGAAAATCTTTGTTTGCCTAATCGTTCTTTTTTCGCGTTTGGCGCATCTATACATGCCTGGGAATATATGTGCTGAGTACCGTCGATTTCGAGACACTTCGATTTTTGTCGCAAAAATGAATTCTTAGTGCCACTTTTTCAATGTTGTGGGGAAAATCTTTGTTTGCCTAATCGTTCATTTTTCGCGTTTGGCGGCATCTATACATGCCTGGGAATATATGTGCTGAGTACCGTCGATTTCAAGACACTTCGATTTTTGTCGCAAAAATGAATTGTCAGTGCCACTTTTCTATGTTGTGGAGAAAACCTTTGTTTGCCTAATCGTTCTTTTTTCGCGTTTGGCGGCATCTATACATGCCTGGGAATATATGTGCTGAGCACCATTGATTTCGAGACACTTCGATTTTTGTCGCAAAAAGGAATTGTCAGTGCCACTTTTTCAATGTTGTGGAGAAAATCTTTGATTGCCTAATCGTTCATTTTTCGCGTTTGGCGGCATCTATACATGCCAGGGAATATATGTGCCGAGTACCGTCGATTTCGAGACACTTCGATTTTTGTCGCAAAAATGAATTGTCAGTACCACTTTTTCAATGTTGTGGAGAAAATCTTTGATTGCCTAATCGTTCATTTTTCGCGTTTGGCGGCATCTATACATGCCGTGAATATATGTGCTGAGCACCGTCGATTTCGAGACACATCGATTTTTGTCGCAAAAATGAATTCTCAGTGCCACTTTTTCAATGTTGTGGAGAAAATCTTTGTTTGCCTAATCGTTCATTTTTCGCGTTTGGCGGCATCTATACATGCCTGGGAATATATGTGCTGAGTACCGTCGATTTCGAGACACTTCGATTTTTGTCGCAAAAATGAATTCTCAGTGCCACTTTTTCAATGTTGTGGAGAAAATCTTTGATTGCCTAACCGTTCATTTTTCGCGTTTGGCGGCATCTATACATGCCTGGGAATATATGTGCTGAGTACCGTCGATTTCGAGACACTTCGATTTTTGTCGCAAAAATGAATTCTCAGTGCCACTTTTTCAATGTTGTGGGGAAAATCTTTGTTTGCCTAATCGTTCATTTTTCGCGTTTGGCGGCATCTATACATGCCTGGGAATATGTGTGCTGAGTACCGTCGATTTCGAGACACTTCGATTTTTGTCGCAAAATGAATTGTCAGTGCCACTTTTCAATGTTGTGGAGAAAACCTTTGTTTGCCTAATCGTTCTTTTTTCGCGTTTGGCGGCATCTATACATGCCTGGGAATATATGTGCTGAGCACCATCGATTTCGAGACACTTCGATATTTGTCGCAAAAAGGAATTGTCAGTGCCACTTTTTCAATGTTGTGGAGAAAATCTTTGATTGCCTAATCGTTCATTTTTCGCGTTTGGCGGCATCTATACATGCCTGGGAATATATGTGCTGAGTACCGTCGATTTCGAGACACTTCAATTTTTGTCGCAAAAACGAATTCTCAGTGCCACTTTTTCAATGTTTTGGAGAAAATCTTTGTTTCCCTAATCGTTCATTTTTCGCGTTTGGCGGCATCTATACATGCCTGGGAATATATGTGCTGAGTACAGTCGATTTCGAGACACTTCGATTTTTGTCGCAAAAATGAATTCTCAGTGCCTCTTTTTCAATGTTGTGGAGAAAATCTTTGATTGCCTAATCGTTCATTTTTCGCGTTTGGCGGCATCTATACATGCCTGGGAATATATGTGCTGAGTACCGTCGATTTCGAGACACTTCGATTTTTGTCGCAAAAATGAATTCTCAGTGCCACTTTTTCAATGTTGTGGAGAAAATCTTTGATTGCCTAATCGTTCATTTTTCGCGTTTGGCGGCATCTATACATGCCTGGGAATATATGTGCTGAGTACCGTCGATTTCGAGACACTTCGATTTTTGTCGCAAAAATGAATTCTCAGTGCCACATTTTCAATGTTGTGGGGAAAATCTTTGTTTGCCTAATCGTTCATTTTTCGCGTTAGGCGGCATCTATACATGCCTGGGAATATATGTGCTGAGTACCGTCCATTTCGAGACACTTCGATTTTTGTCGCAAAAATGAATTGTCAGTGCCACTTTTTCAATGTTGTGGAGAAAATCTTTGTTTGCCTAATCGTTCATTTTTCGCGTTTTGCGGCATCTATACATGCCTGGGAATATATGTGCTGAGCACCATCGATTTCGAGACACTTCAATTTTTGTCGCAAAAAGGAATCGTCAGTGCCACTTTTTCAATGTTGTGGAGAAAATCTTTGATTGCCTAATCGTTCATTTTTCGCGTTTGCGGCATCTATACATGCCTGGGAATATATGTGCTGAGTACCGTCGATTTCGAGACACTTCGATTTTTGTCGCAAAAATGAATTCTCAGTGCCACTTTTTCAATGTTGTGGGGAAAATCTTTGTTTGCCTAATCGTTCATTTTTCGCGTTTGGCGGCATCTATACATGCCTGGGAATATGTGTGCCGAGTACCGTCGATTTCGAGACACTTCCATTTTTGTCGCAAAAATGAATTGTCAGTGCCACTTTTTCAATGTTGTGGAGAAAATCTTTGTTTGCCTAATCGTTCATTTTTCGCGTTTTGCGGCATCTATACATGCCTTGGAATATATGTGCTGAGCACCATCGATTTCGAGACACTTCGATTTTTGTCGCAAAAAGCAATCGTCAGTCCCACTTTTTCAATGTTGTGGAGAAAATCTTTGCCTAATCGTTCATTTTTCGCGTTTGCGGCATCTATACAAGCCTGGGAATATATGTGCTGAGTACCGTCGATTTCGAGACACTTCAATTTTTGTCGCAAAAATGAATTCTCAGTGCCACTTTTTCAATGTTGTGGAAAAAATCTTTGTTTGCCTAATCGTTCATTTTTAGCGTTTGGCGGCATCTATACATGCCTGGGAATATATGTGCTGAGTACCGTCGATTTCGAGACACTTCGATTTTTGTCGCAAAAATGAATTCTCAGTGCCACTTTTTGAATGTTGTGGAGAAAATATTTGATTGCCTAATCGTTCATTTTTCGCGTTTGGCGGCATCTATACATGCCTGGGAATATATGTGCTGAGTACCGTCGATTTCGAGACACTTCGATTTTTGTCGCAAAAATGAATTCTCAGTGCCACTTTTTCAATGTTGTGGGGAAAATCTTTGTTTGCCTAATCGTTCATTTTTCGCGTTTGGCGGCATCTATACATGCCTGGGAATATGTGTGCTGAGTACCGTCGATTTCGAGACACTTCGTTTTTTGTCGCAAAAATGAATTGTCAGTGCCACTTTTTCAATGTGTGGAGAAAATCTTTGTTTGCCTAATCGTTCATTTTTCGCGTTTTGCGGCATCTATACATGCCTGGGAATATATGTGCTGAGTACCGTCGATTTGGAGACACTTCGATTTTTGTCGCAAAAATGAATTCTCAGTGCCACTTTTTCAATGTTGTGGAGAAAATCTTTGATTGCCTAATCGTTCATTTTTGGCGTTTCGCGGCATCTATACATGCCTGGGAATATATGTGCTGAGTACCGTCGATATCGAGAGACTTCGATTTTTGTCGCAAAAATGAATTCTCAGTGCCACTTTTTCAATGTTGTGGAGAAAATCTTTGATTGAATAACCGTTCATTTTTCGCGTTTGGCGGCATCTATACATGCCTGGGAATATATGTGCTGAGTACCGTCGATTTCGAGGCACTTCCATTTCTGTCGCAAAAATGAATTCTCAGTGCCACTTTTTCAATGTTGTGGGGAAAATCTTTGTTTGCCTAATCGTTCTTTTTTCGCGTTTGGCGCATCTATACATGCCTGGGAATATATGTGCTGAGTACCGTCGATTTCAAGACACTTCGATTTTTGTCGCAAAAATGAATTGTCAGTGCCACTTTTCTATGTTGTGGAGAAAACCTTTGTTTGCCTAATCGTTCATTTTTCGCGTTTGGCGGCATCTATACATGCCTGGGAATATATGTGCTGAGCACCATTGATTTCGAGACACTTCGATTTTTGTCGCAAAAAGGAATTGTCAGTGCCACTTTTTCAATGTTGTGGAGAAAATCTTTGATTGCCTAATCGTTCATTTTTCGCGTTTGGCGGCATCTATACATGCCAGGGAATATATGTGCCGAGTACCGTCGATTTCGAGACACTTCGATTTTTGTCGCAAAAATGAATTGTCAGTACCACTTTTTCAATGTTGTGGAGAAAATCTTTGATTGCCTAATCGTTCATTTTTCGCGTTTGGCGGCATCTATACATGCCGTGAATATATGTGCTGAGCACCGTCGATTTCGAGACACATCGATTTTTGTCGCAAAAATGAATTCTCAGTGCCACTTTTTCAATGTTGTGGAGAAAATCTTTGTTTGCCTAATCGTTCATTTTTCGCGTTTGGCGGCATCTATACATGCCTGGGAATATATGTGCTGAGTACCGTCGATTTCGAGACACTTCGATTTTTGTCGCAAAAATGAATTCTCAGTGCCACTTTTTCAATGTTGTGGAGAAAATCTTTGATTGCCTAACCGTTCATTTTTCGCGTTTGGCGGCATCTATACATGCCTGGGAATATATGTGCTGAGTACCGTCGATTTCGAGACACTTCGATTTTTGTCGCAAAAATGAATTCTCAGTGCCACTTTTTCAATGTTGTGGGGAAAATCTTTGTTTGCCTAATCGTTCATTTTTCGCGTTTGGCGGCATCTATACATGCCTGGGAATATGTGTGCTGAGTACCGTCGATTTCGAGACACTTCGATTTTTGTCGCAAAATGAATTGTCAGTGCCACTTTTCAATGTTGTGGAGAAAACCTTTGTTTGCCTAATCGTTCTTTTTTCGCGTTTGGCGGCATCTATACATGCCTGGGAATATATGTGCTGAGCACCATCGATTTCGAGACACTTCGATATTTGTCGCAAAAAGGAATTGTCAGTGCCACTTTTTCAATGTTGTGGAGAAAATCTTTGATTGCCTAATCGTTCATTTTTCGCGTTTGGCGGCATCTATACATGCCTGGGAATATATGTGCTGAGTACCGTCGATTTCGAGACACTTCAATTTTTGTCGCAAAAACGAATTCTCAGTGCCACTTTTTCAATGTTTTGGAGAAAATCTTTGTTTCCCTAATCGTTCATTTTTCGCGTTTGGCGGCATCTATACATGCCTGGGAATATATGTGCTGAGTACAGTCGATTTCGAGACACTTCGATTTTTGTCGCAAAAATGAATTCTCAGTGCCTCTTTTTCAATGTTGTGGAGAAAATCTTTGATTGCCTAATCGTTCATTTTTCGCGTTTGGCGGCATCTATACATGCCTGGGAATATATGTGCTGAGTACCGTCGATTTCGAGACACTTCGATTTTTGTCGCAAAAATGAATTCTCAGTGCCACTTTTTCAATGTTGTGGAGAAAATCTTTGATTGCCTAATCGTTCATTTTTCGCGTTTGGCGGCATCTATACATGCCTGGGAATATATGTGCTGAGTACCGTCGATTTCGAGACACTTCGATTTTTGTCGCAAAAATGAATTCTCAGTGCCACATTTTCAATGTTGTGGGGAAAATCTTTGTTTGCCTAATCGTTCATTTTTCGCGTTAGGCGGCATCTATACATGCCTGGGAATATATGTGCTGAGTACCGTCCATTTCGAGACACTTCGATTTTTGTCGCAAAAATGAATTGTCAGTGCCACTTTTTCAATGTTGTGGAGAAAATCTTTGTTTGCCTAATCGTTCATTTTTCGCGTTTTGCGGCATCTATACATGCCTGGGAATATATGTGCTGAGCACCATCGATTTCGAGACACTTCAATTTTTGTCGCAAAAAGGAATCGTCAGTGCCACTTTTTCAATGTTGTGGAGAAAATCTTTGATTGCCTAATCGTTCATTTTTCGCGTTTGCGGCATCTATACATGCCTGGGAATATATGTGCTGAGTACCGTCGATTTCGAGACACTTCAATTTTTGTCGCAAAAATGAATTCTCAGTGCCACTTTTTCGATGTTGTGGAGAAAATCTTTGTTTGCCTAATCGTTCATTTTTAGCGTTTGGCGGCATCTATACATGCCTGGGAATATATGTGCTGAGTACCGTCGATTTCGAGACACTTCGATTTTTGTCGCATAGATGAATTCTCAGCGCGACTTTTTCAATGTTGTGGAGAAAATCTTTGATTGCCTAACCGTTCATTTTTCACGTTTGGTGGCATCTATACATGCCTGGGAATATATGTGCTGAGGACCGTCGATTTCGAGACACTTCGATTTTTGTCGCAAAAAGGAATTGTCAGTGCCACTTTTTCAATGTTGTGGAGAAAATCTTTGTTTGCTTAATCGTTCATTTTTAGCGTTTGGCGGCATCTATACATGCCTGGGAATATATGTGCTGAGTACCGTCGATTTCGAGACACTTCGATTTTTGTCGCAAAAATGAATTCTCAGTGCCACTTTTTCAATGTTGTGGGGAAAATCTTTGTTTGCCTAATCGTTCATTTTTCGCGTTTGGCGGCATCTATACATGCCTGGGAATATGTGTGCTGAGTACCGTCGATTTCGAGACACTTCGATTTTTGTCGCAAAAAGGAATTGTCAGTGCCACTTTTTCAATGTTGTGGAGAAAATCTTTGTTTGCTTAATCGTTCATTTTTAGCGTTTGGCGGCATCTATACATGCCTGGGAATATATGTGCTGAGTACCGTCGATTTCGAGACACTTCGATTTTTGTCGCAAAAATGAATTCTCAGTGCCACTTTTTCAATGTTGTGGGGAAAATTTTTGTTTGCCTAATCGTTCATTTTTCGCGTTTGGCGGCATCTATACATGCCTGGGAATATGTGTGCTGAGTACCGTCGATTTCGAGACACTTCGGTTTTTGTCGCAAAAATGAATTGTCAGTGCCACTTTTTCAATGTTGTGGAGAAAATCTTTGTTTGCCTAATCGTTCATTTTTCGCGTTTTGCGGCATCTATACATGCCTGGGAATATATGTGCTGAGTACCGTCGATTTCGAGACACTTCGATTTTTGTCGCAAAAATGAATTGTCAGTGCCACTTTTTCAATGTTGTGGAGAAAATCTTTGATTGCCTAATCGTTCATTTTTCGCGTTTGGCGGCATCTATACATGCCTGGGAATATATGTGCTGAGTACCGTCGATTTCGAGAGCCTTCGACTTTTGTCGCAAAAATGAATTCTCAGTGCCACTTTTTCAATGTTGTGGAGAAAATCTTTGATTGCCTAACCATTCATTTTTCACGTTTGGCGGCATCTATACATGCCTGGGAATATATGTGCTGAGGACCGTCGATTTCGAGACACTTCGATTTTTGTCGCAAAAATGAATTCTCAGTGCCACTTTTTCAATGTTGTGGGGAAAATCTTTGTTTGCGTAATCGTTCATTTTTCGCGTTTGGCGGCATCTATACATGCCTGGGAATATATGTGCTGAGTACCGTCGATTTCGAGACACTTCGATTTTTGTCGCAAAAATGAATTGTCCGTGCCACTTTTTCAATGTTGTGGAGAAAATCTTTGTTTGCTTAATCGTTCATTTTTAGCGTTTGGCGGCATCTATACTTGCCTGGGAATATATGTGCTGAGTACCGTCGATTTCGAGACACTTCGATTTTTGTCGCAAAAATGAATTCTCAGTGCCACTTTTCAATGTTGTGGAGAAAACCTTTGTTTGCCTAGTCGTTCTTTTTTTCGCGTTTGGCGGCATCTATGCATGCCTGGGAATATATGTGCTGAGTACCGTCGATTTCGAGACACTTCGATTTTTGCCGCATAAATGAATTCTCAGTGCCACTTTTTCAATGTTGTGGAGAAAATCTTTGATTGCCTAATAGTTCATTTTTCGCGTTTGGCAGCATCTATACATGCCTGGGAATATATGTGCTGAGTACCGGCGATTTCGAGACACTTCGATTTTTGTCGCAAAAATGAATTGTCAGTGCCACTTTTTCAATGTTGTGGAGAAAATCTTTGATTGCCTAATCGTTCATTTTTCGCGTTTGGCGGCCTCTATACATGCCTGGGAATATATGTGCTGAGTACCGTCGATTTCGAGAGCCTTCGACTTTTGGGCAAAAATGAATTCTCAGTGCCACTTTTTCAATGTTGTGGAGAAAATCTTTGATTGCCTAACCATTCATTTTTCACGTTTGGCGGCATCTATACATGCCTGGGAATATATGTGCTGAGGACCGTCGATTTCGAGACACTTCGATTTTTGTCGCAAAAATGAATTCTCAGTGCCACTTTTTCAATGTTGTGGGGAAAATCTTTGTTTGCCTAATCGTTCATTTTTCGCGTTTGGCGGCATCTATACATGCCTGGGAATATATGTGCTGAGTACCGTCGATTTCGAGACACTTCGATTTTTGTCGCAAAAAGCAATCGTCAGTCCCACTTTTTCAATGTTGTGGAGAAAATCTTTGCCTAATCGTTCATTTTTCGCGTTTGCGGCATCTATACAAGCCTGGGAATATATGTGCTGAGTACCGTCGATTTCGAGACACTTCAATTTTTGTCGCAAAAATGAATTCTCAGTGCCACTTTTTCAATGTTGTGGAGAAAACCTTTGTTTGCCTAGTCGTTCTTTTTTTCGCGTTTGGCGGCATCTATGCATGCCTGGGAATATATGTGCTGAGTACCGTCGATTTCGAGACACTTCGATTTTTGTCGCATAAATGAATTCTCAGTGCCACTTTTTCAATGTTGTGGAGAAAATCTTTGATTGCCTAATCGTTCATTTTTCGCGTTTGGCAGCATCTATACATGCCTGGGAATATATGTGCTGAGTACCGTCGATTTCGAGACACTTCGATTTTTGTCGCAAAAATGAATTCTCAGTGCCACTTTTTCAATGTTGTGGGGAAAATCTTTGTTTGCCTAATCGTTCATTTTTCGCGTTTGGCGGCATCTATACATGCCTGGGAATATGTGTGCTGAGTACCGTCGATTTCGAGACACTTCGGTTTTTGTCGCAAAAATGAATTGTCAGTGCCACTTTTTCAATGTTGTGGAGAAAATCTTTGTTTGCCTAATCGTTCATTTTTCGCGTTTTGCGGCATCTATACATGCCTGGGAATATATGTGCTGAGTACCGTCGATTTCGAGACACTTCGATTTTTGTCGCAAAAATGAATTGTCAGTGCCACTTTTTCAATGTTGTGGAGAAAATCTTTGATTGCCTAATCGTTCATTTTTCGCGTTTGGCGGCCTCTATACATGCCTGGGAATATATGTGCTGAGTACCGTCGATTTCGAGAGCCTTCGACTTTTGTCGCAAAAATGAATTCTCAGTGCCACTTTTTCAATGTTGTGGAGAAAATCTTTGATTGCCTAACCATTCATTTTTCACGTTTGGCGGCATCTATACATGCCTGGGAATATATGTGCTGAGGACCGTCGATTTCGAGACACTTCGATTTTTGTCGCAAAAATGAATTCTCAGTGCCACTTTTTCAATGTTGTGGGGAAAATCTTTGTTTGCCTAATCGTTCATTTTTCGCGTTTGGCGGCATCTATACATGCCTGGGAATATATGTGCTGAGTACCGTCGATTTCGAGACACTTCGATTTTTGTCGCAAAAAGCAATCGTCAGTCCCACTTTTTCAATGTTGTGGAGAAAATCTTTGCCTAATCGTTCATTTTTCGCGTTTGCGGCATCTATACAAGCCTGGGAATATATGTGCTGAGTACCGTCGATTTCGAGACACTTCAATTTTTGTCGCAAAAATGAATTCTCAGTGCCACTTTTTCAATGTTGTGGAAAAAATCTTTGTTTGCCTAATCGTTCATTTTTAGCGTTTGGCGGCATCTATACATGCCTGGGAATATATGTGCTGAGTACCGTCGATTTCGAGACACTTCGATTTTTGTCGCAAAAATGAATTCTCAGTGCCACTTTTTCAATGTTGTGGAGAAAATATTTGATTGCCTAATCGTTCATTTTTCGCGTTTGGCGGCATCTATACATGCCTGGGAATATATGTGCTGAGTACCGTCGATTTCGAGACACTTCGATTTTTGTCGCAAAAATGAATTCTCAGTGCCACTTTTTCAATGTTGTGGGGAAAATCTTTGTTTGCCTAATCGTTCATTTTTCGCGTTTGGCGGCATCTATACATGCCTGGGAATATGTGTGCTGAGTACCGTCGATTTCGAGACACTTCGTTTTTTGTCGCAAAAATGAATTGTCAGTGCCACTTTTTCAATGTTGTGGAGAAAATCTTTGTTTGCCTAATCGTTCATTTTTCGCGTTTGGCGGCATCTATACATGCCTGGGAATATATGTGCTGAGTACCGTCAATTTCGAGACACTTCTATTTTTGTCATAAAAATGAATTCTCAGTGCCACTTTTTCAATATTGTGGGGAAAATCTTTGTTTGCCTAATCCTTCATTTTTCGCGTTTGGCGGCATCTATACATGCCTGGGAATATATGTGCTGAGTACCCTCGATTTCGAGACACTTCGATTTTTGTCGCAAAAATGAATTGTCAGTGCCACTTTTTCAATGTTGTGGAGAAAATCTTTGTTTGCCTAATCGTTCATTTTTAGCGTTTGGCGGCATCTATACATGCCTGGGAATATATGTGCTGAGTACCGTCGATTTCGAGACACTTCGATTTTTGTCGCAAAAATGAATTCTCAGTGCCACTTTTTCAATGTTGTGGAGAAAATCTTTGATTGCCTAATCGTTCATTTTTCGCGTTTGGCGGCATCTATACATGCCTGGGAATATATGTGCTGAGTACCGTCGATTTCGAGACACTTCGATTTTTGTCGCAAAAATGAATTCTCAGTGCCACATTTTCAATGTTGTGGGGAAAATCTTTGTTTGCCTAATCGTTCATTTTTCGCGTTAGGCGGCATCTATACATGCCTGGGAATATATGTGCTGAGTACCGTCCATTTCGAGACACTTCGATTTTTGTCGCAAAAATGAATTGTCAGTGCCACTTTTTCAATGTTGTGGAGAAAATCTTTGTTTGCCTAATCGTTCATTTTTCGCGTTTTGCGGCATCTATACATGCCTGGGAATATATGTGCTGAGCACCATCGATTTCGAGACACTTCAATTTTTGTCGCAAAAAGGAATCGTCAGTGCCACTTTTTCAATGTTGTGGAGAAAATCTTTGATTGCCTAATCGTTCATTTTTCGCGTTTGCGGCATCTATACATGCCTGGGAATATATGTGCTGAGTACCGTCGATTTCGAGACACTTCAATTTTTGTCGCAAAAATGAATTCTCAGTGCCACTTTTTCAATGTTGTGGAGAAAATCTTTGTTTGCCTAATCGTTCATTTTTAGCGTTTGGCGGCATCTATACATGCCTGGGAATATATGTGCTGAGTACCGTCGATTTCGAGACACTTCGATTTTTGTCGCATAGATGAATTCTCAGTGCGACTTTTTCAATGTTGTGGAGAAAATCTTTGATTGCCTAACCGTTCATTTTTCACGTTTGGTGGCATCTATACATGCCTGGGAATATATGTGCTGAGGACCGTCGATTTCGAGACACTTCGATTTTTGTCGCAAAAAGGAATTGTCAGTGCCACTTTTTCAATGTTGTGGAGAAAATCTTTGTTTGCTTAATCGTTCATTTTTAGCGTTTGGCGGCATCTATACATGCCTGGGAATATATGTGCTGAGTACCGTCGATTTCGAGACACTTCGATTTTTGTCGCAAAAATGAATTCTCAGTGCCACTTTTTCAATGTTGTGGGGAAAATCTTTGTTTGCCTAATCGTTCATTTTTCGCGTTTGGCGGCATCTATACATGCCTGGGAATATGTGTGCTGAGTACCGTCGATTTCGAGACACTTCGATTTTTGTCGCAAAAAGGAATTGTCAGTGCCACTTTTTCAATGTTGTGGAGAAAATCTTTGTTTGCTTAATCGTTCATTTTTAGCGTTTGGCGGCATCTATACATGCCTGGGAATATATGTGCTGAGTACCGTCGATTTCGAGACACTTCGATTTTTGTCGCAAAAATGAATTCTCAGTGCCACTTTTTCAATGTTGTGGGGAAAATCTTTGTTTGCCTAATCGTTCATTTTTCGCGTTTGGCGGCATCTATACATGCCTGGGAATATGTGTGCTGAGTACCGTCGATTTCGAGACACTTCGGTTTTTGTCGCAAAAATGAATTGTCAGTGCCACTTTTTCAATGTTGTGGAGAAAATCTTTGTTTGCCTAATCGTTCATTTTTCGCGTTTTGCGGCATCTATACATGCCTGGGAATATATGTGCTGAGTACCGTCGATTTCGAGACACTTCGATTTTTGTCGCAAAAATGAATTGTCAGTGCCACTTTTTCAATGTTGTGGAGAAAATCTTTGATTGCCTAATCGTTCATTTTTCGCGTTTGGCGGCATCTATACATGCCTGGGAATATATGTGCTGAGTACCGTCGATTTCGAGAGCCTTCGACTTTTGTCGCAAAAATGAATTCTCAGTGCCACTTTTTCAATGTTGTGGAGAAAATCTTTGATTGCCTAACCATTCATTTTTCACGTTTGGCGGCATCTATACATGCCTGGGAATATATGTGCTGAGGACCGTCGATTTCGAGACACTTCGATTTTTGTCGCAAAAATGAATTCTCAGTGCCACTTTTTCAATGTTGTGGGGAAAATCTTTGTTTGCGTAATCGTTCATTTTTCGCGTTTGGCGGCATCTATACATGCCTGGGAATATATGTGCTGAGTACCGTCGATTTCGAGACACTTCGATTTTTGTCGCAAAAATGAATTGTCCGTGCCACTTTTTCAATGTTGTGGAGAAAATCTTTGTTTGCTTAATCGTTCATTTTTAGCGTTTGGCGGCATCTATACATGCCTGGGAATATATGTGCTGAGTACCGTCGATTTCGAGACACTTCGATTTTTGTCGCAAAAATGAATTCTCAGTGCCACTTTTCAATGTTGTGGAGAAAACCTTTGTTTGCCTAGTCGTTCTTTTTTTCGCGTTTGGCGGCATCTATGCATGCCTGGGAATATATGTGCTGAGTACCGTCGATTTCGAGACACTTCGATTTTTGTCGCATAAATGAATTCTCAGTGCCACTTTTTCAATGTTGTGGAGAAAATCTTTGATTGCCTAATCGTTCATTTTTCGCGTTTGGCAGCATCTATACATGCCTGGGAATATATGTGCTGAGTACCGTCGATTTCGAGACACTTCGATTTTTGTCGCAAAAATGAATTCTCAGTGCCACTTTTTCAATGTTGTGGGGAAAATCTTTGTTTGCCTAATCGTTCATTTTTCGCGTTTGGCGGCATCTATACATGCCTGGGAATATGTGTGCTGAGTACCGTCGATTTCGAGACACTTCGGTTTTTGTCGCAAAAATGAATTGTCAGTGCCACTTTTTCAATGTTGTGGAGAAAATCTTTGTTTGCCTAATCGTTCATTTTTCGCGTTTTGCGGCATCTATACATGCCTGGGAATATATGTGCTGAGTACCGTCGATTTCGAGACACTTCGATTTTTGTCGCAAAAATGAATTGTCAGTGCCACTTTTTCAATGTTGTGGAGAAAATCTTTGATTGCCTAATCGTTCATTTTTCGCGTTTGGCGGCCTCTATACATGCCTGGGAATATATGTGCTGAGTACCGTCGATTTCGAGAGCCTTCGACTTTTGTCGCAAAAATGAATTCTCAGTGCCACTTTTTCAATGTTGTGGAGAAAATCTTTGATTGCCTAACCATTCATTTTTCACGTTTGGCGGCATCTATACATGCCTGGGAATATATGTGCCGAGGACCGTCGATTTCGAGACACTTCGATTTTTGTCGCAAAAATGAATTCTCAGTGCCACTTTTTCAATGTTGTGGGGAAAATCTTTGTTTGCCTAATCGTTCATTTTTCGCGTTTGGCGGCATCTATACATGCCTGGGAATATATGTGCTGAGTACCGTCGATTTCGAGACACTTCGATTTTTGTCGCAAAAAGCAATCGTCAGTCCCACTTTTTCAATGTTGTGGAGAAAATCTTTGCCTAATCGTTCATTTTTCGCGTTTGCGGCATCTATACAAGCCTGGGAATATATGTGCTGAGTACCGTCGATTTCGAGACACTTCAATTTTTGTCGCAAAAATGAATTCTCAGTGCCACTTTTTCAATGTTGTGGAAAAAATCTTTGTTTGCCTAATCGTTCATTTTTAGCGTTTGGCGGCATCTATACATGCCTGGGAATATATGTGCTGAGTACCGTCGATTTCGAGACACTTCGATTTTTGTCGCAAAAATGAATTCTCAGTGCCACTTTTTCAATGTTGTGGAGAAAATATTTGATTGCCTAATCGTTCATTTTTCGCGTTTGGCGGCATCTATACATGCCTGGGAATATATGTGCTGAGTACCGTCGATTTCGAGACACTTCGATTTTTGTCGCACAAATGAATTCTCAGTGCCACTTTTTCAATGTTGTGGGGAAAATCTTTGTTTGCCTAATCGTTCATTTTTCGCGTTTGGCGGCATCTATACATGCCTGGGAATATGTGTGCTGAGTACCGTCGATTTCGAGACACTTCGTTTTTTGTCGCAAAAATGAATTGTCAGTGCCACTTTTTCAATGTTGTGGAGAAAATCTTTGTTTGCCTAATCGTTCATTTTTCGCGTTTGGCGGCATCTATACATGCCTGGGAATATATGTGCTGAGTACCGTCAATTTCGAGACACTTCTATTTTTGTCATAAAAATGAATTCTCAGTGCCACTTTTTCAATGTTGTGGAGAAAATCTTTGTTTGCCTAATCGTTCATTTTTAGCGTTTGGCGGCATCTATACATGCCTGGGAATATATGTGCTGAGTACCGTCGATTTCGAGACACTTCGATTTTGGTCGCAAAAATGAATTCTCAGTGCCACTTTTTCAATGTTGTGGAGAAAATCTTTGATTGCCTAATCGTTCATTTTTCGCGTTTGGCGGCATCTATACATGCCTGGGAATATATGTGCTGAGTACCGTCGATTTCGAGACACTTCGATTTTTGTCGCAAAAATGAATTCTCTGTGCCACTTTTTCAATGTTGTGGGGAAAATCTTTGTTTGCCTAATCGTTCATTTTTCGCGTTTGGCGGCATCTATATATGCCTGGGAATATGTGTGCCGAGTACCGTCGATTTCGAGACACTTCCATTTTTGTCGCAAAAATGAATTGTCAGTGCCACTTTTTCAATGTTGTGGAGAAAATCTTTGTTTGCCTAATCGTTCATTTTTCGCGTTTGGCGGCATCTATACATGCCTGGGAATATATGTGCTGAGTACCGTCGATTTCGAGACACTTCGATTTTTATCGCAAAAATGAATTGTCCGTGCCACTTTTCAATGTTGTGGAGAAAACCTTTGTTTGCCTAGCCGTTCTTTTTTTCGCGTTTGGCGGCATCTATACATGCCTGGGAATATATGTGCTGAGTACCGTCGATTTCGAGACACTTCGATTTTTGTCGCAAAAATGAATTGTCAGTGCCACTTTTTCAATGTTGTGGAGAAAATCTTTGATTGCCTAACCGTTCATTTTTCGCGTTTGGCGGCATCTATACATGCCTGGGAATATATGTGCTGAGCACCATCGATTTCGAGACACTTCAATTTTTGTCGCAAAAAGGAATCGTCAGTGCCACTTTTTCAATGTTGTGGAGAAAATCTTTGATTGCCTATCGTTCATTTTTCGCGTTTGCGGCATCTATACATGCCTGGGAATATATGTGCCGAGTACCGTCGATTTCGAGACACTTCAATTTTTGTCGCAAAAATGAATTCTCAGTGCCACTTTTTCAATGTTGTGGAGAAAATCTTTGTTTGCCTAATCGTTCATTTTTAGCGTTTGGCGGCATCTATACATGCCTGGGAATATATGTGCTGAGTACCGTCGATTTCGAGACACTTCGATTTTTGTCGCATAGATGAATTCTCAGTGCCACTTTTTCAATGTTGTGGAGAAAATCTTTGATTGCCTAACCGTTCATTTTTCACGTTTGGCGGCATCTATACATGCCTGGAAATATATGTGCTGAGGACCGTCGATTTCGAGACACTTCGATTTTTGTCGCAAAAATGAATTCTCAGTGCCACTTTTTCAATGTTGTGGGGAAAATCTTTGTTTGCCTAATCGTTCATTTTTCGCGTTTGGCGGCATCTATACATGCCTGGGAATATATGTGCTGAGTACCGTCGATTTCGAGACACTTCGATTTTTGTCGCAAAAAGGAATTGTCAGTGCCACATTTTCAATGTTGTGGAGAAAATCTTTGTTTGCCTAATCGTTCATTTTTAGCGTTTGGCGGCATCTATACATGCCTGGGAATATGTGTGCTGAGTACCGTCGATTTCGAGACACTTCGGTTTTTGTCGCAAAAATGAATTGTCAGTGCCACTTTTTCAATGTTGTGGAGAAAATCTTTGATTGCCTAACCGTTCATTTTTCGCGTTTGGCGGCATCTATACATGCCTGGGAATATATGTGCTGAGCACCATCGATTTCGAGACACTTCAATTTTTGTCGCAAAAAGGAATCGTCAGTGCCACTTTTTCAATGTTGTGGAGAAAATCTTTGATTGCCTATCGTTCATTTTTCGCGTTTGCGGCATCTATACATGCCTGGGAATATATGTGCTGAGTACCGTCGATTTCGAGACACTTCAATTTTTGTCGCATAGGTGAATTCTCAGTGCCACTTTTTCAATGTTGTGGAGAAAATCTTTGATTGCCTAACCGTTCATTTTTCACGTTTGGCGGCATCTATACATGCCTGGGAATATATGTGCTGAGGACCGTCGATTTCGAGACACTTCGATTTTTGTCGCAAAAATGAATTCTCAGTGCCACTTTTTCAATGTTGTGGGGAAAATCTTTGTTTGCCTAATCGTTCATTTTTCGCGTTTGGCGGCATCTATACATGCCTGGGAATATATGTGCTGAGTACCGTCGATTTCGAGACACTTCGATTTTTGTCGCAAAAATGAATTGTCAGTGCCACTTTTTCAATGTTGTGGAGAAAATCTTTGATTGCCTAATCGTTCATTTTTCGCGTTTGGCGGCCTCTATACATGCCTGGGAATATATGTGCTGAGTACCGTCGATTTCGAGAGCCTTCGACTTTTGTCGCAAAAATGAATTCTCAGTGCCACTTTTTCAATGTTGTGGAGAAAATCTTTGATTGCCTAACCATTCATTTTTCACGTTTGGCGGCATCTATACATGCCTGGGAATATATGTGCTGAGGACCGTCGATTTCGAGACACTTCGATTTTTGTCGCAAAAATGAATTCTCAGTGCCACTTTTTCAATGTTGTGGGGAAAATCTTTGTTTGCCTAATCGTTCATTTTTCGCGTTTGGCGGCATCTATACATGCCTGGGAATATATGTGCTGAGTACCGTCGATTTCGAGACACTTCGATTTTTGTCGCAAAAAGCAATCGTCAGTCCCACTTTTTCAATGTTGTGGAGAAAATCTTTGCCTAATCGTTCATTTTTCGCGTTTGCGGCATCTATACAAGCCTGGGAATATATGTGCTGAGTACCGTCGATTTCGAGACACTTCAATTTTTGTCGCAAAAATGAATTCTCAGTGCCACTTTTTCAATGTTGTGGAAAAAATCTTTGTTTGCCTAATCGTTCATTTTTAGCGTTTGGCGGCATCTATACATGCCTGGGAATATATGTGCTGAGTACCGTCGATTTCGAGACACTTCGATTTTTGTCGCAAAAATGAATTCTCAGTGTCACTTTTTCAATGTTGTGGAGAAAATATTTGATTGCCTAATCGTTCATTTTTCGCGTTTGGCGGCATCTATACATGCCTGGGAATATATGTGCTGAGTACCGTCGATTTCGAGACACTTCGATTTTTGTCGCAAAAATGAATTCTCAGTGCCACTTTTTCAATGTTGTGGGGAAAATCTTTGTTTGCCTAATCGTTCATTTTTCGCGTTTGGCGGCATCTATACATGCCTGGGAATATGTGTGCTGAGTACCGTCGATTTCGAGACACTTCGTTTTTTGTCGCAAAAGTGAATTGTCAGTGCCACTTTTTCAATGTTGTGGAGAAAATCTTTGTTTGCCTAATCGTTCATTTTTCGCGTTTGGCGGCATCTATACATGCCTGGGAATATATGTGCTGAGTACCGTCAATTTCGAGACACTTCTATTTTTGTCATAAAAATGAATTCTCAGTGCCACTTTTTCAATATTGTGGGGAAAATCTTTGTTTGCCTAATCCTTCATTTTTCGCGTTTGGCGGCATCTATACATGCCTGGGAATATATGTGCTGAGTACCCTCGATTTCGAGACACTTCGATTTTTGTCGCAAAAATGAATTGTCAGTGCCACTTTTTCAATGTTGTGGAGAAAATCTTTGTTTGCCTAATCGTTCATTTTTAGCGTTTGGCGGCATCTATACATGCCTGGGAATATATGTGCTGAGTACCGTCGATTTCGAGACACTTCGATTTTTGTCGCAAAAATGAATTCTCAGTGCCACTTTTTCAATGTTGTGGAGAAAATCTTTGATTGCCTAATCGTTCATTTTTCGCGTTTGGCGGCATCTATACATGCCTGGGAATATATGTGCTGAGTACCGTCGATTTCGAGACACTTCGATTTTTGTCGCAAAAAGGAATTGTCAGTGCCACATTTTCAATGTTGTGGAGAAAATCTTTGTTTGCCTAATCGTTCATTTTTAGCGTTTGGCGGCATCTATACATGCCTGGGAATATATGTGCTGAGTACCGTCGATTTCGAGACACTTCGATTTTTGTCGCATAAATGAATTCTCAGTGCCACTTTTTCAATGTTGTGGAGAAAATCTTTGATTGCCTAATCGTTCATTTTTCGCGTTTGGCAGCATCTATACATGCCTGGGAATATATGTGCTGAGTACCGTCGATTTCGAGACACTTCGATTTTTGTCGCAAAAATGAATTCTCAGTGCCACTTTTTCAATGTTGTGGGGAAAATCTTTGTTTGCCTAATCGTTCATTTTTCGCGTTTGGCGGCATCTATACATGCCTGGGAATATGTGTGCTGAGTACCGTCGATTTCGAGACACTTCGGTTTTTGTCGCAAAAATGAATTGTCAGTGCCACTTTTTCAATGTTGTGGAGAAAATCTTTGTTTGCCTAATCGTTCATTTTTCGCGTTTTGCGGCATCTATACATGCCTGGGAATATATGTGCTGAGTACCGTCGATTTCGAGACACTTCGATTTTTGTCGCAAAAATGAATTGTCAGTGCCACTTTTTCAATGTTGTGGAGAAAATCTTTGATTGCCTAATCGTTCATTTTTCGCGTTTGGCGGCCTCTATACATGCCTGGGAATATATGTGCTGAGTACCGTCGATTTCGAGAGCCTTCGACTTTTGTCGCAAAAATGAATTCTCAGTGCCACTTTTTCAATGTTGTGGAGAAAATCTTTGATTGCCTAACCATTCATTTTTCACGTTTGGCGGCATCTATACATGCCTGGGAATATATGTGCTGAGGACCGTCGATTTCGAGACACTTCGATTTTTGTCGCAAAAATGAATTCTCAGTGCCACTTTTTCAATGTTGTGGGGAAAATCTTTGTTTGCCTAATCGTTCATTTTTCGCGTTTGGCGGCATCTATACATGCCTGGGAATATATGTGCTGAGTACCGTCGATTTCGAGACACTTCGATTTTTGTCGCAAAAAGCAATCGTCAGTCCCACTTTTTCAATGTTGTGGAGAAAATCTTTGCCTAATCGTTCATTTTTCGCGTTTGCGGCATCTATACAAGCCTGGGAATATATGTGCTGAGTACCGTCGATTTCGAGACACTTCAATTTTTGTCGCAAAAATGAATTCTCAGTGCCACTTTTTCAATGTTGTGGAAAAAATCGTTGTTTGCCTAATCGTTCATTTTTAGCGTTTGGCGGCATCTATACATGCCTGGGAATATATGTGCTGAGTACCGTCGATTTCGAGACACTTCGATTTTTGTCGCAAAAATGAATTCTCAGTGCCACTTTTTCAATGTTGTGGAGAAAATATTTGATTGCCTAATCGTTCATTTTTCGCGTTTGGCGGCATCTATACATGCCTGGGAATATATGTGCTGAGTACCGTCGATTTCGAGACACTTCGATTTTTGTCGCAAAAATGAATTCTCAGTGCCACTTTTTCAATGTTGTGGGGAAAATCTTTGTTTGCCTAATCGTTCATTTTTCGCGTTTGGCGGCATCTATACATGCCTGGGAATATATGTGCTGAGTACCGTCAATTTCGAGGCACTTCTATTTTTGTCATAAAAATGAATTCTCAGTGCCACTTTTTCAATATTGTGGGGAAAATCTTTGTTTGCCTAATCCTTCATTTTTCGCGTTTGGCGGCATCTATACATGCCTGGGAATATATGTGCTGAGTACCCTCGATTTCGAGACACTTCGATTTTTGTCGCAAAAATGAATTGTCAGTGCCACTTTTTCAATGTTGTGTAGAAAATCTTTGTTTGCCTAATCGTTCATTTTTAGCGTTTGGCGGCATCTATACATGCCTGGGAATATATGTGCCGAGTACCGTCGATTTCGAGACACTTCGATTTTTGTCGCAAAAATGAATTCTCAGTGCCACTTTTTCAATGTTGTGGAGAAAATCTTTGATTGCCTAATCGTTCATTTTTCGCGTTTGGCGGCATCTATACATGCCTGGGAATATATGTGCTGAGTACCGTCGATTTCGAGACACTTCGATTTTTGTCGCAAAAATGAATTCTCAGTGCCACTTTTTCAATGTTGTGGGGAAAATCTTTGTTTGCCTAATCGTTCATTTTTCGCGTTTGGCGGCATCTATACATGCCTGGGAATATGTGTGCCGAGTACCGTCGATTTCGAGACACTTCCATTTTTGTCGCAAAAATGAATTGTCAGTGCCACTTTTTCAATGTTGTGGAGAAAATCTTTGTTTGCCTAATCGTTCATTTTTCGCGTTTTGCGGCATCTATACATGCCTGGGAATATATGTGCTGAGCACCATCGATTTCGAGACACTTCGATTTTTGTCGCAAAAAGGAATCGTCAGTGCCACTTTTTCAATGTTGTGGAGAAAATCTTTGCCTAATCGTTCATTTTTCGCGTTTGCGGCATCTATGCAAGCCTGGGAATATACGTGCTGAGTACCGTCGTTTTCGAGACACTTCAATTTTTGTCGCAAAAATGAATTCTCAGTGCCACTTTTTCAATGTTGTGGAAAAAATCTTTGTTTGCCTAATCGTTCATTTTTAGCGTTTGGCGGGACCTATACATGCCTCGGAATATATGTGCTGAGTACCGTCGATTTCGAGACACTTCGATTTTTGTCGCAAAAATGAATTCTCAGTGCCACTTTTTCAATGTTGCGGGGAAAATCTTTGTTTGCCTAATCCTTCATTTTTCGCGTTCGGCGGCATCTATACATGCCTGGGAATATATGTGCTGAGTACCGTCGATTTCGAGACACTTCGATTTTTGTCGCAAAAATGAATTCTCAGTGCCACTTTTTCAATGTTGCGGAGAAAATCATTTGATTGCCTAATCGTTCATTTTTCGCGTTTGGCGGCATCTATGCATGCCTGGGAATATATGTGCTGAGTACCGTCGATTTCGAGACACTTCGATTTTTGTCGCAAAAATGAATTCTCAGTGCCACTTTTTCAATGTTGTGGGGAAAATCTTTGTTTGCCTAATCGTTCATTTTTCGCGTTTGGCGGCATCTATACATGCCTGGGAATATGTGTGCTGAGTACCGTCGATTTCGAGACACTTCGTTTTTTGTCGCAAAAATGAATTGTCAGTGCCACTTTTTCAATGTTGTGGAGAAAATCTTTGTTTGCCTAATCGTTCATTTTTCGCGTTTGGCGGCATCTATACATGCCTGGGAATATATCTGCTGAGTACCGTCAATTTCGAGACACTTCTATTTTTGTCATAAAAATGAATTCTCAGTGCCACTTTTTCAATATTGTGGGGAAAATCTTTGTTTGCCTAATCCTTCATTTTTCGCGTTTGGCGGCATCTATACATGCCTGGGAATATATGTGCTGAGTACCCTCGATTTCGAGACACTTCGATTTTTGTCGCAAAAATGAATTGTCAGTGCCACTTTTTCAATGTTGTGGAGAAAATCTTTGATTGCCTAATCGTTCATTTTTCGCGTTTGGCGGCATCTATACATGCCTGGGAATATATGTGCTGAGTACCGTCGATTTCGAGACACTTCGATTTTTGTCGCAAAAATGAATTCTCAGTGCCACTTTTTCAATGTTGTGGGGAAAATCTTTGTTTGCCTAATCGTTCATTTTTCGCGTTTGGCGGCATCTATACATGCCTGGGAATATGTGTGCTGAGTACCGTCGATTTCGAGACACTTCGTTTTTTGTCGCAAAAATGAATTGTCAGTGCCACTTCTTCAATAATGTGGAGAAAATCTTTGTTTGCCTAATCGTTCATTTTTCGCGTTTTGCGGCATCTATACATGCCTGGGAATATATGTGCTGAGTACCGTCGATTTCGAGACACTTCGATTTTTGTCGCAAAAATGAATTGTCAGTGCCACTTTTTCAATGTTGTGGAGAAAATCTTTGATAGCCTAATCGTTCATTTTTCGCGTTTGGCGGCATCTATACATGCCTGGGAATATGTGTGCTGAGTACCGTCGATTTCGAGACACTTCGTTTTTTGTCGCAAAAATGAATTGTCAGTGCCACTTTTTCAATGTTGTGGAGAAAATCTTTGTTTGCCTAATCGTTCATTTTTCGCGTTTGGCGGCATCTATACATGCCTGGGAATATATGTGCTGAGTACCATCGATTTCGAGACACTTCGATTTTTGTCTCAAAAATGAATTCTCAGTGCCACTTTTTCAATGTTGTGGAGAAAATCTTTGATTGCCTAATCGTTCATTTTTCGCGTTTGGCGGCATCTATACATGCCTGGGAATATATGTGCTGAGTACCGTCGATTTCGAGACACTTCGATTTTTGTCGCAAAAATGAATTCTCAGTGCCACTTTTTCAATGTTGTGGGGAAAATCTTTGTTTGCCTAATCGTTCATTTTTCGCGTTTGGCGGCATCTATACATGCCTGGGAATATGTGTGCCGAGTACCGTCGATTTCGAGACACTTCCATTTTTGTCGCAAAAATGAATTGTCAGTGCCACTTTTTCAATGTTGTGGAGAAAATCTTTGTTTGCCTAATCGTTCATTTTTCGCGTTTTGCGGCATCTATACATGCCTGGGAATATATGTGCTGAGCACCATCGATTTCGAGACACTTCGATTTTTGTCGCAAAAAGGAATCGTCAGTGCCACTTTTTCAATGTTGTGGAGAAAATCTTTGCCTAATCGTTCATTTTTCGCGTTTGCGGCATCTATGCAAGCCTGGGAATATACGTGCTGAGTACCGTCGTTTTCGAGACACTTCAATTTTTGTCGCAAAAATGAATTCTCAGTGCCACTTTTTCAATGTTGTGGAAAAAATCTTTGTTTGCCTAATCGTTCATTTTTAGCGTTTGGCGGGACCTATACATGCCTCGGAATATATGTGCTGAGTACCGTCGATTTCGAGACACTTCGATTTTTGTCGCAAAAATGAATTCTCAGTGCCACTTTTTCAATGTTGCGGGGAAAATCTTTGTTTGCCTAATCCTTCATTTTTCGCGTTCGGCGGCATCTATACATGCCTGGGAATATATGTGCTGAGTACCGTCGATTTCGAGACACTTCGATTTTTGTCGCAAAAATGAATTCTCAGTGCCACTTTTTCAATGTTGCGGAGAAAATCATTTGATTGCCTAATCGTTCATTTTTCGCGTTTGGCGGCATCTATGCATGCCTGGGAATATATGTGCTGAGTACCGTCGATTTCGAGACACTTCGATTTTTGTCGCAAAAATGAATTCTCAGTGCCACTTTTTCAATGTTGTGGGGAAAATCTTTGTTTGCCTAATCGTTCATTTTTCGCGTTTGGCGGCATCTATACATGCCTGGGAATATGTGTGCTGAGTACCGTCGATTTCGAGACACTTCGTTTTTTGTCGCAAAAATGAATTGTCAGTGCCACTTTTTCAATGTTGTGGAGAAAATCTTTGTTTGCCTAATCGTTCATTTTTCGCGTTTGGCGGCATCTATACATGCCTGGGAATATATGTGCTGAGTACCGTCAATTTCGAGACACTTCTATTTTTGTCATAAAAATGAATTCTCAGTGCCACTTTTTCAATATTGTGGGGAAAATCTTTGTTTGCCTAATCCTTCATTTTTCGCGTTTGGCGGCATCTATACATGCCTGGGAATATATGTGCTGAGTACCCTCGATTTCGAGACACTTCGATTTTTGTCGCAAAAATGAATTGTCAGTGCCACTTTTTCAATGTTGTGGAGAAAATCTTTGATTGCCTAATCGTTCATTTTTCGCGTTTGGCGGCATCTATACATGCCTGGGAATATATGTGCTGAGTACCGTCGATTTCGAGACACTTCGATTTTTGTCGCAAAAATGAATTCTCAGTGCCACTTTTTCAATGTTGTGGGGAAAATCTTTGTTTGCCTAATCGTTCATTTTTCGCGTTTGGCGGCATCTATACATGCCTGGGAATATGTGTGCTGAGTACCGTCGATTTCGAGACACTTCGTTTTTTGTCGCAAAAATGAATTGTCAGTGCCACTTCTTCAATAATGTGGAGAAAATCTTTGTTTGCCTAATCGTTCATTTTTCGCGTTTTGCGGCATCTATACATGCCTGGGAATATATGTGCTGAGTACCGTCGATTTCGAGACACTTCGATTTTTGTCGCAAAAATGAATTGTCAGTGCCACTTTTTCAATGTTGTGGAGAAAATCTTTGATAGCCTAATCGTTCATTTTTCGCGTTTGGCGGCATCTATACATGCCTGGGAATATATGTGCTGAGTACGGTCGATTTCGAGACACATCGATTTTTGTCGCAAAAATGAATTCTCAGTGCCACTTTTTCAATGTTGTGGAGAAAATCTTTGTTTGCCTAATCGTTCATTTTGCGCGTTTGGCGGCATCTATACATGCCTGGGAATATATGTGCTGAGTACCGTCGATTTCGAGAGACTTCGATTTTGGTCGCAAAAATGAATTCTCAGTGCCACTTTTTCAATGTTGCGGAGAAAATCATTTGATTGCCTAATCGTTCATTTTTCGCGTTTGGCGGCATCAATGCATGCCAGGGAATAAATCTGCTGAGTACCGCCGATTTCGAGACACTTCGATTTTTGTCGCAAAAATGAATTCTCAGTGCCACTTTTTCAATGTTGTGGGAAAAATCTTTGTCTGCCTATTCGTTCATTTTTCGCGTTTGGCGGGACCTATACATGCCTCGGAATATATGTGCTGAGTACCGTCGATTTCGAGACACTTCGATTTTTGTCGCAAAAATGAATTCTCAGTGCCACTTTTTCAATGTTGCGGGGAAAATCTTTGTTTGCCTAATCCTTCATTTTTCGCGTTCGGCGGCATCTATACATGCCTGGGAATATATGTGCTGAGTACCGTCGATTTCGAGACACTTCGATTTTTGTCGCAAAAATGAATTCTCAGTGCCACTTTTTCAATGTTGCGGAGAAAATCATTTGATTGCCTAATCGTTCATTTTTCGCGTTTGGCGGCATCTATGCATGCCTGGGAATATATGTGCCGAGTACCGTCGATTTCGAGACACTTCGATTTTTGTCGCAAAAATGAATTCTCAGTGCCACTTTTTCAATGTTGTGGGGAAAATCTTTGTTTGCCTAATCGTTCATTTTTCGCGTTTGGCGGCATCTATACATGCCTGGGAATATGTGTGCTGAGTACCGTCGATTTCGAGACACTTCGTTTTTTGTCGCAAAAATGAATTGTCAGTGCCACTTTTTCAATGTTGTGGAGAAAATCTTTGTTTGCCTAATCGTTCATTTTTCGCGTTTGGCGGCATCTATACATGCCTGGGAATATATGTGCTGAGTACCATCGATTTCGAGACACTTCGATTTTTGTCTCAAAAATGAATTCTCAGTGCCACTTTTTCAATGTTGTGGAGAAAATCTTTGATTGCCTAATCGTTCATTTTTCGCGTTTGGCGGCATCTATACATGCCTGGGAATATATGTGCCGAGTACCGTCGATTTCGAGACACTTCGATTTTTGTCGCAAAAATGAATTCTCAGTGCCACTTTTTCAATGTTGTGGGGAAAATCTTTGTTTGCCTAATCGTTCATTTTTCGCGTTTGGTGGCATCTATACATGCCTGGGAATATGTGTGCTGAGTACCGTCGATTTCGAGACACTTCGTTTTTTGTCGCAAAAATGAATTGTCAGTGCCACTTTTTCAATGTTGTGGAGAAAATCTTTGTTTGCCTAATCGTTCATTTTTCGCGTTTTGCGGCATCTATACATGCCTGGGAATATATGTGCTGAGTACCGTCGATTTCGAGACACTTCGATTTTTGTCGCAAAAATGAATTGTCAGTGCCACTTTTTCAATGTTGTGGAGAAAATCTTTGATAGCCTAATCGTTCATTTTTCGCGTTTGGCGGCATCTATACATGCCTGGGAATATATGTGCTGAGTACGGTCGATTTCGAGACACATCGATTTTTGTCGCAAAAATGAATTCTCAGTGCCACTTTTTCAATGTTGTGGAGAAAATCTTTGATTGCCTAATCGTTCATTTTTCGCGTTTGGCGGCATCTATACATGCCTGGGAATATATGTGCCGAGTACCGTCGATTTCGAGACACTTCGATTTTTGTCGCAAAAATGAATTCTCAGTGCCACTTTTTCAATGTTGTGGGGAAAATCTTTGTTTGCCTAATCGTTCATTTTTCGCGTTTGGTGGCATCTATACATGCCTGGGAATATGTGTGCTGAGTACCGTCGATTTCGAGACACTTCGTTTTTTGTCGCAAAAATGAATTGTCAGTGCCACTTTTTCAATGTTGTGGAGAAAATCTTTGTTTGCCTAATCGTTCATTTTTCGCGTTTTGCGGCATCTATACATGCCTGGGAATATATGTGCTGAGTACCGTCGATTTCGAGACACTTCGATTTTTGTCGCAAAAATGAATTGTCAGTGCCACTTTTTCAATGTTGTGGAGAAAATCTTTGATAGCCTAATCGTTCATTTTTCGCGTTTGGCGGCATCTATACATGCCTGGGAATATATGTGCTGAGTACGGTCGATTTCGAGACACATCGATTTTTGTCGCAAAAATGAATTCTCAGTGCCACTTTTTCAATGTTGTGGAGAAAATCTTTGTTTGCCTAATCGTTCATTTTGCGCGTTTGGCGGCATCTATACATGCCTGGGAATATATGTGCTGAGTACCGTCGATTTCGAGAGACTTCGATTTTGGTCGCAAAAATGAATTCTCAGTGCCACTTTTTCAATGTTGCGGAGAAAATCATTTGATTGCCTAATCGTTCATTTTTCGCGTTTGGCGGCATCAATGCATGCCAGGGAATAAATCTGCTGAGTACCGCCGATTTCGAGACACTTCGATTTTTGTCGCAAAAATGAATTCTCAGTGCCACTTTTTCAATGTTGTGGAAAAAATCTTTGTTTGCCTATTCGTTCATTTTTCGCGTTTGGCGGGACCTATACATGCCTCGGAATATATGTGCTGAGTACCGTCGATTTCGAGACACTTCGATTTTTGTCGCAAAAATGAATTCTCAGTGCCACTTTTTCAATGTTGCGGGGAAAATCTTTGTTTGCCTAATCCTTCATTTTTCGCGTTCGGCGGCATCTATACATGCCTGGGAATATGTGTGCTGAGTACCGTCGATTTCGAGACACTTCGTTTTTTGTCGCAAAAATGAATTGTCAGTGCCACTTTTTCAATGTTGTGGAGAAAATCTTTGTTTGCCTAATCGTTCATTTTTCGCGTTTGGCGGCATCTATACATGCCTGGGAATATATGTGCTGAGTACCGTCGATTTCGAGACACTTCGATTTTTGTCGCAAAAATGAATTGTCAGTGCCACTTTTTCAATGTTGTGGAGAAAATCTTTGATAGCCTAATCGTTCATTTTTCGCGTTTGGCGGCATCTATACATGCCTGGGAATATATGTGCTGAGTACGGTCGATTTCGAGACACATCGATTTTTGTCGCAAAAATGAATTCTCAGTGCCACTTTTTCAATGTTGTGGAGAAAATCTTTGTTTGCCTAATCGTTCATTTTGCGCGTTTGGCGGCATCTATACATGCCTGGGAATATATGTGCTGAGTACCGTCGATTTCGAGAGACTTCGATTTTGGTCGCAAAAATGAATTCTCAGTGCCACTTTTTCAATGTTGCGGAGAAAATCATTTGATTGCCTAATCGTTCATTTTTCGCGTTTGGCGGCATCAATGCATGCCAGGGAATAAATCTGCTGAGTACCGCCGATTTCGAGACACTTCGATTTTTGTCGCAAAAATGAATTCTCAGTGCCACTTTTTCAATGTTGTGGGAAAAATCTTTGTTTGCCTATTCGTTCATTTTTCGCGTTTGGCGGGACCTATACATGCCTCGGAATATATGTGCTGAGTACCGTCGATTTCGAGACACTTCGATTTTTGTCGCAAAAATGAATTCTCAGTGCCACTTTTTCAATGTTGCGGGGAAAATCTTTGTTTGCCTAATCCTTCATTTTTCGCGTTCGGCGGCATCTATACATGCCTGGGAATATGTGTGCTGAGTACCGTCGATTTCGAGACACTTCGTTTTTTGTCGCAAAAATGAATTGTCAGTGCCACTTTTTCAATGTTGTGGAGAAAATCTTTGTTTGCCTAATCGTTCATTTTTCGCGTTTTGCGGCATCTATACATGCCTGGGAATATATGTGCTGAGTACCGTCGATTTCGAGACACTTCGATTTTTGTCGCAAAAATGAATTGTCAGTGCCACTTTTTCAATGTTGTGGAGAAAATCTTTGATAGCCTAATCGTTCATTTTTCGCGTTTGGCGGCATCTATACATGCCTGGGAATATATGTGCTGAGTACGGTCGATTTCGAGACACATCGATTTTTGTCGCAAAAATGAATTCTCAGTGCCACTTTTTCAATGTTGTGGAGAAAATCTTTGTTTGCCTAATCGTTCATTTTGCGCGTTTGGCGGCATCTATACATGCCTGGGAATATATGTGCTGAGTACCGTCGATTTCGAGAGACTTCGATTTTGGTCGCAAAAATGAATTCTCAGTGCCACTTTTTCAATGTTGCGGAGAAAATCATTTGATTGCCTAATCGTTCATTTTTCGCGTTTGGCGGCATCAATGCATGCCAGGGAATAAATCTGCTGAGTACCGCCGATTTCGAGACACTTCGATTTTTGTCGCAAAAATGAATTCTCAGTGCCACTTTTTCAATGTTGTGGGAAAAATCTTTGTTTGCCTATTCGTTCATTTTTCGCGTTTGGCGGGACCTATACATGCCTCGGAATATATGTGCTGAGTACCGTCGATTTCGAGACACTTCGATTTTTGTCGCAAAAATGAATTCTCAGTGCCACTTTTTCAATGTTGCGGGGAAAATCTTTGTTTGCCTAATCCTTCATTTTTCGCGTTCGGCGGCATCTATACATGCCTGGGAATATATGTGCTGAGTACCGTCGATTTCGAGACACTTCGATTTTTGTCGCAAAAATGAATTCTCAGTGCCACTTTTTCAATGTTGCGGAGAAAATCATTTGATTGCCTAATCGTTCATTTTTCGCGTTTGGCGGCATCTATGCATGCCTGGGAATATATGTGCCGAGTACCGTCGATTTCGAGACACTTCGATTTTTGTCGCAAAAATGAATTCTCAGTGCCACTTTTTCAATGTTGTGGGGAAAATCTTTGTTTGCCTAATCGTTCATTTTTCGCGTTTGGCGGCATCTATACATGCCTGGGAATATGTGTGCTGAGTACCGTCGATTTCGAGACACTTCGTTTTTTGTCGCAAAAATGAATTGTCAGTGCCACTTTTTCAATGTTGTGGAGAAAATCTTTGTTTGCCTAATCGTTCATTTTTCGCGTTTGGCGGCATCTATACATGCCTGGGAATATATGTGCTGAGTACCATCGATTTCGAGACACTTCGATTTTTGTCTCAAAAATGAATTCTCAGTGCCACTTTTTCAATGTTGTGGAGAAAATCTTTGATTGCCTAATCGTTCATTTTTCGCGTTTGGCGGCATCTATACATGCCTGGGAATATATGTGCCGAGTACCGTCGATTTCGAGACACTTCGATTTTTGTCGCAAAAATGAATTCTCAGTGCCACTTTTTCAATGTTGTGGGGAAAATCTTTGTTTGCCTAATCGTTCATTTTTCGCGTTTGGTGGCATCTATACATGCCTGGGAATATGTGTGCTGAGTACCGTCGATTTCGAGACACTTCGTTTTTTGTCGCAAAAATGAATTGTCAGTGCCACTTTTTCAATGTTGTGGAGAAAGTCTTTGTTTGCCTAATCGTTCATTTTTCGCGTTTTGCGGCATCTATACATGCCTGGGAATATATGTGCTGAGTACCGTCGATTTCGAGACACTTCGATTTTTGTCGCAAAAATGAATTGTCAGTGCCACTTTTTCAATGTTGTGGAGAAAATCTTTGATAGCCTAATCGTTCATTTTTCGCGTTTGGCGGCATCTATACATGCCTGGGAATATATGTGCTGAGTACGGTCGATTTCGAGACACATCGATTTTTGTCGCAAAAATGAATTCTCAGTGCCACTTTTTCAATGTTGTGGAGAAAATCTTTGATTGCCTAATCGTTCATTTTTCGCGTTTGGCGGCATCTATACATGCCTGGGAATATATGTGCCGAGTACCGTCGATTTCGAGACACTTCGATTTTTGTCGCAAAAATGAATTCTCAGTGCCACTTTTTCAATGTTGTGGGGAAAATCTTTGTTTGCCTAATCGTTCATTTTTCGCGTTTGGTGGCATCTATACATGCCTGGGAATATGTGTGCTGAGTACCGTCGATTTCGAGACACTTCGTTTTTTGTCGCAAAAATGAATTGTCAGTGCCACTTTTTCAATGTTGTGGAGAAAATCTTTGTTTGCCTAATCGTTCATTTTTCGCGTTTTGCGGCATCTATACATGCCTGGGAATATATGTGCTGAGTACCGTCGATTTCAAGACACTTCGATTTTTGTCGCAAAAATGAATTGTCAGTGCCACTTTTTCAATGTTGTGGAGAAAATCTTTGATAGCCTAATCGTTCATTTTTCGCGTTTGGCGGCATCTATACATGCCTGGGAATATATGTGCTGAGTACGGTCTATTTCGAGACACATCGATTTTTGTCGCAAAAATGAATTCTCAGTGCCACTTTTTCAATGTTGTGGAGAAAATCTTTGTTTGCCTAATCGTTCATTTTGCGCGTTTGGCGGCATCTATACATGCCTGGGAATATATGTGCTGAGTACCGTCGATTTCGAGAGACTTCGATTTTGGTCGCAAAAATGAATTCTCAGTGCCACTTTTTCAATATTGCGGAGAAAATCATTTGATTGCCTAATCGTTCATTTTTCGCGTTTGGCGGCATCAATGCATGCCAGGGAATAAATCTGCTGAGTACCGCCGATTTCGAGACACTTCGATTTTTGTCGCAAAAATGAATTCTCAGTGCCACTTTTTCAATGTTGTGGAAAAAATCTTTGTTTGCCTATTCGTTCATTTTTCGCGTTTGGCGGGACCTATACATGCCTCGGAATATATGTGCTGAGTACCGTCGATTTCGAGACACTTCGATTTTTGTCGCAAAAATGAATTCTCAGTGCCACTTTTTCAATGTTGCGGGGAAAATCTTTGTTTGCCTAATCCTTCATTTTTCGCGTTCGGCGGCATCTATACATGCCTGGGAATATACGTGCTGAGTACCGTCGATTTCGAGACACTTAGATTTTTGTCGCAAAAATGAATTCTCAGTGCCACTTTTTCAATGTTGCGGAGAAAATCATTTGATTGCCTAATCGTTCATTTTTCGCGTTTGGCGGCATCTATGCATGCCTGGGCATATATCTGCTGAGTACCGACGATTTCGAGACACCTCGATTTTTGTCGCAAAAATGAATTCTCAGTGCCACTTTTTCAATGTTGTGGGGAAAATCTATGTTTGCCTATTCGTTCATTTTTCGCGTTTGGCGGGACCTATACATGCCTGGGAATATATGTGCTGAGTACCGTCGATTTCGAGACACTTCGATTTTTGTCGCAAAAATGAATTGTCAGTGCCACTTTTTCAATGTTGTGGGGAAAATCTTTGTTTGCCTAATCGTTCATTTTTCGCGTTTGGCGGCATCTATATATGCCTGGGAATATATGTGCTGAGTACCGTCGATTTCGAGACACTTCTATTTTTGTCATAAAAAAGAATTCTCAGTGCCACTTTTTCAATATTGTGGGGAAAATCTTTGTTTGCCTAATCGTTCATTTTTCGCGTTTGGCGGCATCTATACATGCCTGGGAATATATGTGCTGAGTACCCTCGATTTCGAGACACTTCTATATTTGTCGCAAAAATGAATTGTCAGTGCCACTTTTTCAATGTTGCGGAGAAAACCTTTGTTTGCCTAATCGTTCTTTTTTCGCGTTTGGCGGCATCTATACATACCTGGGAATATATGTGCTGAGCGCCATCGGTTTCGAGACGCTTCGATTTTTGTCGCAAAAATGAATTCTCAGTGCCACTTTTTCAATATTGTGGGGAAAATCTTTGTTTGCCTAATCGTTCAATTTTCGCGTTTGGCGGCATCTATACATGCCTGCGAATATATGTGCTGAGTACCGTCGATTTCGAGACACTTCGATTTTTGTCGCAAAAATGAATTCTCAGTGCCACTTTTTCAATGTTGTGGAGAAAATCTTTGTTTGCCTAATCGTTCATTTTGCGCGTTTGGCGGCATCTATACATGCCTGGGAATATATGTGCTGAGTACCGTCGATTTCGAGACACATCGATTTTTGTCGCAAAAATGAATTCTCAGTGCCACTTTTTCAATGTTGTGGAGAAAATCTTTGTTTGCCTAATCGTTCATTTTGCGCGTTTGGCGGCATCTATACATGCCTGGGAATATATGTGCTGAGTACCGTCGATTTCGAGAGACTTCGATTTTTGTCGCAAAAATGAATTCTCAGTGCCACTTTTTCAATGTTGTGGAGAAAATCTTTGATTGCCTAACCGTTCATTTTTCGCGTTTGGCGGCATCTATACATGCCTGGGAATATATGTGCTGAGTACCGTCGATTTTGAGACACTTCGATTTTTGTCGCAAAAATGAATTGTCAGTGCCACTTTTTCAATGTTGTGGAGAAAATCTTCGATTGCCTAATCGTTCATTTTTCGCGTTTGGCGGCATCTATACATGCCTGGGAATATATGTGCTGAGTACCGTCGATTTCGAGACACTTCGAATTTTGTCGCAAAAATGAATTCTCAGTGCCACTTTTTCAATGTTGCGGAGAAAATCATTTGATTGCCTAATCGTTCATTTTTCGCGTTTGGCGGCATCTATGCATGCCTGGGAATATATGTGCTGAGTACCGTCGATTTCGAGACACTTCGATTTTTGTCGCAAAAATGAATTCTCAGTGCCACTTTTTCAATGTTGTGGGGAAAATCTTTGTTTGCCTAATCGTTCATTTTTCGCGTTTGGCGGCATCTATACATGCCTGGGAATATGTGTGCTGAGTACCGTCGATTTCGAGACACTTCGTTTTTTGTCGCAAAAATGAATTGTCAGTGCCACTTTTTCAATGTTGTGGAGAAAATCTTTGTTTGCCTAATCGTTCATTTTTCGCGTTTGGCGGCATCTATACATGCCTGGGAATATATGTGCTGAGTACCGTCAATTTCGAGACACCTCTATTTTTGTCATAAAAATGAATTCTCAGTGCCACTTTTTCAATGTTGTGGAAAAAATCTTTGTTTGCCTAATCGTTCATTTTTAGCGTTTGGCGGCATCTATACATGCCTGGGAATATATGTGCTGAGTACCATCGATTTCGAGACACTTCGATTTTTGTCGCAAAAATGAATTCTCAGTGCCACTTTTTCAATGTTGTGGAGAAAATCTTTGATTGCCTGAACGTTCATTTTTCGCGTTTGGCGGCATCTATACATGCCTGGGAATATATGTGCCGAGTACCGTCGATTTCGAGACACTTCGATTTTTGTCGCAAAAATGAATTCTCAGTGCCACTTTTTCAATGTTGTGGGGAAAATCTTTGTTTGCCTAATCGTTCATTTTTCGCGTTTGGCGGCATCTATACATGCCTGGGAATATGTGTGCTGAGTACCGTCGATTTCGAGACACTTCGTTTTTTGTCGCAAAAATGAATTGTCAGTGCCACTTTTTCAATGTTGTGGAGAAAATCTTTGTTTGCCTAATCGTTCATTTTTCGCGTTTTGCGGCATCTATACATGCCTGGGAATATATGTGCTGAGTACCGTCGATTTCGAGACACTTCGATTTTTGTCGCAAAAATGAATTCTCAGTGCCACTTTTTCAATGTTGCGGAGAAAATCATTTGATTGCCTAATCGTTCATTTTTCGCGTTTGGCGGCATCAATGCATGCCAGGGAATATATGTGCTGAGTACCGTCGATTTCGAGACACTTCGATTTTTGTCGCAAAAATGAATTCTCAGTGCCACTTTTTCAATGTTGCGGGGAAAATCTTTGTTTGCCTAATCCTTCATTTTTCGCGTTCGGCGGCATCTATACATGCCTGGGAATATATGTGCTGAGTACCGTCGATTTCGAGACACTTCGATTTTTGTCGCAAAAATGAATTCTCAGTGCCACTTTTTCAATGTTGCGGAGAAAATCATTTGATTGCCTAATCGTTCATTTTTCGCGTTTGGCGGCATCTATGCATGCCTGGGCATATATCTGCTGAGTACCGACGATTTCGAGACACCTCGATTTTTGTCGCAAAAATGAATTCTCAGTGCCACTTTTTCAATGTTGTGGGGAAAATCTATGTTTGCCTATTCGTTCATTTTTCGCGTTTGGCGGGACCTATACATGCCTGGGAATATATGTGCTGAGTACCGTCGATTTCGAGACACTTCGATTTTTGTCGCAAAAATGAATTGTCAGTGCCACTTTTTCAATGTTGTGGGGAAAATCTTTGTTTGCCTAATCGTTCATTTTTCGCGTTTGGCGGCATCTATATATGCCTGGGAATATATGTGCTGAGTACCGTCGATTTCGAGACACGTCGATATTTGTCGCAAAAATGAATTGTCAGCGCCACTTTTTCAATGATGTGGAGAAAATCTTTGTTTGCCTAATCGTTCATTTTTCGCGTTTGGCGGCATCTATACATGCCTGGGAATATATGTGCTGAGTACCGTCGATTTCGAGACACTTCTATTTTTGTCATAAAAAAGAATTCTCAGTGCCACTTTTTCAATATTGTGGGGAAAATCTTTGTTTGCCTAATCGTTCATTTTTCGCGTTTGGCGGCATCTATACATGCCTGGGAATATATGTGCTGAGTACCCTCGATTTCGAGACACTTCTATATTTGTCGCAAAAATGAATTGTCAGTGCCACTTTTTCAATGTTGTGGAGAAAACCTTTGTTTGCCTAATCGTTCTTTTTTCGCGTTTGGCGGCATCTATACATACCTGGGAATATATGTGCTGAGCGCCATCGGTTTCGAGACGCTTCGATTTTTGTCGCAAAAATGAATTCTCAGTGCCACTTTTTCAATATTGTGGGGAAAATCTTTGTTTGCCTAATCGTTCAATTTTCGCGTTTGGCGGCATCTATACATGCCTGCGAATATATGTGCTGAGTACCGTCGATTTCGAGACACTTCGATTTTTGTCGCAAAAATGAATTCTCAGTGCCACTTTTTCAATGTTGTGGAGAAAATCTTTGTTTGCCTAATCGTTCATTTTGCGCGTTTGGCGGCATCTATACATGCCTGGGAATATATGTGCCGAGTACCGTCGATTTCGAGACACATCGATTTTTGTCGCAAAAATGAATTCTCAGTGCCACTTTTTCAATGTTGTGGAGAAAATCTTTGATTGCCTGAACGTTCATTTTTCGCGTTTGGCGGCATCTATACATGCCTGGGAATATATGTGCCGAGTACCGTCGATTTCGAGACACTTCGATTTTTGTCGCAAAAATGAATTCTCAGTGCCACTTTTTCAATGTTGTGGGGAAAATCTTTGTTTGCCTAATCGTTCATTTTTCGCGTTTGGCGGCATCTATACATGCCTGGGAATATGTGTGCTGAGTACCGTCGATTTCGAGACACTTCGTTTTTTGTCGCAAAAATGAATTGTCAGTGCCACTTTTTCAATGTTGTGGAGAAAATCTTTGTTTGCCTAATCGTTCATTTTTCGCGTTTTGCGGCATCTATACATGCCTGGGAATATATGTGCTGAGTACCGTCGATTTCGAGACACTTCGATTTTTGTCGCAAAAATGAATTCTCAGTGCCACTTTTTCAATGTTGCGGAGAAAATCATTTGATTGCCTAATCGTTCATTTTTCGCGTTTGGCGGCATCAATGCATGCCAGGGAATATATGTGCTGAGTACCGTCGATTTCGAGACACTTCGATTTTTGTCGCAAAAATGAATTCTCAGTGCCACTTTTTCAATGTTGCGGGGAAAATCTTTGTTTGCCTAATCCTTCATTTTTCGCGTTCGGCGGCATCTATACATGCCTGGGAATATATGTGCTGAGTACCGTCGATTTCGAGACACTTCGATTTTTGTCGCAAAAATGAATTCTCAGTGCCACTTTTTCAATGTTGCGGAGAAAATCATTTGATTGCCTAATCGTTCATTTTTCGCGTTTGGCGGCATCTATGCATGCCTGGGCATATATCTGCTGAGTACCGACGATTTCGAGACACCTCGATTTTTGTCGCAAAAATGAATTCTCAGTGCCACTTTTTCAATGTTGTGGGGAAAATCTATGTTTGCCTATTCGTTCATTTTTCGCGTTTGGCGGGACCTATACATGCCTGGGAATATATGTGCTGAGTACCGTCGATTTCGAGACACTTCGATTTTTGTCGCAAAAATGAATTGTCAGTGCCACTTTTTCAATGTTGTGGGGAAAATCTTTGTTTGCCTAATCGTTCATTTTTCGCGTTTGGCGGCATCTATATATGCCTGGGAATATATGTGCTGAGTACCGTCGATTTCGAGACACTTCGATATTTGTCGCAAAAATGAATTGTCAGTGCCACTTTTTCAATGATGTGGAGAAAATCTTTGTTTGCCTAATCGTTCATTTTTCGCGTTTGGCGGCATCTATACATGCCTGGGAATATATGTGCTGAGTACCGTCGATTTCGAGACACTTCTATTTTTGTCATAAAAAAGAATTCTCAGTGCCACTTTTTCAATATTGTGGGGAAAATCTTTGTTTGCCTAATCGTTCATTTTTCGCGTTTGGCGGCATCTATACATGCCTGGGAATATATGTGCCGAGTACCCTCGATTTCGAGACACTTCTATATTTGTCGCAAAAATGAATTGTCAGTGCCACTTTTTCAATGTTGTGGAGAAAACCTTTGTTTGCCTAATCGTTCTTTTTTCGCGTTTGGCGGCATCTATACATACCTGGGAATATATGTGCTGAGCGCCATCGGTTTCGAGACGCTTCGATTTTTGTCGCAAAAATGAATTCTCAGTGCCACTTTTTCAATATTGTGGGGAAAATCTTTGTTTGCCTAATCGTTCAATTTTCGCGTTTGGCGGCATCTATACATGCCTGCGAATATATGTGCTGAGTACCGTCGATTTCGAGACACTTCGATTTTTGTCGCAAAAATGAATTCTCAGTGCCACTTTTTCAATGTTGCGGAGAAAATCATTTGATTGCCTAATCGTTCATTTTTCGCGTTTGGCGGCATCTATGCATGCCTGGGCATATATCTGCTGAGTACCGACGATTTCGAGACACCTCGATTTTTGTCGCAAAAATGAATTCTCAGTGCCACTTTTTCAATGTTGTGGGGAAAATCTATGTTTGCCTATTCGTTCATTTTTCGCGTTTGGCGGGACCTATACATGCCTGGGAATATATGTGCTGAGTACCGTCGATTTCGAGACACTTCGATTTTTGTCGCAAAAATGAATTGTCAGTGCCACTTTTTCAATGTTGTGGGGAAAATCTTTGTTTGCCTAATCGTTCATTTTTCGCGTTTGGCGGCATCTATATATGCCTGGGAATATATGTGCTGAGTACCGTCGATTTCGAGACACTTCGATATTTGTCGCAAAAATGAATTGTCAGTGCCACTTTTTCAATGATGTGGAGAAAATCTTTGTTTGCCTAATCGTTCATTTTTCGCGTTTGGCGGCATCCATACATGCCTGGGAATATATGTGCTGAGTACCGTCGATTTCGAGACACTTCTATTTTTGTCATAAAAAAGAATTCTCAGTGCCACTTTTTCAATATTGTGGGGAAAATCTTTGTTTGCCTAATCGTTCATTTTTCGCGTTTGGCGGCATCTATACATGCCTGGGAATATATGTGCTGAGTACCCTCGATTTCGAGACACTTCTATATTTGTCGCAAAAATGAATTGTCAGTGCCACTTTTTCAATGTTGTGGAGAAAACCTTTGTTTGCCTAATCGTTCTTTTTTCGCGTTTGGCGGCATCTATACATACCTGGGAATATATGTGCTGAGCGCCATCGGTTTCGAGACGCTTCGATTTTTGTCGCAAAAATGAATTCTCAGTGCCACTTTTTCAATATTGTGGGGAAAATCTTTGTTTGCCTAATCGTTCAATTTTCGCGTTTGGCGGCATCTATACATGCCTGCGAATATATGTGCTGAGTACCGTCGATTTCGAGACACTTCGATTTTTGTCGCAAAAATGAATTCTCAGTGCCACTTTTTCAATGTTGTGGAGAAAATCTTTGTTTGCCTAATCGTTCATTTTGCGCGTTTGGCGGCATCTATACATGCCTGGGAATATATGTGCCGAGTACCGTCGATTTCGAGACACATCGATTTTTGTCGCAAAAATGAATTCTCAACTTTTTCAATGTTGCGGGGAAAATCTTTGTTTGCCTAATCCTTCATTTTTCGCGTTCGGCGGCATCTATACATGCCTGGGAATATATGTGCTGAGTACCGTCGATTTCGAGACACTTCGATTTTTGTCGCAAAAATGAATTCTCAGTGCCACTTTTTCAATGTTGCGGAGAAAATCATTTGATTGCCTAATCGTTCATTTTTCGCGTTTGGCGGCATCTATGCATGCCTGGGCATATATCTGCTGAGTACCGACGATTTCGAGACACCTCGATTTTTGTCGCAAAAATGAATTCTCAGTGCCACTTTTTCAATGTTGTGGGGAAAATCTATGTTTGCCTATTCGTTCATTTTTCGCGTTTGGCGGGACCTATACATGCCTGGGAATATATGTGCTGAGTACCGTCGATTTCGAGACACTTCGATTTTTGTCGCAAAAATGAATTGTCAGTGCCACTTTTTCAATGTTGTGGGGAAAATCTTTGTTTGCCTAATCGTTCATTTTTCGCGTTTGGCGGCATCTATATATGCCTGGGAATATATGTGCTGAGTACCGTCGATTTCGAGACACTTCGATATTTGTCGCAAAAATGAATTGTCAGTGCCACTTTTTCAATGATGTGGAGAAAATCTTTGTTTGCCTAATCGTTCATTTTTCGCGTTTGGCGGCATCTATACATGCCTGGGAATATATGTGCTGAGTACCGTCGATTTCGAGACACTTCTATTTTTGTCATAAAAAAGAATTCTCAGTGCCACTTTTTCAATATTGTGGGGAAAATCTTTGTTTGCCTAATCGTTCATTTTTCGCGTTTGGCGGCATCTATACATGCCTGGGAATATATGTGCTGAGTACCCTCGATTTCGAGACACTTCTATATTTGTCGCAAAAATGAATTGTCAGTGCCACTTTTTCAATGTTGTGGAGAAAACCTTTGTTTGCCTAATCGTTCTTTTTTCGCGTTTGGCGGCATCTATACATACCTGGGAATATATGTGCTGAACGCCATCGGTTTCGAGACGCTTCGATTTTTGTCGCAAAAATGAATTCTCAGTGCCACTTTTTCAATATTGTGGGGAAAATCTTTGTTTGCCTAATCGTTCAATTTTCGCGTTTGGCGGCATCTATACATGCCTGCGAATATATGTGCTGAGTACCGTCGATTTCGAGACACTTCGATTTTTGTCGCAAAAATGAATTCTCAGTGCCACTTTTTCAATGTTGTGGAGAAAATCTTTGTTTGCCTAATCGTTCATTTTGCGCGTTTGGCGGCATCCATACATGCCTGGGAATATATGTGCCGAGTACCGTCGATTTCGAGACACATCGATTTTTGTCGCAAAAATGAATTCTCAGTGCCACTTTTTCAATGTTGTGGAGAAAATCTTTGATTGCCTAACCGTTCATTTTTCGCGTTTGGCGGCATCTATACATGCCTGGGAGTATATGTGCTGAGTACCGTCGATTTTGAGACACTTCGATTTTTGTCGCAAAAATGAATTCTCAGTGCCACTTTTTCAATGTTGTGGAGAAAATCTTCGATTGCCTAATCGTTCATTTTTCGCGTTTGGCGGGATCTATACATGCCTGGGAATATATGTGCTGAGTACCGTCGATTTCGAGACACTTCGATTTTTGTCGCAAAAATGAATTCTCAGTGCCACTTTTTCAATGTTGCGGAGAAAATCATTTGATTGCCTAATCGTTCATTTTTCGCGTTTGGCGGCATCTATGCATGCCTGGGAATATATGTGCTGAGTACCGTCGATTTCGAGACACTTCGATTTTTGTCGCAAAAATGAATTCTCAGTGCCACTTTTTCAATGTTGTGGGGAAAATCTTTGTTTGCCTAATCGTTCATTTTTCGCGTTTGGCGGCATCTATACATGCCTGGGAATATGTGTGCTGAGTACCGTCGATTTCGAGACACTTCGTTTTTTGTCGCAAAAATGAATTGTCAGTGCCACTTTTTCAATGTTGTGGAGAAAATCTTTGTTTGCCTAATCGTTCATTTTTCGCGTTTGGCGGCATCTATACATGCCTGGGAATATATGTGCTGAGTACCGTCAATTTCGAGACACTTCTATTTTTGTCATAAAAATGAATTCTCAGTGCCACTTTTTCAATATTGTGGGGAAAATCTTTGTTTGCCTAATCCTTCATTTTTCGCGTTTGGCGGCATCTATACATGCCTGGGAATATATGTGCCGAGTACCGTCGATTTCGAGACACTTCGATTTTTGTCGCAAAAATGAATTCTCAGTGCCACTTTTTCAATGTTGTGGAGAAAGTCTTTGATTGCCTAATCGTTCATTTTTCGCGTTTGGCGGCATCTATACATGCCTGGGAATATATGTGCTGAGTACCGTCGATTTCGAGACACTTCGATTTTTGTCGCAAAAATGAATTCTCAGTGCCACTTTTTCAATGTTGTGGGGAAAATCTTTGTTTGCCTAATCGTTCATTTTTCGCGTTTGGCGGCATCTATACATGCCTGGGAATATGTGTGCCGAGTACCGTCGATTTCGAGACACTTCCATTTTTGTCGCAAAAATGAATATTCAGTGCCACTTTTTCAATGTTGTGGAGAAAATCTTTGCTTGCCTAATCGTTCATTTTTCGCGTTTTGCGGCATCTATACATGCCTGGGAATATATGTGCTGAGCACCATCGATTTCGAGACACTTCGATTTTTGTCGCAAAAAGGAATCGTCAGTGCCACTTTTTCAATGTTGTGGAGAAAATCTTTGCCTAATCGTTCATTTTTCGCGTTTGCGGCATCTATGCAAGCCTGGGAATATATGTGCTGAGTACCGTCGATTTCGAGACAGTTCAATTTTTGTCGCAAAAATGAATTCTCAGTGCCACTTTTTCAATGTTGTGGAAAAAATCTTTGTTTGCCTAATCGTTCATTTTTAGCGTTTGGCGGCATCTATACATGCCTGGGAATATATGTGCTGAGTACCATCGATTTCGAGACACTTCGATTTTTGTCGCAAAAATGAATTCTCAGTGCCACTTTTTCAATGTTGTGGAGAAAATCTTTAATTGCCTGAACGTTCATTTTTCGCGTTTGGCGGCATCTATACATGCCTGGGAATATATGTGCCGAGTACCGTCGATTTCGAGACACTTCGATTTTTGTCGCAAAAATGAATTCTCAGTGCCACTTTTTCAATGTTGTGGGGAAAATCTTTGTTTGCCTAATCGTTCATTTTTCGCGTTTGGCGGCATCTATACATGCCTGGGAATATGTGTGCTGAGTACCGTCGATTTCGAGACACTTCGTTTTTTGTCGCAAAAATGAATTGTCAGTGCCACTTTTTCAATGTTGTGGAGAAAATCTTTGTTTGCCTAATCGTTCATTTTTCGCGTTTTGCGGCATCTATACATGCCTGGGAATATATGTGCTGAGTACCGTCGATTTCGAGACACTTCGATTTTTGTCGCAAAAATGAATTCTCAGTGCCACTTTTTCAATGTTGCGGAGAAAATCATTTGATTGCCTAATCGTTCATTTTTCGCGTTTGGCGGCATCAATGCATGCCAGGGAATAAATCTGCTGAGTACCGCCGATTTCGAGACACTTCGATTTTCGTCGCAAAAATGAATTCTCAGTGCCACTTTTTCAATGTTGTGGGAAAAATCTTTGTTTGCCTATTCGTTCATTTTTCGCGTTTGGCGGGACCTATACATGCCTCGGAATATATGTGCTGAGTACCGTCGATTTCGAGACACTTCGATTTTTGTCGCAAAAATGAATTCTCAGTGCCACTTTTTCAATGTTGCGGGGAAAATCTATGTTTGCCTAATCCTTCATTTTTCGCGTTCGGCGGCATCTATACATGCCTGGGAATATATGTGCTGAGTACCGTCGATTTCGAGACACTTCGATTTTTGTCGCAAAAATGAATTCTCAGTGCCACTTTTTCAATGTTGCGGAGAAAATCATTTGATTGCCTAATCGTTCATTTTTCGCGTTTGGCGGCATCTATGCATGCCTGGGCATATATCTGCTGAGTACCGACGATTTCGAGACACCTCGATTTTTGTCGCAAAAATGAATTCTCAGTGCCACTTTTTCAATGTTGTGGGGAAAATCTATGTTTGCCTATTCGTTCATTTTTCGCGTTTGGCGGGACCTATACATGCCTGGGAATATATGTGCTGAGTACCGTCGATTTCGAGACACTTCGATTTTTGTCGCAAAAATGAATTGTCAGTGCCACTTTTTCAATATTGTGGGGAAAATCTTTGTTTGCCTAATCGTTCATTTTTCGCGTTTGGCGGCATCTATATATGCCTGGGAATATATGTGCTGAGTACCGTCGATTTCGAGACACTTCGATATTTGTCGCAAAAATGAATTGTCAGTGCCACTTTTTCAATGATGTGGAGAAAATCTTTGTTTGCCTAATCGTTCATTTTTCGCGTTTGGCGGCATCTATACATGCCTGGGAATATATGTGCTGAGTACCGTCGATTTCGAGACACTTCTATTTTTGTCATAAAAAAGAATTCTCAGTGCCACTTTTTCAATATTGTGGGGAAAATCTTTGTTTGCCTAATCGTTCATTTTTCGCGTTTGGCGGCATCTATACATGCCTGGGAATATATGTACTGAGTACCCTCGATTTCGAGACACTTCTATATTTGTCGCAAAAATGAATTGTCAGTGCCACTTTTTCAATGTTGTGGAGAAAACCTTTGTTTGCCTAATCGTTCTTTTTTCGCGTTTGGCGGCATCTATACATACCTGGGAATATATGTGCTGAGCGCCATCGGTTTCGAGACGCTTCGATTTTTGTCGCAAAAATGAATTCTCAGTGCCACTTTTTCAATATTGTGGGGAAAATCTTTGTTTGCCTAATCGTTCAATTTTCGCGTTTGGCGGCATCTATACATGCCTGCGAATATATGTGCTGAGTACCGTCGATTTCGAGACACTTCGATTTTTGTCGCAAAAATGAATTCTCAGTGCCACTTTTTCAATGTTGTGGAGAAAATCTTTGTTTGCCTAATCGTTCATTTTGCGCGTTTGGCGGCATCTATACATGCCTGGGAATATATGTGCTGAGTACCGTCGATTTCGAGACACATCGATTTTTGTCGCAAAAATGAATTCTCAGTGCCACTTTTTCAATGTTGTGGAGAAAATCTTTGTTTGCCTAATCGTTCATTTTGCGCGTTTGGCGGCATCTATACATGCCTGGGAATATATGTGCTGAGTACCGTCGATTTCGAGAGACTTCGATTTTTGTCGCAAAAATGAATTCTCAGTGCCACTTTTTCAATGTTGTGGAGAAAATCTTTGATTGCCTAACCGTTCATTTTTCGCGTTTGGCGGTATCTATACATGCCTGGGAATATATGTGCTGAGTACCGTCGATTTTGAGACACTTCGATTTTTGTCGCAAAAATGAATTCTCAGTGCCACTTTTTCAATGTTGTGGAGAAAATCTTCGATTGCCTAATCGTTCATTTTTCGCGTTTGGGGGCATCTATACATGCCTGGGAATATATGTGCTGAGTACCGTCGATTTCGAGACACTTCGATTTTGGTCGCAAAAATGAATTCTCAGTGCCACTTTTTCAATGTTGCGGAGAAAATCTTTGATTGCCTAACCGTTCATTTTTCGCGTTTGGCGGCATCTATACATGCCTGGGAATATATGTGCTGAGTACCGTCGATTTCGAGACACTTCGATTTTTGTCGCAAAAATGAATTCTCAGTGCCACTTTTTCAATGTTGTGGAGAAAATCTTCGATTGCCTAATCGTTCATTTTTCGCGTTTGGCGGCATCTATACATGCCTGGGAATATATGTGCTGAGTACCGTCGATTTCGAGACACTTCGATTTTGGTCGCAAAAATGAATTCTCAGTGCCACTTTTTCAATGTTGTGGAGAAAATCTTTGTTTGCCTAATCGTTCATTTTGCGCGTTTGGCGGCATCTATACATGCCTGGGAATATATGTGCTGAGTACCGTCGATTTCGAGAGACTTCGATTTTTGTCGCAAAAATGAATTCTCAGTGCCACTTTTTCAATGTTGCGGAGAAAATCATTTGATTGCCTAATCGTTCATTTTTCGCGTTTGGCGGCATCTATGCATGCCTGGGCATATATCTGCTGAGTACCGACGATTTCGAGACACCTCGATTTTTGTCGCAAAAATGAATTCTCAGTGCCACTTTTTCAATGTTGTGGAGAAAATCTTCGATTGCCTAATCGTTCATTTTTCGCGTTTGGCGGCACCTATACATGCGTGGGAATATATGTGCTGAGTACCGTCGATTTCGAGACACTTCGATTTTGGTCGCAAAAATGAATTCTCAGTGCCACTTTTTCAATGTTGCGGAGAAAATCATTTGATTGCCTAATCGTTCATTTTTCGCGTTTGGCGGCATCAATGCATGCCAGGGAATAAATCTGCTGAGTACCGCCGATTTCGAGACACTTCGATTTTTTTCGCAAAAATGAATTCTCAGTGCCACTTTTTCAATGTTGTGGGAAAAATCTTTGTTTGCCTATTCGTTCATTTTTCGCGTTTGGCGGGACCTATACATGCCACGGAATATATGTGCCGAGTACCGTCGATTTCGAGACACTTCGATTTTTGTCGCAAAAATGAATTCTCAGTGCCACTTTTTCAATGTTGCGGGGAAAATCTTTGTTTGCCTAATCCTTCATTTTTCGCGTTCGGCGGCATCTATACATGCCTGGGAATATATGTGCTGAGTACCGTCGATTTCGAGACACTTCGATTTTTGTCACAAAAATGAATTCTCAGTGCCACTTTTTCAATGTTGCGGAGAAAATCATTTGATTGCCTAATCGTTCATTTTTCGCGTTTGGCGGCATCTATGCATGCCTGGGCATATATCTGCTGAGTACCGACGATTTCGAGACACCTCGATTTTTGTCGCAAAAATGAATTCTCAGTGCCACTTTTTCAATGTTGTGGAGAAAATCTTTGTTTGCCTAATCGTTCATTTTGCGCGTTTGGCGGCATCTATACATGCCTGGGAATATATGTGCTGAGTACCGTCGATTTCGAGAGACTTCGATTTTTGTCGCAAAAATGAATTCTAAGTGCCACTTTTTCAATGTTGTGGAGAAAATCTTTGATTGCCTAACCGTTCATTTTTCGCGTTTGGCGGCATCTATACATGCCTGGGAATATATGTGCTGAGTACCGTCGATTTCGAGACACTCGATTTTTGTCGCAAAAATGAATTCTCAGTGCCACTTTTTCAATGTTGTGGAGAAAATCTTCGATTGCCTAATCGTTCATTTTTCGCGTTTGGCGGCATCTATACATGCCTGGGAATATATGTGCCGAGTACCGTCGATTTCGAGACACTTCGATTTTGGTCGCAAAAATGAATTCTCAGTGCCACTTTTTCAATGTTGCGGAGAAAATCATTTGATTGCCTAATCGTTCATTTTTCGCGTTTGGCGGCATCAATGCATGCCAGGGAATAAATCTGCTGAGTACCGCCGATTTCGAGACACTTCGATTTTTGTCGCAAAAATGAATTCTCAGTGCCACTTTTTCAATGTTGTGGGAAAAATCTTTGTTTGCCTATTCGTTCATTTTTCGCGTTTGGCGGGACCTATACATGCCTCGGAATATATGTGCTGAGTACCGTCGATTTCGAGACACTTCGATTTTTGTCGCAAAAATGAATTCTCAGTGCCACTTTTTCAATGTTGCGGGGAAAATCTTTGTTTGCCTAATCCTTCATTTTTCGCGTTCGGCGGCATCTATACATGCCTGGGAATATATGTGCTGAGTACCGTCGATTTCGAGACACTTCGATTTTTTTCGCAAAAATGAATTCTCAGTGCCACTTTTTCAATGTTGCGGAGAAAATCATTTGATTGCCTAATCGTTCATTTTTCGCGTTTGGCGGCATCTATGCATGCCTGGGCATATATCTGCTGAGTACCGACGATTTCGAGACACCTCGATTTTTGTCGCAACAATGGATTCTCAGTGCCACTTTTTCAATGTTGTGGGGAAAATCTATGTTTGCCTATTCGTTCATTTTTCGCGTTTGGCGGGACCTATACATGCCTGGGAATATATGTGCTGAGCACCATCGATTTCGAGACACTTCGATTTTTGTCGCAAAAATGAATTGTCAGTGCCACTTTTTCAATGTTGTGGAGAAAACCTTTGTTTGCCTAATCGTTCTTTTTTCGCGTTTGGCGCCATCTATACATGCCTGGGAATATATGTGCTGAGTACCGTCGATTTCGAGACACTTCGATTTTTGTCGCAAAAATGAATTGTCAGTGCCACTTTTTCAATGTTGTGGGGAAAATCTTTGTTTGCCTAATCGTTCATTTTTCGCGTTTGGCGGCATCTATACATGCCGGGGATTATATGTGCTGAGTACCGTCGATTTCGAGACACTTCGATTTTTGTCGCAAAAATGAATTGTCACTGCCACTTTTTCAATGTTGTGGAGAAAACCTTTGTTTGCCTAATCGTTCTTTTTTCGCGTTTGGCGCCATCTATACATGCCTGGGAATATATGTGCTGAGTACCGTCGATTTCGAGACACTTCGATTTTTGTCGCAAAAATGAATTGTCAGTGCCACTATTTCAATGTTGTGGGGAAAATCTTTGTTTGCCTAATCGTTCATTTTTCGCGTTTGGCGGCATCTATATATGCCTGGGAATATATGTGCTGAGTACCGTCGATTTCGAGACACTTCGATATTTTTCGCAAAAATGAATTGTCAGTGCCACTTTTTCAATGATGTGGAGAAAATCTTTGTTTGCCTAATCGTTCATTTTTCGCGTTTGGCGGCATCTATACATGCCTGGGAATATATGTGCTGAGTACCGTCGATTTCGAGACACTTCTATTTTTGTCATAAAAAAGAATTCTCAGTGCCACTTTTTCAATATTGTGGGGAAAATCTTTGTTTGCCTAATCGTTCATTTTTCGCGTTTGGCGGCATCTATACATGCCTGCGAATATATGTGCTGAGTACCGTCGATTTCGAGACACTTCGATTTTTGTCGCAAAAATGAATTCTCAGTGCCACTTTTTCAATGTTGCGGGGAAAATCTTTGTTTGCCTAATCCTTCATTTTTCGCGTTCGGCGGCATCTATACATGCCTGGGAATATATGTGCTGAGTACCGTCGATTTCGAGACACTTCGATTTTTGTCGCAAAAATGAATTCTCAGTGCCACTTTTTCAATGTTGCGGAGAAAATCATTTGATTGCCTAATCGTTCATTTTTCGCGTTTGGCGGCATCTATGCATGCCTGGGCATATATCTGCTGAGTACCGACGATTTCGAGACACCTCGATTTTTGTCGCAAAAATGAATTCTCAGTGCCACTTTTTCAATGTTGTGGGGAAAATCTATGTTTGCCTATTCGTTCATTTTTCGCGTTTGGCGGGACCTATACATGCCTGGGAATATATGTGCTGAGTACCGTCGATTTCGAGACACTTCGATTTTTGTCGCAAAAATGAATTGTCAGTGCCACTTTTTCAATATTGTGGGGAAAATCTTTGTTTGCCTAATCGTTCATTTTTCGCGTTTGGCGGCATCTATATATGCCTGGGAATATATGTGCTGAGTACCGTCGATTTCGAGACACTTCGATATTTGTCGCAAAAATGAATTGTCAGTGCCACTTTTTCAATGATGTGGAGAAAATCTTTGTTTGCCTAATCGTTCATTTTTCGCGTTTGGCGGCATCTATACATGCCTGGGAATATATGTGCTGAGTACCGTCGATTTCGAGACACTTCTATTTTTGTCATAAAAAAGAATTCTCAGTGCCACTTTTTCAATATTGTGGGGAAAATCTTTGTTTGCCTAATCGTTCATTTTTCGCGTTTGGCGGCATCTATACATGCCTGGGAATATAATCTGTCTCGCGTGTGTATTTCGAGACACTTCTATATTTGTCGCAAAAATGAATTGTCAGTGCCACTTTTTCAATGTTGTGGAGAAAACCTTTGTTTGCCTAATCGTTCTTTTTTCGCGTTTGGCGGCATCTATACATACCTGGGAATATATGTGCTGAGCGCCATCGGTTTCGAGACGCTTCGATTTTTGTCGCAAAAATGAATTCTCAGTGCCACTTTTTCAATATTGTGGGGAAAATCTTTGTTTGCCTAATCGTTCAATTTTCGCGTTTGGCGGCATCTATACATGCCTGCGAATATATGTGCTGAGTACCGTCGATTTCGAGACACTTCGATTTTTGTCGCAAAAATGAATTCTCAGTGCCACTTTTTCAATGTTGTGGAGAAAATCTTTGTTTGCCTAATCGTTCATTTTGCGCGTTTGGCGGCATCTATACATGCCTGGGAATATATGTGCTGAGTACCGTCGATTTCGAGACACATCGATTTTTGTCGCAAAAATGAATTCTCAGTGCCACTTTTTCAATGTTGTGGAGAAAATCTTTGTTTGCCTAATCGTTCAATTTTGCGCGTTTGGCGGCATCTATACATGCCTGGGAATATATGTGCTGAGTACCGTCGATTTCGAGAGACTTCGATTTTTGTCGCAAAAATGAATTCTCAGTGCCACTTTTTCAATGTTGTGGAGAAAATCTTTGATTGCCTAACCGTTCATTTTTCGCGTTTGGCGGTATCTATACATGCCTGGGAATATATGTGCTGAGTACCGTCGATTTTGAGACACTTCGATTTTTGTCGCAAAAATGAATTCTCAGTGCCACTTTTTCAATGTTGTGGAGAAAATCTTCGATTGCCTAATCGTTCATTTTTCGCGTTTGGGGGCATCTATACATGCCTGGGAATATATGTGCTGAGTACCGTCGATTTCGAGACACTTCGATTTTGGTCGCAAAAATGAATTCTCAGTGCCACTTTTTCAATGTTGCGGAGAAAATCTTTGATTGCCTAACCGTTCATTTTTCGCGTTTGGCGGCATCTATACATGCCTGGGAATATATGTGCTGAGTACCGTCGATTTCGAGACACTTCGATTTTTGTCGCAAAAATGAATTCTCAGTGCCACTTTTTCAATGTTGTGGAGAAAATCTTCGATTGCCTAATCGTTCATTTTTCGCGTTTGGCGGCATCTATACATGCCTGGGAATATATGATCTGTCTCGCGTGTGTTCGAGACACTTCGATTTTGGTCGCAAAAATGAATTCTCAGTGCCACTTTTTCAATGTTGTGGAGAAAATCTTTGTTTGCCTAATCGTTCATTTTGCGCGTTTGGCGGCATCTATACATGCCTGGGAATATATGTGCTGAGTACCGTCGATTTCGAGAGACTTCGATTTTTGTCGCAAAAATGAATTCTCAGTGCCACTTTTTCAATGTTGCGGAGAAAATCATTTGATTGCCTAATCGTTCATTTTTCGCGTTTGGCGGCATCTATGCATGCCTGGGCATATATCTGCTGAGTACCGACGATTTCGAGACACCTCGATTTTTGTCGCAAAAATGAATTCTCAGTGCCACTTTTTCAATGTTGTGGAGAAAATCTTCGATTGCCTAATCGTTCATTTTTCGCGTTTGGCGGCACCTATACATGCGTGGGAATATATGTGCTGAGTACCGTCGATTTCGAGACACTTCGATTTTGGTCGCAAAAATGAATTCTCAGTGCCACTTTTTCAATGTTGCGGAGAAAATCATTTGATTGCCTAATCGTTCATTTTTCGCGTTTGGCGGCATCAATGCATGCCAGGGAATAAATCTGCTGAGTACCGCCGATTTCGAGACACTTCGATTTTTTTCGCAAAAATGAATTCTCAGTGCCACTTTTTCAATGTTGTGGGAAAAATCTTTGTTTGCCTATTCGTTCATTTTTCGCGTTTGGCGGGACCTATACATGCCACGGAATATATGTGCCGAGTACCGTCGATTTCGAGACACTTCGATTTTTGTCGCAAAAATGAATTCTCAGTGCCACTTTTTCAATGTTGCGGGGAAAATCTTTGTTTGCCTAATCCTTCATTTTTCGCGTTCGGCGGCATCTATACATGCCTGGGAATATATGTGCTGAGTACCGTCGATTTCGAGACACTTCGATTTTTGTCACAAAAATGAATTCTCAGTGCCACTTTTTCAATGTTGCGGAGAAAATCATTTGATTGCCTAATCGTTCATTTTTCGCGTTTGGCGGCATCTATGCATGCCTGGGCATATATCTGCTGAGTACCGACGATTTCGAGACACCTCGATTTTTGTCGCAAAAATGAATTCTCAGTGCCACTTTTTCAATGTTGTGGAGAAAATCTTTGTTTGCCTAATCGTTCATTTTGCGCGTTTGGCGGCATCTATACATGCCTGGGAATATATGTGCTGAGTACCGTCGATTTCGAGAGACTTCGATTTTTGTCGCAAAAATGAATTCTAAGTGCCACTTTTTCAATGTTGTGGAGAAAATCTTTGATTGCCTAACCGTTCATTTTTCGCGTTTGGCGGCATCTATACATGCCTGGGAATATATGTGCTGAGTACCGTCGATTTCGAGACACTCGATTTTTGTCGCAAAAATGAATTCTCAGTGCCACTTTTTCAATGTTGTGGAGAAAATCTTCGATTGCCTAATCGTTCATTTTTCGCGTTTGGCGGCATCTATACATGCCTGGGAATATATGTGCCGAGTACCGTCGATTTCGAGACACTTCGATTTTGGTCGCAAAAATGAATTCTCAGTGCCACTTTTTCAATGTTGCGGAGAAAATCATTTGATTGCCTAATCGTTCATTTTTCGCGTTTGGCGGCATCAATGCATGCCAGGGAATAAATCTGCTGAGTACCGCCGATTTCGAGACACTTCGATTTTTGTCGCAAAAATGAATTCTCAGTGCCACTTTTTCAATGTTGTGGGAAAAATCTTTGTTTGCCTATTCGTTCATTTTTCGCGTTTGGCGGGACCTATACATGCCTCGGAATATATGTGCTGAGTACCGTCGATTTCGAGACACTTCGATTTTTGTCGCAAAAATGAATTCTCAGTGCCACTTTTTCAATGTTGCGGGGAAAATCTTTGTTTGCCTAATCCTTCATTTTTCGCGTTCGGCGGCATCTATACATGCCTGGGAATATATGTGCTGAGTACCGTCGATTTCGAGACACTTCGATTTTTTTCGCAAAAATGAATTCTCAGTGCCACTTTTTCAATGTTGCGGAGAAAATCATTTGATTGCCTAATCGTTCATTTTTCGCGTTTGGCGGCATCTATGCATGCCTGGGCATATATCTGCTGAGTACCGACGATTTCGAGACACCTCGATTTTTGTCGCAACAATGGATTCTCAGTGCCACTTTTTCAATGTTGTGGGGAAAATCTATGTTTGCCTATTCGTTCATTTTTCGCGTTTGGCGGGACCTATACATGCCTGGGAATATATGTGCTGAGCACCATCGATTTCGAGACACTTCGATTTTTGTCGCAAAAATGAATTGTCAGTGCCACTTTTTCAATGTTGTGGAGAAAACCTTTGTTTGCCTAATCGTTCTTTTTTCGCGTTTGGCGCCATCTATACATGCCTGGGAATATATGTGCTGAGTACCGTCGATTTCGAGACACTTCGATTTTTGTCGCAAAAATGAATTGTCAGTGCCACTTTTTCAATGTTGTGGGGAAAATCTTTGTTTGCCTAATCGTTCATTTTTCGCGTTTGGCGGCATCTATACATGCCGGGGATTATATGTGCTGAGTACCGTCGATTTCGAGACACTTCGATTTTTGTCGCAAAAATGAATTGTCACTGCCACTTTTTCAATGTTGTGGAGAAAACCTTTGTTTGCCTAATCGTTCTTTTTTCGCGTTTGGCGCCATCTATACATGCCTGGGAATATATGTGCTGAGTACCGTCGATTTCGAGACACTTCGATTTTTGTCGCAAAAATGAATTGTCAGTGCCACTATTTCAATGTTGTGGGGAAAATCTTTGTTTGCCTAATCGTTCATTTTTCGCGTTTGGCGGCATCTATATATGCCTGGGAATATATGTGCTGAGTACCGTCGATTTCGAGACACTTCGATATTTTTCGCAAAAATGAATTGTCAGTGCCACTTTTTCAATGATGTGGAGAAAATCTTTGTTTGCCTAATCGTTCATTTTTCGCGTTTGGCGGCATCTATACATGCCTGGGAATATATGTGCTGAGTACCGTCGATTTCGAGACACTTCTATTTTTGTCATAAAAAAGAATTCTCAGTGCCACTTTTTCAATATTGTGGGGAAAATCTTTGTTTGCCTAATCGTTCATTTTTCGCGTTTGGCGGCATCTATACATGCCTGCGAATATATGTGCTGAGTACCGTCGATTTCGAGACACTTCGATTTTTGTCGCAAAAATGAATTCTCAGTGCCACTTTTTCAATGTTGCGGGGAAAATCTTTGTTTGCCTAATCCTTCATTTTTCGCGTTCGGCGGCATCTATACATGCCTGGGAATATATGTGCTGAGTACCGTCGATTTCGAGACACTTCGATTTTTGTCGCAAAAATGAATTCTCAGTGCCACTTTTTCAATGTTGCGGAGAAAATCATTTGATTGCCTAATCGTTCATTTTTCGCGTTTGGCGGCATCTATGCATGCCTGGGCATATATCTGCTGAGTACCGACGATTTCGAGACACCTCGATTTTTGTCGCAAAAATGAATTCTCAGTGCCACTTTTTCAATGTTGTGGGGAAAATCTATGTTTGCCTATTCGTTCATTTTTCGCGTTTGGCGGGACCTATACATGCCTGGGAATATATGTGCTGAGCACCATCGATTTCGAGACACTTCGATTTTTGTCGCAAAAATGAATTGTCAGTGCCACTTTTTCAATGTTGTGGAGAAAATCTTTGTTTGCCTAATCGTTCATTTTTCGCGTTTGGCGGCATCTATATATGCCGGGGATTATATGTGCTGAGTACCGTCGATTTCGAGACACTTCGATTTTTGTCGCAAAAATGAATTGTCAGTGCCACTTTTGCAATGTTGTGGAGAAAACCTTTGTTTGCCTAATCGTTCTTTTTTCGCGTTTGGCGCCATCTATACATGCCTGGGAATATATGTGCTGAGTACCGTCGATTTCGAGACACTTCGATTTTTGTCGCAAAAATGAAGTGTCAGTGCCACTTTTTCAATGTTGTGGGGAAAATCTTTGTTTGCCTAATCGTTCATTTTTCGCGTTTGGCGGCATCTATATATGCCTGGGAATATATGTGCTGAGTACCGTCGATTTCGAGACACTTCGATATTTGTCGCAAAAATGAATTGTCAGTGCCACTTTTTCAATGATGTGGAGAAAATCTTTGTTTGCCTAATCGTTCATTTTTCGCGTTTGGCGGCATCTATACATGCCTGGGAATATATGTGCTGAGTACCGTCGATTTCGAGACACTTCTATTTTTGTCATAAAAAAGAATTCTCAGTGCCGCTTTTTCAATATTGTGGGGAAAATCTTTGTTTGCCTAATCGTTCATTTTTCGCGTTTGGCGGCATCTATACATGCCTGGGAATATATGTGCTGAGTACCGTCGATTTCGAGACACTTCTATATTTGTCGCAAAAATGAATTGTCAGTGCCACTTTTTCAATGTTGTGGAGAAAACCTTTGTTTGCCTAATCGTTCTTTTTTCGCGTTTGGCGGCATCTATACATACCTGGGAATATATATGCTGAGCGCCATCGATTTCGAGACGCTTCGATTTTTGTCGCAAAAATGAATTCTCAGTGCCACTTTTTCAATATTGTGGGGAAAATCTTTGTTTGCCTAATCGTTCAATTTTCGCGTTTGGCGGCATCTATACATGCCTGCGAATATATGTGCTGAGTACCGTCGATTTCAAGACACTTCGATTTTTGTCGCAAAAATGAATTCTCAGTGCCACTTTTTCAATGTTGTGGGGAAAATCTTTGTTTGCCTAATCGTTCATTTTTCGCGTTTGGCGGCATCTATACATGCCTGGGAATATGTGTGCTGAGTACCGTCGATTTTGAGACACTTCGATTTTTGTCGCAAAAATGAATTCTCAGTGCCACTTTTTCAATGTTGTGGAGAAAATCTTTGATTGCCTAATCGTTCATTTTTCGCGTTTGGCGGCATCTATACATGCCTGGGAATATACGTGCTGAGTACCGTCGATTTCGAGAGACTTCGATTTTTGTCGCAAAAATGAATTCTCAGTACCACTTTTTCAATGTTGTGGAGAAAATCTTTGATTGCCTAACCGTTCATTTTTCGCGTTTGGCGGCATCTATACATGCCTGGGAATATATGTGCTGAGTACCGTCGATTTCGAGACACTTCGATTTTTGTCGCAAAAATGAATTCTCAGTGCCACTTTTTCAATGTTGCGGAGAAAATCATTTGATTGCCTAATCGTTCATTTTTCGCGTTTGGCGGCATCTATGCATGCCAGGGAATAAATCTGCTGAGTACCGCCGATTTCGAGACACTTCGATTTTTGTCGCAAAAATGAATTGTCAGTGCCACTTTTTCAATGTTGTGGAGAAAATCTTTGTTTGCCTAATCGTTCATTTTTCGCGTTTTGCGGCATCTATACATGCCTGGGAATATATGTGCTGAGCACCATCGATTTCGAGACACTTCGATTTTTGTCGCAAAAAGGAATCGTCAGTGCCACTTTTTCAATGTTGTGGAGAAAATCTTTGTTTGCCTAATCGTTCATTTTTCGCGTTTGGCGGCATCTATATATGCCGGGGATTATATGTGCTGAGTACCGTCGATTTCGAGACACTTCGATTTTTGTCGCAAAAATGAATTGTCAGTGCCACTTTTGCAATGTTGTGGAGAAAACCTTTGTTTGCCTAATCGTTCTTTTTTCGCGTTTGGCGCCATCTATACATGCCTGGGAATATATGTGCTGAGTACCGTCGATTTCGAGACACTTCGATTTTTGTCGCAAAAATGAAGTGTCAGTGCCACTTTTTCAATGTTGTGGGGAAAATCTTTGTTTGCCTAATCGTTCATTTTTCGCGTTTGGCGGCATCTATATATGCCTGGGAATATATGTGCTGAGTACCGTCGATTTCGAGACACTTCGATATTTGTCGCAAAAATGAATTGTCAGTGCCACTTTTTCAATGATGTGGAGAAAATCTTTGTTTGCCTAATCGTTCATTTTTCGCGTTTGGCGGCATCTATACATGCCTGGGAATATATGTGCTGAGTACCGTCGATTTCGAGACACTTCTATTTTTGTCATAAAAAAGAATTCTCAGTGCCGCTTTTTCAATATTGTGGGGAAAATCTTTGTTTGCCTAATCGTTCATTTTTCGCGTTTGGCGGCATCTATACATGCCTGGGAATATATGTGCTGAGTACCGTCGATTTCGAGACACTTCTATATTTGTCGCAAAAATGAATTGTCAGTGCCACTTTTTCAATGTTGTGGAGAAAACCTTTGTTTGCCTAATCGTTCTTTTTTCGCGTTTGGCGGCATCTATACATACCTGGGAATATATATGCTGAGCGCCATCGATTTCGAGACGCTTCGATTTTTGTCGCAAAAATGAATTCTCAGTGCCACTTTTTCAATATTGTGGGGAAAATCTTTGTTTGCCTAATCGTTCAATTTTCGCGTTTGGCGGCATCTATACATGCCTGCGAATATATGTGCTGAGTACCGTCGATTTCAAGACACTTCGATTTTTGTCGCAAAAATGAATTCTCAGTGCCACTTTTTCAATGTTGTGGGGAAAATCTTTGTTTGCCTAATCGTTCATTTTTCGCGTTTGGCGGCATCTATACATGCCTGGGAATATGTGTGCTGAGTACCGTCGATTTTGAGACACTTCGATTTTTGTCGCAAAAATGAATTCTCAGTGCCACTTTTTCAATGTTGTGGAGAAAATCTTTGATTGCCTAATCGTTCATTTTTCGCGTTTGGCGGCATCTATACATGCCTGGGAATATACGTGCTGAGTACCGTCGATTTCGAGAGACTTCGATTTTTGTCGCAAAAATGAATTCTCAGTACCACTTTTTCAATGTTGTGGAGAAAATCTTTGATTGCCTAACCGTTCATTTTTCGCGTTTGGCGGCATCTATACATGCCTGGGAATATATGTGCTGAGTACCGTCGATTTCGAGACACTTCGATTTTTGTCGCAAAAATGAATTCTCAGTGCCACTTTTTCAATGTTGCGGAGAAAATCATTTGATTGCCTAATCGTTCATTTTTCGCGTTTGGCGGCATCTATGCATGCCAGGGAATAAATCTGCTGAGTACCGCCGATTTCGAGACACTTCGATTTTTGTCGCAAAAATGAATTGTCAGTGCCACTTTTTCAATGTTGTGGAGAAAATCTTTGTTTGCCTAATCGTTCATTTTTCGCGTTTTGCGGCATCTATACATGCCTGGGAATATATGTGCTGAGCACCATCGATTTCGAGACACTTCGATTTTTGTCGCAAAAAGGAATCGTCAGTGCCACTTTTTCAATGTTGTGGAGAAAATCTTTGCCTAATTGTTCATTTTTCGCGTTTGCGGCATCTATACAAGCCTGGGAATATATGTGCTGAGTACCGTCGATTTCGAGACACTTCAATTTTTGTCGCAAAAATGAATTCTCAGTGCCACTTTTTCAATGTTGTGGAAAAAATCTTTGTTTGCCTAATCGTTCATTTTTAGCGTTTGGCGGCATCTATACATGCCTGGGAATATATGTGCTGAGTACCGTCGATTTCGAGACACTTCGATTTTTGTCGCAAAAATGAATTCTCAGTGCCACTTTTTCAATGTTGTGGAGAAAATCTTTGATTGCCTAATCGTTCATTTTTCGCGTTTGGCGGCATCTATACATGCCTGGGAATATATGTGCTGAGTACCGTCGATTTCGAGACACTTCGATTTTTGTCGCAAAAATGAATTCTCAGTGCCACCTTTTCAATGTTGTGGGGAAAATCTTTGTTTGCCTAATCGTTCATTTTTCGCGTTTGGCGGCATCTATACATGCCTGGGAATATGTGTGCTGAGTACCGTCGATTTCGAGACACTTCGTTTTTTGTCGCAAAAATGAATTGTCAGTGCCACTTTTTCAATGTTGTGAAGAAAATCTTTGTTTGCCTAATCGTTCATTTTTCGCGTTTTGCGGCATCTATACATGCCTGGGAATATATGTGCTGAGTACCGTCGATTTCGAGACACTTCGATTTTTGTCGCAAAAATGAATTCTCAGTGCCACTTTTTCAATGTTGCGGAGAAAATCATTTGATTGCCTAATCGTTCGTTTTTCGCGTTTGGCGGCATCTATGCATGCCAGGGAATAAATCTGCTGAGTACCGCCGATTTCGAGACACTTCGATTTTTGTCGCAAAAATGAATTCTCAGTGCCACTTTTTCAATGTTGAGGGAAAAATCTTTGTTTGCCTATTCGTTCATTTTTCGCGTTTGGCGGGACCTATACATGCCTGGGAATATATGTGCTGAGTACCGTCGATTTCGAGACACTTCGATTTTTGTCGCAAAAATGAATTCTCAGTGCCACTTTTTCAATGTTGCGGGGAAAATCTTTGTTTGCCTAACCGTTCATTTTTCGCGTTTCGCGGCATCTATACATGCCTGGGAATATATGTGCTGAGTACCGTCGATTTCGAGACACTTCGATTTTTGTCGCAAAAATGAATTCTCAGTGCCACTTTTTCAATGTTGTGGAGAAAATCTTCGATTGCCTAATCGTTCATTTTTCGCGTTTGGCGGCATCTATACATGCCTGGGAATATATGTGCCGAGTACCGTCGATTTCGAGACACTTCGATTTTGGTCGCAAAAATGAATTCTCAGTGCCACTTTTTCAATGTTGCGGAGAAAATCATTTGATTGCCTAATCGTTCATTTTTCGCGTTTGGCGGCATCTATGCATGCCAGGGAATAAATCTGCTGAGTACCGCCGATTTCGAGACACTTCGATTTTTGTCGCAAAAATGAATTGTCAGTGCCACTTTTTCAATGTTGTGGAGAAAATCTTTGTTTGCCTAATCGTTCATTTTTCGCGTTTTGCGGCATCTATACATGCCTGGGAATATATGTGCTGAGCACCATCGATTTCGAGACACTTCGATTTTTGTCGCAAAAAGGAATCGTCAGTGCCACTTTTTCAATGTTGTGGAGAAAATCTTTGCCTAATCGTTCATTTTTCGCGTTTGCGGCATCTATACAAGCCTGGGAATATATGTGCTGAGTACCGTCGATTTCGAGACACTTCGATTTTTGTCGCAAAAATGAATTCTCAGTGCCACCTTTTCAATGTTGTGGGGAAAATCTTTGTTTGCCTAATCGTTCATTTTTCGCGTTTGGCGGCATCTATATATGCCTGGGAATATATGTGCTGAGTACCGTCGATTTCGAGACACTTCGATATTTGTCGCAAAAATGAATTGTCAGTGCCACTTTTTCAATGATGTGGAGAAAATCTTTGTTTGCCTAATCGTTCATTTTTCGCGTTTGGCGGCATCTATACATGCCTGGGAATATATGTGCTGAGTACCGTCGATTTCGAGACACTTCTATTTTTGTCATAAAAAAGAATTCTCAGTGCCACTTTTTCAATATTGTGGGGAAAATCTTTGTTTGCCTAATCGTTCATTTTTCGCGTTTGGCGGCATCTATACATGCCTGGGAATATATGTGCTGAGTACCCTCGATTTCGAGACACTTCGATTTTTGTCGCAGAATGAATTGTCAGTGCCACTTTTTCAATGTTGTGGAGAAAACCTTTGTTTGCCTAATCGTTCTTTTTTCGCGTTTGGCGGCATCTATACATGCCTGGGAATATATGTGCTGAGCACCATCGATTTCGAGACGCTTCGATTTTTGTCGCAAAAATGAATTCTCAGTGCCACTTTTTCAATATTGTGGGGAAAATCTTTGTTTGCCTAATCGTTCATTTTTCGCGTTTGGCGGCATCTATACATGCCTGCGAATATATGTGCTGAGTACCGTCGATTTCGAGACACTTCGATTTTTGTCGCAAAAATGAATTCTCAGTGCCACTTTTTCAATGTTGTGGGGAAAATCTTTGTTTGCCTAATCGTTCATTTTTCGCGTTTGGCGGCATCTATACCTGCCTGGGAATATGTGTGCTGAGTACCGTCGATTTCGAGACACTTCGAATTTTGACGCAAAAATGAATTGTCAGTGCCACTTTTTCAATGTTGTGGAGAAAATCTTTGTTTGCCTAATCGTTCATTTTTCGCGTTTGGCGGCATCTATACATGCCTGGGAATAGATGTGCTGAGCACCGTCGATTTCGAGACACTTCTATTTTTGTCATAAAAATGAATTCTCAGTGCCACATTTTCAATATTGTGGGGAAAATCTTTGTTTGCCTAATCGTTCATTTTACGCGTTTGGCGGCATCTATACATGCCTGGGAATATATGTGCTGAGTACCCTCGATTTCGAGACACTTCGATTTTTGTCGCAAAAATGAATTGTGAGTGCCACTTTTTCAATGTTGTGGAGAAACCCTTTGTTTGCCTAATCGTTCTTTTTTCGCGTTTGGCGGCATCTATACATGCCTGGGAATATATGTGCTGAGCACCATCGATTTCGAGACACTTCGATTTTTGTCGCAAAAAGGAATCGTCAGTGCCACTTTTTCAATGTTGTGGAGAAAATCATTGATTGCCTAATCGTTCATTTTTCGCGTTTGCGGTATCTATACATGCCTGGGAACATATGTGCTGAGTACCGTCGATTTCGAGACACTTCGAATTTTGTCGCAAAAATGAATTGTCAGTGCCACTTTTTCAATGTTGTGGAGAAAATCTTTGATTGCCTAATCGTTCATTTTTCGCGTTTGGCGGCATCTATACATGCCTGGGAATATATGTGCTGAGTACCGTCGATTTCGAGACACATCGATTTTTGTCGCAAAAATGAATTCTCAGTGCCACTTTTTCAATGTTGTGGAGAAAATCTTTGTTTGCCTAATCGTTCATTTTTCGCATTTGGCGGCATCTATACATGCCTGGGAATATATGTGCTGAGTACCGTCGATTTCAAGAGACTTCGATTTTTGTCGCAAAAATGAATTCTCAGTGCCACTTTTTCAATGTTGTGGAGAAAATCATTGATTGCCTAACCGTTCATATTTCGCGTTTGGCGGCATCTATACATGCCTGGGAATATATGTGCTGAGTACCGTCGATTTCGAGACACTTCTATTTTTGTCATAAAAAAGAATTCTCAGTGCCACTTTTTCAATATTGTGGGGAAAATCTTTGTTTGCCTAATCGTTCATTTTTCGCGTTTGGCGGCATCTATACATGCCTGGGATTATATGTGCTGAGTACCCTCGATTTCGAGACACTTCGATTTTTGTCGCAGAATGAATTGTCAGTGCCACTTTTTCAATGTTGTGAAGAAAATCTTTGTTTGCCTAATCGTTCATTTTTCGCGTTTTGCGGCATCTATACATGCCTGGGAATATATGTGCCGAGTACCGTCGATTTCGAGACACTTCGATTTTTGTCGCAAAAATGAATTCTCAGTGCCACTTTTTCAATGTTGCGGAGAAAATCATTTGATTGCCTAATCGTTCGTTTTTCGCGTTTGGCGGCATCTATGCATGCCAGGGAATAAATCTGCTGAGTACCGCCGATTTCGAGACACTTCGATTTTTGTCGCAAAAATGAATTCTCAGTGCCACTTTTTCAATGTTGAGGGAAAAATCTTTGTTTGCCTATTCGTTCATTTTTCGCGTTTGGCGGGACCTATACATGCCTGGGAATATATGTGCTGAGTACCGTCGATTTCGAGACACTTCGATTTTTGTCGCAAAAATGAATTCTCAGTGCCACTTTTTCAATGTTGCGGGGAAAATCTTTGTTTGCCTAATCGTTCATTTTTCGCGTTCGGCGGCATCTATGCATGCCTGGGCATATATCTGCTGAGTACCGACGATTTCGAGACACTTCGATTTTTGTCGCAAAAATGAATTCTCAGTGCCACTTTTTCAATGTTGTGGGGAAAATCTATGTTTGCCTATTCGTTCATTTTTCGCGTTTCGCGGGACCTATACATGCCTGGGAATATATGTGCTGAGCACCATCGATTTCGAGATACTTCGATTTTTGTCGCAAAAATGAATTGTCAGTGCCACTTTTTCAATGTTGTGGAGAAAATCTTTGTTTGCCTAATCGTTCATTTTTCGCGTTTGGCGGCATCTATACATGCCGGGGATTATATGTGCTGAGTACCGTCGATTTCGAGACACTTCGATTTTTGTCGCAAAAATGAATTGTCACTGCCACTTTTTCAATGTTGTCGAGAAAACCTTTGTTTGCCTAATCGTTCTTTTTTCGCGTTTGGCGCCATCTATACATGCCTGGGAATATATGTGCTGAGTACCGTCGATTTCGAGACACTTCGATTTTTGTCGCAAAAATGAATTGTCAGTGCCACTTTTTCAATGTTGTGGGGAAAATCTTTGTTTGCCTAATCGTTCATTTTTCGCGTTTGGCGGCATCTATATATGCCTGGGAATATATGTGCTGAGTACCGTCGATTTCGAGACACTTCGATATTTGTCGCAAAAATGAATTGTCAGTGCCACTTTTTCAATGATGTGGAGAAAATCTTTGTTTGCCTAATCGTTCATTTTTCGCGTTTGGCGGCATCTATACATGCCTGGGAATATATGTGCTGAGTACCGTCGATTTCGAGACACTTCTATTTTTGTCATAAAAAAGAATTCTCAGTGCCACTTTTTCAATATTGTGGGGAAAATCTTTGTTTGCCTAATCGTTCATTTTTCGCGTTTGGTGGCATCTATACATGCCTGGGAATATATGTGCTGAGTACCCTCGATTTCGAGACACTTCGATTTTTGTCGCAGAATGAATTGTCAGTGCCACTTTTTCAATGTTGTGGAGAAAACCTTTGTTTGCCTAATCGTTCTTTTTTCGCGTTTGGCGGCATCTATACATGCCTGGGAATATATGTGCTGAGCACCATCGATTTCGAGACGCTTCGATTTTTGTCGCAAAAATGAATTCTCAGTGCCACTTTTTCAATATTGTGGGGAAAATCTTTGTTTGCCTAATCGTTCATTTTTCGCGTTTGGCGGCATCTATACATGCCTGCGAATATATGTGCTGAGTACCGTCGATTTCGAGACACTTCGATTTTTGTCGCAAAAATGAATTCTCAGTGCCACTTTTTCAATGTTGTGGGGAAAATCTTTGTTTGCCTAATCGTTCATTTTTCGCGTTTGGCGGCATCTATACCTGCCTGGGAATATGTGTGCTGAGTACCGTCGATTTCGAGACACTTCGAATTTTGACGCAAAAATGAATTGTCAGTGCCACTTTTTCAATGTTGTGGAGAAAATCTTTGTTTGCCTAATCGTTCATTTTTCGCGTTTGGCGGCATCTATACATGCCTGGGAATAGATGTGCTGAGCACCGTCGATTTCGAGACACTTCTATTTTTGTCATAAAAATGAATTCTCAGTGCCACTTTTTCAATATTGTGGGGAAAATCTTTGTTTGCCTAATCGTTCATTTTACGCGTTTGGCGGCATCTATACATGCCTGGGAATATATGTGCTGAGTACCCTCGATTTCGAGACACTTCGATTTTTGTCGCAAAAATGAATTGTGAGTGCCACTTTTTCAATGTTGTGGAGAAACCCTTTGTTTGCCTAATCGTTCTTTTTTCGCGTTTGGCGGCATCTATACATGCCTGGGAATATATGTGCTGAGCACCATCGATTTCGAGACACTTCGATTTTTGTCGCAAAAAGGAATCGTCAGTGCCACTTTTTCAATGTTGTGGAGAAAATCATTGATTGCCTAATCGTTCATTTTTCGCGTTTGCGGTATCTATACATGCCTGGGAATATATGTGCTGAGTACCGTCGATTTCGAGACACTTCGAATTTTGCCGCAAAAATGAATTGTCAGTGCCACTTTTTCATTGTTGTGGAGAAAATCTTTGATTGCCTAATCGTTCATTTTTCGCGTTTGGCGGCATCTATACATGCCTGGGAATATATGTGCAGAGTACCGTCGATTTCGAGACACATCGATTTTTGTCGTAAAAATGAATTCTCAGTGCCACTTTTTCAATGTTGTGGAGAAAATCTTTGTTTGCCTAATCGTTCATTTTTCGCATTTGGCGGCATCTATACATGCCTGGGAATATATGTGCTGAGTACCGTCGATTTCGAGAGACTTCGATTTTTGTCGCAAAAATGAATTCTCAGTGCAACTTTTTCAATGTTGTGGAAAAAATCTTCGATTGCCTAATCGTTCATTTTTCGCGTTTGGCGGCATCTATACATGCCTGGGAATATGTGTGCCGAGTACCGTCGATTTCGAGACACTTCGATTTTGGTCGCAAAAATGAATTCTCAGTGCCACTTTTTCAATGTTGCGGAGAAAATCATTTGATTGCCTAATTGTTCATTTCTCGCGTTTGGCGGCATCTATGCATGCCAGGGAATAAATATGCCGAGTACCGCCGATTTCGAGACACTTCGATTTTTGTCGCAAAAATGAATTCTCAGTGCCACTTTTTCAATGTTGTGGAGAAAATCTTTGTTTGCCTAATCGTTCATTTTTCGCGTTTGGCGGCATCTATACATGCCTGGGAATATGTGTGCTGAGTACCGTCGATTTCGAGACACTTCGATTTTTGTCGCAAAAATGAATTGTCAGTGCCACCTTTTGAATGTTGTGGAGAAAATCTTTGTTTGCCTAATCGTTCATTTTTCGCGTTTGGCGGCATCTATACATGCCTGGGAATATATGTGCCGAGTACCGTCGATTTCGAGACACTTCAATTTTTGTCGCAAAAATGAATTCTCAGTGCCAGTTTTTCAATGTTGTGGAGAAAATCTTTGTTTGCCTAATCGTTCATGTTTAGCGTTTGGCGGCATCTATACATGCCTGGGAATATATGTGCTGAGTACCGTCGATTTCGAGACACTTCGATTTTTGTCGCAAAAATGAATTCTCAGTGCCACTTTTTCAATGTTGTGGAGAAAATCTTTGTTTGCCTAATCGTTCATTTTTCGCATTTGGCGGCATCTATACATGCCTGGGAATATATGTGCTGAGTACCGTCGATTTCGAGAGACTTCGATTTTTGTCGCAAAAATGAATTCTCAGTGCAACTTTTTCAATGTTGTGGAAAAAATCTTCGATTGCCTAATCGTTCATTTTTCGCGTTTGGCGGCATCTATACATGCCTGGGAATATGTGTGCTGAGTACCGTCGATTTCGAGACACTTCGATTTTGGTCGCAAAAATGAATTCTCAGTGCCACTTTTTCAATGTTGCGGAGAAAATCATTTGATTGCCTAATTGTTCATTTCTCGCGTTTGGCGGCATCTATGCATGCCAGGGAATAAATATGCTGAGTACCGCCGATTTCGAGACACTTCGATTTTTGTCGCAAAAATGAATTCTCAGTGCCACTTTTTCAATGTTGTGGAGAAAATCTTTGTTTGCCTAATCATTCATTTTTCGCGTTTGGCGGCATCTATACATGCCTGGGAATATGTGTGCTGAGTACCGTCGATTTCGAGACACTTCGATTTTTGTCGCAAAAATGAATTGTCAGTGCCACTTTTTCAATGTTGTGGAGAAAATCTTTGTTTGCCTAATCGTTCATTTTTCGCGTTTGGCGGCATCTATACATGCCTGGGAATATATGTGCTGAGCACCATCGATTTCGAGACACTTCGATTTTTGTCGCAAAAAGGAATCGTCAGTGCCACTTTTTCAATGTTGTGGAGAAAATCTTTGCCTAATCGTTCATTTTTCGCGTTTGCGGCATCTATACAAGCCTGGGAATATATTGACACGTGTACTTATCTTTATCGGGCGACCACGTTCGGCCGCCTAACAAATGTTATCGCACAGCGCGGGACGCGTCTGCATGTATCCGAAGTTTCTGGAAAGTTATCGATGCTTCTATCCGCTGTCTGTTGTCGCCGAACCTTGTATTATCTGATTTCATCGCGTGACTCGAATGTTGTAGAACTTTGTGGAAGACACGCGGGTCCCATCGGTTACTCTGGAACATTCGACGGCTGATCTATAAAAGCCGACGCGCTTTACCCGCTGATCAGATTTTCGACGATCGCCGACCGTGTTCGCCGCTATCGTTGTGCTATAAGTGTAGCCTGTTTTTGTGGGCACAGGTTCGCCCAATAAAAGTTAGTTTTGTTCTTCACAGTATTGCTACTGTGTTCTTGAACGTCACCACCACGTGACATCTGGTGGAGGTGCTTGTGCGTTCATGTACCGAACGCCCCCGCAAAGCCGCGATCCAAGCCCGAAGCCCGAGGATAAAACCCACATCGCGCAAGACCAGCGTGCTAGCCGCCGACTGCAAGGACTGCCCCCAGAGCACGGACTTCTACCTGAGACGAGCAGGAAGATTGCCACCAAGTCCACCCCAATGGCAACCCAAGCGTCGCCCGTCGTGTTGCAGCAGCCCAGGGAGCCCCCGACGTTCCGCGGTTCAACTTTCGAGGACCCGGAAAGCTGGCTTGAGACGTACGAGAGAGTCGCTACCTTTAACAACTGGAACAGCGACGACAAACTGCGATATGTCTTCTTCGCTTTGGAAGACGCGGCCAGGACGTGGTTCGAGAACCGAGAAGCCACCTTAACGACCTGGGAACTCTTCCGAAGCGGCTTCCTGCAGACATTCGCAAGCGTCGTACGCCGAGAACGAGCCCAAGCGCTATTAGAAACCCGGGTGCAGCTACCTAATGAGACGACCGCGATCTACACGGAAGAAATGAGCCGTCTCTTCCGCCACGCCGACCCTGAAATGCCCGAGGAGAAGAAAGTCCGCCTGCTGATGCGTGGTGTGAAGGAGGAACTTTTTGCCGGAATGGTACGAAACCCACCGAAGACCGTCGACGAGTTTCTTCGCGAGGCCACCAGCATCGAGAAGACACTCGAGATGCGAAATCGGCAATTCGACCGCCGCACGAACTCTACAAACTACGTCGGAGTTCAGTCACTGGCCACCGACGACCTACGCGAGACTATCCGCGCTGTCGTGCGGGAGGAGCTACAAAAGCTGTTCCCATCATCACAGCCTCAAGTGGCTTCGATTGCCGACGCCGTGCGTGAGGAGCTCCAACAACAACTTGGAGTAGCCCCTGAATCACCCCAGCCTGAGCCGCAAGCGATGACCTACGCCGCCGTCGCACGCCGTCAAGGTCCCCCTCCGCGACCGCGCCAGGGCCCTGTCACGCCGCAGTTCCGTCGTGCGCCGCCGCCACCGCCAGCACGACCACCCGTCGCCCAGCGCACCTCCGCGAGGAAGACGGACATTTGGCGCGCTCCTGACCACCGCCCGCTGTGCTACCACTGCGGAGAAGCGGGTCACGTCTACCGACGATGTCCATACCGGGAGATGGGACTGCGAGGTTTCGCCGTGAACGCTCCGCGCCCGCAGCAAGGTGAACGCCCCCGCGATATCGCCGATTACCTCGCCGCTACTCAGTGGAGCTCTCGACGACCGTCGCGTTCGCCATCACCAGGCCGCTACCTGTCGCCGCGGCGCCGACCATACACTGGCCCAGCCCGGGGCCGCTCTGCGAGCCCATACCCGGAAAACTAAAAGCAGCAACCGATGGAGGTGCGGTTGCTGTTCGTCGAACTGACGAAGATCCTCCGCCGCCGACGAAGACGACGAAGAGACCATCTCGACGGCATAATAACGACACGCCGCCGTCCCGACGAAGTCAGGAAGCCAAGACTACACCGACAAAAGACTACTTGACGACGCACCGTTCCAGCTTTAGTTCAACACGACGCAGCCGTGATCCGACGCCAAGACGTAACTGCAACGCCAGACAAAGAACCACCGACCTCGACGTGCTTCTCGACGGCCACGCAGTTACCGCCTTAGTGGACACAGGGGCCGATTACTCCGTAATGAGTGGACACATCGCCGCCCATTTGAAGAAAGTTAAAACTGCATGGGAAGGCCCTCAAATTCGAACCGCTGGAGGACACCTCATTACGCCGACTGGAGTTTGCACGGCAAGAATTACCGTTCATGACCGGACTTACCCTGCCACCTTCGTTATCCTCCAACAGTGTTCACGAGACGTCATTCTCGGCATGGACTTCCTGAACCAACACGGCGCAATCATCGACCTGAAGTCGAAGTCAATAACGCTGTCGGAAGATCAAGCGATACCGCCGGAGAGCCCTCGTAGTCACCACGCCTTGAGGGTGCTCGACGATCAAGTGAGCATCCCGCCTCGCTCCAGCATTGTCATTTCGGTCGGCACCGAAACACCCGCTGACGTAGAAGGCGTCATCGAAGGCGACCAACGTCTACTGCTCGACCGTGAAATTTGCGTCGCAAGAGGGATCGCTCGACTGCACGCAGGAAACACGAAGGTGTTGCTGACAAACTTCAGCCAGGAGTTCAAGCACATCAACAAGGGCACGACGATCGCATACATCGAGGAAATTCAGGAAACCAGCGATGCGTTTGTCCTCTCCGATTCTGTCGCATCTACCCCGACGACCGTAGTTCCCGAGCCAGACTTCGACATAAATCCAAGTCTCCCCGTGATTAAGAAGCAACAGCTCAGACGTCTGCTTCGACGATACAAAGACTGCTTTTCGACGTCATCGAGGATTCGACAAACCCCAGTCGCAAAGCATCGCATAATAACCGAAGAGTGCGCTCGACCACTCCGCCAGAGCCCTTACAGAGTTTCGACGCGAGAACGCGAAGCTATAAGACACCAAGTCGACGAAATGCTGCGCGACGACATCATCCAGCCGTCGAAAAGCCCGTGGGCCTCTCCAGTAGTTTTAGTTAAGAAAAAGGACGGAACCCTACGTTTCTGCGTCGATTATCGTCGATTGAACAAAATCACGAAGAAAGACGTATACCCCCTCCCACGGATAGACGACGCATTGGATCGGCTCTACAATGCTAAATACTTCTCATCGATGGACCTCAAGTCTGGCTACTGGCAAATAGAAGTCGACGAAAGAGATCGCGAAAAGACCGCCTTCATCACGCCAGACGGCCTCTATGAGTTCAAGGTTATGCCATTCGGACTGTGCTCGGCGCCTGCAACGTTCCAGCGCGTCATGGACACGGTATTAGCAGGATTGAAGTGGCAGACCTGTCTCGTTTACTTGGATGACGTCGTCGTCTTCGCCGGAAATTTCGACGATCACCTCAAGCGGCTTGCGACAGTACTAGAAGCCATCAAGTCGTCAGGGCTTACTCTGAAGCCGGAAAAATGCCGCTTCGCTTACGATGAGCTTCTGTTCCTAGGCCACGTAATCAGCAAATCTGGTGTCCGTCCAGACCCGCAAAAGACAGCTGCAATCGCACAGTTCCCGCAACCCATCGACAAGAAAGCAGTGCGTAGATTCCTTGGCATGTGTGCCTACTACAGGCGCTTTGTCAAGGACTTTTCATGCATCGCCGAGCCGTTGACACGTCTAACTAAATGTGATGTTGAGTTCAAGTGGGAAACGCCGCAGGCCGACGCATTTGAAGAACTCAAACGACGCATGCAGTCGCCGCCGGTACTTGCGCACTTCGACGAGTACGCCGATACAGAAATCCATACTGACGCCAGTAGCCTTGGCCTCGGTGCCGTTCTAGTCCAGAGGAGAAACGGAGTCGAACAGGTGATAGCTTACGCTAGCCGGTCGCTGTCAAAAGCGGAAGGCAACTATTCTACGACCGAAAAGGAATGCCTCGCCATCGTTTGGGCTACAGCTAAATTTCGCCCTTATGTTTATGGCAGGCCATTCAAAGTCGTCAGTGACCATCACGCGTTGTGTTGGCTAGCGAATATAAAGGATCCTTCGGGACGACTGGCACGGTGGAGCCTCAGACTACAAGAATACGACATCACTGTAACCTACAAGTCCGGACGAAAACACTCCGATGCCGACTGCCTATCACGCGCCCCCATTGACCCGCCGCCGCAAGACGACGAGAATGACGACGCCTTCCTTGGCATAATAAGCGCGGAAGACTTCGCTGCGCAGCAACGGGCAGACGCGGAGCTAAAAGGCCTCGTCGAATATTTGGAAGGGCACACCGACGTTGTCCCCAGGGCATTTAAGCGCGGATTATCTTCCTTCACGCTTCAAAACAATCTACTCGTGAAGAAGAACTTTTCACCAGTCCGCACCAACTACCTTCTTGTTGTCCCGTCAGGACTTCGTCCAGAAGTATTGCACGCCCTACATGACGATCCGACCTCTGGACACCTAGGATTTTCCCGGACACTATCGAGGATACAAGAAAAGTATTATTGGCCGCACCTGACAGCCGACGTCGCCCGTTATGTCAGAACATGCCGAGACTGTCAGCGACGCAAGACACCGCCGACAAGGCCAGCCGGATTACTACAGCCAGTCGAGCCTCCTTGCCGACCATTCCAGCAGATCGGGATGGACTTGCTGGGACCCTTTCCGACGTCAACAACCGGAAATAAGTGGATCGTCGTGGCGACGGACTACCTCACCCGCTTCGCTGAGACTAAAGCACTGCCGAAAGGTAGCGCAGCCGAAGTGGCGAAATTCTTTGTCGAAAACATCCTGCTGCGACATGGCGCCCCAGAAGTCCTCATCACCGACAGAGGAACGGCCTTTACAGCGGAGCTCACTCAAGCCATTCTGAACTACAGCCAGACAAGGCACAGGAGGACAACGGCCTACCATCCGCAGACGAATGGTCTTACGGAGCGGCTGAATAAGACCCTTGCCGACATGCTAGCGATGTACGTCGACGTCGAACACAAGACGTGGGATGCCGTCCTGCCGTACGTAACATTCGCTTACAACACGGCGGTGCAAGAAACAACACAGATCACGCCGTTCAAGTTGGTTTACGGCAGGAAACCGACGACGACGCTCGACGCTATGCTGCCGCACGTCACTGACGAGGAAAATCTTGACGTCGCTTCCTATCTCCAGCGCGCCGAAGAAGCTCGACAGCTCGCCCGCTTACGGATCAAGAACCAGCAGCGTACCGACAGCCGACAGTACAACCTGCGACGACGCTTCGTCGAGTACCAGCCCGGCGACCGTGTTTGGGTATGGACCCCGATACGCCGACGAGGACTAAGTGAGAAGCTACTGCGACGCTATTTCGGACCCTACAAGGTTATCCGACGTATTGGCGCACTGGACTATGAGGTCGTGCCAGACGGCATTTCGCATTCACAGCGGCGCCGCGCACGATCTGAAGTGGTCCACGTGGTGCGCCTTAAACCCTTTTACGGACGCTGACGAACTTCCTTATTTTGTTGTCTTCTTTGCTACGAGTGCTTTTCCTTATTACTTTCGTTTGTTTGCAGCATCGGGTCGATGCTTTTTAAGAGGGGGGTATTGACACGTGTACTTATCTTTATCGGGCGACCACGTTCGGCCGCCTAACAAATGTTATCGCACAGCGCGGGACGCGTCTGCATGTATCCGAAGTTTCTGGAAAGTTATCGATGCTTCTATCCGCTGTCTGTTGTCGCCGAACCTTGTATTATCTGATTTCATCGCGTGACTCGAATGTTGTAGAACTTTGTGGAAGACACGCGGGTCCCATCGGTTACTCTGGAACATTCGACGGCTGATCTATAAAAGCCGACGCGCTTTACCCGCTGATCAGATTTTCGACGATCGCCGAGCGTGTTCGCCGCTATCGTTGTGCTATAAGTGTAGCCTGTTTTTGTGGGCACAGGTTCGCCCAATAAAAGTTAGTTTTGTTCTTCACAGTATTGCTACTGTGTTCTTGAACGTCACCACCACGTGACAATATGTGCCGAGTACCGTCGATTTCGAGACACTTCAATTTTTGTCGCAAAAATGAATTCTCAGTGCCACTTTTTCAATGTTGTGGAGAAAATCTTTGTTTGCCTAATCGTTCATGTTTAGCGTTTGGCGGCATCTATACATGCCTGGGAATATATGTGCTGAGTACCGTCGATTTCGAGACACTTCGATTTTTGTCGCAAAAATGAATTCTCAGTGCCACTTTTTCAATGTTGTGGAGAAAATCTTTGATTGCCTAATCGTTCATTTTTCGCGTTTGGCGGCATCTATACATGCCTGGGAATATATGTGCTGAGTACCGTCGATTTCGAGACACTTCGATTTTTGACGCAAAAATGAATTCTCAGTGCCACTTTTTCAATGTTGTGGGGAAAATCTTTGTTTGCCTAATCGTTCATTTTTCGCGTTTGGCGGCATCTATACATGCCTGGGAATATGTGTGCTGAGTACCGTCGATTTCGAGACACTTCGTTTTTTGTCGCAAAAATGAATTGTCAGTGCCACTTTTTCAATGTTGTGGAGAAAATCTTTGTTTGCCTAATCGTTCATTTTTCGCGTTTTGCGGCATCTATACATGCCTGGGAATATATGTGCTGAGTACCGTCGATTTCGAGACACTTCGAATTTTGTCGCAAAAATGAATTGTCAGTGCCACTTTTTCAATGTTGTGGAGAAAATCTTTGATTGCCTAATCGTTCATTTTTCGCGTTTGGCGGCATCTATACATGCCTGGGAATATATGTGCTGAGTACCGTCGATTTCGAGACACATCGATTTTTGTCGCAAAAATGAATTCTCAGTGCCACTTTTTCAATGTTGTGGAGAAAATCTTTGTTTGCCTAATCGTTCATTTTTCGCGTTTGGCGGCATCTATACATGCCTGGGAATATATGTGCTGAGTACCGTCGATTTCGAGAGACTTCGATTTTTGTCGCAAAAATGAATTCTCAGTGCCACTTTTTCAATGTTGTGGAGAAAATCTTTGATTGCCTAACCGTTCATTTTTCGCGTTTGGCGGCATCTATACATGCCTGGGAATATATGTGCTGAGTACCGTCGATTTCGAGACACTTCGATTTTTGTCGCAAAAATGAATTCTCAGTGCAACTTTTTCAATGTTGTGGAAAAAATCTTCGATTGCCTAATCGTTCATTTTTCGCGTTTGGCGGCATCTATACATGCCTGGGAATATATGTGCTGAGTACCGTCGATTTCGAGACACTTGGATTTTGGTCGCAAAAATGAATACTCAGTGCCACTTTTTCAATGTTGCGGAGAAAATCATTTGATTGCCTAATCGTTCATTTTTCGCGTTTGGCGGCATCTATGCATGCCAGGGAATAAATCTGCTGAGTACCGCCGATTTCGAGACACTTCGATTTTTGTCGCAAAAATGAATTCTCAGTGCCACTTTTTCAATGTTGTGGGAAAAATCTTTGTTTGCCTATTCGTTCATTTTTCGCGTTTGGCGGGACCTATACATGCCTGGGAATATATGTGCTGAGTACCGTCGATTTCGAGACACTTCGATTTTTGTCGCAAAAATGAATTCTCAGTGCCACTTTTTCAATGTTGCGGGGAAATGTTTGTTTGCCTAATCGTTCATTTTTAGCGTTTGGCGGCATCTATACATGCCTGGGAATATATGTGCTGAGTACCGTCGATTTCGAGACACTTCGATTTTTGTCGCAAAAATGAATTCTCAGTGCCACTTTTTCCATGTTGTGGAGAAAATCTTTGATTGCCTAATCGTTCATTTTTCGCGTTTGGCGGCATCTATACATGCCTGGGAATATATGTGCTGAGTACCGTCGATTTCGAGACACTTCGATTTTTGTAGCAAAAATGAATTCTCAGTGCCACTTTTTCAATGTTGTGGGGAAAATCTTTGTTTGCCTAATCGTTCATTTTTCGCAATTGGCGGCATCTATACATGCCTGGGAATATATGTGCTGAGTACCGTCGATTTCGAGACACATCGATTTTTGTCGCAAAAATGAATTCTCAGTGCCACTTTTTCAATGTTGTGGAGAAAATCTTTGTTTGCCTAATCGTTCATTTTTCGCGTTTGGCGGCATCTATACATGCCTGGGAATATATGTGCCGAGTACCGTCGATTTCGAGAGACTTAGATTTTTGTCGCAAAAATGAATTCTCAGTGCCACTTTTTCAATGTTGTGGAGAAAATCTTTGATTGCCTAACCGTTCATTTTTCGCGTTTGGCGGCATGTATACATGCCTGGGAATATATCTGCTGAGTACCGTCGATTTCGAGACACTTCGATTTTTGTCGCAAAAATGAATTCTCAGTGCAACTTTTTCAATGTTGTGGAAAAAATCTTCGATTGCCTAATCGTTCATTTTTCGCGTTTGGCGGGATCTATACATGCCTAGGAATATATGTGCTGAGTACCGTCGATTTCGAGACACTTCGATTTTGGTCGCAAAAATGAATTCTCAGTGCCACTTTTTCAATGTTGCGGAGAAAATCATTTGATTGCCTAATCGTTCATTTTTCGCGTTTGGCGGCATCTATGCATGCCAGGGAATTAATCTGCTGAGTACCGCCGATTTCGAGACACTTCGTTTTTTGTCGCAAAAATGAATTGTCAGTGCCACTTTTTCAATGTTGTGGGAAAAATCTTTGTTTGCCTATTCGTTCATTTTTCGCGTTTGGCGGGACCTATACATGCCTGGGAATATATGTGCTGAGTACCGTCGATTTCGAGACACTTCGATTTTTGTCGCAAAAATGAATTCTCAGTGCCACTTTTTCAATGTTGTGGAGAAAATCTTTGATTGCCTAATCGTTCATTTTTCGCAATTGGCGGCATCTATACATGCCTGGGAATTTATGTGCTGAGTACCGTCGATTTCGAGACACATCGATTTTTGTCGCAAAAATGAATTCTCAGTGCCACTTTTTCAATGTTGTGGGAAAAATCTTTGTTTGCCTATTCGTTCATTTTTCGCGTTTGGCGGGACCTATACATGCCTGGGAATATATGTGCTGAGTACCGTCGATTTCGAGACACTTCGATTTTTGTCGCAAAAATGAATTCTCAGTGCCACTTTTTCAATGTTGCGGGGAAAATCTTTGTTTGCCTAATCGTTCATTTTTAGCGTTTGGCGGCATCTATACATGCCTGGGAATATATGTGCTGAGTACCGTCGATTTCGAGACACTTCGATTTTTGTCGCAAAAATGAATTCTCAGTGCCACTTTTTCAATGTTGTGGAGAAAATCTTTGATTGCCTAATCGTTCATTTTTCGCGTTTGGCGGCATCTATACATGCCTGGGAATATATGTGCTCAGTACCGTCGATTTCGAGACAATTCGATTTTTGTCGCAAAAATGAATTCTCAGTGCCACTTTTTCAATGTTGTGGGGAAAATCTTTGTTTGCCTAATCGTTCATTTTTCGCGTTTGGCGGCATCTATACATGCCTGGGAATATGTGTGCTGAGTACCGTCGATTTCGAGACACTTCGTTTTTTGTCGCAAAAATGAATTGTCAGTGCCACTTTTTCAATGTTGTGGAGAAAATCTTTGTTTGCCTAATCGTTCATTTTTCGCGTTTTGCGGCATCTATACATGCCTGGGAATATATGTGCTGAGTACCGTCGATTTCGAGAAACTTCGATTTTTGTCGCAAAAATGAATTGTCAGTGCCACTTTTTCAATGTTGTGGAGAAAATCTTTGATTGCCTAATCGTTCATTTTTCGCGTTTGGCGGCATCTATACATGCCTGGGAATATATGTGCCGAGTACCGTCGATTTCGAGACACATCGATTTTTGTCGCAAAAATGAATTCTCAGTGCCACTTTTTCAATGTTGTGGAGAAAATCTTTGTTTGCCTAATCGTTCATTTTTCGCGTTTGGCGGCATCTATACATGCCTGGGAATATATGTGCTGAGTACCGTCGATTTCGAGACACTTCGATTTTGGTCGCAAAAATGAATTCTCAGTGCCACTTTTTCAATGTTGCGGAGAAAATCATTTGATTGCCTAATCGTTCATTTTTCGCGTTTGGCGGTATCTATGCATGCCAGGGAATAAATCTGCCGAGTACCGCCGATTTCGAGACACTTCGATTTTTGTCGCAAAAATGAATTCTCAGTGCCACTTTTTCAATGTTGTGGGAAAAATCTTTGTTTGCCTATTCGTTCATTTTTCGCGTTTGGCGGGACCTATACATGCCTGTGAATATATGTGCTGAGTACCGTCGATTTCGAGACACTTCGATTTTTGTCGCAAAAATGAATTCTCAGTGCCACTTTTTCAATGTTGCGGGGAAAATCTTTGTTTGCCTAATCGTTCATTTTTCGCGTTTGGCGGCATCTATACATGCCTGGGAATATATGTGCCGAGTACCGTCGATTTCGAGACACTTCGATTTTTGTCGCAAAAATGAATTCTCAGTGCCACTTTTTCAATGTTGTGGGGAAAATCTATGTTTGCCTATTCGTCCATTTTTCGCGTTTGGCGGGACCTATACATGCCTGGGAATATATGTGCTGAGCACCATCGATTTCGAGACACTTCGATTTTTGTCGCAAAAATGAATTGTCAGTGCCACTTTTTCAATGTTGTGGAGAAAATCTTTGTTTGCCTAATCGTTCATTTTTCGCGTTTGGCGGCATCTATACATGCCTGGGAATATATGTGCTGAGTACCGTCGATTTCGAGACACTTCGATTTTTGTACCAAAAATGAATTCTCAGTGCCACTTTTTCAATGTTGTGGGCAAAATCTTTGTTTGCCTAATCGTTCATTTTTCGCAATTGGCGGCATCTATACATGCCTGGGAATATATGTGCTGAGTACCGTCGAATTCGAGACACTTCTATTTTTGTCATAAAAATGAATTCTCAGTGCCACTTTTTCAATATTGTGGGGAAAATCTTTGTTTGCCTAATCGTTCATTTTTCGCGTTTGGCAGCATCTATACATGCCTGGGAATATATGTGCCGAGTACCGTCGATTTCGGGACACTTCGATTTTTGTCGCAAAAATGAATTGTCAGTGCCAATTTTTCAATGATGTGGAGAAAATCTTTGTTTGCCTAATCATTCATTTTTCGCGTTTGGCGGCATCTATACATGCCTGGGAATATATGTGCTGAATACCGTCGATTTCGAGACACTTCAATTTTTGTAGCAAAAATGAATTCTCAGTGCCACTTTTTCAATGTTGTGGGGAAAATCATTGTTTGCCTAATCGTTCATTTTTCGCAATTGACGGCATCTATACATGCCTGGGAATATATGTGCTGAGTACCGTCGATTTCGAGACACTTCGATTTTTGTCATAAAAATGAATTCTCAGTGCCACTTTTTCAATATTGTGGGGAAAATCTTTGTTTGCCTAATCGTTCATTTTTCGCGTTTGGCGGCATCTATACATGCCTGGGAATATATGTGCCGAGTACCGTCAATTTCGAGACACTTCGATTTTTGTCGCAAAAATGAATTCTCAGTGCCACTTTTTCAATGTTGTGGGGAAAATCTTTGTTTGCCTAATCGTTCATTTTTCGCTTTTGGCGGCATCTATACATGCCTGGGAATATATGTGCTGAGTACTGTCGATTTCGAGACTCTTCGATTCTTGTCCCAAAAATGAATTTTCAGTGCCACTTTTCAACGTTGTGGAGAAAACCTTTGTTTGCCTAATCGTTCTTTTTTCGCGTTTGGCGGCATTTATACATGCCTGGGAATATATGTGCTGAGCACCATCGATTTCGAGACACTTCGATTTTTGTCGCAAAAAGGAATTGTCAGTGCCACTTTTTCAATGTTGTGGAGAAAATCTTTGATTGCCTAATCGTTCATTTTTCGCGTTTGGCGGCATCTATACATGCCTGGGAATATATGTGCTGAGTACCCTCGATTTCGAGACACTTCGATTTTTGTCGCAAAAATGAATTCTCAGTGCCACTTTTTCAATGTTGTGGGGAAAATCTTTGTTTGCCTAATCGTTCATTTTTCGCGTTAGGCGGCATCTATACATGCCTGGGAATATATGTGCTGAGTACCGTCCATTTCGAGACACTTCGATTTTTGTCGCAAAAATGAATTGTCAGTGCCACTTTTTCAATGTTGTGGAGAAAATCTTTGATTGCCTAATCGTTCATTTTTCACGTTTGGCGGCATCTATACATGCCTGGGAATATATGTGCTGAGTACCGTCGATTTCGAGACACTTCAATTTTTGTCGCAAAAATGAATTCTCAGTGCCACTTTTTCCATGTTGTGGAGAAAATCTTTGATTGCCTAATCGTTCATTTTTCGCGTTTGGCGGCATCTATACATGCCTGGGAATATATGTGCTGAGTACCGTCGATTTCGAGACACTTCGATTTTTGTAGCAAAAATGAATTCTCAGTGCCACTTTTTCAATGTTGTGGGGAAAATCTTTGTTTGCCTAATCGTTCATTTTTCGCAATTGGCGGCATCTATACATGCCTGGGAATATATGTGCTGAGTACCGTCGATTTCGAGACACATCGATTTTTGTCGCAAAAATGAATTCTCAGTGCCACTTTTTCAATGTTGTGGAGAAAATCTTTGTTTGCCTAATCGTTCATTTTTCGCGTTTGGCGGCATCTATACATGCCTGGGAATATATGTGCCGAGTACCGTCGATTTCGAGAGACTTAGATTTTTGTCGCAAAAATGAATTCTCAGTGCCACTTTTTCAATGTTGTGGAGAAAATCTTTGATTGCCTAACCGTTCATTTTTCGCGTTTGGCGGCATGTATACATGCCTGGGAATATATCTGCTGAGTACCGTCGATTTCGAGACACTTCGATTTTTGTCGCAAAAATGAATTCTCAGTGCAACTTTTTCAATGTTGTGGAAAAAATCTTCGATTGCCTAATCGTTCATTTTTCGCGTTTGGCGGGATCTATACATGCCTAGGAATATATGTGCTGAGTACCGTCGATTTCGAGACACTTCGATTTTGGTCGCAAAAATGAATTCTCAGTGCCACTTTTTCAATGTTGCGGAGAAAATCATTTGATTGCCTAATCGTTCATTTTTCGCGTTTGGCGGCATCTATGCATGCCAGGGAATAAATCTGCTGAGTACCGCCGATTTCGAGACACTTCGTTTTTTGTCGCAAAAATGAATTGTCAGTGCCACTTTTTCAATGTTGTGGGAAAAATCTTTGTTTGCCTATTCGTTCATTTTTCGCGTTTGGCGGGACCTATACATGCCTGGGAATATATGTGCTGAGTACCGTCGATTTCGAGACACTTCGATTTTTGTCGCAAAAATGAATTCTCAGTGCCACTTTTTCAATGTTGTGGAGAAAATCTTTGATTGCCTAATCGTTCATTTTTCGCAATTGGCGGCATCTATACATGCCTGGGAATTTATGTGCTGAGTACCGTCGATTTCGAGACACATCGATTTTTGTCGCAAAAATGAATTCTCAGTGCCACTTTTTCAATGTTGTGGGAAAAATCTTTGTTTGCCTATTCGTTCATTTTTCGCGTTTGGCGGGACCTATACATGCCTGGGAATATATGTGCTGAGTACCGTCGATTTCGAGACACTTCGATTTTTGTCGCAAAAATGAATTCTCAGTGCCACTTTTTCAATGTTGCGGGGAAAATCTTTGTTTGCCTAATCGTTCATTTTTAGCGTTTGGCGGCATCTATACATGCCTGGGAATATATGTGCTGAGTACCGTCGATTTCGAGACACTTCGATTTTTGTCGCAAAAATGAATTCTCAGTGCCACTTTTTCAATGTTGTGGAGAAAATCTTTGATTGCCTAATCGTTCATTTTTCGCGTTTGGCGGCATCTATACATGCCTGGGAATATATGTGCTCAGTACCGTCGATTTCGAGACAATTCGATTTTTGTCGCAAAAATGAATTCTCAGTGCCACTTTTTCAATGTTGTGGGGAAAATCTTTGTTTGCCTAACCGTTCATTTTTCGCGTTTGGCGGCATCTATACATGCCTGGGAATATGTGTGCTGAGTACCGTCGATTTCGAGACACTTCGTTTTTTGTCGCAAAAATGAATTGTCAGTGCCACTTTTTCAATGTTGTGGAGAAAATCTTTGTTTGCCTAATCGTTCATTTTTCGCGTTTTGCGGCATCTATACATGCCTGGGAATATATGTGCTGAGTACCGTCGATTTCGAGAAACTTCGATTTTTGTCGCAAAAATGAATTGTCAGTGCCACTTTTTCAATGTTGTGGAGAAAATCTTTGATTGCCTAATCGTTCATTTTTCGCGTTTGGCGGCATCTATACATGCCTGGGAATATATGTGCCGAGTACCGTCGATTTCGAGACACATCGATTTTTGTCGCAAAAATGAATTCTCAGTGCCACTTTTTCAATGTTGTGGAGAAAATCTTTGTTTGCCTAATCGTTCATTTTTCGCGTTTGGCGGCATCTATACATGCCTGGGAATATATGTGCTGAGTACCGTCGATTTCGAGACACTTCGATTTTGGTCGCAAAAATGAATTCTCAGTGCCACTTTTTCAATGTTGCGGAGAAAATCATTTGATTGCCTAATCGTTCATTTTTCGCGTTTGGCGGTATCTATGCATGCCAGGGAATAAATCTGCCGAGTACCGCCGATTTCGAGACACTTCGATTTTTGTCGCAAAAATGAATTCTCAGTGCCACTTTTTCAATGTTGTGGGAAAAATCTTTGTTTGCCTATTCGTTCATTTTTCGCGTTTGGCGGGACCTATACATGCCTGTGAATATATGTGCTGAGTACCGTCGATTTCGAGACACTTCGATTTTTGTCGCAAAAATGAATTCTCAGTGCCACTTTTTCAATGTTGCGGGGAAAATCTTTGTTTGCCTAATCGTTCATTTTTCGCGTTTGGCGGCATCTATACATGCCTGGGAATATATGTGCCGAGTACCGTCGATTTCGAGACACTTCGATTTTTGTCGCAAAAATGAATTCTCAGTGCCACTTTTTCAATGTTGTGGGGAAAATCTATGTTTGCCTATTCGTCCATTTTTCGCGTTTGGCGGGACCTATACATGCCTGGGAATATATGTGCTGAGCACCATCGATTTCGAGACACTTCGATTTTTGTCGCAAAAATGAATTGTCAGTGCCACTTTTTCAATGTTGTGGAGAAAATCTTTGTTTGCCTAATCGTTCATTTTTCGCGTTTGGCGGCATCTATACATGCCTGGGATTATATGTGCTGAGTACCGTCGATTTCGAGACACTTCGATTTTTGTCGCAAAAATGAATTGTCAGTGCCACTTTTTCAATGTTGTGGAGAAAACCTTTGTTTGCCTAATCGTTCTTTTTTCGCGTTTGGCGCCATCTATACATGCCTGGGAATATATGTGCTGAGTACCGTCGATTTCGAGACACTTCGATTTTTGTTGCAAAAATGAATTGTCAGTGCCACTTTTTCAATGTTGTGGGGAAAATCTTTGTTTGCCTAATCGTTCATTTTTCGCGTTTGGCGGCATCTATACATGCCTGGGAATATCTGTGCTGAGTACCGTCGATTTCGAGACACTTCGATATTTGTCGCAAAAATGAATTGTCAGTGCCACTTTTTCAATGATGTGGAGAAAATCTTTGTTTGCCTAATCGTTCATTTTTCGCGTTTGGCGGCATCTATACATGCCTGGGAATATATGTGCTGAGTACCGTCGATTTCGAGACACTTCGATTTTTGTACCAAAAATGAATTCTCAGTGCCACTTTTTCAATGTTGTGGGCAAAATCTTTGTTTGCCTAATCGTTCATTTTTCGCAATTGGCGGCATCTATACATGCCTGGGAATATATGTGCTGAGTACCGTCGAATTCGAGACACTTCTATTTTTGTCATAAAAATGAATTCTCAGTGCCACTTTTTCAATATTGTGGGGAAAATCTTTGTTTGCCTAATCGTTCATTTTTCGCGTTTGGCAGCATCTATACATGCCTGGGAATATATGTGCCGAGTACCGTCGATTTCGGGACACTTCGATTTTTGTCGCAAAAATGAATTGTCAGTGCCAATTTTTCAATGATGTGGAGAAAATCTTTGTTTGCCTAATCATTCATTTTTCGTGTTTGGCGGCATCTATACATGCCTGGGAATATATGTGCTGAATACCGTCGATTTCGAGACACTTCAATTTTTGTAGCAAAAATGAATTCTCAGTGCCACTTTTTCAATGTTGTGGGGAAAATCATTGTTTGCCTAATCGTTCATTTTTCGCAATTGACGGCATCTATACATGCCTGGGAATATATGTGCTGAGTACCGTCGATTTCGAGACACTTCGATTTTTGTCATAAAAATGAATTCTCAGTGCCACTTTTTCAATATTGTGGGGAAAATCTTTGTTTGCCTAATCGTTCATTTTTCGCGTTTGGCGGCATCTATACATGCCTGGGAATATATGTGCCGAGTACCGTCAATTTCGAGACACTTCGATTTTTGTCGCAAAAATGAATTCTCAGTGCCACTTTTTCAATGTTGTGGGGAAAATCTTTGTTTGCCTAATCGTTCATTTTTCGCTTTTGGCGGCATCTATACATGCCTGGGAATATATGTGCTGAGTACTGTCGATTTCGAGACTCTTCGATTCTTGTCCCAAAAATGAATTGTCAGTGCCACTTTTCAACGTTGTGGAGAAAACCTTTGTTTGCCTAATCGTTCTTTTTTCGCGTTTGGCGGCATTTATACATGCCTGGGAATATATGTGCTGAGCACCATCGATTTCGAGACACTTCGATTTTTGTCGCAAAAAGGAATTGTCAGTGCCACTTTTTCAATGTTGTGGAGAAAATCTTTGATTGCCTAATCGTTCATTTTTCGCGTTTGGCGGCATCTATACATGCCTGGGAATATATGTGCTGAGTACCCTCGATTTCGAGACACTTCGATTTTTGTCGCAAAAATGAATTCTCAGTGCCACTTTTTCAATGTTGTGGGGAAAATCTTTGTTTGCCTAATCGTTCATTTTTCGCGTTAGGCGGCATCTATACATGCCTGGGAATATATGTGCTGAGTACCGTCCATTTCGAGACACTTCGATTTTTGTCGCAAAAATGAATTGTCAGTGCCACTTTTTCAATGTTGTGGAGAAAACCTTCGTTTGCCTAATCGTTCATTTTTCGCGTTTGGCGGCATCTATACATGCCTGGGAATATATGTGCTGAGTACCGTCGATTTCGAGACACTTCAATTTTTGTCGCAAAAATGAATTGTCAGTGCCACTTTTTCAATGTTGTGGAGAAAATCTTTGTTTGCCTAATCGTTCATTTTTCGCGTTTTGCGGCATCTATACATGCCTGGGAATATATGTGCTGAGTACCGTCGATTTCGAGAGACTTCGATTTTTGTCGCAAAAATGAATTCTCAGTGCCACTTTTTCAATGTTGTGGAGAAAATCATTGATTGCCTAACCGTTCATTTTTCGCGTTTGGCGGCATCTATACATGCCTGGGAATATATGTGCTGAGTACCGTCGATTTCGAGACACTTCAATTTTTGTCGCAAAAATGAATTCTCAGTGCCACTTTTTCAATGTTGCGGAGAAAATCATTTGAATGCCTAATCGTTCATTTTTCGCGTTTGGCGGCATCTATGCATGCCAGGGAATAAATCTGTTGAGTACCGCCGATTTCGAGACACTTCGATTTTTGTCGCAAAAATGAATTCTCAGTGCCACTTTTTCAATGTTGTGGGAAAAATCTTTGTTTTCCTATTCGTTCATTTTTCGCGTTTGGCGGGACCTATACATGCCTGGGAATATATGTGCTGAGTACCGTCGATTTCGAGACACTTCGATTTTTGTCGCAAAAATGAATTCTCAGTGCCACTTTCTCAATGTTGTGGAGAAAATCTTTGTTTGCCTAATCGTTCATTTTTCGCGTTTGGCGGCATCTATATATGCCTGGGAATATGTGTGCTGAGTACCGTCGATTTCGAGACACTTCGATTTTTGTCGCAAAAATGAATTGTCAGTGCCACTTTTTCAATGTTGTGGAGAAAATCTTTGTTTGCCTAATCGTTCATTTTTCGCGTTTGGCGGCATCTATACATGCCTGGGAATATATGTGCTGAGCACCATCGATTTCGAGACACTTCGATTTTTGTCGCAAAAATGAATTGTCAGTGCCACTTTTTCAATGTTGTGGAGAAAATCTTTGTTTGCCTAATCGTTCATTTTTCGCGTTTTGCGGCATCTATACATGCCTTGGAATATATGTGCTGAGTACCGTCGATTTCGAGACACTTCGAATTTTGTCGCAAAAATGAATTGTCAGTGCCACTTTTTCAATGTTGTGGAGAAAATCTTTGCCTAATTGTTCATTTTTCGCGTTTGCGGCATCTATACAAGCCTGGGAATATATGTGCTGAGTACCGTCGATTTCGAGACACTTCAATTTTTGTCGCAAAAATGAATTCTCAGTGCCACTTTTTCAATGTTGTGGAGAAAATCTTTGTTTGCCTAATCGTTCATTTTTAGCGTTTGGCGGCATCTATACATGCCTGGGAATATATGTGCTGAGTACCGTCGATTTCGAGACACTTCGATTTTTGTCGCAAAAATGAATTCTCAGTGCCACTTTTTCAATGTTGTGGAGAAAATCTTTGATTGCCTAATCGTTCATTTTTCGCGTTTGGCGGCATCTATACATGCCTGGGAATATATGTGCTGAGTACCGTCGATTTCGAGACACTTCGATTTTTGTCGCAAAAATGAATTCTCAGTGCCACTTTTTCAATGTTGTGGGGAAAATCTTTGTTTGCCTAATCGTTCATTTTTCGCGTTTGGCGGCATCTATACATGCCTGGGAATATATGTGCTGAGTACCGTCGATTTCGAGACACTTCGATTTTTGTCGCAAAAATGAATTCTCAGTGCCACTTTTTCAATGTTGTGGAGAAAATCTTTGATTGCCTAATCGTTCATTTTTCGCAATTGGCGGCATCTATACATGCCTGGGAATTTATGTGCTGAGTACCGTCGATTTCGAGACACATCGATTTTTGTCGCAAAAATGAATTCTCAGTGCCACTTTTTCAATGTTGTGGGAAAAATCTTTGTTTGCCTATTCGTTCATTTTTCGCGTTTGGCGGGACCTATACATGCCTGGGAATATATGTGCTGAGTACCGTCGATTTCGAGACACTTCGATTTTTGTCGCAAAAATGAATTCTCAGTGCCACTTTTTCAATGTTGCGGGGAAAATCTTTGTTTGCCTAATCGTTCATTTTTAGCGTTTGGCGGCATCTATACATGCCTGGGAATATATGTGCTGAGTACCGTCGATTTCGAGACACTTCGATTTTTGTCGCAAAAATGAATTCTCAGTGCCACTTTTTCAATGTTGTGGAGAAAATCTTTGATTGCCTAATCGTTCATTTTTCGCGTTTGGCGGCATCTATACATGCCTGGGAATATATGTGCTCAGTACCGTCGATTTCGAGACAATTCGATTTTTGTCGCAAAAATGAATTCTCAGTGCCACTTTTTCAATGTTGTGGGGAAAATCTTTGTTTGCCTAATCGTTCATTTTTCGCGTTTGGCGGCATCTATACATGCCTGGGAATATGTGTGCTGAGTACCGTCGATTTCGAGACACTTCGTTTTTTGTCGCAAAAATGAATTGTCAGTGCCACTTTTTCAATGTTGTGGAGAAAATCTTTGTTTGCCTAATCGTTCATTTTTCGCGTTTTGCGGCATCTATACATGCCTGGGAATATATGTGCTGAGTACCGTCGATTTCGAGAAACTTCGATTTTTGTCGCAAAAATGAATTGTCAGTGCCACTTTTTCAATGTTGTGGAGAAAATCTTTGATTGCCTAATCGTTCATTTTTCGCGTTTGGCGGCATCTATACATGCCTGGGAATATATGTGCCGAGTACCGTCGATTTCGAGACACATCGATTTTTGTCGCAAAAATGAATTCTCAGTGCCACTTTTTCAATGTTGTGGAGAAAATCTTTGTTTGCCTAATCGTTCATTTTTCGCGTTTGGCGGCATCTATACATGCCTGGGAATATATGTGCTGAGTACCGTCGATTTCGAGACACTTCGATTTTGGTCGCAAAAATGAATTCTCAGTGCCACTTTTTCAATGTTGCGGAGAAAATCATTTGATTGCCTAATCGTTCATTTTTCGCGTTTGGCGGTATCTATGCATGCCAGGGAATAAATCTGCCGAGTACCGCCGATTTCGAGACACTTCGATTTTTGTCGCAAAAATGAATTCTCAGTGCCACTTTTTCAATGTTGTGGGAAAAATCTTTGTTTGCCTATTCGTTCATTTTTCGCGTTTGGCGGGACCTATACATGCCTGTGAATATATGTGCTGAGTACCGTCGATTTCGAGACACTTCGATTTTTGTCGCAAAAATGAATTCTCAGTGCCACTTTTTCAATGTTGCGGGGAAAATCTTTGTTTGCCTAATCGTTCATTTTTCGCGTTTGGCGGCATCTATACATGCCTGGGAATATATGTGCCGAGTACCGTCGATTTCGAGACACTTCGATTTTTGTCGCAAAAATGAATTCTCAGTGCCACTTTTTCAATGTTGTGGGGAAAATCTATGTTTGCCTATTCGTCCATTTTTCGCGTTTGGCGGGACCTATACATGCCTGGGAATATATGTGCTGAGCACCATCGATTTCGAGACACTTCGATTTTTGTCGCAAAAATGAATTGTCAGTGCCACTTTTTCAATGTTGTGGAGAAAATCTTTGTTTGCCTAATCGTTCATTTTTCGCGTTTGGCGGCATCTATACATGCCGGGGATTATATGTGCTGAGTACCGTCGATTTCGAGACACTTCGATTTTTGTCGCAAAAATGAATTGTCAGTGCCACTTTTTCAATGTTGTGGAGAAAACCTTTGTTTGCCTAATCGTTCTTTTTTCGCGTTTGGCGCCATCTATACATGCCTGGGAATATATGTGCTGAGTACCGTCGATTTCGAGACACTTCGATTTTTGTTGCAAAAATGAATTGTCAGTGCCACTTTTTCAATGTTGTGGGGAAAATCTTTGTTTGCCTAATCGTTCATTTTTCGCGTTTGGCGGCATCTATACATGCCTGGGAATATCTGTGCTGAGTACCGTCGATTTCGAGACACTTCGATATTTGTCGCAAAAATGAATTGTCAGTGCCACTTTTTGAATGATGTGGAGAAAATCTTTGTTTGCCTAATCGTTCATTTTTCGCGTTTGGCGGCATCTATACATGCCTGGGAATATATGTGCTGAGTACCGTCGATTTCGAGACACTTCGATTTTTGTACCAAAAATGAATTCTCAGTGCCACTTTTTCAATGTTGTGGGCAAAATCTTTGTTTGCCTAATCGTTCATTTTTCGCAATTGGCGGCATCTATACATGCCTGGGAATATATGTGCTGAGTACCGTCGAATTCGAGACACTTCTATTTTTGTCATAAAAATGAATTCTCAGTGCCACTTTTTCAATATTGTGGGGAAAATCTTTGTTTGCCTAATCGTTCATTTTTCGCGTTTGGCAGCATCTATACATGCCTGGGAATATATGTGCCGAGTACCGTCGATTTCGGGACACTTCGATTTTTGTCGCAAAAATGAATTGTCAGTGCCAATTTTTCAATGATGTGGAGAAAATCTTTGTTTGCCTAATCATTCATTTTTCGCGTTTGGCGGCATCTATACATGCCTGGGAATATATGTGCTGAATACCGTCGATTTCGAGACACTTCAATTTTTGTAGCAAAAATGAATTCTCAGTGCCACTTTTTCAATGTTGTGGGGAAAATCATTGTTTGCCTAATCGTTCATTTTTCGCAATTGACGGCATCTATACATGCCTGGGAATATATGTGCTGAGTACCGTCGATTTCGAGACACTTCGATTTTTGTCATAAAAATGAATTCTCAGTGCCACTTTTTCAATATTGTGGGGAAAATCTTTGTTTGCCTAATCGTTCATTTTTCGCGTTTGGCGGCATCTATACATGCCTGGGAATATATGTGCCGAGTACCGTCAATTTCGAGACACTTCGATTTTTGTCGCAAAAATGAATTCTCAGTGCCACTTTTTCAATGTTGTGGGGAAAATCTTTGTTTGCCTAATCGTTCATTTTTCGCTTTTGGCGGCATCTATACATGCCTGGGAATATATGTGCTGAGTACTGTCGATTTCGAGACTCTTCGATTCTTGTCCCAAAAATGAATTGTCAGTGCCACTTTTCAACGTTGTGGAGAAAACCTTTGTTTGCCTAATCGTTCTTTTTTCGCGTTTGGCGGCATTTATACATGCCTGGGAATATATGTGCTGAGCACCATCGATTTCGAGACACTTCGATTTTTGTCGCAAAAAGGAATTGTCAGTGCCACTTTTTCAATGTTGTGGAGAAAATCTTTGATTGCCTAATCGTTCATTTTTCGCGTTTGGCGGCATCTATACATGCCTGGGAATATATGTGCTGAGTACCCTCGATTTCGAGACACTTCGATTTTTGTCGCAAAAATGAATTCTCAGTGCCACTTTTTCAATGTTGTGGGGAAAATCTTTGTTTGCCTAATCGTTCATTTTTCGCGTTAGGCGGCATCTATACATGCCTGGGAATATATGTGCTGAGTACCGTCCATTTCGAGACACTTCGATTTTTGTCGCAAAAATGAATTGTCAGTGCCACTTTTTCAATGTTGTGGAGAAAACCTTCGTTTGCCTAATCGTTCATTTTTCGCGTTTGGCGGCATCTATACATGCCTGGGAATATATGTGCTGAGTACCGTCGATTTCGAGACACTTCAATTTTTGTCGCAAAAATGAATTGTCAGTGCCACTTTTTCAATGTTGTGGAGAAAATCTTTGTTTGCCTAATCGTTCATTTTTCGCGTTTTGCGGCATCTATACATGCCTGGGAATATATGTGCTGAGTACCGTCGATTTCGAGACACTTCGAATTTTGTCGCAAAAATGAATTGTCAGTGCCACTTTTTCAATGTTGTGGAGAAAATCTTTGATTGCCTAATCGTTCATTTTTCGCGTTTGGCGGCATCTATACATGCCTGGGAATATATGTGCTGAGTACCGTCGATTTCGAGACACATCGATTTTTGTCGCAAAAATGAATTCTCAGTGCCACTTTTTCAATGTTGTGGAGAAAATCTTTGTTTGCCTAATCGTTCATTTTTCGCATTTGGCGGCATCTATACATGCCTGGGAATATATGTCCTGAGTACCGTCGATTTCGAGAGACTTCGATTTTTGTCGCAAAAATGAATTCTCAGTGCCACTTTTTCAATGTTGTGGAGAAAATCATTGATTGCCTAACCGTTCATTTTTCGCGTTTGGCGGCATCTATACATGCCTGGGAATATATGTGCTGAGTACCGTCGATTTCGAGACACTTCAATTTTTGTCGCAAAAATGAATTCTCAGTGCCACTTTTTCAATGTTGCGGAGAAAATCATTTGATTGCCTAATCGTTCATTTTTCGCGTTTGGCGGCATCTATGCATGCCAGGGAATAAATCTGTTGAGTACCGCCGATTTCGAGACACTTCGATTTTTGTCGCAAAAATGAATTCTCAGTGCCACTTTTTCAATGTTGTGGGAAAAATCTTTGTTTTCCTATTCGTTCATTTTTCGCGTTTGGCGGGACCTATACATGCCTGGGAATATATGTGCTGAGTACCGTCGATTTCGAGACACTTCGATTTTTGTCGCAAAAATGAATTCTCAGTGCCACTTTCTCAATGTTGTGGAGAAAATCTTTGTTTGCCTAATCGTTCATTTTTCGCGTTTGGCGGCATCTATATATGCCTGGGAATATGTGTGCTGAGTACCGTCGATTTCGAGACACTTCGATTTTTGTCGCAAAAATGAATTGTCAGTGCCACTTTTTCAATGTTGTGGAGAAAATCTTTGTTTGCCTAATCGTTCATTTTTCGCGTTTGGCGGCATCTATACATGCCTGGGAATATATGTGCTGAGCACCATCGATTTCGAGACACTTCGATTTTTGTCGCAAAAATGAATTGTCAGTGCCACTTTTTCAATGTTGTGGAGAAAATCTTTGTTTGCCTAATCGTTCATTTTTCGCGTTTTGCGGCATCTATACATGCCTTGGAATATATGTGCTGAGTACCGTCGATTTCGAGACACTTCGAATTTTGTCGCAAAAATGAATTGTCAGTGCCACTTTTTCAATGTTGTGGAGAAAATCTTTGCCTAATTGTTCATTTTTCGCGTTTGCGGCATCTATACAAGCCTGGGAATATATGTGCTGAGTACCGTCGATTTCGAGACACTTCAATTTTTGTCGCAAAAATGAATTCTCAGTGCCACTTTTTCAATGTTGTGGAGAAAATCTTTGTTTGCCTAATCGTTCATTTTTAGCGTTTGGCGGCATCTATACATGCCTGGGAATATATGTGCCGAGTACCGTCAATTTCGAGACACTTCGATTTTTGTCGCAAAAATGAATTCTCAGTGCCACTTTTTCAATGTTGTGGGGAAAATCTTTGTTTGCCTAATCGTTCATTTTTCGCTTTTGGCGGCATCTATACATGCCTGGGAATATATGTGCTGAGTACTGTCGATTTCGAGACTCTTCGATTCTTGTCCCAAAAATGAATTGTCAGTGCCACTTTTCAACGTTGTGGAGAAAACCTTTGTTTGCCTAATCGTTCTTTTTTCGCGTTTGGCGGCATTTATACATGCCTGGGAATATATGTGCTGAGCACCATCGATTTCGAGACACTTCGATTTTTGTCGCAAAAAGGAATTGTCAGTGCCACTTTTTCAATGTTGTGGAGAAAATCTTTGATTGCCTAATCGTTCATTTTTCGCGTTTGGCGGCATCTATACATGCCTGGGAATATATGTGCTGAGTACCCTCGATTTCGAGACACTTCGATTTTTGTCGCAAAAATGAATTCTCAGTGCCACTTTTTCAATGTTGTGGGGAAAATCTTTGTTTGCCTAATCGTTCATTTTTCGCGTTAGGCGGCATCTATAGATGCCTGGGAATATATGTGCTGAGTACCGTCCATTTCGAGACACTTCGATTTTTGTCGCAAAAATGAATTGTCAGTGCCACTTTTTCAATGTTGTGGAGAAAACCTTTGTTTGCCTAATCGTTCATTTTTCGCGTTTGGCGGCATCTATACATGCCTGGGAATATATGTGCTGAGTACCGTCGATTTCGAGACACTTCAATTTTTGTCGCAAAAATGAATTGTCAGTGCCACTTTTTCAATGTTGTGGAGAAAATCTTTGATTGCCTAATCGTTCATTTTTCGCGTTTGGCGGCATCTATACATGCCTGGGAATATATGTGCTGAGTACCCTCGATTTCGAGACACTTCGATTTTTGTCGCAAAAATGAATTCTCAGTGCCACTTTTTCAATGTTGTGGGGAAAATCTTTGTTTGCCTAATCGTTCATTTTTCGCGTTAGGCGGCATCTATACATGCCTGGGAATATATGTGCTGAGTACCGTCCATTTCGAGACACTTCGATTTTTGTCGCAAAAATGAATTGTCAGTGCCACTTTTTCAATGTTGTGGAGAAAATCATTGATTGCCTAACCGTTCATTTTTCGCGTTTGGCGGCATCTATACATGCCTGGGAATATATGTGCTGAGTACCGTCGATTTCGAGACACTTCAATTTTTGTCGCAAAAATGAATTCTCAGTGCCACTTTTTCAATGTTGCGGAGAAAATCATTTGATTGCCTAATCGTTCATTTTTCGCGTTTGGCGGCATCTATGCATGCCAGGGAATAAATCTGTTGAGTACCGCCGATTTCGAGACACTTCGATTTTTGTCGCAAAAATGAATTCTCAGTGCCACTTTTTCAATGTTGTGGGAAAAATCTTTGTTTTCCTATTCGTTCATTTTTCGCGTTTGGCGGGACCTATACATGCCTGGGAATATATGTGCTGAGTACCGTCGATTTCGAGACACTTCGATTTTTGTCGCAAAAATGAATTCTCAGTGCCACTTTCTCAATGTTGTGGAGAAAATCTTTGTTTGCCTAATCGTTCATTTTTCGCGTTTGGCGGCATCTATATATGCCTGGGAATATGTGTGCTGAGTACCGTCGATTTCGAGACACTTCGATTTTTGTCGCAAAAATGAATTGTCAGTGCCACTTTTTCAATGTTGTGGAGAAAATCTTTGTTTGCCTAATCGTTCATTTTTCGCGTTTGGCGGCATCTATACATGCCTGGGAATATATGTGCTGAGCACCATCGATTTCGAGACACTTCGATTTTTGTCGCAAAAATGAATTGTCAGTGCCACTTTTTCAATGTTGTGGAGAAAATCTTTGTTTGCCTAATCGTTCATTTTTCGCGTTTTGCGGCATCTATACATGCCTTGGAATATATGTGCTGAGTACCGTCGATTTCGAGACACTTCGAATTTTGTCGCAAAAATGAATTGTCAGTGCCACTTTTTCAATGTTGTGGAGAAAATCTTTGCCTAATTGTTCATTTTTCGCGTTTGCGGCATCTATACAAGCCTGGGAATATATGTGCTGAGTACCGTCGATTTCGAGACACTTCAATTTTTGTCGCAAAAATGAATTCTCAGTGCCACTTTTTCAATGTTGTGGAGAAAATCTTTGTTTGCCTAATCGTTCATTTTTAGCGTTTGGCGGCATCTATACATGCCTGGGAATATATGTGCTGAGTACCGTCGATTTCGAGACACTTCGATTTTTGTCGCAAAAATGAATTCTCAGTGCCACTTTTTCAATGTTGTGGAGAAAATCTTTGATTGCCTAATCGTTCATTTTTCGCGTTTGGCGGCATCTATACATGCCTGGGAATATATGTGCTGAGTACCGTCGATTTCGAGACACTTCGATTTTTGTCGCAAAAATGAATTCTCAGTGCCACTTTTTCAATGTTGTGGGGAAAATCTTTGTTTGCCTAATCGTTCATTTTTCGCGTTTGGCGGCATCTATACATGCCTGGGAATATATGTGCTGAGTACCGTCGATTTCGAGACACTTCGATTTTTGTACGAAAAATGAATTCTCAGTGCCACTTTTTCAATGTTGTGGGCAAAATCTTTGTTTGCCTAATCGTTCATTTTTCGCAATTGGCGGCATCTATACATGCCTGGGAATATATGTGCTGAGTACCGTCGAATTCGAGACACTTCGATTTTTGTCATAAAAATGAATTCTCAGTGCCACTTTTTCAATATTGTGGGGAAAATCTTTGTTTGCCTAATCGTTCATTTTTCGCGTTTGGCGGCATCTATACATGCCTGGGAATATATGTGCCGAGTACCGTCGATTTCGGGACACTTCGATTTTTGTCGCAAAAATGAATTGTCAGTGCCAATTTTTCAATGATGTGGAGAAAATCTTTGTTTGCCTAATCATTCATTTTTCGCGTTTGGCGGCATCTATACATGCCTGGGAATATATGTGGTGAATACCGTCGATTTCGAGACACTTCAATTTTTGTAGCAAAAATGAATTCTCAGTGCCACTTTTTCAATGTTGTGGGGAAAATCATTGTTTGCCTAATCGTTCATTTTTCGCAATTGACGGCATCTATACATGCCTGGGAATATATGTGCTGAGTACCGTCGATTTCGAGACACTTCGATTTTTGTCATAAAAATGAATTCTCAGTGCCACTTTTTCAATATTGTGGGGAAAATCTTTGTTTGCCTAATCGTTCATTTTTCGCGTTTGGCGGCATCTATACATGCCTGGGAATATATGTGCCGAGTACCGTCAATTTCGAGACACTTCGATTTTTGTCGCAAAAATGAATTCTCAGTGCCACTTTTTCAATGTTGTGGGGAAAATCTTTGTTTGCCTAATCGTTCATTTTTCGCTTTTGGCGGCATCTATACATGCCTGGGAATATATGTGCTGAGTACTGTCGATTTCGAGACTCTTCGATTCTTGTCCCAAAAATGAATTGTCAGTGCCACTTTTCAACGTTGTGGAGAAAACCTTTGTTTGCCTAATCGTTCTTTTTTCGCGTTTGGCGGCATTTATACATGCCTGGGAATATATGTGCTGAGCACCATCGATTTCGAGACACTTCGATTTTTGTCGCAAAAAGGAATTGTCAGTGCCACTTTTTCAATGTTGTGGAGAAAATCTTTGATTGCCTAATCGTTCATTTTTCGCGTTTGGCGGCATCTATACATGCCTGGGAATATATGTGCTGAGTACCCTCGATTTCGAGACACTTCGATTTTTGTCGCAAAAATGAATTCTCAGTGCCACTTTTTCAATGTTGTGGGGAAAATCTTTGTTTGCCTAATCGTTCATTTTTCGCGTTAGGCGGCATCTATAGATGCCTGGGAATATATGTGCTGAGTACCGTCCATTTCGAGACACTTCGATTTTTGTCGCAAAAATGAATTGTCAGTGCCACTTTTTCAATGTTGTGGAGAAAACCTTTGTTTGCCTAATCGTTCATTTTTCGCGTTTGGCGGCATCTATACATGCCTGGGAATATATGTGCTGAGTACCGTCGATTTCGAGACACTTCAATTTTTGTCGCAAAAATGAATTGTCAGTGCCACTTTTTCAATGTTGTGGAGAAAATCTTTGTTTGCCTAATCGTTCATTTTTCGCGTTTTGCGGCATCTATACATGCCTGGGAATATATGTGCTGAGTACCGTCGATTTCGAGACACTTCGAATTTTGTCGCAAAAATGAATTGTCAGTGCCACTTTTTCAATGTTGTGGAGAAAATCTTTGATTGCCTAATCGTTCATTTTTCGCGTTTGGCGGCATCTATACATGCCTGGGAATATATGTGCTGAGTACCGTCGATTTCGAGACACATCGATTTTTGTCGCAAAAATGAATTCTCAGTGCCACTTTTTCAATGTTGTGGAGAAAATCTTTGTTTGCCTAATCGTTCATTTTTCGCATTTGGCGGCATCTATACATGCCTGGGAATATATGTGCTGAGTACTGTCGATTTCGAGACTCTTCGATTCTTGTCCCAAAAATGAATTGTCAGTGCCACTTTTCAACGTTGTGGAGAAAACCTTTGTTTGCCTAATCGTTCTTTTTTCGCGTTTGGCGGCATTTATACATGCCTGGGAATATATGTGCTGAGCACCATCGATTTCGAGACACTTCGATTTTTGTCGCAAAAAGGAATTGTCAGTGCCACTTTTTCAGTGTTGTGGAGAAAATCTTTGATTGCCTAATCGTTCATTTTTCGCGTTTGGCGGCATCTATACATGCCTGGGAATATATGTGCTGAGTACCCTCGATTTCGAGACACTTCGATTTTTGTCGCAAAAATGAATTCTCAGTGCCACTTTTTCAATGTTGTGGGGAAAATCTTTGTTTGCCTAATCGTTCATTTTTCGCGTTAGGCGGCATCTATAGATGCCTGGGAATATATGTGCTGAGTACCGTCCATTTCGAGACACTTCGATTTTTGTCGCAAAAATGAATTGTCAGTGCCACTTTTTCAATGTTGTGGAGAAAACCTTTGTTTGCCTAATCGTTCATTTTTCGCGTTTGGCGGCATCTATACATGCCTGGGAATATATGTGCTGAGTACCGTCGATTTCGAGACACTTCAATTTTTGTCGCAAAAATGAATTGTCAGTGCCACTTTTTCAATGTTGTGGAGAAAATCTTTGTTTGCCTAATCGTTCATTTTTCACGTTTTGCGGCATCTATACATGCCTGGGAATATATGTGCTGAGTACCGTTGATTTCGAGACACTTCGAATTTTGTCGCAAAAATGAATTGTCAGTGCCACTTTTTCAATGTTGTGGAGAAAATCTTTGTTTGCCTAATCGTTCTTTTTTCGCGTTTGGCGGCATTTATACATGCCTGGGAATATATGTGCTGAGCACCATCGATTTCGAGACACTTCGATTTTTGTCGCAAAAAGGAATTGTCAGTGCCACTTTTTCAGTGTTGTGGAGAAAATCTTTGATTGCCTAATCGTTCATTTTTCGCGTTTGGCGGCATCTATACATGCCTGGGAATATATGTGCTGAGTACCCTCGATTTCGAGACACTTCGATTTTTGTCGCAAAAATGAATTCTCAGTGCCACTTTTTCAATGTTGTGGGGAAAATCTTTGTTTGCCTAATCGTTCATTTTTCGCGTTAGGCGGCATCTATAGATGCCTGGGAATATATGTGCTGAGTACCGTCCATTTCGAGACACTTCGATTTTTGTCGCAAAAATGAATTGTCAGTGCCACTTTTTCAATGTTGTGGAGAAAACCTTTGTTTGCCTAATCGTTCATTTTTCGCGTTTGGCGGCATCTATACATGCCTGGGAATATATGTGCTGAGTACCGTCGATTTCGAGACACTTCAATTTTTGTCGCAAAAATGAATTGTCAGTGCCACTTTTTCAATGTTGTGGAGAAAATCTTTGTTTGCCTAATCGTTCATTTTTCACGTTTTGCGGCATCTATACATGCCTGGGAATATATGTGCTGAGTACCGTCGATTTCGAGACACTTCGAATTTTGTCGCAAAAATGAATTGTCAGTGCCACTTTTTCAATGTTGTGGAGAAAATCTTTGATTGCCTAATCGTTCATTTTTCGCGTTTGGCGGCATCTATACATGCCTGGGAATATATGTGCTGAGTACCGTCGATTTCGAGACACATCGATTTTTGTCGCAAAAATGAATTCTCAGTGCCACTTTTTCAATGTTGTGGAGAAAATCTTTGTTTGCCTAATCGTTCATTTTTCGCATTTGGCGGCATCTATACATGCCTGGGAATATATGTCCTGAGTACCGTCGATTTCGAGAGACTTCGATTTTTGTCGCAAAAATGAATTCTCAGTGCCACTTTTTCAATGTTGTGGAGAAAATCATTGATTGCCTAACCGTTCATTTTTCGCGTTTGGCGGCATCTATACATGCCTGGGAATATATGTGCTGAGTACCGTCGATTTCGAGACACTTCAACTTTTGTCGCAAAAATGAATTCTCAGTGCCACTTTTTCAATGTTGCGGAGAAAATCATTTGATTGCCTAATCGTTCATTTTTCGCGTTTGGCGGCATCTATGCATGCCAGGGAATAAATCTGTTGAGTACCGCCGATTTCGAGACACTTCGATTTTTGTCGCAAAAATGAATTCTCAGTGCCACTTTTTCAATGTTGTGGGAAAAATCTTTGTTTTCCTATTCGTTCATTTTTCGCGTTTGGCGGGACCTATACATGCCTGGGAATATATGTGCTGAGTACCGTCGATTTCGAGACACTTCGATTTTTGTCGCAAAAATGAATTCTCAGTGCCACTTTCTCAATGTTGTGGAGAAAATCTTTGTTTGCCTAATCGTTCATTTTTCGCGTTTGGCGGCATCTATATATGCCTGGGAATATGTGTGCTGAGTACCGTCGATTTCGAGACACTTCGATTTTTGTCGCAAAAATGAATTGTCAGTGCCACTTTTTCAATGTTGTGGAGAAAATCTTTGTTTGCCTAATCGTTCATTTTTCGCGTTTGGCGGCATCTATACATGCCTGGGAATATATGTGCTGAGCACCATCGATTTCGAGACACTTCGATTTTTGTCGCAAAAATGAATTGTCAGTGCCACTTTTTCAATGTTGTGGAGAAAATCTTTGTTTGCCTAATCGTTCATTTTTCGCGTTTTGCGGCATCTATACATGCCTTGGAATATATGTGCTGAGTACCGTCGATTTCGAGACACTTCGAATTTTGTCGCAAAAATGAATTGTCAGTGCCACTTTTTCAATGTTGTGGAGAAAATCTTTGCCTAATTGTTCATTTTTCGCGTTTGCGGCATCTATACAAGCCTGGGAATATATGTGCTGAGTACCGTCGATTTCGAGACACTTCAATTTTTGTCGCAAAAATGAATTCTCAGTGCCACTTTTTCAATGTTGTGGAGAAAATCTTTGTTTGCCTAATCGTTCATTTTTAGCGTTTGGCGGCATCTATACATGCCTGGGAATATATGTGCTGAGTACCGTCGATTTCGAGACACTTCGATTTTTGTCGCAAAAATGAATTCTCAGTGCCACTTTTTCAATGTTGTGGAGAAAATCTTTGATTGCCTAATCGTTCATTTTTCGCGTTTGGCGGCATCTATACATGCCTGGGAATATATGTGCTGAGTACCGTCGATTTCGAGACACTTCGATTTTTGTCGCAAAAATGAATTCTCAGTGCCACTTTTTCAATGTTGTGGGGAAAATCTTTGTTTGCCAAATCGTTCATTTTTCGCGTTTGGCGGCATCTATACATGCCTGGGAATATGTGTGCTGATTACCGTCGATTTCGAGACACTTCGTTTTTTGTCGCAAAAATGAATTGTCAGTGCCACTTTTTCAATGTTGTGGAGAAAATCTTTGTTTGCCTAATCGTTCATTTTTCGCGTTTTGCGGCATCTATACATGCCTTGGAATATATGTGCTGAGTACCGTCGATTTCGAGACACTTCGAATTTTGTCGCAAAAATGAATTGTCAGTGCCACTTTTTCAATCTTGTGGAGAAAATCTTTGATTGCCTAATCGTTCATTTTTCGCGTTTGGCGGCATCTATACATGCCTGGGAATATATGTGCTGAGTACCGTCGATTTCGAGACACATCGATTTTTGTCGCAAAAATGAATTCTCAGTGCCACTTTTTCAATGTTGTGGAGAAAGTCTTTGTTTGCCTAATCGTTCATTTTTCGCGTTTGGCGGCATCTATACATGCCTGGGAATATATGTGCTGAGTACCGTCGATTTCGAGAGACTTCGATTTTTGTCGCAAAAATGAATTCTCAGTGCCACTTTTTCAATGTTGTGGGGAAAATCTTTGTTTGCCTAATCGTTCATTTTTCGCGTTTGGCGGCATCTATACATGCCTGGGAATATATGTGCTGAGTACCGTCGATTTCGAGACACTTCGTTTTTTGTCGCAAAAATGAATTGTCAGTGCCACTTTTTCAATGTTGTGGAGAAAATCTTTGTTTGCCTAATCGTTCATTTTTCGCGTTTTGCGGCATCTATACATGCCTTGGAATATATGTGCCGAGTACCGTCGATTTCGAGACACTTCGAATTTTGTCGCAAAAATGAATTGTCAGTGCCACTTTTTCAATGTTGTGGAGAAAATCTTTGATTGCCTAATCGTTCATTTTTCGCGTTTGGCGGCATCTATACATGCCTGGGAATATATGTGCTGAGTACCGTCGATTTCGAGACACATCGATTTTTGTCGCAAAAATGAATTCTCAGTGCCACTTTTTCAATGTTGTGGAGAAAGTCTTTGTTTGCCTAATCGTTCATTTTTCGCGTTTGGCGGCATCTATACATGCCTGGGAATATATGTGCTGAGTACCGTCGATTTCGAGAGACTTCGATTTTTGTCGCAAAAATGAATTCTCAGTGCCACTTTTTCAATGTTGTGGAGAAAATCTTTGATTGCCTAACCGTTCATTTTTCGCGTTTGGCGGCATCTATACATGCCTGGGAATATATGTGCGGAGTACCGTCGATTTCGAGACACTTCGATTTTGGTCGCAAAAATGAATTCTCAGTGCCACTTTTTCAATGTTGCGGAGAAAATCGTTTGATTGCCTAATCGTTCATTTTTCGCGTTTGGCGGCATCTATGCATGCCAGGGAATAAATCTGCTGAGTACCGCCGATTTCGAGACACTTCGATTTTTGTCGCAAAAATGAATTCTCAGTGCCACTTTTTCAATGTTGTGGGAAAAATCTTTGTTTGCCTATTCGTTCATTTTTCGCGTTTGGCGGGACCTATACATGCCTGGGAATATATGTGCTGAGTACCGTTGATTTCGAGACACTTCGATTTTTGTCGCAAAAATGAATTCTCAGTGCCACTTTTTCAATGTTGTGGAGAAAATCTTTGATTGCCTAATCGTTCATTTTTCGCGTTTGGCGGCATCTATACATGCCTGGGAATATATGTGCTGAGTACCGTCGATTTCGAGACACTTCGATTTTTGTAGCAAAAATGAATTCTCAGTGCCACTTTTTCAATGTTGTGGGGAAAATCTTTGTTTGCCTAATCGTTCATTTTTCGCAATTGGCGGCATCTATACATGCCTGGGAATATATGTGCTGAGTACCGTCGATTTCGAGACACTTCGATTTTTGTCGCAAAAATGAATTCTCAGTGCCACTTTTTCAATGTTGCGGGGAAAATCTTTGTTTGCCTAATCGTTCATTTTTAGCGTTTGGCGGCATCTATACATGCCTGGGAATATATGTGCTGAGTACCGTCGATTTCGAGACACTTCGATTTTTGTCGCAAAAATGAATTCTCAGTGCCACTTTTTCAATGTTGTGGAGAAAATCTTTGATTGCCTAATCGTTCATTTTTCGCGTTTGGCGGCATCTATACATGCCTGGGAATATATGTGCTCAGTACCGTCGATTTCGAGACACTTCGATTTTTGTCGCAAAAATGAATTCTCAGTGCCACTTTTTCAATGTTGTGGGGAAAATCTTTGTTTGCCTAATCGTTCATTTTTCGCGTTTGGCGGCATCTATACATGCCTGGGAATATGTGTGCTGAGTACCGTCGATTTCGAGACACTTCGTTTTTTGTCGCAAAAATGAATTGTCAGTGCCACTTTTTCAATGTTGTGGAGAAAATCTTTGTTTGCCTAATCGTTCATTTTTCGCGTTTTGCGGCATCTATACATGCCTGGGAATATATGTGCTGAGTACCGTCAATTTCGAGAAACTTCGATTTTTGTCGCAAAAATGAATTGTCAGTGCCACTTTTTCAATGTTGTGGAGAAAATCTTTGATTGCCTAATCGTTCATTTTTCGCGTTTGGCGGCATCTATACATGCCTGGGAATATATGTGCTGAGTACCGTCGATTTCGAGACACATCGATTTTTGTCGCAAAAATGAATTCTCAGTGCCACTTTTTCAATGTTGTGGAGAAAATCTTTGTTTGCCTAATCGTTCATTTTTCGCGTTTGGCGGCATCTATACATGCCTGGGAATATATGTGCTGAGTACCGTCCATTTCGAGAGACTTCGATTTTTGTCGCAAAAATGAATTCTCAGTGCCACTTTTTCAATGTTGTGGAGAAAATCTTTGATTGCCTAACCGTTCATTTTTCGCGTTTGGCGGCATCTATACATGCCTGGGAATATATGTGCTGAGTACCGTCGATTTCGAGACACTTCGATTTTTGTCGCAAAAATGAATTCTCAGTGCCACTTTTTCAATGTTGCGGAGAAAATCATTTGATTGCCTAATCGTTCATTTTTCGCGTTTGGCGGTATCTATGCATGCCAGGGAATAAATCTGCCGAGTACCGCCGATTTCGAGACACTTCGATTTTTGTCGCAAAAATGAATTCTCAGTGCCACTTTTTCAATGTTGTGGGAAAAATCTTTGTTTGCCTATCGTTCATTTTTCGCGTTTGGCGGGACCTATACATGCCTGGGAATATATGTGCTGAGTACCGTCGATTTCGAGACACTTCGATTTTTGTCGCAAAAATGAATTCTCATAGCCACTTTTTCAATGTTGCGGGGAAAATCTTTGTTTGCCTAATCGCTCATTTTTAGCGTTTGGCGGCATCTATACATGCCTGGGAATATATGTGCTGAGTACCGTCGATTTCGAGACACTTCGTTTTTTGTCGCAAAAATGAATTGTCAGTGCCACTTTTTCAATGTTGTGGAGAAAATCTTTGTTTGCCTAATCGTTCATTTTTCGCGTTTTGCGGCATCTATACATGCCTGGGAATATATGTGCTGAGTACCGTCAATTTCGAGAAACTTCGATTTTTGTCGCAAAAATGAATTGTCAGTGCCACTTTTTCAATGTTGTGGAGAAAATCTTTGATTGCCTAATCGTTCATTTTTCGCGTTTGGCGGCATCTATACATGCCTGGGAATATATGTGCTGAGTACCGTCGATTTCGAGACACATCGATTTTTGTCGCAAAAATGAATTCTCAGTGCCACTTTTTCAATGTTGTGGAGAAAATCTTTGTTTGCCTAATCGTTAATTTTTCGCGTTTGGCGGCATCTATACATGCCTGGGAATATATGTGCTGAGTACCGTCGATTTCGAGAGACTTCGATTTTTGTCGCAAAAATGAATTCTCAGTGCCACTTTTTCAATGTTGTGGAGAAAATCTTTGATTGCCTAACCGTTCATTTTTCGCGTTTGGCGGCATCTATACATGCCTGGGAATATATGTGCTGAGTACCGTCGATTTCGAGACACTTCGATTTTTGTCGCAAAAATGAATTCTCAGTGCCACTTTTTCAATGTTGTGGAGAAAATCTTCGATTGCCTAATCGTTCATTTTTCGCGTTTGGCGGCATCTATACATGCCTGGGAATATATGAGCTGAGTACCGTCGATTTCGAGACACTTCGATTTTGGTCGCAAAAATGAATTCTCAGTGCCACTTTTTCAATGTTGCGGAGAAAATCATTTGATTGCCTAATCGTTCATTTTTCGCGTTTGGCGGTATCTATGCATGCCAGGGAATAAATCTGCCGAGTACCGCCGATTTCGAGACACTTCGATTTTTGTCGCAAAAATGAATTCTCAGTGCCACTTTTTCAATGTTGTGGGAAAAATCTTTGTTTGCCTATTCGTTCATTTTTCGCGTTTGGCGGAACCTATACATGCCTGGGAATATATGTGCTGAGTACCGTCGATTTCGAGACACTTCGATTTTTGTCGCAAAAATGAATTCTCAGTGCCACTTTTTCAATGTTGCGGGGAAAATCTTTGTTTGCCTAATCGTTCATTTTTCGCGTTTGGCAGCATCTATACATGCCTGGGAATATATGTGCTGAGTACCGTCGATTTCGAGACACTTCGATTTTTGTCGCAAAAATGAATTCTCAGTGCCACTTTTTCAATGTTGTGGGCAAAATCTATGTTTGCCTATTCGTCCATTTTTCGCGTTTGGCGGGACCTATACATGCCTGGGAATATATGTGCTGAGCATCATCGATTTCGAGACACTTCGATTTTTGTCGCAAAAATGAATTGTCAGTGCAACTTTTTCAATGTTGTGGAGAAAATCTTTGTTTGCCTAATCGTTCATTTTTCGCGTTTGGCGGCATCTATACATGCCGGGGATTATATGTGCTGAGTACCGTCGATTTCGAGACACTTCGATTTTTGTCGCAAAAATGAATTGTCAGTGCCACTTTTTCAATGTTGTGGGGAAAATCTTTGTTTGCCTAATCGTTCATTTTTCGCGTTTGGCGGCATCTATACATGCCTGGGAATATATGTGCTGAGTACCGTCGATTTCGAGACACTTCGATATTTGTCGCAAAAATGAATTGTCAGTGCCACTTTTTCAATGATGTGGAGAAAATCTTTGTTTGCCTAATCGTTCATTTTTCACGTTTGGCGGCATCTATACATGCCTGGGAATATATGTGCTGAGTACCGTCGATTTCGAGACACTTCGATTTTGGTCGCAAAAATGAATTCTCAGTGCCACTTTTTCAATGTTGCGGAGAAAATCATTTGATTGCCTAATCGTTCATTTTTCGCGTTTGGCGGTATCTATGCATGCCAGGGAATAAATCTGCCGAGTACCGCCGATTTCGAGACACTTCGATTTTTGTCGCAAAAATGAATTCTCAGTGCCACTTTTTCAATGTTGTGGGAAAAATCTTTGTTTGCCTATTCGTTCATTTTTCGCGTTTGGCGGAACCTATACATGCCTGGGAATATATGTGCTGAGTACCGTCGATTTCGAGACACTTCGATTTTTGTCGCAAAAATGAATTCTCACTGCCACTTTTTCAATGTTGCGGGGAAAATCTTTGTTTGCCTAATCGTTCATTTTTCGCGTTTGGCGGCATCTATACATGCCTGGGAATATATGTGCTGAGTACCGTCGATTTCGAGACACTTCGATTTTTGTCGCAAAAATGAATTCTCAGTGCCACTTTTTCAATGTTGTGGGGAAAATCTATGTTTGCCTATTCGTCCATTTTTCGCGTTTGGCGGGACCTATACATGCCTGGGAATATATGTGCTGAGCATCATCGATTTCGAGACACTTCGATTTTTGTCGCAAAAATGAATTGTCAGTGCAACTTTTTCAATGTTGTGGAGAAAATCTTTGTTTGCCTAATCGTTCATTTTTCGCGTTTGGCGGCATCTATACATGCCGGGGATTATATGTGCTGAGTACCGTCGATTTCGAGACACTTCGATTTTTGTCGCAAAAATGAATTGTCAGTGCCACTTTTTCAATGTTGTGGGGAAAATCTTTGTTTGCCTAATCGTTCATTTTTCGCGTTTGGCGGCATCTATACATGCCTGGGAATATATGTGCTGAGTACCGTCGATTTCGAGACACTTCGATATTTGTCGCAAAAATGAATTGTCAGTGCCACTTTTTCAATGATGTGGAGAAAATCTTTGTTTGCCTAATCGTTCATTTTTCACGTTTGGCGGCATCTATACATGCCTGGGAATATATGTGCTGAGTACCGTCGATTTCGAGACACTTCGATTTTTGTAGCAAAAATGAATTCTCAGTGCCACTTTTTCAATGTTGTGGGGAAAAACTTTGTTTGCCTAATCGTTCATTTTTCGCAATTGGCGGCATCTATACATGCCTGGGAATATATGTGCCGAGTACCGTCGAATTCGAGACACTTCGATTTTTGTCATAAAAATGAATTCTCAGTGCCACTTTTTCAATATTGTGGGGAAAATCTTTGCTTGCCTAATCGTTCATTTTTCGCGTTTGGCGGCATCTATACATGCCTGGGAATATATGTGCCGAGTACCGTCGATTTCGAGACACTTCGATTTTTGTCGCAAAAATGAATTGTCAGTTCCACTTTTTCAATGATGTGGAGAAAATCTTTGTTTGCCTAATCGTTCATTTTTCGCAATTGGCGGCATCTATACATGCCTGGGAATATATGTGCTGAGTACCGTCGAATTCGAGACACTTCGATTTTTGTCATAAAAATGAATTCTCAGTGCCACTTTTTCAATATTGTGGGGAAAATCATTGTTTGCCTAATCGTTCATTTTTCGCGTTTGGCGGCATCTATACATGCCTGGGAATATATGTGCTGAGTACCGTCAATTTCGAGACACTTCGATTTTTGTCGCAAAAATGAATTCTCAGTGCCACTTTTTCAATGTTGTGGGGAAAATCTTTGTTTGCCTAATCGTTCATTTTTCGCTTTTGGCGGCATCTATACATGCCTGGGAATATATGTGCTGAGTACTGTCGATTTCGAGACTCTTCGATTTTTGTCCCAAAAATGAATTGTCAGTGCCACTTTTCAATGTTGTGGAGAAAACCTTTGTTTGCCTAATCGTTCTTTTTTCGCGTTTGGCGGCATCTATACATGCCTGGGAATATATGTGCTGAGCACCATCGATTTCGAGACACTTCGATTTTTGTCGCAAAAAGGAATTGTCAGTGCCACTTTTTCAATGTTGTGGAGAAAATCTTTGATTGCCTAATCGTTCATTTTTCGCGTTTGGCGGCATCTATACATGCCTGGGAATATATGTGCTGAGTACCCTCGATTTCGAGACACTTCGATTTTTGTCATAAAAATGAATTCTCAGTGCCACTTTTTCAATATTGTGGGGAAAATCTTTGTTTGCCTAATCGTTCATTTTTCGCGTTTGGCGGCATATATACATGCCTGGGAATATATGTGCTGAGTACCGTCAATTTCGAGACACTTCGATTTTTGTCGCAAAAATGAATTCTCAGTGCCACTTTTTCAATGTTGTGGGGAAAATCTTTGTTTGCCTAATCGTTCATTTTTCGCTTTTGGCGGCATCTATACATGCCTGGGAATATATGTGCTGAGTACTGTCGATTTCGAGACTCTTCGATTTTTGTCCCAAAAATGAATTGTCAGTGCCACTTTTCAATGTTGTGGAGAAAACCTTTGTTTGCCTAATCGTTCTTTTTTCGCGTTTGGCGGCATCTATACATGCCTGGGAATATATGTGCTGAGCACCATCGTTTTCGAGACACTTCGATTTTTGTCGCAAAAAGGAATTGTCAGTGCCACTTTTTCAATGTTGTGGAGAAAATCTTTGATTGCCTAATCGTTCATTTTTCGCGTTTGGCGGCATCTATACATGCCTGGGAATATATGTGCTGAGTACCCTCGATTTCGTGACACTTCGATTTTTGTCGCAAAAATGAATTGTCAGTGCCACTTTTTCAATGTTGTGGAGAAAATCTTTGTTTGCCTAATCGTTCATTTTTCGCGTTTGGCGGCATCTATACATGCCAGGGAATATATGTGCTGAGTACCGTCGATTTCGAGACACTTCTATTTTTGTCATATAAATGAATTCTCAGTGCCACTTTTTCAATATTGTGGGGAAAATCTTTGTTTGCCCAATCGTTCATTTTTCGCGTTTGGCGGCATCTATACATGCCTGGGAATATATGTGCTGAGTACCCTCGATTTCGAGACACTTCGATTTTTGTCGCAAAGATGAATTCTCAGTGCCACTTTTTCAATGTTCTGGAGAAAATCTTTGATTGCCTAATCGTTCATTTTTCGCGTTTGGCGGCATCTATACATGCCTGGGAATATATGTGCTGAGTACCGTCGATTACGAGACACTTCGATTTTTGTCGCAAAAATGAATTCTCAGTGCCACTTTTTCAATGTTGTGGGGAAAATCTTTGTTTGCCTAATCGTTCATTTTTCGCGTTAGGCGGCATCTATACATGCCTGGGAATATATGTGCTGAGTACCGTCCATTTCGAGACACTTCGATTTTTGTCGCAAAAATGAATTGTCAGTGCCACTTTTTCAATGTTGTGGATTAAACCTTTGTTTGCCTAATCGTTCATTTTTCGCGTTTGGCGGCATCTATACATGCTTGGGAATATATGTGCTGAGTACCGTCGATTTCGAGACACTTCAATTTTTGTCGCAAAAATGAATTCTCAGTGCCACTTTTTCAATGTTGTGGGGAAAATCTTTGTTTGCCTAATCGTTCATTTTTCGCGTTTGGCGGCATCTATACATGCCTGGGAATATATGTGCTGAGTACCGTCGATTTCGAGACACTTCTATTTTTGTCATAAAATGAATTCTCAGTGCCACTTTTTCAATATTGTGGGGAAAATCTTTGTTTGCCTAATCGTTCATTTTTTCGCGTTTGGCGGCATCTATACATGCCTGGGAATATATGTGCTGAGTACCGTCGATTTCGAGACACTTCAACTTTTGTCGCAAAAATGAATTCTCAGTGCCACTTTTCAATGTTGTGGGTAAATCTTTGTTTGCCTAATCGTTCATTTTTCGCGTTAGGCGGCATCTATACATGCCTGGGCATATATGTACTGAGTACCGTCCATTTCGAGACACTTCGATTTTTGTCGCAAAAATGAATTCTCAGTGCCACTTTTTCAATGTTGTGGGGAAAATCTTTGTTTGCCTAATCGTTCATTTTTCGCGTTAGGCGGCATCTATACATGCCTGGGAATATGTGTGCTAAGTACCGTCGATTTCGAGACACTTCGATTTTTGTCGCAAAAATTAATTGTCAGTGCCACTTTTTCAATGTTGTGGAGAAAATCTTTGTTTGCCTAATCGTTCATTTTTCGCGTTTGGCGGCATCTATACATGCCTGGGAATATATGTGCTGAGTACCGTCGATTTCGAGACACTTCTATTTTTGTCATAAAATGAATTCTCAGTGCCACTTTTTCAATATTGTGGGGAAAATCTTTGTTTGCCTAATCGTTCATTTTTTCGCGTTTGGCGGCATCTATACATGCCTGGGAATATGTGTGCTGAGTACCGTCGATTTCGAGACACTTCGATATTTGTCGCAAAAATGAATTATCAGTGCCACTTTTTCAATGTTGTGGAGAAAATCTTTGTTTGCCTAATCGTTCATTTTTCGCGTTTGGCGGCATCTATACATGCCTGGGAATATATGTGCTGAGTACCGTCGATTTCGAGACACTTCGATTTTTGTAGCAAAAATGAATTCTCAGTGCCACTTTTTCAATGTTGTAGGGAAAACTTTGCCTAATCGTTCATTTTTCGCAATTGGCGGCATCTATACATGCCTGGGAATATATGTGCTGAGTACCGTCGAATTCGAGACACTTCGATTTTTGTCATAAAAATGAATTCTCAGTGCCACTTTTTCAATATTGTGGGGAAAATCTTTGTTTGCCTAATCGTTCATTTTTCGCGTTTGGCGGCATCTATACATGCCTGGGAATATATGTGCTGAGTACCCTCGATTTCGGGACACTTCGATTTTTGTCGCAAAAATGAATTGTCAGTGCCACTTTTTCAATGTTGTGGAGAAAATCTTTGTTTGCCTAATCGTTCATTTTTCGCGTTTGGCGGCATCTATACATGCCTGGGAATATATGTGCTGAGTACCGTCGATTTCGAGACACTTCTATTTTTGTCATATAAATGAATTCTCAGTGCCACTTTTTCAATATTGTGGGGAAAATCTTTGTTTGCCCAATCGTTCATTTTTCGCGTTTGGCGGCATCTATACATGCCTGGGAATATATGTGCTGAGTACCCTCTATTTCGAGACACTTCGATTTTTGTCGCAAAAATTAATTCTCAGTGCCACTTTTTCAATGTTCTGGAGAAAATCTTTGATTGCCTAATCGTTCATTTTTCGCGTTTGGCGGCATCTATACATGCCTGGGAATATATGTGCTGAGTACCGTCGAATTCGAGACACTTCGATTTTTGTCATAAAAATGAATTCTCAGTGCCACTTTTTCAATATTGTGGGGAAAATCTTTGTTTGCCTAATCGTTCATTTTTCGCGTTTGGCGGCATCTATACATGCCTGGGAATATATGTGCCGAGTACCGTCGATTTCGAGACACTTCGATTTTTGTCGCAAAAATGAATTGTCAGTGCCACTTTTTCAATGATGTGGAGAAAATCTTTGTTTGCCTAATCGTTCATTTTTCGCGTTTGGCGGCATCTATACATGCCTGGGAATATATGTGCTGAGTACCGTCGATTTCGAGACACTTCTATTTTTGTCATATAAATGAATTCTCAGTGCCACTTTTTCAATATTGTGGGGAAAATCTTTGTTTGCCCAATCGTTCATTTTTCGCGTTTGGCGGCATCTATACATGCCTGGGAATATATGTGCTGAGTACCGTCGATTTCGAGACACTTCTATTTTTGTCATAAAAATGAATTCTCAGTGCCACTTTTTCAATATTGTGGGGAAAATCTTTGTTTGCCTAATCGTTCATTTTTCGCGTTTGGCCGCATCTATACATGCCTGGGAATATATGTGCCGAGTACCGTCGATTTCGAGACACTTCGATTTTTGTCGCAAAAATGAATTGTCAGTGCCACTTTTTCAATGTTGTGGAGAAAATCTTTGTTTGCCTAATCGTTCATTTTTCGCGTTTGGCGGCATCTATACATGCCTGGGAATATATGTGCCGAGTACCGTCGATTTCGAGACACTTCGATTTTTGTCGCAAAAATGAATTGTCAGTGCCACTTTTTCAATGATGTGGAGAAAATCTTTGTTTGCCTAATCGTTCATTTTTCGCGTTTGGCGGCATCTATACATGCCTGGGAATATATGTGCTGAGTACCGTCGATTTCGAGACACTTCTATTTTTGTCATATAAATGAATTCTCAGTGCCACTTTTTCAATATTGTGGAGAAAATCTTTGTTTGCCTAATCGTTCATTTTTCGCGTTTGGCGGCATCTATACATGCCTGGGAATATATGTGCTGAGTACCGTCGATTTCGAGACACTTCTATTTTTGTCATAAAAATGAATTCTCAGTGCCACTTTTTCAATATTGTGGGGAAAATCTTTGTTTGCCTAATCGTTCATTTTTCGCGTTTGGCGGCATCTATACATGCCTGGGAATATATGTGCCGAGTACCGTCGATTTCGAGACACTTCGATTTTTGTCGCAAAAATGAATTGTCAGTGCCACTTTTTCAATGTTGTGGAGAAAATCTTTGTTTGCCTAATCGTTCATTTTTCGCGTTTGGCGGCATCTATACATGCCTGGGAATATATGTGCTGAGTACCGTCGATTTCGAGACACTTCTATTTTTGTCATATAAATGAATTCTCAGTGCCACTTTTTCAATATTGTGGGGAAAATCTTTGTTTGCCCAATCGTTCATTTTTCGCGTTTGGCGGCATCTATACATGCCTGGGAATATATGTGCTGAGTACCCTCTATTTCGAGACACTTCGATTTTTGTCGCAAAAATTAATTCTCAGTGCCACTTTTTCAATGTTCTGGAGAAAATCTTTGATTGCCTAATCGTTCATTTTTCGCAATTGGCGGCATCTATACATGCCTGGGAATATATGTGCTGAGTACCGTCGAATTCGAGACACTTCGATTTTTGTCATAAAAATGAATTGTCAGTGCCACTTTTTCAATGATGTGGAGAAAATCTTTGTTTGCCTAATCGTTCATTTTTCGCGTTTGGCGGCATCTATACATGCCTGGGAATATATGTGCTGAGTACCGTCGATTTCGAGACACTTCTATTTTTGTCATATAAATGAATTCTCAGTGCCACTTTTTCAATATTGTGGGGAAAATCTTTGTTTGCCTAATCGTTCATTTTTCGCGTTTGGCGGCATCTATACATGCCTGGGAATATATGTGCCGAGTACCGTCGATTTCGAGACACTTCGATTTTTGTCGCAAAAATGAATTGTCAGTGCCACTTTTTCAATGATGTGGAGAAAATCTTTGTTTGCCTAATCGTTCATTTTTCGCGTTTGGCGGCATCTATACATGCCTGGGAATATATGTGCTGAGTACCGTCGATTTCGAGACACTTCTATTTTTGTCATATAAATGAATTCTCAGTGCCACTTTTTCAATATTGTGGGGAAAATCTTTGTTTGCCCAATCGTTCATTTTTCGCGTTTGGCGGCATCTATACATGCCTGGGAATATATGTGCTGAGTACCGTCGATTTCGAGACACTTCTATTTTTGTCATAAAAATGAATTCTCAGTGCCACTTTTTCAATATTGTGGGGAAAATCTTTGTTTGCCTAATCGTTCATTTTTCGCGTTTGGCGGCATCTATACATGCCTGGGAATATATGTGCCGAGTACCGTCGATTTCGAGACACTTCGATTTTTGTCGCAAAAATGAATTGTCAGTGCCACTTTTTCAATGTTGTGGAGAAAATCTTTGTTTGCCTAATCGTTCATTTTTCGCGTTTGGCGGCATCTATACATGCCTGGGAATATATGTGCCGAGTACCGTCGATTTCGAGACACTTCGATTTTTGTCGCAAAAATGAATTGTCAGTGCCACTTTTTCAATGATGTGGAGAAAATCTTTGTTTGCCTAATCGTTCATTTTTCGCGTTTGGCGGCATCTATACATGCCTGGGAATATATGTGCTGAGTACCGTCGATTTCGAGACACTTCTATTTTTGTCATATAAATGAATTCTCAGTGCCACTTTTTCAATATTGTGGAGAAAATCTTTGTTTGCCTAATCGTTCATTTTTCGCGTTTGGCGGCATCTATACATGCCTGGGAATATATGTGCTGAGTACCGTCGATTTCGAGACACTTCTATTTTTGTCATAAAAATGAATTCTCAGTGCCACTTTTTCAATATTGTGGGGAAAATCTTTGTTTGCCTAATCGTTCATTTTTCGCGTTTGGCGGCATCTATACATGCCTGGGAATATATGTGCCGAGTACCGTCGATTTCGAGACACTTCGATTTTTGTCGCAAAAATGAATTGTCAGTGCCACTTTTTCAATGTTGTGGAGAAAATCTTTGTTTGCCTAATCGTTCATTTTTCGCGTTTGGCGGCATCTATACATGCCTGGGAATATATGTGCTGAGTACCGTCGATTTCGAGACACTTCTATTTTTGTCATATAAATGAATTCTCAGTGCCACTTTTTCAATATTGTGGGGAAAATCTTTGTTTGCCCAATCGTTCATTTTTCGCGTTTGGCGGCATCTATACATGCCTGGGAATATATGTGCTGAGTACCCTCTATTTCGAGACACTTCGATTTTTGTCGCAAAAATTAATTCTCAGTGCCACTTTTTCAATGTTCTGGAGAAAATCTTTGATTGCCTAATCGTTCATTTTTCGCAATTGGCGGCATCTATACATGCCTGGGAATATATGTGCTGAGTACCGTCGAATTCGAGACACTTCGATTTTTGTCATAAAAATGAATTCTCAGTGCCACTTTTTCAATATTGTGGGGAAAATCTTTGTTTGCCTAATCGTTCATTTTTCGCGTTTGGCGGCATCTATACATGCCTGGGAATATATGTGCCGAGTACCGTCGATTTCGAGACACTTCGATTTTTCTCGCAAAAATGAATTGTCAGTGCCACTTTTTCAATGATGTGGAGAAAATCTTTGTTTGCCTAATCGTTCATTTTTCGCGTTTGGCGGCATCTATACATGCCTGGGAATATATGTGCTGAATACCGTCGATTTCGAGACACTTCGATTTTTGTAGCAAAAATGAATTCTCAGTGCCACTTTTTCAATGTTGTGGGGAAAATCTTTGTTTGCCTAATCGTTCATTTTTCGCAATTGGCGGCATCTATACATGCCTGGGAATATATGTGCTGAGTACCGTCGAATTCGAGACACTTCGATTTTTGTCATAAAAATGAATTCTCAGTGCCACTTTTTCAATATTGTGGGGAAAATCTTTGTTTGCCTAATCGTTCATTTTTCGCGTTTGGCGGCATCTATACATGCCTGGGAATATATGTGCTGAGTACCGTCAATTTCGAGACACTTCGATTTTTGTCGCAAAAATGAATTCTCAGTGCCACTTTTTCAATGTTGTGGGGAAAACCTTTGTTTGCGTAATCGTTCATTTTTCGCGTTTGGCGGCGTCTATACATGCCTGGGAATATATGTGCTGAATACCGTCGATTTCGAGACACTTCGATTTTTGTAGCAAAAATGAATTCTCAGTGCCACTTTTTCAATGTTGTGGGGAAAATCTTTGTTTGCCTAATCGTTCATTTTTCGCAATTGGCGGCATCTATACATGCCTGGGAATATATGTGCTGAGTACCGTCGAATTCGAGACACTTCGATTTTTGTCATAAAAATGAATTCTCAGTGCCACTTTTTCAATATTGTGGGGAAAATCTTTGTTTGCCTAATCGTTCATTTTTCGCGTTTGGCGGCATCTATACATGCCTGGGAATATATGTGCTGAGTACCGTCAATTTCGAGACACTTCGATTTTTGTCGCAAAAATGAATTCTCAGTGCCACTTTTTCAATGTTGTGGGGAAAATCTTTGTTTGCGTAATCGTTCATTTTTCGCTTTTGGCGGCATCTATACATGCCTGGGAATATATGTGCCGAGTACTGTCGATTTCGAGACTCTTCGATTTTTGTCCCAAAAATGAATTGTCAGTGCCACTTTTCAATGTTGTGGAGAAAACCTTTGTTTGCCTAATCGTTCTTTTTTCGCGTTTGGCGGCATCTATACATGCCTGGGAATATATGTGCTGAGCACCATCGATTTCGAGACACTTCGATTTTTGTCGCAAAAAGGAATTGTCAGTGCCACTTTTTCAATGTTGTGGAGAAAATCTTTGATTGCCTAATCGTTCATTTTTCGCGTTTGGCGGCATCTATACATGCCTGGTAATATATGTGCTGAGTACCGTCCATTTCGAGACACTTCGATTTTTGTCGCAAAAATGAATTGTCAGTGCCACTTTTTCAATGTTGTGGATTAAACCTTTGTTTGCCTAATCGTTCATTTTTCGCGTTTGCCGGCATCTATACATGCCTGGGAATATATGTGCTGAGTACCGTCGATTTCGAGACACTTCAATTTTTGTCGCAAAAATGAATTCTCAGTGCCACTTTTTCAATGTTGTGGGGAAAATCTTTGTTTGCCTAATCGTTCATTTTTCGCGTTTGGCGGCATCTATACATGCCTGGGAATATGTGTGCTAAGTACCGTCGATTTCGAGACACTTCGATTTTTGTCGCAAAAATTAATTTTCAGTGCCACTTTTTCAATGTTGTGGAGAAAATCTTTGTTTGCCTAATCGTTCATTTTTCGCGTTTGGCGGCATCTATACATGCCTGGGAATATATGTGCTGAGTACCGTCGATTTCGAGACACTTCCATTTTTGTCATAAAATGAATTCTCAGTGCCATTTTTTCAATATTGTGGGGAAAATCTTTGTTTGCCTAATCGTTCATTTTTCGCGTTTGGCGGCATCTATACATGCCTGGGAATATATGTGCTGAGTACCGTCGATTTCGAGACACTTCAACTTTTGTCGCAAAAATGAATTCTCAGTGCCACTTTTCAATGTTGTGGGTAAATCTTTGTTTGCCTAATCGTTCATTTTTCGCGTTTGGCGGCATCTATACATGCCTGGGAATATATGTGCCGAGTACCGTCGATTTCGAGACACTTCGATTTTTGTCGCAAAAATGAATTGTCAGTGCCACTTTTTCAATGATGTGGAGAAAATCTTTGTTTGCCTAATCGTTCATTTTTCGCGTTTGGCGGCATCTATAAATGCTGGGAATATATGTGCTGAATACCGTCGATTTCGAGACACTTCGATTTTTGTAGCAAAAATGAATTCTCAGTGCCACTTTTTCAATGTTGTGGGGAAAATCTTTGTTTGCCTAATCGTTCATTTTTCGCAATTGGCGGCATCTATACATGCCTGGGAATATATGTGCTGAGTACCGTCGAATTCGAGACACTTCGATTTTAGTCATAAAAATGAATTCTCAGTGCCACTTTTTCAATATTGTGGGGAAAATCTTTGTTTGCCTAATCGTTCATATTTCGCGTTTGGCGGCATCTATACATGCCTGGGAATATATGTGCTGAGTACCGTCAATTTCGAGACACTTCGATTTTTGTCGCAAAAATGAATTGTCAGTGCCACTTTTTCAATGATGTGGAGAAAATCTTTGTTTGCCTAATCGTTCATTTTTCGCGTTTGGCGGCATCTATAAATGCTGGGAATATATGTGCTGAATACCGTCGATTTCGAGACACTTCGATTTTTGTAGCAAAAATGAATTCTCAGTGCCACTTTTTCAATGTTGTGGGGAAAATCTTTGTTTGCCTAATCGTTCATTTTTCGCAATTGGCGGCATCTATACATGCCTGGGAATATATGTGCTGAGTACCGTCGAATTCGAGACACTTCGATTTTAGTCATAAAAATGAATTCTCAGTGCCACTTTTTCAATATTGTGGGGAAAATCTTTGTTTGCCTAATCGTTCATATTTCGCGTTTGGCGGCATCTATACATGCCTGGGAATATATGTGCTGAGTACCGTCAATTTCGAGACACTTCGATTTTTGTCGCAAAAATGAATTCTCAGTGCCACTTTTTCAATGTTGTGGAGAAAATCTTTGTTTGCCTAATCGTTCATTTTTCGCGTTTGGCGGCATCTATACATGCCTGGGAATATATGTGCTGAGTACCGTCGATTTCGAGACACTTCTATTTTTGTCATATAAATGAATTCTCAGTGCCACTTTTTCAATATTGTGGGGAAAATCTTTGTTTGCCCAATCGTTCATTTTTCGCGTTTGGCGGCATCTATACATGCCTGGGAATATATGTGCTGAGTACCCTCGATTTCGAGACACTTCTATTTTTGTCATAAAATGAATTCTCAGTGCCACTTTTTCAATATTGTGGGGAAAATCTTTGTTTGCCTAATCGTTCATTTTTCGCGTTTGGCGGCATCAATACATGCCTGGGAATATATGTGCTGAGTACCGTCGATTTCGAGACACTTCAACTTTTGTCGCAAAAATGAATTCTCAGTGCCACTTTTCAATGTTGTGGGTAAATCTTTGTTTGCCTAATCGTTCATTTTTCGCGTTAGGCGGCATCTATACATGCCTGGGCATATATGTACTGAGTACCGTCCATTTCGAGACACTTCGATTTTTGTCGCAAAAATGAATTGTCAGTGCCACTTTTTCAATGTTGTGGAGAAAATCTTTGTTTGCCTAATCGTTCATTTTTCGCGTTTGGCGGCATCTATACATGCCTGGGAATATATGTGCTGAGTACCGTCGATTTCGAGACACTTAGATTTTTGTCGCAAAAATGAATTCTCAGTGCCACTTTTTCAATGTTGTGGGGAAAATCTTTGTTTGCCTAATCGTTCATTTTTTGCGTTTGGCGGCATCTATACATGCCTGGGAATATGTGTGCTGAGTACCGTCGATTTCGAGACACTTCGATATTTGTCGCAAAAATGAATTGTCAGTGCCACTTTTTCAATGTTGTGGAGAAAATCTTTGTTTGCCTAATCGTTCATTTTTCGCGTTTTGCGGCATCTATACATGCCTGGGAATATATGTGCCGAGTACCGTCGATTTCGAGACACTTCTATTTTTGTCATAAAAATGAATTCTCAGTGCCACTTTTTCAATATTGTGGGGAAAATCTTTGTTTGCCTAATCGTTCATTTTTCGCGTTTGGCGGCATCTATACATGCCTGGGAATATATGTGCCGAGTACCGTCGATTTCGAGACACTTCGATTTTTGTCGCAAAAATGAATTCTCAGTGCCACTTTTTCAATGTTGTGGGGAAAATCTTTGTTTGCCTAATCGTTCATTTTTCGCGTTTGGCGGCATCTATACATGCCGGGGAATATATGTGCCGAGTACCGTCGATTTCGAGACACTTCGATATTTGTCGCAAAAATGAATTGTCAGTGCCACTTTTTCAATGTTGTGGAGAAAACCTTTGTTTGCCTAATCGTTCTTTTTTCGCGTTTGGCGCCATCTATACATGCCTGGGAATATATGTGTTGAGTACCGTCGATTTCGAGACACTTCGATTTTTGTCGCAAAAATGAATTGTCAGTGCCACTTTTTCAATGTTGTGGGGAAAATCTTTGTTTGCCTAATCGTTCATTTTTCGCGTTTGGCGGCATCTATACATGCCTGGGAATATATGTGCTGAGTACCGTCGATTTCGAGACACTTCGATATTTGTCGCAAAAATGAATTGTCAGTGCCACTTTTTCAATGATGTGGAGAAAATCTTTGTTTGCCTAATCGTTCATTTTTCGCGTTTGGCGGCATCTATACATGCCTGGGAATATATGTGCTGAGTACCGTCGATTTCGAGACACTTCGATTTTTGTAGCAAAAATGAATTCTCAGTGCCACTTTTTCAATGTTGTGGGGAAAATCTTTGTTTGCCTAATCGTTCATTTTTCGCAATTGGCGGCATCTATACATGCCTGGGAATATATGTGCTGAGTACCGTCGAATTCGAGACACTTCGATTTTTGTCATAAAAATGAATTCTCAGTGCCACTTTTTCAATATTGTGGGGAAAATCTTTGTTTGCCTAATCGTTCATTTTTCGCGTTTGGCGGCATCTATACATGCCTGGGAATATATGTGCCGAGTACCGTCGATTTCGGGACACTTCGATTTTTGTCGCAAAAATGAATTGTCAGTGCCACTTTTTCAATGATGTGGAGAAAATCTTTGTTTGCCTAATCGTTCATTTTTCGCGTTTGGCGGCATCTATACATGCCTGGGAATATATGTGCTGAATACCGTCGATTTCGAGACACTTCAATTTTTGTAGCAAAAATGAATTCTCAGTGCCACTTTTTCAATGTTGTGGGGAAAATCATTGTTTGCCTAATCGTCCATTTTTCGCAATTGACGGCATCTATACATGCCTGGGAATATATGTGCTGAGTACCGTCGATTTCGAGACACTTCGATTTTTGTCATAAAAATGAATTCTCAGTGCCACTTTTTCAATATTGTGGGGAAAATCTTTGTTTGCCTAATCGTTCATTTTTCGCGTTTGGCGGCATCTATACATGCCTGGGAATATATGTACTGAGTACCGTCAATTTCGAGACACTTCGATATTTGTCGCAAAAATGAATTCTCAGTGCCACTTTTTCAATGTTGTGGGGAAAATCTTTGTTTGCCTAATCGTTCATTTTTCGCTTTTGGCGGCATCTATACATGCCTGGGAATATATGTGCTGAGTACTGTCGATTTCGAGACTCTTCGATTTTTGTCCCAAAAATGAATTGTCAGTGCCACTTTTCAATGTTGTGGAGAAAACCTTTGTTTGCCTAATCGTTCTTTTTTTCGCGTTTGGCGGCATCTATACATGCCTGGGAATATATGTGCTGAGCACCATCGATTTCGAGACACTTCGATTTTTGTCGCAAAAAGGAATTGTCAGTGCCACTTTTTCAATGTTGTGGAGAAAATCTTTGATTGCCTAATCGTTCATTTTTCGCGTTTGGCGGCATCTATACATGCCTGGGAATATATGTGCTGAGTACCCTCGATTTCGAGACACTTCGATTTTTGTCGCAAAAATGAATTGTCAGTGCCACTTTTTCAATGTTGTGGAGAAAATCTTTGTTTGCCTAATCGTTCATTTTTCGCGTTTGGCGGCATCTATACATGCCTGGGAATATATGTGCTGAGTACCGTCGATTTGGAGACACTTCTATTTTTGTCATATAAATGAATTCTCAGTGCCACTTTTTCAATATTGTGGGGAAAATCTTTGTTTGCCCAATCGTTCATTTTTCGCGTTTGGCGGCATCTATACATGCCTGGGAATATATGTGCTGAGTACCCTCGATTTCGAGACACTTCGATTTTTGTCGCAAAAATGAATTCTCAGTGCCACTTTTTCAATGTTCTGGAGAAAATCTTTGATTGCCTAATCGTTCATTTTTCGCGTTTGGCGGCATCTATACACGCCTGCGAATATATGTGCTGAGTACCGTCCATTTCGAGACACTTCGATTTTTGACGCAAAAATGAATTGTCAGTGCCACTTTTTCAATGTTGTGGAGAAAACCTTTGTTTGCCTAATCGTTCATTTTTCGCGTTTGGCGGCATCTATACATGCCTGGGAATATATGTGCTGAGTACCGTCGATTTCGAGACACTTCAATTTTTGTCGCAAAAATGAATTCTCAGTGCCACTTTTTCAAAGTTGTGGGGAAAATCTTTGTTTGCCTAATCGTTCACTTTTCGCGTTTGGCGGCATCTATACATGCCTGGGAATATGTGTGCTAAGTACCGTCGATTTCGAGACACTTCGATTTTTGTCGCAAAAATGAATTGTCAGTGCCACTTTTTCAATGTTGTGGAGAAAATCTTTGTTTGCCTAATCGCTCATTTTTCGCGTTTGGCGGCATCTATACATGCCTGGGAATATATGTGCTGAGTACCGTCGATTTCGAGACACTTCTATTTTTGTCATAAAATGAATTCTCAGTGCCACTTTTTCAATATTGTGGGGAAAATCTTTGTTTGCCTAATCGTTCATTTTTCGCGTTTGGCGGCATCTATACATGCCTGGGAATATATGTGCTGAGTACCGTCGATTTCGAGACACTTCAACTTTTGTCGCAAAAATGAATTCTCAGTGCCACTTTTTCAATGTTGTGGGTAAATCTTTGTTTGCCTAATCGTTCATTTTTCGCGTTAGGCGGCATCTATACATGCCTGGGCATATATGTACTGAGTACCGTCCATTTCGAGACACTTCGATTTTTGTCGCAAAAATGAATTGTCAGTGCCACTTTTTCAATGTTGTGGAGAAAATCTTTGTTTGCCTAATCGTTCATTTTTCGCGTTTGGCGGCATCTATACATGCCTGGGAATATATGTGCTGAGTACCCTCGATTTCGAGACACTTCGATTTTTGTCGCAAAAATGAATTGTCAGTGCCACTTTTTCAATGTTGTGGAGAAAATCTTTGTTTGCCTAATCGTTCATTTTTCGCGTTTGGCGGCATCTATACATGCCTGCGAATATATGTGCTGAGTACCGTCGATTTGGAGACACTTCTATTTTTGTCATATAAATGAATTCTCAGTGCCACTTTTTCAATGTTGTGGGTAAATCTTTGTTTGCCTAATCGTTCATTTTTCGCGTTAGGCGGCATCTATACATGCCTGGGCATATATGTACTGAGTACCGTCCATTTCGAGACACTTCGATTTTTGTCGCAAAAATGAATTGTCAGTGCCACTTTTTCAATGTTGTGGAGAAAATCTTTGTTTGCCTAATCGTTCATTTTTCGCGTTTGGCGGCATCTATACATGCCTGGGAATATATGTGCTGAGTACCGTCGATTTCGAGACACTTAGATTTTTGTCGCAAAAATGAATTCTCAGTGCCACTTTTTCAATGTTGTGGGGAAAATCTTTGTTTGCCTAATCGTTCATTTTTTGCGTTTGGCGGCATCTATACATGCCTGGGAATATGTGTGCTGCGTACCGTCGATTTCGAGACACTTCCATATTTGTCGCAAAAATGAATTGTCAGTGCCACTTTTTCAATGTTGTGGAGAAAATCTTTGTTTGCCTAATCGTTCATTTTTCGCGTTTGGCGGCATCTATACATGCCTGGGAATATATGTGCTGAGTACCGTCGATTTCGAGACACTTCTATTTTTGTCATAAAAATGAATTCTCAGTGCCACTTTTTCAATATTGTGGGGAAAATCTTTGTTTTCCTAATCGTTCATTTTTCGCGTTTGGCGGCATCTATACATGCCTGGGAATATATGTGCCGAGTACCGTCGATTTCGAGACACTTCGATTTTTGTCGCAAAAATGAATTCTCAGTGACACTTTTTCAATGTTGTGGGGAAAATCTTTGTTTGCCTAATCGTTCATTTTTCGCGTTGGCGGCATCTATACATGTCTGGGAATATGTGTGCCGAGTACCGTCGATTTCGAGACACTTCGAATTTTGTCGCAAAAATGAATTGTCAGTGCCACTTTTTCAATGTTGTGGAGAAAATCTTTGTTTGCCTAATCGTTCATTTTTCGCGTTTGGCGGCATCTATACATGCCTGGGAATATATGTGCTGAGTACCGTCGATTTCGAGACACTTCTATTTTTGTCATATAAATGAATTCTCAGTGCCACTTTTTCAATATTGTGGGGAAAATCTTTGTTTGCCTAATCGTTCATTTTTCGCGTTTGGCGGCATCTATACATGCCTGGGAATATATGTGCTGAGTACCCTCGATTTCGAGACACTTCGATTTTTGTCGCAAAAATGAATTCTCAGTGCCACTTTTTCAATGTTGTGGAGAAAATCTTTGATTGCCTAATCGTTCATTTTTCAGGTTTGGCGGCATCTATATACATGCCTGGGAATATATGTGCTGAGTACCGTCGATTACGAGACACTTCGATTTTTGTCGCAAAAATGAATTCTCAGTGCCACTTTTTCAATGTTGTGGGGAAAATCTTTGTTTGCCTAATCGTTCATTTTTCGCGTTAGGCGGCATCTATACATGCCTGGGAATATATGTGCTGAGTACCGTCCATTTCGAGACACTTCGATTTTTGTCGCAAAAATGAATTGTCAGTGCCACTTTTTCAATGTTGTGGAGAAAATCTTTGTTTGCCTAATCGTTCATTTTTCGCGTTTGGCGGCATCTATACATGCCTGGGAATATATGTGCTGAGTACCCTCGATTTCGAGACACTTCGATTTTTGTCGCAAAAATGAATTGTCAGTGCCACTTTTTCAATGTTGTGGAGAAAATCTTTGTTTGCCTAATCGTTCATTTTTCGCGTTTGGCGGCATCTATACATGCCTGCGAATATATGTGCTGAGTACCGTCGATTTGGAGACACTTCTATTTTTGTCATATAAATGAATTCTCAGTGCCACTTTTTCAATATTGTGGGGAAAATCTTTGTTTGCCCAATCGTTCATTTTTCGCGTTTGGCGGCATCTATACATGCCTGGGAATATATGTGCTGAGTACCCTCGATTTCGAGACACTTCGATTTTTGTCGCAAAAATGAATTCTCAGTGCCACTTTTTCAATGTTCTCGAGAAAATCTTTGATTGCCTAATCGTTCATTTTTCGCGTTTGGCGGCATCTATACATGCCTGGGAATATTTGTGCTGAGTACCGTCCATTTCGAGACACTTCGATTTTTGTCGCAAAAATGAATTGTCAGTGCCACTTTTTCAATGTTGTGGAGAAAACCTTTGTTTGCCTAATCGTTCATTTTTCGCGTTTGGCGGCATCTATACATGCCTGGGAATATATGTGCTGAGTACCGTCGATTTCGAGACACTTCAATTTTTGTCGCAAAAATGAATTCTCAGTGCCACTTTTTCAATGTTGTGGGGAAAATCTTTGTTTGCCTAATCGTTCACTTTTCGCGTTTGGCGGCATCTATACATGCCTGGGAATATGTGTGCTAAGTACCGTCGATTTCGAGACACTTCGATTTTTGTCGCAAAAATGAATTGTCAGTGCCACTTTTTCAATGTTGTGGAGAAAATCTTTGTTTGCCTAATCGTTCATTTTTCGCGTTTGGCGGCATCTATACATGCCTGGGAATATATGTGCAGAGTACCGTCGATTTCGAGACACTTCTATTTTTGTCATAAAATGAATTCTCAGTGCCACTTTTTCAATATTGTGGGGAAAATCTTTGTTTGCCTAATCGTTCATTTTTCGCGTTTGGCGGCATCTATACATGCCTGGGAATATATGTGCTGAGTACCGTCGATTTCGAGACACTTAGATTTTTGTCGCAAAAATGAATTCTCAGTGCCACTTTTTCAATGTTGTGGGGAAAATCTTTGTTTGCCTAATCGTTCATTTTTTGCGTTTGGCGGCATCTATACATGCCTGGGAATATGTGTGCTGAGTACCGTCGATTTCGAGACACTTCGATATTTGTCGCAAAAATGAATTCTCAGTGCCACTTTTTCAATGTTGTGGGTAAATCTTTGTTTGCCTAATCGTTCATTTTTCGCGTTAGGCGGCATCTATACATGCCTGGGCATATATGTACTGAGTACCGTCCATTTCGAGACACTTCGATTTTTGTCGCAAAAATGAATTGTCAGTGCCACTTTTTCAATGTTGTGGAGAAAATCTTTGTTTGCCTAATCGTTCATTTTTCGCGTTTGGCGGCATCTATACATGCCTGGGAATATATCTGCTGAGTACCGTCGATTTCGAGACACTTAGATTTTTGTCGCAAAAATGAATTCTCAGTGCCACTTTTTCAATGTTGTGGGGAAAATCTTTGTTTGCCTAATCGTTCATTTTTTGCGTTTGGCGGCATCTATACATGCCTGGGAATATGTGTGCTGAGTACCGTCGATTTCGAGACACTTCGATATTTGTCGCAAAAATGAATTGTCAGTGCCACTTTTTCAATGTTGTGGAGAAAATCTTTGTTTGCCTAATCGTTCATTTTTCGCGTTTGGCGGCATCTATACATGCCTGGGAATATATGTGCTGAGTACCGTCGATTTCGAGACACTTCTATTTTTGTCATAAAAATGAATTCTCAGTGCCACTTTTTCAATATTGTGGGGAAAATCTTTGCTTGCCTAATCGTTCATTTTTCGCGCTTGGCGGCATCTATACATGCCTGGGAATATATGTGCCGAGTACCGTCGATTTCGAGACACTTCGATTTTTGTCGCAAAAATGAATTCTCAGTGACACTTTTTCAATGTTGTGGGGAAAATCTTTGTTTGCCTAATCGTTCATTTTTCTCGTTTGGCGGCATCTATACATGCCTGGGAATATGTGTGCCGAGTACCGTCGATTTCGAGACACTTCGAATTTTGTCGCAAAAATGAATTGTCAGTGCCACTTTTTCAATGTTGTGGAGAAAATCTTTGTTTGCCTAATCGTTCATTTTTCGCGTTTGGCGGCATCTATACATGCCTGGGAATATATGTGCTGAGTACCGTCGATTTCGAGACACTTCTATTTTTGTCATATAAATGAATTCTCAGTGCCACTTTTTCAATATTGTGGGGAAAATCTTTGTTTGCCTAATCGTTCATTTTTCGCGTTTGGCGGCATCTATACATGCCTGGGAATATATGTGCTGAGTACCCTCGATTTCGAGACACTTCGATTTTTGTCGCAAAAATGAATTCTCAGTGCCACTTTTTCAATGTTGTGGAGAAAATCTTTGATTGCCTAATCGTTCATTTTTCGGGTTTGGCGGCATCTATACATGCCTGGGAATATATGTGCAGAGTACCGTCGATTACGAGACACTTCGATTTTTGTCGCAAAAATGAATTCTCAGTGCCACTTTTTCAATGTTGTGGGGAAAATCTTTGTTTGCCTAATCGTTCATTTTTCGCGTTAGGCGGCATCTATACATGCCTGGGAATATATGTGCTGAGTACCGTCGATTTCGAGACACTTCAATTTTTGTCGCAAAAATGAATTCTCAGTGCCACTTTTTCAATGTTGTGGGGAAAATCTTTGTTTGCCTAATCGTTCATTTTTCGCGTTTGGCGGCATCTATACATGCCTGGGAATATGTGTGCTAAGTACCCTCGATTTCGAGACACTTCGATTTTTGTCGCAAAAATGAATTGTCAGTGCCACTTTTTCAATGTTGTGGAGAAAATCTTTGTTTGCCTAATCGTTCATTTTTCGCGTTTGGCGGCATCTATACATGCCTGGGAATATATGTGCAGAGTACCGTCGATTTCGAGACACTTCTATTTTTGTCATATAAATGAATTCTCAGTGCCAATTTTTCAATATTGTGGGGAAAATCTTTGTGTGCCTAATCGTTCATTTTTCGCGTTTGGCGGCATCTATACATGCCTGGGAATATATGTGCTGAGTACCCTCGATTTCGAGACACTTCGATTTTTGTCGCAAAAATGAATTCTCAGTGCCACTTTTTCAATGTTGCGGAGAAAATCTTTGATTGCCTAATCGTTCATTTTTCGCGTTTGGCGGCATCTATACATGCCTGGGAATATATGTGCTGAGTACCGTCGATTACGAGACACTTCGATTTTTGTCGCAAAAATGAATTCTCAGTGCCACTTTTTCAATGTTGTGGGGAAAATCTTTGTTTGCCTAATCGTTCATTTTTCGCGTTAGGCGGCATCTATACATGCCTGGGAATATATGTGCTGAGTACCGTCTATTTCGAGACACTTCGATTTTTGTCGCAAAAATGAATTGTCAGTGCCACTTTTTCAATGTTGTGGAGAAAATCTTTGTTTGCCTAATCGTTCATTTTTCGCGTTTGGTGGCATCTATACATGCCTGGGAATATATGTGCTGAGTACCGTCGATTTCGAGACACTGCTATTTTTGTCATAAAATGAATTCTCAGTGCCACTTTTTCAATATTGTGGGGAAAATCATTGTTTGCCTAATCGTTCATATTTCGCGTTTGGCGGCATCTATACATGCCTGGGAATATATGTGCTGAGTACCGTCGATTTCTAGACACTTCGATATTTGTCGCAAAAATGAATTCTCAGTGCCACTTTTTCAATGTTGTGGGGAAAATCTTTGTTTGCCTAATCGTTCATTTTTCGCGTTAGGCGGCATCTTACATGCCTGGGAATATATGTGCTGAGTACCGTCCATTTCGAGACAGTTCGATTTTTGTCGCAAAAATGAATTGTCAGTGCCACTTTTTCAATGTTGTGGAGAAAATCTTTGTTTGCCTAATCGTTGATTTTTCGCGTTTGGCGGCATCTATACATTCCTGGCAATACATGTGCTGAGTACCGTAGATTTCGAGAAACTTCGATTTTTTGTCGCTAAAATGAATTCTCGGTGCCACTTTTTCAATCTTGTGGAGAAAATCTTTGATTGCCTAATCGTTCATTTTTCGCGTTTGGCGGCATCTATACATGCCTGGGAATATATGTGCTGAGTACCGTCGATTTCGAGACACTTCAATTTTTGTCGCAAAAATGAATTCTCAGTGCCACTTTTTCAATGTTGTGGGGAAAATCTTTGTTTGCCTAATCGTTCATTTTTCGCGTTTGGCGGCATCCATACATGCCTGGGAATATGTGTGCTAAGTACCCTCGATTTCGAGACACTTCGATTTTTGTCGCAAAAATGAATTGTCAGTGCCACTTTTTCAATGTTGTGGAGAAAATCTTTGTTTGCCTAATCGTTCATTTTTCGCGTTTGGCGGCATCTATACATGCCTGGGAATATATGTGCTGAGTACCGTCGATTTCGAGACACTTCTATTTTTGTCATAAAATGAATTCTCAGTGCCACTTTTTCAATATTGTGGGGAAAATCTTTGTTTGCCTAATCGTTCATTTTTCGCGTTTGGCGGCATCTATACATGCCTGGGAATATATGTGCTGAGTACCGTCGATTTCGAGACACTTCGATTTTTGTCGCAAAAATGAATTCTCAGTGCCACTTTTTCAATGTTGTGGGGAAAATCTTTGTTTGCCTAATCGTTCATTTTTCGCGTTAGGCGGCATCTATACATGCCTGGGAATATATGTGCCGAGTACCGTCGATTTCGAGACACTCCGTTTTTTGTCGCAAAAATGAATTCTCAGTGCCACTTTTTCAATGTTGTGGGGAAAATCTTTGTTTGCCTAATCGTTCATTTTTCGCGTTTGGCGGCATTTATACATGCCTGGGAATATGTGTGCTGAGTACCGTCGATTTCGAGACACTTCGAATTTTGTCGCAAAAATGAATTGTCAGTGCCACTTTTTCAATGTTGTGGGGAAAATCTTTGTTTGCCTAATCGTTCATTTTTCGCGTTTGGCGGCATCTATACATGCCTGGGAATATATGTGCAGAGTACCGTCGATTTCGAGACACTTCTATTTTTGTCATATAAATGAATTCTCAGTGCCACTTTTTCAATATTGTGGGGAAAATCTTTGTGTGCCTAATCGTTCATTTTTCGCGTTTGGCGGCATCTATACATGCCTGGGAATATATGTGCTGAGTACCCTCGATTTCGAGACACTTCGATTTTTGTCGCAAAAATGAATTCTCAGTGCCACTTTTTCAATGTTGTGGAGAAAATCTTTGATTGCCTAATCGTTCATTTTTCGCGTTTGGCGGCATCTATACATGCCTGGGAATATATGTGCTGATTACCGTCGATTACGAGACACTTCGATTTTTGTCGCAAAAATGAATTCTCAGTGCCACTTTTTCAATGTTGTGGGGAAAATCTTTGTTTGCCTAATCGTTCATTTTTCGCGTTAGGCGGCATCTATACATGCCTGGGAATATATGTGCCGAGTACCGTCCATTTCGAGACACTCCGTTTTTTGTCGCAAAAATGAATTCTCAGTGCCACTTTTTCAATGTTGTGGGGAAAATCTTTGTTTGCCTAATCGTTCATTTTTCGCGTTTGGCGGCATTTATACATGCCTGGGAATATGTGTGCTGAGTACCGTCGATTTCGAGACACTTCGAATTTTGTCGCAAAAATGAATTGTCAGTGCCACTTTTTCAATGTTGTGGGGAAAATCTTTGTTTGCCTAATCGTTCATTTTTCGCGTTTGGCGGCATCTATACATGCCTGGGAATATATGTGCAGAGTACCGTCGATTTCGAGACACTTCTATTTTTGTCATATAAATGAATTCTCAGTGCCACTTTTTCAATATTGTGGGGAAAATCTTTGTGTGCCTAATCGTTCATTTTTCGCGTTTGGCGGCATCTATACATGCCTGGGAATATATGTGCTGAGTACCCTCGATTTCGAGACACTTCGATTTTTGTCGCAAAAATGAATTCTCAGTGCCACTTTTTCAATGTTGTGGAGAAAATCTTTGATTGCCTAATCGTTCATTTTTCGCGTTTGGCGGCATCTATACATGCCTGGGAATATATGTGCTGATTACCGTCGATTACGAGACACTTCGATTTTTGTCGCAAAAATGAATTCTCAGTGCCACTTTTTCAATGTTGTGGGGAAAATCTTTGTTTGCCTAATCGTTCATTTTTCGCGTTAGGCGGCATCTATACATGCCTGGGAATATATGTGCCGAGTACCGTCCATTTCGAGACACTTCGATTTTTGTCGCAAAAATGAATTGTCAGTGCCACATTTTCAATGTTGTGGAGAAAATCTTTGTTTGCCTAATCGTTCATTTTTCGCGTTTGGTGGCATCTATACATGCCTGGGAATATATGTGCAGAGTACCGTCGATTTCGAGACACTTCAATTTTTGTCGCAAAAATGAATTCTCAGTGCCACTTTTTCAATGTTGTGGGGAAAATCTTTGTTTGCCTAATCGTTCATTTTTCGCGTTTGGCGGCATCTATACATGCCTGGGAATATGTGTGCCAAGTACCGTCGATTTCGAGACACTTCGATTTTTGTCGCAAAAATGAATTGTCAGTGCCACTTTTTCAATGTTGTGGAGAAAATCTTTGTTTGCCTAATCGTTCATTTTTCGCGTTTGGCGGCATCTATACATGCCTGGGAATATATGTGCTGAGTACCGTCGATTTCGAGACACTGCTATTTTTGTCATAAAATGAATTCTCAGTGCCACTTTTTCAATATTGTGGGGAAAATCATTGTTTGCCTAATCGTTCATTTTTCGCGTTTGGCGGCATCTATACATGCCTGGGAATATATGTGCTGAGTACCGTCGATTTCGAGACACTTCAATTTTTGTCGCAAAAATGAATTCTCAGTGCCAGTTTTTCAATGTTGTGGGGAAAATCTTTGTTTGCCTAATCGTTCATTTTTCGCGTTTGGCGGCATCTATACATGCCTGGGAATATGTGTGCTAAGTACCCTCGATTTCGAGACACTTCGATTTTTGTCGCAAAAATGAATTGTCAGTGCCACTTTTTCAATGTTGTGGAGAAAATCTTTGTTTGCCTAATCGTTCATTTTTCGCGTTTGGCGGCATCTATACATGCCTGGGAATATATGTGCTGAGTACCGTCGATTACGAGAAACTTCGATTTTTGTCGCAAAAATGAATTCTCAGTGCCACTTTTTCAATGTTGTGGGGAAAATCTTTGTTTGCCTAATCGTTCATTTTTCGCGTTAGGCGGCATCTATACATGCCTGGGAATATATGTGCTGAGTACCGTCCATTTCGAGACACTTCGATTTTTGTCGCAAAAATGAATTGTCAGTGCCACTTTTTCAATGTTGTGGAGAAAATCTTTGTTTGCCTAATCGTTCATTTTTCGCGTTTGGTGGCATCTATACATGCCTGGGAATATATGTGCTGAGTACCGTCGATTTCGAAACACTTCAATTTTTGTCGCAAAAATGAATTCTCAGTGCCACTTTTTCAATGTTGTGGGGAAAATCTTTGTTTGCCTAATCGTTCATTTTTCGCGTTTGGCGGCATCTATACAGGCCTGGGAATATGTGTGCTAAGTACCGTCGATTTCGAGACACTGCTATTTTTGTCATAAAATGAATTCTCAGTGCCACTTTTTCAATATTGTGGGGAAAATCATTGTTTGCCTAATCGTTCATTTTTCGCGTTTGGCGGCATCTATACATGCCTGGGAATATATGTGCTGAGTACCGTCGATTTCTAGACACTTCGATATTTGTCGCAAAAATGAATTCTCAGTGCCACTTTTTCAATGTTGTGGGGAAAATCTTTGTTTGCCTAATCGTTCATTTTTCGCGTTAGGCGGCATCTTACATGCCTGGGAATATATGTGCTGAGTACCGTCCATTTCGAGACAGTTCGATTTTTGTCGCAAAAATGAATTGTCAGTGCCACTTTTTCAATGTTGTGGAGAAAATCTTTGTTTGCCTAATCGTTCATTTTTCGCGTTTGGCGGCATCTATACATTCCTGGCAATACATGTGCTGAGTACCGTAGATTTCGAGAAACTACGATTTTTTGTCGCTAAAATGAATTCTCGGTGCCACTTTTTCAATCTTGTGGAGAAAATCTTTGATTGCCTAATCGTTCATTTTTCGCGTTAGCGGGCATCTATACATGCCTGGGAATATATGTGCTGAGTACCGTGGATTTCGAGACACTTCAATTTTTGTCGCAAAAATGAATTCTCAGTGCCACTTTTTCAATGTTGTGGGGAAAATCTTTGTTTGCCTAATCGTTCATTTTTCGCGTTTGGCGGCATCTATACATGCCTGGGAATATGTGTGCTAAGTACCCTCGATTTCGAGACACTTCGATTTTTGTCGCAAAAATGAATTGTCAGTGCCACTTTTTCAATGTTGTGGAGAAAATCTTTGTTTGCCTAATCGTTCATTTTTCGCGTTTGGCGGCATCTATACATGCCTGGGAATATATGTGCTGAGTACCGTCGATTTCGAGACACTTCTATTTTTGTCATAAAATGAATTCTCAGTGCCACTTTTTCAATATTGTGGGGAAAATCTTTGTTTGCCTAATCGTTCATTTTTCGCGTTTGGCGGCATCTATACATGCCTGGGAATATATGTGCTGAGTACCGTCGATTTCGAGACACTTCGATTTTTGTCGCAAAATTGAATTCTCAGTGCCACTTTTTCAATGTTGTGGGGAAAATCTTTGTTTGCCTAATCGTTCATTTTTCGCGTTAGGCGGCATCTATACATGCCTGGGAATATATGTGCTGAGTACCGTCCATTTCGAGACACTTCGATTTTTGTCGCAAAAATGAATTGTCAGTGCCACTTTTTCAATGTTGTGGAGAAAATCTTTGTTTGTCTAATCGTTCATTTTTCGCGTTTGGCGGCATCTATACATGCCTGGGAATATATGTGCTGAGTACCGTCGATTTCTAGACACTTCGATATTTGTCGCAAAAATGAATTCTCAGTGCCACTTTTTCAATGTTGTGGGGAAAATCTTTGTTTGCCTAATCGTTCATTTTTCGCGTTAGGCGGCATCTTACATGCCTGGGAATATATGTGCCGAGTACCGTCCATTTCGAGACAGTTCGATTTTTGTCGCAAAAATGAATTGTCAGTGCCACTTTTTCAATGTTGTGGAGAAAATCTTTGTTTGTCTAATCGTTCATTTTTCGCGTTTGGCGGCATCTATACATTCCTGGCAATACATGTGCTGAGTACCGTAGATTTCGAGAAACTTCGATTTTTTGTCGCTAAAATGAATTCTCGGTGCCACTTTTTGAATCTTGTGGAGAAAATCTTTGATTGCCTAATCGTTCATTTTTCGCGTGTGGCGGCATCTATACATGCCTGGGAATATATGTGCTGAGTACCGTCGATTTCGAGACACTTCAATTTTTGTCGCAAAAATGAATTGTCAGTGCCACTTTTTCAATGTTGTGGAGAAAATCTTTGTTTGCCTAATCGTTCATTTTTCGCGTTTGGCGGCATCTATACATGCCTGGGAATATATGTGCTGAGTACCGTCGATTTCGAGACACTGCTATTTTTGTCATAAAATGAATTCTCAGTGCCACTTTTTCAATATTGTGGGGAAAATCATTGTTTGCCTAATCGTTCATTTTTCGCGTTTGGCGGCATCTATACATGCCTGGGAATATATGTGCTGAGTACCGTCGATTTCTAGACACTTCGATATTTGTCGCAAAAATGAATTCTCAGTGCCACTTTTTCAATGTTGTGGGGAAAATCTTTGTTTGCCTAATCGTTCATTTTTCGCGTTAGGCGGCATCTTACATGCCTGGGAATATATGTGCTGAGTACCGTCCATTTCGAGACAGTTCGATTTTTGTCATAAAATGAATTCTCAGTGCCACTTTTTCAATATTGTGGGGAAAATCTTTGTTTGCCTAATCGTTCATTTTTCGCGTTTGGCGGCATCTATACATGCCTGGGAATATATGTGCTGAGTACCGTCGATTTCGAGACACTTCGATTTTTGTCGCAAAATTGAATTCTCAGTGCCACTTTTTCAATGTTGTGGGGAAAATCTTTGTTTGCCTAATCGTTCATTTTTCGCGTTAGGCGGCATCTATACATGCCTGGGAATATATGTGCTGAGTACCGTCCATTTCGAGACACTTCGATTTTTGTCGCAAAAATGAATTGTCAGTGCCACTTTTTCAATGTTGTGGAGAAAATCTTTGTTTGCCTAATCGTTCATTTTTCGCGTTTGGCGGCATCTATACATGCCTGGGAATATATGTGCTGAGTACCGTCGATTTCTAGACACTTCGATATTTGTCGCAAAAATGAATTCTCAGTGCCACTTTTTCAATGTTGTGGGGAAAATCTTTGTTTGCCTAATCGTTCATTTTTCGCGTTAGGCGGCATCTTACATGCCTGGGAATATATGTGCCGAGTACCGTCCATTTCGAGACAGTTCGATTTTTGTCGCAAAAATGAATTGTCAGTGCCACTTTTTCAATGTTGTGGAGAAAATCTTTGTTTGCCTAATCGTTCATTTTTCGCGTTTGGCGGCATCTATACATTCCTGGCAATACATGTGCTGAGTACCGTAGATTTCGAGAAACTTCGATTTTTTGTCGCTAAAATGAATTCTCGGTGCCACTTTTTCAATCTTGTGGAGAAAATCTTTGATTGCCTAATCGTTCATTTTTCGCGTGTGGCGGCATCTATACATGCCTGGGAATATATGTGCTGAGTACCGTCGATTTCGAGACACTTCAATTTTTGTCGCAAAAATGAATTGTCAGTGCCACTTTTTCAATGTTGTGGAGAAAATCTTTGTTTGCCTAATCGTTCATTTTTCGCGTTTGGCGGCATCTATACATGCCTGGGAATATATGTGCTGAGTACCGTCGATTTCGAGACACTTCTATTTTTGTCATAAAATGAATTCTCAGTGCCACTTTTTCAATATTGTGGGGAAAATCTTTGTTTGCCTAATCGTTCATTTTTCGCGTTTGGCGGCATCTATACATGCCTGGGAATATATGTGCTGAGTACCGTCGATTTCGAGACACTTCGATTTTTGTCGCAAAAATGAATTCTCAGTGCCACTTTTTCAATGTTGTGGGGAAAATCTTTGTTTGCCTAATCGTTCATTTTTCGCGTTAGGCGGCATCTATACATGCCTGGGAATATATGTGCTGAGTACCGTCCATTTCGAGACACTTCGATTTTTGTCGCAAAAATGAATTGTCAGTGCCACTTTTTCAATGTTGTGGAGAAAATCTTTGTTTGCCTAATCGTTCATTTTTCGCGTTTGGCGGCATCTATACATGCCTGGGAATATATGTGCTGAGTACCGTCGATTTCGAGACACTTCGATTTTTGTCGCAAAAATGAATTCTCAGTGCCACTTTTTCAATGTTGTGGGGAAAATCTTTGTTTGCCTAATCGTTCATTTTTCGCGTTTGGCGGCATCTATACATGCCTGGGAATATGTGTGCTGAGTACCGTCGATTACGAGACACTTCGAATTTTGTCGCAAAAATGAATTGTCAGTGCCACTTTTTCAATGTTGTGGAGAAAATCTTTGTTTGCCTAATCGTTCATTTTTCGCGTTTGGCGGCATCTATACATGCCTGGGAATATATGTGCCGAGTACCGTCGATTTCGAGACACTTCTGTTTTTGTCATAAAATGAATTCTCAGTGCCACTTTTTCAATATTGTGGGGAAAATCTTTGTTTGCCTAATCGTTCATTTTTCGCGTTTGGCGGCATCTATACATGCCTGGGAATATATGTGCTGAGTACCGTCGATTTCGAGACACTTCGATTTTTGTCGCAAAAATGAATTCTCAGTGCCACTTTTTCAATGTTGTGGGGAAAATCTTTGTTTGCCTAATCGTTCATTTTTCGCGTTAGGCGGCATCTATACATGCCTGGGAATATATGTGCCGAGTACCGTCGATTTCGAGACACTCCGTTTTTTGTCGCAAAAATGAATTCTCAGTGCCACTTTTTCAATGTTGTGGGGAAAATCTTTGTTTGCCTAATCGTTCATTTTTCGCGTTTGGCGGCATCTATACATGCCTGGGAATATGTGTGCTGAGTACCGTCGATTTCGAGACACTTCGAATTTTGTCGCAAAAATGAATTGTCAGTGCCACTTTTTCAATGTTGTGGGGAAAATCTTTGTTTGCCTAATCGTTCATTTTTCGCGTTTGGCGGCATCTATACATGCCTGGGAATATATGTGCAGAGTACCGTCGATTTCGAGACACTTCTATTTTTGTCATATAAATGAATTCTCAGTGCCACTTTTTCAATATTGTGGGGAAAATCTTTGTTTGCCTAATCGTTCATTTTTCGCGTTTGGCGGCATCTATACATGCCTGGGAATATATGTGCTGAGTACCGTCCATTTCGAGACACTTCGATTTTTGTCGCAAAAATGAATTGTCAGTGCCACTTTTTCAATGTTGTGGAGAAAATCTTTGTTTGCCTAATCGTTCATTTTTCGCGTTTGGTGGCATCTATACATGCCTGGGAATATATGTGCCGAGTACCGTCGATTTCGAGACACTTCAATTTTTGTCGCAAAAATGAATTCTCAGTGCCACTTTTTCAATGTTGTGGGGAAAATCTTTGTTTGCCTAATCGTTCATTTTTCGCGTTTGGCGGCATCTATACAGGCCTGGGAATATGTGTGCTAAGTACCGTCGATTTCGAGACACTTCGATTTTTGTCGCAAAAATGAATTGTCAGTGCCACTTTTTCAATGTTGTGGAGAAAATCTTTGTTTGCCTAATCGTTCATTTTTCGCGTTTGGCGGCATCTATACATGCCTGGGAATATATGTGCTGAGTACCGTCGATTTCGAGACACTGCTATTTTTGTCATAAAATGAATTCTCAGTGCCACTTTTTCAATATTGTGGGGAAAATCATTGTTTGCCTAATCGTTCATTTTTCGCGTTTGGCGGCATCTATACATGCCTGGGAATATATGTGCTGAGTACCGTCGATTTCTAGACACTTCGATATTTGTCGCAAAAATGAATTCTCAGTGCCACTTTTTCAATGTTGTGGGGAAAATCTTTGTTTGCCTAATCGTTCATTTTTCGCGTTAGGCGGCATCTTACATGCCTGGGAATATATGTGCTGAGTACCGTCCATTTCGAGACACTCCGTTTTTTGTCGCAAAAATGAATTCTCAGTGCCACTTTTTCAATGTTGTGGGGAAAATCTTTGTTTGCCTAATCGTTCATTTTTCGCGTTTGGCGGCATCTATACATGCCTGGGAATATGTGTGCTGAGTACCGTCGATTTCGAGACACTTCGAATTTTGTCGCAAAAATGAATTGTCAGTGCCACTTTTTCAATGTTGTGGGGAAAATCTTTGTTTGCCTAATCGTTCATTTTTCGCGTTTGGCGGCATCTATACATGCCTGGGAATATATGTGCAGAGTACCGTCGATTTCGAGACACTTCTATTTTTCTCATATAAATGAATTCTCAGTGCCACTTTTTCAATATTGTGGGGAAAATCTTTGTGTGCCTAATCGTTCATTTTTCGCGTTTGGCGGCATCTATACATGCCTGGGAATATATGTGCTGAGTACCCTCGATTTCGAGACACTTCGATTTTTGTCGCAAAAATGAATTCTCAGTGCCACTTTTTCAATGTTGTGGAGAAAATCTTTGATTGCCTAATCGTTCATTTTTCGCGTTTGGCGGCATCTATACATGCCTGGGAATATATGTGCTGATTACCGTCGATTACGAGACACTTCGATTTTTGTCGCAAAAATGAATTGTCAGTGCCACTTTTTCAATGTTGTGGAGAAAATCTTTGTTTGCCTAATCGTTCATTTTTCGCGTTTGGCGGCATCTATACATGCCTGGGAATATATGTGCCGAGTACCGTCGATTACGAGACACTTCGATTTTTGTCGCAAAAATGAATTCTCAGTGCCACTTTTTCAATGTTGTGGGGAAAATCTTTGTTTGCCTAATCGTTCATTTTTCGCGTTAGGCGGCATCTATACATGCCTGGGAATATATGTGCTGAGTACCGTCCATTTCGAGACACTTCGATTTTTGTCGCAAAAATGAATTGTCAGTGCCACTTTTTCAATGTTGTGGAGAAAATCTTTGTTTGCCTAATCGTTCATTTTTCGCGTTTGGTGGCATCTATACATGCCTGGGAATATATGTGCCGAGTACCGTCGATTTCGAGACACTTCAATTTTTGTCGCAAAAATGAATTCTCAGTGCCACTTTTTCAATGTTGTGGGGAAAATCTTTGTTTGCCTAATCGTTCATTTTTCGCGTTTGGCGGCATCTATACAGGCCTGGGAATATGTGTGCTAAGTACCGTCGATTTCGAGACACTTCGATTTTTGTCGCAAAAATGAATTGTCAGTGCCACTTTTTCAATGTTGTGGAGAAAATCTTTGCTTGCCTAATCGTTCATTTTTCGCGTTTGGCGGCATCTATACATGCCTGGGAATATATGTGCTGAGTACCGTCGATTTCGAGACACTGCTATTTTTGTCATAAAATGAATTCTCAGTGCCACTTTTTCAATATTGTGGGGAAAATCATTGTTTGCCTAATCGTTCATTTTTCGCGTTTGGCGGCATCTATACATGCCTGGGAATATATGTGCTGAGTACCGTCGATTTCTAGACACTTCGATATTTGTCGCAAAAATGAATTCTCAGTGCCACTTTTTCAATGTTGTGGGGAAAATCTTTGTTTGCCTAATCGTTCATTTTTCGCGTTAGGCGGCATCTTACATGCCTGGGAATATATGTGCTGAGTACCGTCCATTTCGAGAGTGTTCGATTTTTGTCGCAAAAATGAATTGTCAGTGCCACTTTTTCAATGTTGTGGAGAAAATCTTTGTTTGCCTAATCGTTCATTTTTCGCGTTTGGCGGCATCTATACATTCCTGGCAATACATGTGCTGAGTACCGTAGATTTCGAGAAACTTCGATTTTTTGTCGCTAAAATGAATTCTCGGTGCCACTTTTTCAATCTTGTGGAGAAAATCTTTGATTGCCTAATCGTTCATTTTTCGCGTTTGGCGGCATCTATACATGCCTGGGAATATATGTGCTGAGTACCGTGGATTTCGATGCACTTCAATTTTTGTCGCAAAAATGAATTCTCAGTGCCACTTTTTCAATGTTGTGGGGAAAATCTTTGTTTGCCTAATCGTTCATTTTTCGCGTTTGGCGGCATCTATACATGCCTGGGAATATGTGTGCTAAGTACCCTCGATTTCGAGACACTTCGATTTTTGTCGCAAAAATGAATTGTCAGTGCCACTTTTTCAATGTTGTGGAGAAAATCTTTGTTTGCCTAATCGTTCATTTTTCGCGTTTGGCGGCATCTATACATGCCTGGGAATATATGTGCTGAGTACCGTCGATTTCGAGACACTTCTATTTTTGTCATAAAATGAATTCTCAGTGCCACTTTTTCAATATTGTGGGGAAAATCTTTGTTTGCCTAATCGTTCATTTTTCGCGTTTGGCGGCATCTATACATGCCTGGGAATATATGTGCTGAGTACCGTCGATTTCGAGACACTTCGATTTTTGTCGCAAAATTGAATTCTCAGTGCCACTTTTTCAATGTTGTGGGGAAAATCTTTGTTTGCCTAATCGTTCATTTTTCGCGTTAGGCGGCATCTATACATGCCTGGGAATATATGTGCTGAGTACCGTCCATTTCGAGACACTTCGATTTTTGTCGCAAAAATGAATTGTCAGTGCCACTTTTTCAATGTTGTGGAGAAAATCTTTGTTTGCCTAATCGTTCATTTTTCGCGTTTGGCGGCATCTATACATGCCTGGGAATATATGTGCTGAGTACCGTCGATTTCTAGACACTTCGATATTTGTCGCAAAAATGAATTCTCAGTGCCACTTTTTCAATGTTGTGGGGAAAATCTTTGTTTGCCTAATCGTTCATTTTTCGCGTTAGGCGGCATCTTACATGCCTGGGAATATATGTGCCGAGTACCGTCCATTTCGAGACAGTTCGATTTTTGTCGCAAAAATGAATTGTCAGTGCCACTTTTTCAATGTTGTGGAGAAAATCTTTGTTTGCCTAATCGTTCATTTTTCGCGTTTCGCGGCATCTATACATTCCTTGCAATACATGTGCTGAGTACCGTAGATTTCGAGAAACTTCGATTTTTTGTCGCTAAAATGAATTCTCGGTGCCACTTTTTCAATCTTGTGGAGAAAATCTTTGATTGCCTAATCGTTCATTTTTCGCGTGTGGCGACATCTATACATGCCTGGGAATATATGTGCTGAGTACCGTCGATTTCGAGACACTTCAATTTTTGTCGCAAAAATGAATTGTCAGTGCCACTTTTTCAATGTTGTGGAGAAAATCTTTGTTTGCCTAATCGTTCATTTTTCGCGTTTGGCGGCATCTATACATGCCTGGGAATATATGTGCTGAGTACCGTCGATTTCGAGACACTTCTATTTTTGTCATAAAATGAATTCTCAGTGCCACTTTTTCAATATTGTGGGGAAAATCTTTGTTTGCCTAATCGTTCATTTTTCGCGTTTGGCGGCATCTATACATGCCTGGGAATATATGTGCTGAGTACCGTCGATTTCGAGACACTTCGATTTTTGTCGCAAAAATGAATTCTCAGTGCCACTTTTTCAATGTTGTGGGGAAAATCTTTGTTTGCCTAATCGTTCATTTTTCGCGTTAGGCGGCATCTATACATGCCTGGGAATATATGTGCTGAGTACCGTCCATTTCGAGACACTTCGATTTTTGTCGCAAAAATGAATTGTCAGTGCCACTTTTTCAATGTTGTGGAGAAAATCTTTGTTTGCCTAATCGTTCATTTTTCGCGTTTGGCGGCATCTATACATGCCTGGGAATATATGTGCTGAGTACCGTCGATTTCGAGACACTTCGATTTTTGTCGCAAAAATGAATTCTCAGTGCCACTTTTTCAATGTTGTGGGGAAAATCTTTGTTTGCCTAATCGTTCATTTTTCGCGTTAGGCGGCATCTATACATGCCTGGGAATATATGTGCCGAGTACCGTCGATTTCGAGACACTCCGTTTTTTGTCGCAAAAATGAATTCTCAGTGCCACTTTTTCAATGTTGTGGGGAAAATCTTTGTTTGCCTAATCGTTAATTTTTCGCGTTTGGCGGCATCTATACATGCCTGGGAATATGTGTGCTGAGTACCGTCGATTTCGAGACACTTCGAATTTTGTCGCAAAAATGAATTGTCAGTGCCACTTTTTCAATGTTGTGGAGAAAATCTTTGTTTGCCTAATCGTTCATTTTTCGCGTTTGGCGGCATCTATACATGCCTGGGAATATATGTGCTGAGTACCGTCGATTTCGAGACACTTCTATTTTTGTCATAAAATGAATTCTCAGTGCCACTTTTTCAATATTGTGGGGAAAATCTTTGTTTGCCTAATCGTTCATTTTTCGCGTTTGGCGGCATCTATACATGCCTGGGAATATATGTGCTGAGTACCGTCGATTTCGAGACACTTCGATTTTTGTCGCAAAAATGAATTCTCAGTGCCACTTTTTCAATGTTGTGGGGAAAATCTTTGTTTGCCTAATCGTTCATTTTTCGCGTTAGGCGGCATCTATACATGCCTGGGAATATATGTGCCGAGTACCGTCGATTTCGAGACACTCCGTTTTTTGTCGCAAAAATGAATTCTCAGTGCCACTTTTTCAATGTTGTGGGGAAAATCTTTGTTTGCCTAATCGTTCATTTTTCGCGTTTGGCGGCATCTATACATGCCTGGGAATATGTGTGCTGAGTACCGTCGATTTCGAGACACTTCGAATTTTGTCGCAAAAATGAATTGTCAGTGCCACTTTTTCAATGTTGTGGGGAAAATCTTTGTTTGCCTAATCGTTCATTTTTCGCGTTTGGCGGCATCTATACATGCCTGGGAATATATGTGCAGAGTACCGTCGATTTCGAGACACTTCTATTTTTGTCATATAAATGAATTCTCAGTGCCAGTTTTTCAATATTGTGGGGAAAATCTTTGTGTGCCTAATCGTTCATTTTTCGCGTTTGGCGGCATCTATACATGCCTGGGAATATATGTGCTGAGTACCCTCGATTTCGAGACACTTCGATTTTTGTCGCAAAAATGAATTCTCAGTGCCACTTTTTCAATGTTGTGGAGAAAATCTTTGATTGCCTAATCGTTCATTTTTCGCGTTTGGCGGCATCTATACATGCCTGGGAATATATGTGCTGATTACCGTCGATTACGAGACACTTCGATTTTTGTCGCAAAAATGAATTCTCAGTGCCACTTTTTCAATGTTGTGGGGAAAATCTTTGTTTGCCTAATCGTTCATTTTTCGCGTTAGGCGGCATCTATACATGCCTGGGAATATATGTGCCGAGTACCGTCCATTTCGAGACACTTCGATTTTTGTCGCAAAAATGAATTGTCAGTGCCACTTTTTCAATGTTGTGGGGAAAATCTTTGTTTGCCTAATCGTTCATTTTTCGCGTTAGGCGGCATCTTACATGCCTGGGAATATATGTGCCGAGTACCGTCCATTTCGAGACAGTTCGATTTTTGTCGCAAAAATGAATTGTCAGTGCCACTTTTTCAATGTTGTGAAGAAAATCTTTGTTTGCCTAATCGTTCATATTTCGCGTTTGGCGGCATCTATACATTCCTGGCAATACATGTGCTGAGTACCGTAGATTTCGAGAAACTTCGATTTTTTGTCGCTAAAATGAATTCTCGGTGCCACTTTTTCAATCTTGTGGAGAAAATCTTTGATTGCCTAATCGTTCATTTTTCGCGTGTGGCGGCATCTATACATGCCTGGGAATATATGTGCTGAGTACCGTCGATTTCGAGACACTTCTATTTTTGTCATAAAATGAATTCTCAGTGCCACTTTTTCAATATTGTGGGGAAAATCTTTGTTTGCCTAATCGTTCATTTTTCGCGTTTGGCGGCATCTATACATGCCTGGGAATATATGTGCTGAGTACCGTCGATTTCGAGACACTTCGATTTTTGTCGCAAAAATGAATTCTCAGTGCCACTTTTTCAATGTTGTGGGGAAAATCTTTGTTTGCCTAATCGTTCATTTTTCGCGTTAGGCGGCATCTATACATGCCTGGGAATATATGTGCTGAGTACCGTCCATTTCGAGACACTTCGATTTTTGTCGCAAAAATGAATTGTCAGTGCCACTTTTTCAATGTTGTGGAGAAAATCTTTGTTTGCCTAATCGTTCATTTTTCGCGTTTGGCGGCATCTATACATGCCTGGGAATATATGTGCTGAGTACCGTCGATTTCGAGACACTTCGATTTTTGTCGCAAAAATGAATTCTCAGTGCCACTTTTTCAATGTTGTGGGGAAAATCTTTGTTTGCCTAATCGTTCATTTTTCGCGTTAGGCGGCATCTATACATGCCTGGGAATATATGTGCCGAGTACCGTCGATTTCGAGACACTCCGTTTTTTGTCGCAAAAATGAATTCTCAGTGCCACTTTTTCAATGTTGTGGGGAAAATCTTTGTTTGCCTAATCGTTCATTTTTCGCGTTTGGCGGCATCTATACATGCCTGGGAATATGTGTGCTGAGTACCGTCGATTTCGAGACACTTCGAATTTTGTCGCAAAAATGAATTGTCAGTGCCACTTTTTCAATGTTGTGGAGAAAATCTTTGTTTGCCTAATCGTTCATTTTTCGCGTTTGGCGGCATCTATACATGCCTGGGAATATATGTGCTGAGTACCGTCGATTTCGAGACACTTCGATTTTTGTCGCAAAAATGAATTCTCAGTGCCACTTTTTCAATGTTGTGGGGAAAATCTTTGTTTGCCTAATCGTTCATTTTTCGCGTTAGGCGGCATCTATACATGCCTGGGAATATATGTGCTGAGTACCGTCCATTTCGAGACACTTCGAATTTTGTCGCAAAAATGAATTGTCAGTGCCACTTTTTCAATGTTGTGGGGAAAATCTTTGTTTGCCTAATCGTTCATTTTTCGCGTTTGGCGGCATCTATACATGCCTGGGAATATATGTGCAGAGTACCGTCGATTTCGAGACACTTCTATTTTTGTCATATAAATGAATTCTCAGTGCCACTTTTTCAATATTGTGGGGAAAATCTTTGTGTGCCTAATCGTTCATTTTTCGCGTTTGGCGGCATCTATACATGCCTGGGAATATATGTGCTGAGTACCCTCGATTTCGAGACACTTCGATTTTTGTCGCAAAAATGAATTCTCAGTGCCACTTTTTCAATGTTGTGGAGAAAATCTTTCATTGCCTAATCGTTCATTTTTCGCGTTTGGCGGCATCTATACATGCCTGGGAATATATGTGCTGATTACCGTCGATTACGAGACACTTCGATTTTTGTCGCAAAAATGAATTCTCAGTGCCACTTTTTCAATGTTGTGGGGAAAATCTTTGTTTGCCTAATCGTTCATTTTTCGCGTTAGGCGGCATCTATACATGCCTGGGAATATATGTGCCGAGTACCGTCCATTTCGAGACACTTCGATTTTTGTCGCAAAAATGAATTGTCAGTGCCACTTTTTCAATGTTGTGGAGAAAATCTTTGTTTGCCTAATCGTTCATTTTTCGCGTTTGGTGGCATCTATACATGCCTGGGAATATATGTGCTGAGTACCGTCCATTTCGAGACACTTCAATTTTTGTCGCAAAAATGAATTCTCAGTGCCACTTTTTCAATGTTGTGGGGAAAATCTTTGTTTGCCTAATCGTTCATTTTTCGCGTTTGGCGGCATCTATACATGCCTGGGAATATGTGTGCCAAGTACCGTCGATTTCGAGACACTTCGATTTTTGTCGCAAAAATGAATTGTCAGTGCCACTTTTTCAATGTTGTGGAGAAAATCTTTGTTTGCCTAATCGTTCATTTTTCGCGTTTGGCGGCATCTATACATGCCTGGGAATATATGTGCTGAGTACCGTCGATTTCGAGACACTGCTATTTTTGTCATAAAATGAATTTTCAGTGCCACTTTTTCAATATTGTGGGGAAAATCATTGTTTGCCTAATCGTTCATTTTTCGCGTTTGGCGGCATCTATACATGCCTGGGAATATATGTGCTGAGTACCGTCGATTTCGAGACACTTCAATTTTTGTCGCAAAAATGAATTCTCAGTGCCACTTTTTCAATGTTGTGGAGAAAATCTTTGTTTGCCTAATCGTTCATTTTTCGCGTTTGGCGGCATCTATACATGCCTGGGAATATATGTGCTGAGTACCGTCGATTTCGAGACACTTCGATTTTTGTTGCAAAAATGAATTCTCAGTGCCACTTTTTCAATGTTGTGGAGAAAATCATTGTTTGCCTAATCGTTCATTTTTCGCGTTTGGCGGCATCTATACATGCCTGGGAATATATGTGCTGAGTACCGTCGATTTCGAGACACTTCGATTTTTGTCGCAAAAATGAATTGTCAGTGCCACTTTTTCAATGTTGTCGAGAAAATCTTTGTTTGCCTAATCGTTCATTTTTCGCGTTTGGCGGCATCTATACATGCCTGGGAATATATGTGCAGAGTACCGTCGATTTCGAGACACTGCTATTTTTGTCATAAAATGAATTCTCAGTGCCACTTTTTCAATATTGTGGGGAAAATCATTGTTTGCCTAATCGTTCATTTTTCGCGTTTGGCGGCATCTATACATGCCTGGGAATATATGTGCTGAGTACCGTCGATTTCGAGACACTTCAATTTTTGTCGCAAAAATGAATTCTCAGTGCCACTTTTTCAATGTTGTGGGGAAAATCTTTGTTTGCCTAATCGTTCATTTTTCGCGTTTGGCGGCATCTATACATGCCTGGGAATATGTGTGCTGAGTACCGTCGATTTCGAGACACTTCGATTTTTGTCGCAAAAATGAATTGTCAGTGCCACTTTTTCAATGTTGTGGAGAAAATCTTTGTTTGCCTAATCGTTCATTTTTCGCGTTTGGCGGCATCTATACATGCTTGGGAATATATGTGCTGAGTACCGTCGATTACGAGACACTTCGATTTTTGTCGCAAAAATGAATTCTCAGTGCCACTTTTTCAATGTTGTGGGGAAAATCTTTGTTTGCCTAATCGTTCATTTTTCGCGTTAGGCGGCATCTATACATGCCTGGGAATATATGTGCTGAGTACCGTCCATTTCGAGACACTTCGATTTTTGTCGCAAAAATGAATTGTCAGTGCCACTTTTTCAATGTTGTGGAGAAAATCTTTGTTTGCCTAATCGTTCATTTTTCGCGTTTGGCGGCATCTATACATGCCTGGGAATATATGTGCTGAGTACCGTCGATTTCGAGACACTGCTATTTTTGTCATAAAATGAATTTTCAGTGCCACTTTTTCAATATTGTGGGGAAAATCATTGTTTGCCTAATCGTTCATTTTTCGCGTTTGGCGGCATCTATACATGCCTGGGAATATATGTGCTGAGTACCGTCGATTTCGAGACACTTCAATTTTTGTCGCAAAAATGAATTCTCAGTGCCACTTTTTCAATGTTGTGGGGAAAATCTTTGTTTGCCTAATCGTTCATTTTTCGCGTTTGGCGGCATCTATACATGCCTGGGAATATATGTGCTGAGTACCGTCGATTTCGAGACACTTCGATTTTTGTCGCAAAAATGAATTGTCAGTGCCACTTTTTCAATGTTGTGGAGAAAATCTTTGTTTGCCTAATCGTTCATTTTTCGCGTTAGGCGGCATCTATACATGCCTGGGAATATATGTGCTAAGTACCGTCGATTTCGAGACACTTCGATTTTTGTCGCAAAAATGAATTGTCAGTGCCACTTTTTCAATGTTGTGGGGAAAATCTTTGTTTGCCTAATCGTTCATTTTTCGCGTTAGGCGGCATCTATACATGCCTGGGAATATATGTGCTGAGTACCGTCCATTTCGAGACACTTCGATTTTTGTCGCAAAAATGAATTCTCAGTGCCACTTTTTCAATGTTGTGGGGAAAATCTTTGTTTGCCTAATCGTTCATTTTTCGCGTTTGGCGGCATCTATACATGCCTGGGAATATGTGTGCTGAGTACCGTCGATTTCGAGACACTTCGATTTTTGTCGCAAAAATGAATTGTCAGTGCCACTTTTTCAATGTTGTGGAGAAAATCTTTGTTTGCCTAATCGTTCATTTTTCGCGTTTGGCGGCATCTATACATGCTTGGGAATATATGTGCTGAGTACCGTCGATTACGAGACACTTCGATTTTTGTCGCAAAAATGAATTCTCAGTGCCACTTTTTCAATGTTGTGGGGAAAATCTTTGTTTGCCTAATCGTTCATTTTTCGCGTTAGGCGGCATCTATACATGCCTGGGAATATATGTGCTGAGTACCGTCCATTTCGAGACACTTCGATTTTTGTCGCAAAAATGAATTGTCAGTGCCACTTTTTCAATGTTGTGGAGAAAATCTTTGTTTGCCTAATCGTTCATTTTTCGCGTTTGGTGGCATCTATACATGCCTGGGAATATATGTGCTGAGTACCGTCGATTTCGAGACACTTCAATTTTTGTCGCAAAAATGAATTCTCAGTGCCACTTTTTCAATGTTGTGGGGAAAATCTTTGTTTGCCTAATCGTTAATTTTTCGCGTTTGGCGGCATCTATACAGGCCTGGGAATATGTGTGCTAAGTACCGTCGATTTCGAGACACTTCGATTTTTGTCGCAAAAATGAATTGTCAGTGCCACTTTTTCAATGTTGTGGAGAAAATCTTTGTTTGCCTAATCGTTCATTTTTCGCGTTTGGCGGCATCTATACATGCCTGGGAATATATGTGCTGAGTACCGTCGATTTCGAGACACTGCTATTTTTGTCATAAAATGAATTCTCAGTGCCACTTTTTCAATATTGTGGGGAAAATCATTGTTTGCCTAATCGTTCATTTTTCGCGTTTGGCGGCATCTATACATGCCTGGGAATATATGTGCTGAGTACCGTCGATTTCTAGACACTTCGATATTTGTCGCAAAAATGAATTCTCAGTGCCACTTTTTCAATGTTGTGGGGAAAATCTTTGTTTGCCTAATCGTTCATTTTTCGCGTTAGGCGGCATCTTACATGCCTGGGAATATATGTGCTGAGTACCGTCCATTTCGAGACAGTTCGATTTTTGTCGCAAAAATGAATTGTCAGTGCCACTTTTTCAATGTTGTGGAGAAAATCTTTGTTTGCCTAATCGTTCATTTTTCGCGTTTGGTGGCATCTATACATGCCTGGGAATATATGTGCTGAGTACCGTCGATTTCGAGACACTTCAATTTTTGTCGCAAAAATGAATTCTCAGTGCCACTTTTTCAATGTTGTGGGGAAAATCTTTGTTTGCCTAATCGTTCATTTTTCGCGTTTGGCGGCATCTATACATGCCTGGGAATATGTGTGCCAAGTACCGTCGATTTCGAGACACTTCGATTTTTGTCGCAAAAATGAATTGTCAGTGCCACTTTTTCAATGTTGTGGAGAAAATCTTTGTTTGCCTAATCGTTCATTTTTCGCGTTTGGCGGCATCTATACATGCCTGGGAATATATGTGCTGAGTACCGTCGATTTCGAGACACTTCAATTTTTGTCGCAAAAATGAATTCTCAGTGCCACTTTTTCAATGTTGTGGAGAAAATCTTTGTTTGCCTAATCGTTCATTTTTCGCGTTTGGCGGCATCTATACATGCCTGGGAATATATGTGCTGAGTACCGTCGATTTCGAGACACTTCGATTTTTGTTGCAAAAATGAATTCTCAGTGCCACTTTTTCAATGTTGTGGAGAAAATCATTGTTTGCCTAATCGTTCATTTTTCGCGTTTGGCGGCATCTATACATGCCAGGGAATATATGTGCTGAGTACCGTCGATTTCGAGACACTTCGATTTTTGTCGCAAAAATGAATTGTCAGTGCCACTTTTTCAATGTTGTGGAGAAAATCTTTGTTTGCCTAATCGTTCATTTTTCGCGTTTGGCGGCATCTATACATGCCTGGGAATATATGTGCTGAGTACCGTCGATTTCGAGACACTGCTATTTTTGTCATAAAATGAATTCTCAGTGCCACTTTTTCAATATTGTGGGGAAAATCATTGTTTGCCTAATCGTTCATTTTTCGCGTTTGGCGGCATCTATACATGCCTGGGAATATATGTGCTGAGTACCGTCGATTTCGAGACACTTCAATTTTTGTCGCAAAAATGAATTCTCAGTGCCACTTTTTCAATGTTGTGGGGAAAATGTTTGTTTGCCTAATCGTTCATTTTTCGCGTTTGGCGGCATCTATACATGCCTGGGAATATGTGTGCTGAGTACCGTCGATTTCGAGACAATTCGATTTTTGTCGCAAAAATGAATTGTCAGTGCCACTTTTTCAATGTTGTGGAGAAAATCTTTGTTTGCCTAATCGTTCATTTTTCGCGTTTGGCGGCATCTATACATGCCTGGGAATATATGTGCTGAGTACCGTCGATTACGAGACACTTCGATTTTTGTCGCAAAAATGAATTCTCAGTGCCACTTTTTCAATGTTGTGGGGAAAATCTTTGTTTGCCTAATCGTTCATTTTTCGCGTTAGGCGGCATCTATACATGCCTGGGAATATATGTGCTGAGTACCGTCCATTTCGAGACACTTCGATTTTTGTCGCAAAAATGAATTGTCAGTGCCACTTTTTCAATGTTGTGGAGAAAATCTTTGTTTGCCTAATCGTTCATTTTTCGCGTTTGGTGGCATCTATACATGCCTGGGAATATATGTGCTGAGTACCGTCGATTTCGAGACACTTCAATTTTTGTCGCAAAAATGAATTCTCAGTGCCACTTTTTCAATGTTGTGGGGAAAATCTTTGTTTGCCTAATCGTTCATTTTTCGCGTTTGGCGGCATCTATACAGGCCTGGGAATATATGTGCTGAGTACCGTCGATTTCGAGACACTGCTATTTTTGTCATAAAATGAATTCTCAGTGCCACTTTTTCAATATTGTGGGGAAAATCATTGTTTGCCTAATCGTTCATTTTTCGCGTTTGGCGGCATCTATACATGCCTGGGAATATATGTGCTGAGTACCGTCGATTTCTAGACACTTCGATATTTGTCGCAAAAATGAATTCTCAGTGCCACTTTTTCAATGTTGTGGGGAAAATCTTTGTTTGCCTAATCGTTCATTTTTCGCGTTAGGCGGCATCTTACATGCCTGGGAATATATGTGCTGAGTACCGTCCATTTCGAGACAGTTCGATTTTTGTCGCAAAAATGAATTGTCAGTGCCACTTTTTCAATGTTGTGGAGAAAATCTTTGTTTGCCTAATCGTTCATTTTTCGCGTTTGGTGGCATCTATACATGCCTGGGAATATATGTGCTGAGTACCGTCGATTTCGAGACACTTCAATTTTTGTCGCAAAAATGAATTCTCAGTGCCACTTTTTCAATGTTGTGGGGAAAATCTTTGTTTGCCTAATCGTTCATTTTTCGCGTTTGGCGGCATCTATACATGCCTGGGAATATGTGTGCCAAGTACCGTCGATTTCGAGACACTTCGATTTTTGTCGCAAAAATGAATTGTCAGTGCCACTTTTTCAATGTTGTGGAGAAAATCTTTGTTTGCCTAATCGTTCATTTTTCGCGTTTGGCGGCATCTATACATGCCTGGGAATATATGTGCTGAGTACCGTCGATTTCGAGACACTTCAATTTTTGTCGCAAAAATGAATTCTCAGTGCCACTTTTTCAATGTTGTGGAGAAAATCTTTGTTTGCCTAATCGTTCATTTTTCGCGTTTGGCGGCATCTATACATGCCTGGGAATATATGTGCTGAGTACCGTCGATTTCGAGACACTTCGATTTTTGTTGCAAAAATGAATTCTCAGTGCCACTTTTTCAATGTTGTGGAGAAAATCATTGTTTGCCTAATCGTTCATTTTTCGCGTTTGGCGGCATCTATACATACCTGGGAATATATGTGCTGAGTACCGTCGATTTCGAGACACTTCGATTTTTGTCGCAAAAATGAATTGTCAGTGCCACTTTTTCAATGTTGTGGAGAAAATCTTTGTTTGCCTAATCGTTCATTTTTCGCGTTTGGCGGCATCTATACATGCCTGGGAATATATGTGCTGAGTACCGTCGATTTCGAGACACTGCTATTTTTGTCATAAAATGAATTCTCAGTGCCACTTTTTCAATATTGTGGGGAAAATCATTGTTTGCCTAATCGTTCATTTTTCGCGTTTGGTGGCATCTATACATGCCTGGGAATATATGTGCTGAGTACCGTCGATTTCGAGACACTTCAATTTTTGTCGCAAAAATGAATTCTCAGTGCCACTTTTTCAATGTTGTGGGGAAAATCTTTGTTTGCCTAATCGTTCATTTTTCGCGTTTGGCGGCATCTATACATGCCTGGGAATATGTGTGGTGAGTACCGTCGATTTCGAGACACTTCGATTTTTGTCGCAAAAATGAATTGTCAGTGCCACTTTTTCAATGTTGTGGAGAAAATCTTTGTTTGCCTAATCGTTCATTTTTCGCGTTTGGCGGCATCTATACATGCCTGGGAATATATGTGCTGAGTACCGTCGATTACGAGACACTTCGATTTTTGTCGCAAAAATGAATTGTCAGTGCCACTTTTTCAATGTTGTGGAGAAAATCTTTGTTTGCCTAATCGTTCATTTTTCGCGTTAGGCGGCATCTATACATGCCTGGGAATATATGTGCTAAGTACCGTCGATTTCGAGACACTTCGATTTTTGTCGCAAAAATGAATTGTCAGTGCCACTTTTTCAATGTTGTGGGGAAAATCTTTGTTTGCCTAATCGTTCATTTTTCGCGTTAGGCGGCATCTATACATGCCTGGGAATATATGTGCTGAGTACCGTCCATTTCGAGACACTTCGATTTTTGTCGCAAAAATGAATTGTCAGTGCCACTTTTTCAATGTTGTGGAGAAAATCTTTGTTTGCCTAATCGTTCATTTTTCGCGTTTGGTGGCATCTATACATGCCTGGGAATATATGTGCTGAGTACCGTCGATTTCGAGACACTTCAATTTTTGTCGCAAAAATGAATTCTCAGTGCCACTTTTTCAATGTTGTGGGGAAAATCTTTGTTTGCCTAATCGTTCATTTTTCGCGTTTGGCGGCATCTATACAGGCCTGGGAATATGTGTGCTAAGTACCGTCGATTTCGAGACACTTCGATTTTTGTCGCAAAAATGAATTGTCAGTGCCACTTTTTCAATGTTGTGGAGAAAATCTTTGTTTGCCTAATCGTTCATTTTTCGCGTTTGGCGGCATCTATACATGCCTGGGAATATGTGTGCTGAGTACCGTCGATTTCGAGACACTTCGATTTTTGTCGCAAAAATGAATTGTCAGTGCCACTTTTTCAATGTTGTGGAGAAAATCTTTGTTTGCCTAATCGTTCATTTTTCGCGTTTGGCGGCATCTATACATGCCTGGGAATATATGTGCTGAGTACCGTCGATTTCGAGACACTTCGATTTTTGTTGCAAAAATGAATTCTCAGTGCCACTTTTTCAATGTTGTGGAGAAAATCATTGTTTGCCTAATCGTTCATTTTTCGCGTTTGGCGGCATCTATACATACCTGGGAATATATGTGCTGAGTACCGTCGATTTCGAGACACTTCGATTTTTGTCGCAAAAATGAATTGTCAGTGCCACTTTTTCAATGTTGTGGAGAAAATCTTTGTTTGCCTAATCGTTCATTTTTCGCGTTTGGCGGCATCTATACATGCCTGGGAATATATGTGCTGAGTACCGTCGATTTCGAGACACTGCTATTTTTGTCATAAAATGAATTCTCAGTGCCACTTTTTCAATATTGTGGGGAAAATCATTGTTTGCCTAATCGTTCATTTTTCGCGTTTGGTGGCATCTATACATGCCTGGGAATATATGTGCTGAGTACCGTCGATTTCGAGACACTTCAATTTTTGTCGCAAAAATGAATTCTCAGTGCCACTTTTTCAATGTTGTGGGGAAAATCTTTGTTTGCCTAATCGTTCATTTTTCGCGTTTGGCGGCATCTATACATGCCTGGGAATATGTGTGGTGAGTACCGTCGATTTCGAGACACTTCGATTTTTGTCGCAAAAATGAATTGTCAGTGCCACTTTTTCAATGTTGTGGAGAAAATCTTTGTTTGCCTAATCGTTCATTTTTCGCGTTTGGCGGCATCTATACATGCCTGGGAATATATGTGCTGAGTACCGTCGATTACGAGACACTTCGATTTTTGTCGCAAAAATGAATTGTCAGTGCCACTTTTTCAATGTTGTGGAGAAAATCTTTGTTTGCCTAATCGTTCATTTTTCGCGTTAGGCGGCATCTATACATGCCTGGGAATATATGTGCTAAGTACCGTCGATTTCGAGACACTTCGATTTTTGTCGCAAAAATGAATTGTCAGTGCCACTTTTTCAATGTTGTGGGGAAAATCTTTGTTTGCCTAATCGTTCATTTTTCGCGTTAGGCGGCATCTATACATGCCTGGGAATATATGTGCTGAGTACCGTCCATTTCGAGACACTTCGATTTTTGTCGCAAAAATGAATTGTCAGTGCCACTTTTTCAATGTTGTGGAGAAAATCTTTGTTTGCCTAATCGTTCATTTTTCGCGTTTGGTGGCATCTATACATGCCTGGGAATATATGTGCTGAGTACCGTCGATTTCGAGACACTTCAATTTTTGTCGCAAAAATGAATTCTCAGTGCCACTTTTTCAATGTTGTGGGGAAAATCTTTGTTTGCCTAATCGTTCATTTTTCGCGTTTGGCGGCATCTATACAGGCCTGGGAATATATGTGCTGAGTACCGTCGATTTCGAGACACTGCTATTTTTGTCATAAAATGAATTCTCAGTGCCACTTTTTCAATATTGTGGGGAAAATCATTGTTTGCCTAATCGTTCATTTTTCGCGTTTGGTGGCATCTATACATGCCTGGGAATATATGTGCTGAGTACCGTCGATTTCGAGACACTTCAATTTTTGTCGCAAAAATGAATTCTCAGTGCCACTTTTTCAATGTTGTGGGGAAAATCTTTGTTTGCCTAATCGTTCATTTTTCGCGTTTGGCGGCATCTATACATGCCTGGGAATATGTGTGGTGAGTACCGTCGATTTCGAGACACTTCGATTTTTGTCGCAAAAATGAATTGTCAGTGCCACTTTTTCAATGTTGTGGAGAAAATCTTTGTTTGCCTAATCGTTCATTTTTCGCGTTTGGCGGCATCTATACATGCCTGGGAATATATGTGCTGAGTACCGTCGATTACGAGACACTTCGATTTTTGTCGCAAAAATGAATTGTCAGTGCCACTTTTTCAATGTTGTGGAGAAAATCTTTGTTTGCCTAATCGTTCATTTTTCGCGTTAGGCGGCATCTATACATGCCTGGGAATATATGTGCTAAGTACCGTCGATTTCGAGACACTTCGATTTTTGTCGCAAAAATGAATTGTCAGTGCCACTTTTTCAATGTTGTGGGGAAAATCTTTGTTTGCCTAATCGTTCATTTTTCGCGTTAGGCGGCATCCATACATGCCTGGGAATATATGTGCTGAGTACCGTCCATTTCGAGACACTTCGATTTTTGTCGCAAAAATGAATTGTCAGTGCCACTTTTTCAATGTTGTGGAGAAAATCTTTGTTTGCCTAATCGTTCATTTTTCGCGTTTGGTGGCATCTATACATGCCTGGGAATATATGTGCTGAGTACCGTCGATTTCGAGACACTTCAATTTTTGTCGCAAAAATGAATTCTCAGTGCCACTTTTTCAATGTTGTGGAGAAAATCTTTGTTTGCCTAATCGTTCATTTTTCGCGTTTGGCGGCATCTATACATGCCTGGGAATATATGTGCTGAGTACCGTCGATTTCGAGACACTTCGATTTTTGTTGCAAAAATGAATTCTCAGTGCCACTTTTTCAATGTTGTGGAGAAAATCATTGTTTGCCTAATCGTTCATTTTTCGCGTTTGGCGGCATCTATACATACCTGGGAATATATGTGCTGAGTACCGTCGATTTCGAGACACTTCGATTTTTGTCGCAAAAATGAATTGTCAGTGCCACTTTTTCAATGTTGTGGAGAAAATCTTTGTTTGCCTAATCGTTCATTTTTCGCGTTTGGCGGCATCTATACATGCCTGGGAATATATGTGCTGAGTACCGTCGATTTCGAGACACTGCTATTTTTGTCATAAAATGAATTCTCAGTGCCACTTTTTCAATATTGTGGGGAAAATCATTGTTTGCCTAATCGTTCATTTTTCGCGTTTGGTGGCATCTATACATGCCTGGGAATATATGTGCTGAGTACCGTCGATTTCGAGACACTTCAATTTTTGTCGCAAAAATGTATTCTCAGTGCCACTTTTTCAATGTTGTGGGGAAAATCTTTGTTTGCCTAATCGTTCATTTTTCGCGTTTGGCGGCATCTATACATGCCTGGGAATATGTGTGGTGAGTACCGTCGATTTCGAGACACTTCGATTTTTGTCGCAAAAATGAATTGTCAGTGCCACTTTTTCAATGTTGTGGAGAAAATCTTTGTTTGCCTAATCGTTCATTTTTCGCGTTTGGCGGCATCTATACATGCCTGGGAATATATGTGCTGAGTACCGTCGATTACGAGACACTTCGATTTTTGTCGCAAAAATGAATTGTCAGTGCCACTTTTTCAATGTTGTGGAGAAAATCTTTGTTTGCCTAATCGTTCATTTTTCGCGTTAGGCGGCATCTATACATGCCTGGGAATATATGTGCTAAGTACCGTCGATTTCGAGACACTTCGATTTTTGTCGCAAAAATGAATTGTCAGTGCCACTTTTTCAATGTTGTGGGGAAAATCTTTGTTTGCCTAATCGTTCATTTTTCGCGTTAGGCGGCATCTATACATGCCTGGGAATATATGTGCTGAGTACCGTCCATTTCGAGACACTTCGATTTTTGTCGCAAAAATGAATTGTCAGTGCCACTTTTTCAATGTTGTGGAGAAAATCTTTGTTTGCCTAATCGTTCATTTTTCGCGTTTGGTGGCATCTATACATGCCTGGGAATATATGTGCTGAGTACCGTCGATTTCGAGACACTTCAATTTTTGTCGCAAAAATGAATTCTCAGTGCCACTTTTTCAATGTTGTGGGGAAAATCTTTGTTTGCCTAATCGTTCATTTTTCGCGTTTGGCGGCATCTATACAGGCCTGGGAATATGTGTGCTAAGTACCGTCGATTTCGAGACACTTCGATTTTTGTCGCAAAAATGAATTGTCAGTGCCACTTTTTCAATGTTGTGGAGAAAATCTTTGTTTGCCTAATCGTTCATTTTTCGCGTTTGGCGGCATCTATACATGCCTGGGAATATGTGTGCTGAGTACCGTCGATTTCGAGACACTTCGATTTTTGTCGCAAAAATGAATTGTCAGTGCCACTTTTTCAATGTTGTGGAGAAAATCTTTGTTTGCCTAATCGTTCATTTTTCGCGTTTGGCGGCATCTATACATGCCTGGGAATATATGTGCTGAGTACCGTCGATTTCGAGACACTTCAATTTTTGTCGCAAAAATGAATTCTCAGTGCCACTTTTTCAATGTTGTGGAGAAAATCTTTGTTTGCCTAATCGTTCATTTTTCGCGTTTGGCGGCATCTATACATGCCTGGGAATATATGTGCTGAGTACCGTCGATTTCGAGACACTTCGATTTTTGTTGCAAAAATGAATTCTCAGTGCCACTTTTTCAATGTTGTGGAGAAAATCATTGTTTGCCTAATCGTTCATTTTTCGCGTTTGGCGGCATCTATACATGCCTGGGAATATATGTGCTGAGTACCGTCGATTACGAGACACTTCGATTTTTGTCGCAAAAATGAATTGTCAGTGCCACTTTTTCAATGTTGTGGAGAAAATCTTTGTTTGCCTAATCGTTCATTTTTCGCGTTAGGCGGCATCTATACATGCCTGGGAATATATGTGCTAAGTACCGTCGATTTCGAGACACTTCGATTTTTGTCGCAAAAATGAATTGTCAGTGCCACTTTTTCAATGTTGTGGGGAAAATCTTTGTTTGCCTAATCGTTCATTTTTCGCGTTAGGCGGCATCTATACATGCCTGGGAATATATGTGCTGAGTACCGTCCATTTCGAGACACTTCGATTTTTGTCGCAAAAATGAATTGTCAGTGCCACTTTTTCAATGTTGTGGAGAAAATCTTTGTTTGCCTAATCGTTCATTTTTCGCGTTTGGTGGCATCTATACATGCCTGGGAATATATGTGCTGAGTACCGTCGATTTCGAGACACTTCAATTTTTGTCGCAAAAATGAATTCTCAGTGCCACTTTTTCAATGTTGTGGGGAAAATCTTTGTTTGCCTAATCGTTCATTTTTCGCGTTTGGCGGCATCTATACAGGCCTGGGAATATGTGTGCTAAGTACCGTCGATTTCGAGACACTTCGATTTTTGTCGCAAAAATGAATTGTCAGTGCCACTTTTTCAATGTTGTGGAGAAAATCTTTGTTTGCCTAATCGTTCATTTTTCGCGTTTGGCGGCATCTATACATGCCTGGGAATATGTGTGCTGAGTACCGTCGATTTCGAGACACTTCGATTTTTGTCGCAAAAATGAATTGTCAGTGCCACTTTTTCAATGTTGTGGAGAAAATCTTTGTTTGCCTAATCGTTCATTTTTCGCGTTTGGCGGCATCTATACATGCCTGGGAATATATGTGCTGAGTACCGTCGATTTCGAGACACTTCAATTTTTGTCGCAAAAATGAATTCTCAGTGCCACTTTTTCAATGTTGTGGAGAAAATCTTTGTTTGCCTAATCGTTCATTTTTCGCGTTTGGCGGCATCTATACATGCCTGGGAATATATGTGCTGAGTACCGTCGATTTCGAGACACTTCGATTTTTGTTGCAAAAATGAATTCTCAGTGCCACTTTTTCAATGTTGTGGAGAAAATCATTGTTTGCCTAATCGTTCATTTTTCGCGTTTGGCGGCATCTATACATGCCTGGGAATATATGTGCTGAGTACCGTCGATTTCGAGACACTTCGATTTTTGTCGCAAAAATGAATTGTCAGTGCCACTTTTTCAATGTTGTGGAGAAAATCTTTGTTTGCCTAATCGTTCATTTTTCGCGTTTGGCGGCATCTATACATGCCTGGGAATATATGTGCTGAGTACCGTCGATTTCGAGACACTGCTATTTTTGTCATAAAATGAATTCTCAGTGCCACTTTTTCAATATTGTGGGGAAAATCATTGTTTGCCTAATCGTTCATTTTTCGCGTTTGGCGGCATCTATACATGCCTGGGAATATATGTGCTGAGTACCGTCGATTTCGAGACACTTCAATTTTTGTCGCAAAAATGAATTCTCAGTGCCACTTTTTCAATGTTGTGGGGAAAATCTTTGTTTGCCTAATCGTTCATTTTTCGCGTTTGGCGGCATCTATACATGCCTGGGAATATGTGTGCTGAGTACCGTCGATTTCGAGACACTTCGATTTTTGTCGCAAAAATGAATTGTCAGTGCCACTTTTTCAATGTTGTGGAGAAAATCTTTGTTTGCCTAATCGTTCATTTTTCGCGTTTGGCGGCATCTATACATGCCTGGGAATATATGTGCTGAGTACCGTCGATTACGAGACACTTCGATTTTTGTCGCAAAAATGAATTCTCAGTGCCACTTTTTCAATGTTGTGGGGAAAATCTTTGTTTGCCTAATCGTTCATTTTTCGCGTTAGGCGGCATCTATACATGCCTGGGAATATATGTGCTGAGTACCGTCCATTTCGAGACACTTCGATTTTTGTCGCAAAAATGAATTGTCAGTGCCACTTTTTCAATGTTGTGGAGAAAATCTTTGTTTGCCTAATCGTTCATTTTTCGCGTTTGGTGGCATCTATACATGCCTGGGAATATATGTGCTGAGTACCGTCGATTTCGAGACACTTCAATTTTTGTCGCAAAAATGAATTCTCAGTGCCACTTTTTCAATGTTGTGGGGAAAATCTTTGTTTGCCTAATCGTTCATTTTTCGCGTTTGGCGGCATCTATACAGGCCTGGGAATATGTGTGCTAAGTACCGTCGATTTCGAGACACTTCGATTTTTGTCGCAAAAATGAATTGTCAGTGCCACTTTTTCAATGTTGTGGAGAAAATCTTTGTTTGCCTAATCGTTCATTTTTCGCGTTTGGCGGCATCTATACATGCCTGGGAATATATGTGCTGAGTACCGTCGATTTCGAGACACTGCTATTTTTGTCATAAAATGAATTCTCAGTGCCACTTTTTCAATATTGTGGGGAAAATCATTGTTTGCCTAATCGTTCATTTTTCGCGTTTGGCGGCATCTATACATGCCTGGGAATATATGTGCTGAGTACCGTCGATTTCTAGACACTTCGATATTTGTCGCAAAAATGAATTCTCAGTGCCACTTTTTCAATGTTGTGGGGAAAATCTTTGTTTGCCTAATCGTTCATTTTTCGCGTTAGGCGGCATCTTACATGCCTGGGAATATATGTGCTGAGTACCGTCCATTTCGAGACAGTTCGATTTTTGTCGCAAAAATGAATTGTCAGTGCCACTTTTTCAATGTTGTGGAGAAAATCTTTGTTTGCCTAATCGTTCATTTTTCGCGTTTGGCGGCATCTATACATTCCTGGCAATACATGTGCTGAGTACCGTAGATTTCGAGAAACTTCGATTTTTTGTCGCTAAAATGAATTCTCGGTGCCACTTTTTCAATCTTGTGGAGAAAATCTTTGATTGCCTAATCGTTCATTTTTCGCGTTTGGCGGCATCTATACATGCCTGGGAATATATGTGCTGAGTACCGTGGATTTCGAGACACTTCAATTTTTGTCGCAAAAATGAATTCTCAGTGCCACTTTTTCAATGATGTGGGGAAAATCTTTGTTTGCCTAATCGTTCATTTTTCGCGTTTGGCGGCATCTATACATGCCTGGGAATATGTGTGCTAAGTACCCTCGATTTCGAGACACTTCGATTTTTGTCGCAAAAATGAATTGTCAGTGCCACTTTTTCAATGTTGTGGAGAAAATCTTTGTTTGCCTAATCGTTCATTTTTCGCGTTTGGCGGCATCTATACATGCCTGGGAATATATGTGCTGAGTACCGTCGATTTCGAGACACTTCTATTTTTGTCATAAAATGAATTCTCAGTGCCACTTTTTCAATATTGTGGGGAAAATCTTTGTTTGCCTAATCGTTCATTTTTCGCGTTTGGCGGCATCTATACATGCCTGGGAATATATGTGCTGAGTACCGTCGATTTCGAGACACTTCGATTTTTGTCGCAAAATTGAATTCTCAGTGCCACTTTTTCAATGTTGTGGGGAAAATCTTTGTTCGCCTAATCGTTCATTTTTCGCGTTAGGCGGCATCTATACATGCCTGGGAATATATGTGCTGAGTACCGTCCATTTCGAGACAGTTCGATTTTTGTCGCAAAAATGAATTGTCAGTGCCACTTTTTCAATGTTGTGGAGAAAATCTTTGTTTGCCTAATCGTTCATTTTTCGCGTTTGGCGGCATCTATACATTCCTGGCAATACATGTGCTGAGTACCGTAGATTTCGAGAAACTTCGATTTTTTGTCGCTAAAATGAATTCTCGGTGCCACTTTTTCAATCTTGTGGAGAAAATCTTTGATTGCCTAATCGTTCATTTTTCGCGTGTGGCGGCATCTATACATGCCTGGGAATATATGTGCTGAGTACCGTCGATTTCGAGACACTTCAATTTTTGTCGCAAAAATGAATTGTCAGTGCCACTTTTTCAATGTTGTGGAGAAAATCTTTGTTTGCCTAATCGTTCATTTTTCGCGTTTGGCGGCATCTATACATGCCTGGGAATATATGTGCTGAGTACCGTCGATTTCGAGACACTTCGATTTTTGTCGCAAAAATGAATTCTCAGTGCCACTTTTTCAATGTTGTGGGGAAAATCTTTGTTTGCCTAATCGTTCATTTTTCGCGTTAGGCGGCATCTATACATGCCTGGGAATATATGTGCTGAGTACCGTCCATTTCGAGACACTTCGATTTTTGTCGCAAAAATGAATTGTCAGTGCCACTTTTTCAATGTTGTGGAGAAAATCTTTGTTTGCCTAATCGTTCATTTTTCGCGTTTGGCGGCATCTATACATGCCTGGGAATATATGTGCTGAGTACCGTCGATTTCGAGACACTTCAATTTTTGTCGCAAAAATGAATTCTCAGTGCCACTTTTTCAATGTTGTGGAGAAAATCTTTGTTTGCCTAATCGTTCATTTTTCGCGTTTGGCGGCATCTATACATGCCTGGGAATATATGTGCTGAGTACCGTCGATTTCGAGACACTTCGATTTTTGTTGCAAAAATGAATTCTCAGTGCCACTTTTTCAATGTTGTGGAGAAAATCATTGTTTGCCTAATCGTTCATTTTTCGCGTTTGGCGGCATCTATACATGCCTGGGAATATATGTGCTGAGTACCGTCGATTTCGAGACACTTCGATTTTTGTCGCAAAAATGAATTGTCAGTGCCACTTTTTCAATGTTGTGGAGAAAATCTTTGTTTGCCTAATCGTTCATTTTTCGCGTTTGGCGGCATCTATACATGCCTGGGAATATATGTGCTGAGTACCGTCGATTTCGAGACACTGCTATTTTTGTCATAAAATGAATTCTCAGTGCCACTTTTTCAATATTGTGGGGAAAATCATTGTTTGCCTAATCGTTCATTTTTCGCGTTTGGCGGCATCTATACATGCCTGGGAATATATGTGCTGAGTACCGTCGATTTCGAGACACTTCAATTTTTGTCGCAAAAATGAATTCTCAGTGCCACTTTTTCAATGTTGTGGGGAAAATCTTTGTTTGCCTAATCGTTCATTTTTCGCGTTTGGCGGCATCTATACATGCCTGGGAATATGTGTGCTGAGTACCGTCGATTTCGAGACACTTCGATTTTTGTCGCAAAAATGAATTGTCAGTGCCACTTTTTCAATGTTGTGGAGAAAATCTTTGTTTGCCTAATCGTTCATTTTTCGCGTTTGGCGGCATCTATACATGCCTGGGAATATATGTGCTGAGTACCGTCGATTACGAGACACTTCGATTTTTGTCGCAAAAATGAATTCTCAGTGCCACTTTTTCAATGTTGTGGGGAAAATCTTTGTTTGCCTAATCGTTCATTTTTCGCGTTAGGCGGCATCTATACATGCCTGGGAATATATGTGCTGAGTACCGTCCATTTCGAGACACTTCGATTTTTGTCGCAAAAATGAATTGTCAGTGCCACTTTTTCAATGTTGTGGAGAAAATCTTTGTTTGCCTAATCGTTCATTTTTCGCGTTTGGTGGCATCTATACATGCCTGGGAATATATGTGCTGAGTACCGTCGATTTCGAGACACTTCAATTTTTGTCGCAAAAATGAATTCTCAGTGCCACTTTTTCAATGTTGTGGGGAAAATCTTTGTTTGCCTAATCGTTCATTTTTCGCGTTTGGCGGCATCTATACAGGCCTGGGAATATGTGTGCTAAGTACCGTCGATTTCGAGACACTTCGATTTTTGTCGCAAAAATGAATTGTCAGTGCCACTTTTTCAATGTTGTGGAGAAAATCTTTGTTTGCCTAATCGTTCATTTTTCGCGTTTGGCGGCATCTATACATGCCTGGGAATATATGTGCTGAGTACCGTCGATTTCGAGACACTGCTATTTTTGTCATAAAATGAATTCTCAGTGCCACTTTTTCAATATTGTGGGGAAAATCATTGTTTGCCTAATCGTTCATTTTTCGCGTTTGGCGGCATCTATACATGCCTGGGAATATATGTGCTGAGTACCGTCGATTTCTAGACACTTCGATATTTGTCGCAAAAATGAATTCTCAGTGCCACTTTTTCAATGTTGTGGGGAAAATCTTTGTTTGCCTAATCGTTCATTTTTCGCGTTAGGCGGCATCTTACATGCCTGGGAATATATGTGCTGAGTACCGTCCATTTCGAGACAGTTCGATTTTTGTCGCAAAAATGAATTGTCAGTGCCACTTTTTCAATGTTGTGGAGAAAATCTTTGTTTGCCTAATCGTTCATTTTTCGCGTTTGGCGGCATCTATACATTCCTGGCAATACATGTGCTGAGTACCGTAGATTTCGAGAAACTTCGATTTTTTGTCGCTAAAATGAATTCTCGGTGCCACTTTTTCAATCTTGTGGAGAAAATCTTTGATTGCCTAATCGTTCATTTTTCGCGTTTGGCGGCATCTATACATGCCTGGGAATATATGTGCTGAGTACCGTGGATTTCGAGACACTTCAATTTTTGTCGCAAAAATGAATTCTCAGTGCCACTTTTTCAATGATGTGGGGAAAATCTTTGTTTGCCTAATCGTTCATTTTTCGCGTTTGGCGGCATCTATACATGCCTGGGAATATGTGTGCTAAGTACCCTCGATTTCGAGACACTTCGATTTTTGTCGCAAAAATGAATTGTCAGTGCCACTTTTTCAATGTTGTGGAGAAAATCTTTGTTTGCCTAATCGTTCATTTTTCGCGTTTGGCGGCATCTATACATGCCTGGGAATATATGTGCTGAGTACCGTCGATTTCGAGACACTTCTATTTTTGTCATAAAATGAATTCTCAGTGCCACTTTTTCAATATTGTGGGGAAAACCTTTGTTTGCCTAATCGTTCATTTTTCGCGTTTGGCGGCATCTATACATGCCTGGGAATATATGTGCTGAGTACCGTCGATTTCGAGACACTTCGATTTTTGTCGCAAAATTGAATTCTCAGTGCCACTTTTTCAATGTTGTGGGGAAAATCTTTGTTCGCCTAATCGTTCATTTTTCGCGTTAGGCGGCATCTATACATGCCTGGGAATATATGTGCTGAGTACCGTCCATTTCGAGACAGTTCGATTTTTGTCGCAAAAATGAATTGTCAGTGCCACTTTTTCAATGTTGTGGAGAAAATCTTTGTTTGCCTAATCGTTCATTTTTCGCGTTTGGCGGCATCTATACATTCCTGGCAATACATGTGCTGAGTACCGTAGATTTCGAGAAACTTCGATTTTTTGTCGCTAAAATGAATTCTCGGTGCCACTTTTTCAATCTTGTGGAGAAAATCTTTGATTGCCTAATCGTTCATTTTTCGCGTGTGGCGGCATCTATACATGCCTGGGAATATATGTGCTGAGTACCGTCGATTTCGAGACACTTCAATTTTTGTCGCAAAAATGAATTGTCAGTGCCACTTTTTCAATGTTGTGGAGAAAATCTTTGTTTGCCTAATCGTTCATTTTTCGCGTTTGGCGGCATCTATACATGCCTGGGAATATATGTGCTGAGTACCGTCGATTTCGAGACACTTCGATTTTTGTCGCAAAAATGAATTCTCAGTGCCACTTTTTCAATGTTGTGGGGAAAATCTTTGTTTGCCTAATCGTTCATTTTTCGCGTTAGGCGGCATCTATACATGCCTGGGAATATATGTGCTGAGTACCGTCCATTTCGAGACACTTCGATTTTTGTCGCAAAAATGAATTGTCAGTGCCACTTTTTCAATGTTGTGGAGAAAATCTTTGTTTGCCTAATCGTTCATTTTTCGCGTTTGGCGGCATCTATACATGCCTGGGAATATATGTGCTGAGTACCGTCGATTTCGAGACACTTCGATTTTTGTCGCAAAAATGAATTCTCAGTGCCACTTTTTCAATGTTGTGGGGAAAATCTTTGTTTGCCTAATCGTTCATTTTTCGCGTTAGGCGGCATCTATACATGCCTGGGAATATATGTGCCGAGTACCGTCGATTTCGAGACACTCCGTTTTTTGTCGCAAAAATGAATTCTCAGTGCCACTTTTTCAATGTTGTGGGGAAAATCTTTGTTTGCCTAATCGTTCATTTTTCGCGTTTGGCGGCATCTATACATGCCTGGGAATATGTGTGCTGAGTGCCGTCGATTTCGAGACACTTCGAATTTTGTCGCAAAAATGAATTGTCAGTGCCACTTTTTCAATGTTGTGGAGAAAATCTTTGTTTGCCTAATCGTTCATTTTTCGCGTTTGGCGGCATCTATACATGCCTGGGAATATATGTGCAGAGTACCGTCGATTTCGAGACACTTCTATTTTTGTCGCAAAAATGAATTGTCAGTGCCACTTTTTCAATGTTGTGGAGAAAATCTTTGTTTGCCTAATCGTTCATTTTTCGCGTTTGGTGGCATCTATACATGCCTGGGAATATATGTGCTGAGTACCGTCGATTTCGAGACACTTCTATTTTTGTCATAAAATGAATTCTCAGTGCCACTTTTTCAATATTGTGGGGAAAATCTTTGTTTGCCTAATCGTTCATTTTTCGCGTTTGGCGGCATCTATACATGCCTGGGAATATGTGTGCTAAGTACCCTCGATTTCGAGACACTTCGATTTTTGTCGCAAAAATGAATTGTCAGTGCCACTTTTTCAATGTTGTGGAGAAAATCTTTGTTTGCCTAATCGTTCATTTTTCGCGTTTGGCGGCATCTATACATGCCTGGGAATATATGTGCTGAGTACCGTCGATTTCGAGACACTTCTATTTTTGTCATAAAATGAATTCTCAGTGCCACTTTTTCAATATTGTGGGGAAAATCTTTGTTTGCCTAATCGTTCATTTTTCGCGTTTGGCGGCATCTATACATGCCTGGGAATATATGTGCTGAGTACCGTCGATTTCGAGACACTTCGATTTTTGTCGCAAAAATGAATTCTCAGTGCCACTTTTTCAATGTTGTGGGGAAAATCTTTGTTTGCCTAATCGTTCATTTTTCGCGTTAGGCGGCATCTATACATGCCTGGGAATATATGTGCTGAGTACCGTCCATTTCGAGACACTTCGATTTTTGTCGCAAAAATGAATTGTCAGTGCCACTTTTTCAATGTTGTGGAGAAAATCTTTGTTTGCCTAATCGTTCATTTTTCGCGTTTGGCGGCATCTATACATGCCTGGGAATATATGTGCTGAGTACCGTCGATTTCGAGACACTTCGATTTTTGTCGCAAAAATGAATTCTCAGTGCCACTTTTTCAATGTTGTGGGGAAAATCTTTGTTTGCCTAATCGTTCATTTTTCGCGTTAGGCGGCATCTATACATGCCTGGGAATATATGTGCCGAGTACCGTCGATTTCGAGACACTCCGTTTTTTGTCGCAAAAATGAATTCTCAGTGCCACTTTTTCAATGTTGTGGGGAAAATCTTTGTTTGCCTAATCGTTCATTTTTCGCGTTTGGCGGCATCTATACATGCCTGGGAATATGTGTGCTGAGTACCGTCGATTTCGAGACACTTCGAATTTTGTCGCAAAAATGAATTGTCAGTGCCACTTTTTCAATGTTGTGGAGAAAATCTTTGTGTGCCTAATCGTTCATTTTTCGCGTTTGGCGGCATCTATACATGCCTGGGAATATGTGTGCCGAGTACCGTCGATTTCGAGACACTTCGAATTTTGTCGCAAAAATGAATTCTCAGTGCCACTTTTTCAATGTTGTGGGGAAAATCTTTGTTTGCCTAATCGTCCATTTTTCGCGTTAGGCGGCATCTATACATGCCTGGGAATATATGTGCTGAGTACCGTCCATTTCGAGACACTTCGATTTTTGTCGCAAAAATGAATTGTCAGTGCCACTTTTTCAATGTTGTGGTGAAAATCTTTGTTTGCCTAATCGTTCATTTTTCGCGTTTGGCGGCATCTATACATGCCTGGGAATATATGTGCTGAGTACCGTCGATTTCGAGAGACTTCGATTTTTGTCGCAAAAATGAATTCTCAGAGCCACTTTTTCAATGTTGTGGAGAAAATCTTTGATTGCCTAACCGTTCATTTTTCGCGTTTGGCGCCATATATACATGCCTGGGAATATATGTGCTGAGTACCGTCGATTTCGAGACACTTCGATATTTGTCGCAAAAATGAATTCGCAGTGCCACTTTTTCAATTTTGTGGAGAAAATCTTCGATTGCCTAATCGTTGATTTTTCGCGTTTGGCGGCATCTATACGTGCCTGGGAATATATGTGCTGAGTACCGTCGATTTCGAGACACTTCGATTTTTGTCGCAAAAATTAATTCTCAGTGCCACTTTTTCAATGTGGTGGAGAAAATCTTCGATTGCCTAATGGTTCATTTTTCGCGTTTGGCGGCATCTATACATGCCTTGGAATATATGTGCTGAGTACCGTCGATTTCGAGACACTTCGATTTTTGTCGCAAAAATGAATTCTCAGTGCCACTTTTTCAATGTTGCGGAGAAAATCATTTGATTGCCTAATCGTTCATTTTTCGCGTTTGGCGGCATCTATGCATGCCTGGGAATATATGTGCTGAGTACCGCCGATTTCGAGACACTTCGATTTTTGTCGCAAAAATGAATTCTCAGTGCCACTTTTTCAATGTTGTGGGGAAAATCTTTGTTTGCCTGTTCGTTCATTTTTCGCGTTTGGCGGGACCTATACATGCCTGGGAATATATGTGCCGAGTACCGTCGATTTCGAGACACTTCGATTTTTGTCGCAAAAATGAATTCTCAGTGCCACTTTTTCAATGTTGCGGGGAAAACCTTTGTTAGCCTAATAGTTCATTTTTCGCTTTTGGCGGCATCCATACATGCCGGGGATTATATGTGCTGAGTACCGTCGATTTCGAGACACTTCGATTTTTGTCGCAAAAATGAATTGTCAGTGCCACTTTTTCAATGTTGTGGAGAAAATCTTTGTTTGCCTAATCGTTCTTTTTTCGCGTTTGGCGGCATCTATACATGCCTGGGAATATATGTGCTGAGCACCATCAATTTCGAGACACTTCGATTTTTGTCGCAAAAATGAATTCTCAGTGCCACTTTTTCAATGTTGTGGAGAAAATCTTTGTTTGCCTAATCGTTCATTTTTCGCGTTTGGCGGCATCTATACATACCTGGGAATATATGTGCTGAGTACCGTCGATTTCGAGACACTTCGATTTTTGTCGCAAAAATGAATCCTCAGTGCCACTTTTTCAATGTTGTGGAGAAAATCTTTGATTGCCTAATCGTTCACGTTTCTCGTTTGGCGGCATCTATACATGCCTGGGAATATATGGGCTGAGTACCGTCGATTTCGAGACACTTCGATTTTTGTCGCAAAAATGAATTCGCAGTGCCACTTTTTCAATTTTGTGGAGAAAATCTTCGATTGCCTAATCGTTGATTTTTCGCGTTTGGCGGCATCTATACGTGCCTGGGAATATATGTGCTGAGTACCGTCGATTTCGAGACACTTCGATTTTTGTCGCAAAAATTAATTCTCAGTGCCACTTTTTCAATGTGGTGGAGAAAATCTTCGATTGCCTAATGGTTCATTTTTCGCGTTTGGCGGCATCTATACATGCCTTGGAATATATGTGCTGAGTACCGTCGATTTCGAGACACTTCGATTTTTGTCGCAAAAATGAATTCTCAGTGCCACTTTTTCAATGTTGCGGAGAAAATCATTTGATTGCCTAATCGTTCATTTTTCGCGTTTGGCGGCATCTATGCATGCCTGGGAATATATGTGCTGAGTACCGCCGATTTCGAGACACTTCGATTTTTGTCGCAAAAATGAATTCTCAGTGCCACTTTTTCAATGTTGTGGGGAAAATCTTTGTTTGCCTGTTCGTTCATTTTTCGCGTTTGGCGGGACCTATACATGCCTGGGAATATATGTGCCGAGTACCGTCGATTTCGAGACACTTCGATTTTTGTCGCAAAAATGAATTCTCAGTGCCACTTTTTCAATGTTGCGGGGAAAACCTTTGTTAGCCTAATAGTTCATTTTTCGCTTTTGGCGGCATCCATACATGCCGGGGATTATATGTGCTGAGTACCGTCGATTTCGAGACACTTCGATTTTTGTCGCAAAAATGAATTGTCAGTGCCACTTTTTCAATGTTGTGGAGAAAATCTTTGTTTGCCTAATCGTTCTTTTTTCGCGTTTGGCGGCATCTATACATGCCTGGGAATATATGTGCTGAGCACCATCAATTTCGAGACACTTCGATTTTTGTCGCAAAAATGAATTCTCAGTGCCACTTTTTCAATGTTGTGGAGAAAATCTTTGTTTGCCTAATCGTTCATTTTTCGCGTTTGGCGGCATCTATACATACCTGGGAATATATGTGCTGAGTACCGTCGATTTCGAGACACTTCGATTTTTGTCGCAAAAATGAATCCTCAGTGCCACTTTTTCAATGTTGTGGAGAAAATCTTTGATTGCCTAATCGTTCACGTTTCTCGTTTGGCGGCATCTATACATGCCTGGGAATATATGGGCTGAGTACCGTCGATTTCGAGACACTTCGATTTTTGTCGCAAAAATGAATTCTCAGTGCCACTTTTTTCAATGTTGTGGAGAAAATCTTTTATTGCCTAATCGTTCATTTTTCGCGTTTGGCGGCATCTAAACATGCCTGGGAATATATGTGCTGAGTACCGTCGATTTCGAGACACTTCGATTTTTGTCGCAAAAATGAATTCTCAGTGCCACTTTTTCAATGTTGTGGGGAAAATCTTTGTTTGCCTGTTCGTTCATTTTTCGCGTTTGGCGGGACCTATACATGCCTGGGAATATATGTGCCGAGTACCGTCGATTTCGAGACACTTCGATTTTTGTCGCAAAAATGAATTCTCAGTGCCACTTTTTCAATGTTGCGGGGAAAACCTTTGTTAGCCTAATAGTTCATTTTTCGCTTTTGGCGGCATCCATACATGCCGGGGATTATATGTGCTGAGTACCGTCGATTTCGAGACACTTCGATTTTTGTCGCAAAAATGAATTGTCAGTGCCACTTTTTCAATGTTGTGGAGAAAATCTTTGTTTGCCTAATCGTTCATTTTTCGCGTTTGGCGGCATCTATACATACCTGGGAATATATGTGCTGAGTACCGTCGATTTCGAGACACTTCGATTTTTGTCGCAAAAATGAATCCTCAGTGCCACTTTTTCAATGTTGTGGAGAAAATCTTTGATTGCCTAATCGTTCACGTTTCTCGTTTGGCGGCATCTATACATGCCTGGGAATATATGGGCTGAGTACCGTCGATTTCGAGACACTTCGATTTTTGTCGCAAAAATGAATTCTCAGTGCCACTTTTTTCAATGTTGTGGAGAAAATCTTTTATTGCCTAATCGTTCATTTTTCGCGTTTGGCGGCATCTAAACATGCCTGGGAATATATGTGCTGAGTACCGTCGATTTCGAGACACTTCGATTTTTGTCGCAAAAATGAATTCTCAGTGCCACTTTTTCAATGTTGTGGGGAAAATCTTTGTTAGCCTAATCGTTCATTTATCGCGTTTGGCGGCATCTATACATGCCTGGGAATATATGTGCTGAGTACCGTCCATTTCGAGACACTTCGATTTTTGTCGCAAAAATGAATTGTCAGTGCCACTTTTTCAATGTTGTGGAGAAAATCTTTGTTTGCCTAATAGTTCATTTTTCGCGTTTGGCGGCATCTATACATGCCTGGGAATATATGTGCTGAGCACCATCAATTTCGAGACATTTCGATTTTTGTCGCAAAAATGAATTCTCAGCGCCACTTTTTCAATGTTGTAGACAAAATCTTTGTTTGCCTAATCGTTCATTTTTCGCGTTTGGCGGCATCTATACATGCCTGGGAATATATGTGCTGAGTACCGTCGATTTCGAGACACTTCGATTTTTGTCGCAAAAATGAATTCTCAGTGCCGCTTTTTTAATGTTGTGGAGAAAATCTTTGATTGCCTAATCGTTCATGTTTCTCATTTGGCGGCATCAAAGATGCCTGGGAATATATGTGCTGAGTACCGTCGATTTCGAGACACTTCGATTTTTGTCGCAAAAATGAATTCTCAGTGCCACTTTTTCAATGTTGTGGGGAAAATCTTTGTTTGCCTAATCGTTCATGTATCGCGTTTGGCGGCATCTATACATGCCTGGGAATATATGTGCTGAGTACCGTCCATTTCGAGACACTTCGATTTTTGTCGCAAAAATGAATTCTCAGTGCCACTTTTTCAATGTTGCGGAGAAAATCATTTGATTGCCTAATCGTTCATTTTTCGCGTTTGGCGGCATCTATGCATGCCTGGGAATATATGTGCTGAGTACCGTCGATTTCGAGACACTTCGATTTTTGTCGCAAAAATGAATTCTCAGTGCCACTTTTTCAATGTTGCGGGGAAAACCTTTGTTTGCCTAATAGTTCATTTTTCGCGTTTGGCGGCCTCTATACATGCCGGGGATTATATGTGCTGAGTACCGTCGATTTCGAGACACTTCGATTTTTGTCGCAAAAATGAATTGTCAGTGCCACTTTTTCAATGTTGTGGAGAAAACCTTTGTTTGCCTAATCGTTCTTTTTTCGCGTTTGGCGGGACCTATACATGCCTGGGAATATATGTGCTGAGTACCGTCGATTTCGAGACACTTCGATTTTTGTCGCAAAAATGAATTCTCAGTGCCACTTTTTCAATGTTGCGGGGAAAACCTTTGTTTGCCTAATAGTTCATTTTTCGCGTTTGGCGGCCTCTATACATGCCGGGGATTATATGTGCTGAGTACCGTCGATTTCGAGACACTTCGATTTTTGTCGCAAAAATGAATTGTCAGTGCCACTTTTTCAATGTTGCGGAGAAAACCTTTGTTTGCCTAATCGTTCTTTTTTCGCGTTTGGCGGCATCTATACATGCCGGGGAATATATGTGCTGAGTACCGTCGATTTCGAGACACTTCGATTTTTGTCGCAAAAATGAATTCTCAGTGCCACTTTTTCAATGTTGTGGAGAAAATCTTTAATTGCCTAATCGTTCATTTTTCGCGTTTGGCGGCATCTATGCATGCCTGGGAATATGTGTGCTGAGTACCGTCGATTTCGAGACACTTCGAATTTTGTCGCAAAAATGAATTGTCAGTGCCACTTTTTCAATGTTGTGGAGAAAATCTTTGTGTGCCTAATCGTTCATTTTTCGCGTTTGGCGGCATCTATACATGCCTGGGAATATATGTGCTGAGTACCCTCGATTTCGAGACACTTCGATTTTTGTCGCAAAAATGAATTCTCAGTGCCACTTTTTCAATGTTGTGGAGAAAATCTTTGATTGCCTAATCGTTCATTTTTCGCGTTTGGCGGCATCTATACATGCCTGGGAATATATGTGCTGAGTACCGTCGATTACGAGACACTTCGATTTTTGTCGCAAAAATGAATTCTCAGTGCCACTTTTTCAATGTTGTGGGGAAAATCTTTGTTTGCCTAATCGTTCATTTTTCGCGTTTGGCGGCATCTATACATGCCTGGGAATATGTGTGCTGAGTACCGTCGATTTCGAGACACTTCGAATTTTGTCGCAAAAATGAATTGTCAGTGCCACTTTTTCAATGTTGTGGAGAAAATCTTTGTTTGCCTAATCGTTCATTTTTCGCGTTTGGCGGCATCTATACATGCGTGGGAATATATGTGCAGAGTACCGTCGATTTCGAGACACTTCTATTTTTGTCATATAAATGAATTCTCAGTGCCACTTTTTCAATATTGTGGGGAAAATCTTTGTGTGCCTAATCGTTCATTTTTCGCGTTTGGCGGCATCTATACATGCCTGGGAATATATGTGCCGAGTACCCTCGATTTCGAGACACTTCAATTTTTGTCGCAAAAATGAATTCTCAGTGCCACTTTTTCAATGTTGTGGAGAAAATCTTTGATTGCCTAATCGTTCATTTTTCGCGTTTGGCGGCATCTATACATGCCTGGGAATATATGTGCTGAGTACCGTCGATTACGAGACACTTCGATTTTTGTCGCAAAAATGAATTCTCAGTGCCACTTTTTCAATGTTGTGGGGAAAATCTTTGTTTGCCTAATCGTCCATTTTTCGCGTTAGGCGGCATCTATACATGCCTGGGAATATATGTGCTGAGTACCGTCGATTTCGAGACACTTCGATTTTTGTCGCAAAAATGAATTGTCATTGCCACTTTTTCAATGTTGTGGAGAAAATCTTTGTTTGCCTAATCGTTCATTTTTCGCATTTGGCGGCATCTATACATGCCTGGGAATATATGTGCTGAGTACCGTCGATTTCGAGACACTGCTATTTTTGTCATAAAATGAATTCTCAGTGCCACTTTTTCAATATTGTGGGGAAAATCATTGTTTGCCTAATCGTTCATTTTTCGCGTTTGGCGGCATCTATACATGCCTGGGAATATGTGTGCTAAGTACCGTCGATTTCGAGACACTTCGATTTTTGTCGCAAAAATGAATTGTCAGTGCCACTTTTTCAATGTTGTGGAGAAAATCTTTGTTTGCCTAATCGTTCATTTTTCGCATTTGGCGGCATCTATACATGCCTGGGAATATATGTGCTGAGTACCGTCGATTTCGAGACACTGCTATTTTTGTCATAAAATGAATTCTCAGTGCCACTTTTTCAATATTGTGGGGAAAATCTTTGTGTGCCTAATCGTTCATTTTTCGCGTTTGGCGGCATCTATACATGCCTGGGAATATATGTGCCGAGTACCCTCGATTTCGAGACACTTCAATTTTTGTCGCAAAAATGAATTCTCAGTGCCACTTTTTCAATGTTGTGGAGAAAATCTTTGATTGCCTAATCGTTCATGTTTCTCATTTGGCGGCATCAAAGATGCCTGGGAATATATGTGCTGAGTACCGTCGATTTCGAGACACTTCGATTTTTGTCGCAAAAATGAATTCTCAGTGCCACTTTTTCAATGTTGCGGAGAAAATCATTTGATTGCCTAATCGTTCATTTTTCGCGTTTGGCGGCATCTATGCATGCCTGGGAATATATGTGCTGAGTACCGTCGATTTCGAGACACTTCGATTTTTGTCGCAAAAATGAATTCTCAGTGCCACTTTTTCAATGTTGCGGGGAAAACCTTTGTTTGCCTAATAGTTCATTTTTCGCGTTTGGCGGCCTCTATACATGCCGGGGATTATATGTGCTGAGTACCGTCGATTTCGAGACACTTCGATTTTTGTCGCAAAAATGAATTCTCAGTGCCACTTTTTCAATGTTGTGGAGAAAATCTTTGATTGCCTAATCGTTCATTTTTCGCGTTTGGCGGCATCTATACATGCCTGGGAATATATGTGCTGAGTACCGTCGATTTCGAGACACTGCTATTTTTGTCATAAAATGAATTCTCAGTGCCACTTTTTCAATGTTGTGGGGAAAATCTTTGTTTGCCTAATCGTCCATTTTTCGCGTTAGGCGGCATCTATACATGCCTGGGAATATATGTGCTGAGTACCGTCGATTTCGAGACACTTCGATTTTTGTCGCAAAAATGAATTCTCAGTGCCACTTTTTCAATGTTGTGGGGAAAATCTTTGTTTGCCTAATCGTCCATTTTTCGCGTTAGGCGGCATCTATACATGCCTGGGAATATATGTGCTGAGTACCGTCGATTTCGAGACACTTCGATTTTTGTCGCAAAAATGAATTGTCATTGCCACTTTTTCAATGTTGTGGAGAAAATCTTTGTTTGCCTAATCGTTCATTTTTCGCATTTGGCGGCATCTATACATGCCTGGGAATATATGTGCTGAGTACCGTCGATTTCGAGACACTGCTATTTTTGTCATAAAATGAATTCTCAGTGCCACTTTTTCAATATTGTGGGGAAAATCATTGTTTGCCTAATCGTTCATTTTTCGCGTTTGGCGGCATCTATACATGCCTGGGAATATATGTGCTGAGTACCGTCGATTTCGAGACACTTCGATTTTTGTCGCAAAAATGAATTCTCAGTGCCGCTTTTTTAATGTTGTGGAGAAAATCTTTGATTGCCTAATCGTTCATGTTTCTCATTTGGCGGCATCAAAGATGCCTGGGAATATATGTGCTGAGTACCGTCGATTTCGAGACACTTCGATTTTTGTCGCAAAAATGAATTCTCAGTGCCACTTTTTCAATGTTGCGGAGAAAATCATTTGATTGCCTAATCGTTCATTTTTCGCGTTTGGCGGCATCTATGCATGCCTGGGAATATATGTGCTGAGTACCGTCGATTTCGAGACACTTCGATTTTTGTCGCAAAAATGAATTCTCAGTGCCACTTTTTCAATGTTGCGGGGAAAACCTTTGTTTGCCTAATAGTTCATTTTTCGCGTTTGGCGGCCTCTATACATGCCGGGGATTATATGTGCTGAGTACCGTCGATTTCGAGACACTTCGATTTTTGTCGCAAAAATGAATTCTCAGTGCCACTTTTTCAATGTTGTGGAGAAAATCTTTGATTGCCTAATCGTTCATTTTTCGCGTTTGGCGGCATCTATACATGCCTGGGAATATATGTGCTGAGTACCGTCGATTTCGAGACACTGCTATTTTTGTCATAAAATGAATTCTCAGTGCCACTTTTTCAATATTGTGGGGAAAATCATTGTTTGCCTAATCGTTCATTTTTCGCGTTTGGCGGCATCTATACATGCCTGGGAATATGTGTGCTGAGTACCGTCGATTTCGAGACACTTCGATTTTTGTCGCAAAAATGAATTCTCAGTGCCACTTTTTCAATGTTGCGGAGAAAATCTTTGATTGCCTAATCGTTCATTTTTCGCGTTTGGCGGCATCTATACATGCCTGGGAATATATGTGCCGAGTACCCTCGATTTCGAGACACTTCAATTTTTGTCGCAAAAATGAATTCTCAGTGCCACTTTTTCAATGTTGTGGAGAAAATCTTTGATTGCCTAATCGTTCATTTTTCGCGTTTGGCGGCATCTATACATGCCTGGGAATATATGTGCTGAGTACCGTCGATTACGAGACACTTCGATTTTTGTCGCAAAAATGAATTCTCAGTGCCACTTTTTCAATGTTGTGGGGAAAATCTTTGTTTGCCTAATCGTCCATTTTTCGCGTTAGGCGGCATCTATACATGCCTGGGAATATATGTGCTGAGTACCGTCGATTTCGAGACACTTCGATTTTTGTCGCAAAAATGAATTGTCATTGCCACTTTTTCAATGTTGTGGAGAAAATCTTTGTTTGCCTAATCGTTCATTTTTCGCATTTGGCGGCATCTATACATGCCTGGGAATATATGTGCTGAGTACCGTCGATTTCGAGACACTGCTATTTTTGTCATAAAATGAATTCTCAGTGCCACTTTTTCAATATTGTGGGGAAAATCATTGTTTGCCTAATCGTTCATTTTTCGCGTTTGGCGGCATCTATACATGCCTGGGAATATGTGTGCTAAGTACCGTCGATTTCGAGACACTTCGATTTTTGTCGCAAAAATGAATTGTCAGTGCCACTTTTTCAATGTTGTGGAGAAAATCTTTGTTTGCCTAATCGTTCATTTTTCGCATTTGGCGGCATCTATACATGCCTGGGAATATATGTGCTGAGTACCGTCGATTTCGAGACACTGCTATTTTTGTCATAAAATGAATTCTCAGTGCCACTTTTTCAATATTGTGGGGAAAATCTTTGTTTGCCTAATCGTTCATTTTTCGCGTTTGGCGGCATCTATACATGCCTGGGAATATATGTGCTGAGTACCGTCGATTTCGAGACACTTCGATTTTTGTCGCAAAAATGAATTCTCAGTGCCGCTTTTTTAATGTTGTGGAGAAAATCTTTGATTGCCTAATCGTTCATGTTTCTCATTTGGCGGCATCAAAGATGCCTGGGAATATATGTGCTGAGTACCGTCGATTTCGAGACACTTCGATTTTTGTCGCAAAAATGAATTCTCAGTGCCACTTTTTCAATGTTGCGGAGAAAATCATTTGATTGCCTAATCGTTCATTTTTCGCGTTTGGCGGCATCTATGCATGCCTGGGAATATATGTGCTGAGTACCGTCGATTTCGAGACACTTCGATTTTTGTCGCAAAAATGAATTCTCAGTGCCACTTTTTCAATGTTGCGGGGAAAACCTTTGTTTGCCTAATAGTTCATTTTTCGCGTTTGGCGGCCTCTATACATGCCGGGGATTATATGTGCTGAGTACCGTCGATTTCGAGACACTTCGATTTTTGTCGCAAAAATGAATTCTCAGTGCCACTTTTTCAATGTTGTGGAGAAAATCTTTGATTGCCTAATCGTTCATTTTTCGCGTTTGGCGGCATCTATACATGCCTGGGAATATATGTGCTGAGTACCGTCGATTACGAGACACTTCGATTTTTGTCGCAAAAATGAATTCTCAGTGCCACTTTTTCAATGTTGTGGGGAAAATCTTTGTTTGCCTAATCGTTCATTTTTCGCGTTTGGCGGCATCTATACATGCCTGGGAATATGTGTGCTGAGTACCGTCGATTTCGAGACACTTCGAATTTTGTCGCAAAAATGAATTGTCAGTGCCACTTTTTCAATGTTGTGGAGAAAATCTTTGTTTGCCTAATCGTTCATTTTTCGCGTTTGGCGGCATCTATACATGCGTGGGAATATATGTGCAGAGTACCGTCGATTTCGAGACACTTCTATTTTTGTCATATAAATGAATTCTCAGTGCCACTTTTTCAATATTGTGGGGAAAATCTTTGTGTGCCTAATCGTTCATTTTTCGCGTTTGGCGGCATCTATACATGCCTGGGAATATATGTGCCGAGTACCCTCGATTTCGAGACACTTCAATTTTTGTCGCAAAAATGAATTCTCAGTGCCACTTTTTCAATGTTGTGGAGAAAATCTTTGATTGCCTAATCGTTCATTTTTCGCGTTTGGCGGCATCTATACATGCCTGGGAATATATGTGCTGAGTACCGTCGATTACGAGACACTTCGATTTTTGTCGCAAAAATGAATTCTCAGTGCCACTTTTTCAATGTTGTGGGGAAAATCTTTGTTTGCCTAATCGTCCATTTTTCGCGTTAGGCGGCATCTATACATGCCTGGGAATATATGTGCTGAGTACCGTCGATTTCGAGACACTTCGATTTTTGTCGCAAAAATGAATTGTCATTGCCACTTTTTCAATGTTGTGGAGAAAATCTTTGTTTGCCTAATCGTTCATTTTTCGCATTTGGCGGCATCTATACATGCCTGGGAATATATGTGCTGAGTACCGTCGATTTCGAGACACTGCTATTTTTGTCATAAAATGAATTCTCAGTGCCACTTTTTCAATATTGTGGGGAAAATCATTGTTTGCCTAATCGTTCATTTTTCGCGTTTGGCGGCATCTATACATGCCTGGGAATATGTGTGCTAAGTACCGTCGATTTCGAGACACTTCGATTTTTGTCGCAAAAATGAATTGTCAGTGCCACTTTTTCAATGTTGTGGAGAAAATCTTTGTTTGCCTAATCGTTCATTTTTCGCGTTTGGCGGCATCTATACATGCGTGGGAATATATGTGCAGAGTACCGTCGATTTCGAGACACTTCTATTTTTGTCATATAAATGAATTCTCAGTGCCACTTTTTCAATATTGTGGGGAAAATCTTTGTGTGCCTAATCGTTCATTTTTCGCGTTTGGCGGCATCTATACATGCCTGGGAATATATGTGCCGAGTACCCTCGATTTCGAGACACTTCAATTTTTGTCGCAAAAATGAATTCTCAGTGCCACTTTTTCAATGTTGTGGAGAAAATCTTTGATTGCCTAATCGTTCATTTTTCGCGTTTGGCGGCATCTATACATGCCTGGGAATATATGTGCTGAGTACCGTCGATTTCGAGACACTTCGATTTTTGTCGCAAGAATGAATTCTCAGTGCCACTTTTTCAATGTTGTGGGGAAAATCTTTGTTTGCCTAATCGTCCATTTTTCGCGTTAGGCGGCATCTATACATGCCTGGGAATATATGTGCTGAGTACCGTCCATTTCGAGACACTTCGATTTTTGTCGCAAAAATGAATTGTCATTGCCACTTTTTCAATGTTGTGGAGAAAATCTTTGTTTGCCTAATCGTTCATTTTTCGCGTTTGGTGGCATCTATACATAACTGGGAATATATGTGCTGAGTACCGTCGATTTCGAGACACTTCAATTTTTGTCGCAAAAATGAATTCTCAGTGCCACTTTTTCAATGTTGTGGGGAAAATCTTTGTTTGCCTAATCGTTCATTTTTCGCGTTTGGCGGCATCTATACATGCCTGGGAATATGTGTGCTAAGTACCGTCGATTTCGAGACACTTCGATTTTTGTCGCAAAAATGAATTGTCAGTGCCACTTTTTCAATGTTGTGGAGAAAATCTTTGTTTGCCTAATCGTTCATTTTTCGCATTTGGCGGCATCTATACATGCCTGGGAATATATGTGCTGAGTACCGTCGATTTCGAGACACTGCTATTTTTGTCATAAAATGAATTCTCAGTGCCACTTTTTCAATATTGTGGGGAAAATCATTGTTTGCCTAATCGTTCATTTTTCGCGTTTGGCGGCATCTATACATGCCTGGGAATATATGTGCTGAGTACCGTCGATTTCGAGACACTTCAATTTTTGTCGCAAAAATGAATTCTCAGTGCCACTTTTTCAATGTTGTGGGGAAAATCTTTGTTTGCCTAATCGTTCATTTTTCGCGTTTGGCGGCATCTATACATGCCTGGGAATATGTGTGCTAAGTACCCTCGATTTCAAGACACTTCGATTTTTGTCGCAAAAATGAATATTCAGTGCCACTTTTTCAATGTTGTGGAGAAAATCTTTGTTTGCCTAATCGTTCATTTTTCGCGTTTGGCGGCATCTATACATGCCTGGGAATATATGTGCTGAGTACCGTCGATTTCGAGACACTTCTATTTTTGTCATAAAATGAATTCTCAGTGCCACTTTTTCAATATTGTGGGGAAAATCTTTGTTTGCCTAATCGTTCATTTTTCGCGTTTGGCGGCATCTATACATGCCTGGGAATATATGTGCTGAGTACCGTCCATTTCGAGACACTTCGATTTTTGTCGCAAAAATGAATTGTCAGTGCCACTTTTTCAATGTTGTGGAGAAAATCTTTGTTTGCCTAATCGTTCTTTTTTCGCGTTTGGCGGCATCTATACATGCCTGGGAATATGTGTGCTGAGCACCATCAATTTCGAGACACTTCGATTTTTGTCGCAAAAATGAATTCTCAGTGCCACTTTTTCAATGTTGTGGTGAAAATCTTTGTTTGCCTAATCGTTCATTTTTCGCGTTTGGCGGCATCTATACATGCCTGGGAATATATGTGCTGAGTACCGTCGATTTCGAGAGACTTCGATTTTTGTCGCAAAAATGAATTCTCAGAGCCACTTTTTCAATGTTGTGGAGAAAATCTTTGATTGCCTAACCGTTCATTTTTCGCGTTTGGCGCCATATATACATGCCTGGGAATATATGTGCTGAGTACCGTCGATTTCGAGACACTTCGATATTTGTCGCAAAAATGAATTCGCAGTGCCACTTTTTCAATTTTGTGGAGAAAATCTTCGATTGCCTAATCGTTGATTTTTCGCGTTTGGCGGCATCTATACGTGCCTGGGAATATATGTGCTGAGTACCGTCGATTTCGAGACACTTCGATTTTTGTCGCAAAAATTAATTCTCAGTGCCACTTTTTCAATGTGGTGGAGAAAATCTTCGATTGCCTAATGGTTCATTTTTCGCGTTTGGCGGCATCTATACATGCCTTGGAATATATGTGCTGAGTACCGTCGATTTCGAGACACTTCGATTTTTGTCGCAAAAATGAATTCTCAGTGCCACTTTTTCAATGTTGCGGAGAAAATCATTTGATTGCCTAATCGTTCATTTTTCGCGTTTGGCGGCATCTATGCATGCCTGGGAATATATGTGCTGAGTACCGCCGATTTCGAGACACTTCGATTTTTGTCGCAAAAATGAATTCTCAGTGCCACTTTTTCAATGTTGTGGGGAAAATCTTTGTTTGCCTGTTCGTTCATTTTTCGCGTTTGGCGGGACCTATACATGCCTGGGAATATATGTGCCGAGTACCGTCGATTTCGAGACACTTCGATTTTTGTCGCAAAAATGAATTCTCAGTGCCACTTTTTCAATGTTGCGGGGAAAACCTTTGTTAGCCTAATAGTTCATTTTTCGCTTTTGGCGGCATCCATACATGCCGGGGATTATATGTGCTGAGTACCGTCGATTTCGAGACACTTCGATTTTTGTCGCAAAAATGAATTGTCAGTGCCACTTTTTCAATGTTGTGGAGAAAATCTTTGTTTGCCTAATCGTTCTTTTTTCGCGTTTGGCGGCATCTATACATGCCTGGGAATATATGTGCTCAGCACCATCAATTTCGAGACACTTCGATTTTTGTCGCAAAAATGAATTCTCAGTGCCACTTTTTCAATGTTGTGGAGAAAATCTTTGTTTGCCTAATCGTTCATTTTTCGCGTTTGGCGGCATCTATACATACCTGGGAATATATGTGCTGAGTACCGTCGATTTCGAGACACTTCGATTTTTGTCGCAAAAATGAATCCTCAGTGCCACTTTTTCAATGTTGTGGAGAAAATCTTTGATTGCCTAATCGTTCACGTTTCTCGTTTGGCGGCATCTATACATGCCTGGGAATATATGGGCTGAGTACCGTCGATTTCGAGACACTTCGATTTTTGTCGCAAAAATGAATTCGCAGTGCCACTTTTTCAATTTTGTGGAGAAAATCTTCGATTGCCTAATCGTTGATTTTTCGCGTTTGGCGGCATCTATACGTGCCTGGGAATATATGTGCTGAGTACCGTCGATTTCGAGACACTTCGATTTTTGTCGCAAAAATTAATTCTCAGTGCCACTTTTTCAATGTGGTGGAGAAAATCTTCGATTGCCTAATGGTTCATTTTTCGCGTTTGGCGGCATCTATACATGCCTTGGAATATATGTGCTGAGTACCGTCGATTTCGAGACACTTCGATTTTTGTCGCAAAAATGAATTCTCAGTGCCACTTTTTCAATGTTGCGGAGAAAATCATTTGATTGCCTAATCGTTCATTTTTCGCGTTTGGCGGCATCTATGCATGCCTGGGAATATATGTGCTGAGTACCGCCGATTTCGAGACACTTCGATTTTTGTCGCAAAAATGAATTCTCAGTGCCACTTTTTCAATGTTGTGGGGAAAATCTTTGTTTGCCTGTTCGTTCATTTTTCGCGTTTGGCGGGACCTATACATGCCTGGGAATATATGTGCCGAGTACCGTCGATTTCGAGACACTTCGATTTTTGTCGCAAAAATGAATTCTCAGTGCCACTTTTTCAATGTTGCGGGGAAAACCTTTGTTAGCCTAATAGTTCATTTTTCGCTTTTGGCGGCATCCATACATGCCGGGGATTATATGTGCTGAGTACCGTCGATTTCGAGACACTTCGATTTTTGTCGCAAAAATGAATTGTCAGTGCCACTTTTTCAATGTTGTGGAGAAAATCTTTGTTTGCCTAATCGTTCTTTTTTCGCGTTTGGCGGCATCTATACATGCCTGGGAATATATGTGCTGAGCACCATCAATTTCGAGACACTTCGATTTTTGTCGCAAAAATGAATTCTCAGTGACACTTTTTTCAATGTTGTGGAGAAAATCTTTTATTGCCTAATCGTTCATTTTTCGCGTTTGGCGGCATCTAAACATGCCTGGGAATATATGTGCTGAGTACCGTCGATTTCGAGACACTTCGATTTTTGTCGCAAAAATGAATTCTCAGTGCCACTTTTTCAATGTTGTGGGGAAAATCTTTGTTAGCCTAATCGTTCATTTATCGCGTTTGGCGGCATCTATACATGCCTGGGAATATATGTGCTGAGTACCGTCCATTTCGAGACACTTCGATTTTTGTCGCAAAAATGAATTGTCAGTGCCACTTTTTCAATGTTGTGGAGAAAATCTTTGTTTGCCTAATAGTTCATTTTTCGCGTTTGGCGGCATCTATACATGCCTGGGAATATATGTGCTGAGCACCATCAATTTCGAGACATTTCGATTTTTGTCGCAAAAATGAATTCTCAGCGCCACTTTTTCAATGTTGTAGACAAAATCTTTGTTTGCCTAATCGTTCATTTTTCGCGTTTGGCGGCATCTATACATGCCTGGGAATATATGTGCTGAGTACCGTCGATTTCGAGACACTTCGATTTTTGTCGCAAAAATGAATTCTCAGTGCCGCTTTTTTAATGTTGTGGAGAAAATCTTTGATTGCCTAATCGTTCATGTTTCTCGTTTGGCGGCATCAAAGATGCCTGGGAATATATGTGCTGAGTACCGTCGATTTCGAGACACTTCGATTTTTGTCGCAAAAATGAATTCTCAGTGCCACTTTTTCAATGTTGTGGGGAAAATCTTTGTTTGCCTAATCGTTCATGTATCGCGTTTGGCGGCATCTATACATGCCTGGGAATATATGTGCTGAGTACCGTCCATTTCGAGACACTTCGATTTTTGTCGCAAAAATGAATTCTCAGTGCCACTTTTTCAATGTTGCGGAGAAAATCATTTGATTGCCTAATCGTTCATTTTTCGCGTTTGGCGGCATCTATGCATGCCTGGGAATATATGTGCTGAGTACCGTCGATTTCGAGACACTTCGATTTTTGTCGCAAAAATGAATTCTCAGTGCCACTTTTTCAATGTTGCGGGGAAAACCTTTGTTTGCCTAATAGTTCATTTTTCGCGTTTGGCGGCCTCTATACATGCCGGGGATTATATGTGCTGAGTACCGTCGATTTCGAGACACTTCGATTTTTGTCGCAAAAATGAATTGTCAGTGCCACTTTTTCAATGTTGTGGAGAAAACCTTTGTTTGCCTAATCGTTCTTTTTTCGCGTTTGGCGGGACCTATACATGCCTGGGAATATATGTGCTGAGTACCGTCGATTTCGAGACACTTCGATTTTTGTCGCAAAAATGAATTCTCAGTGCCACTTTTTCAATGTTGCGGGGAAAACCTTTGTTTGCCTAATAGTTCATTTTTCGCGTTTGGCGGCCTCTATACATGCCGGGGATTATATGTGCTGAGTACCGTCGATTTCGAGACACTTCGATTTTTGTCGCAAAAATGAATTGTCAGTGCCACTTTTTCAATGTTGCGGAGAAAACCTTTGTTTGCCTAATCGTTCTTTTTTCGCGTTTGGCGGCATCTATACATGCCGGGGAATATATGTGCTGAGTACCGTCGATTTCGAGACACTTCGATTTTTGTCGCAAAAATGAATTCTCAGTGCCACTTTTTCAATGTTGTGGAGAAAATCTTTAATTGCCTAATCGTTCATTTTTCGCGTTTGGCGCCATATATACATGCCTGGGAATATATGTGCTGAGTACCGTCGATTTCGAGACACTTCGATATTTGTCGCAAAAATGAATTCGCAGTGCCACTTTTTCAATTTTGTGGAGAAAATCTTCGATTGCCTAATCGTTGATTTTTCGCGTTTGGCGGCATCTATACGTGCCTGGGAATATATGTGCTGAGTACCGTCGATTTCGAGACACTTCGAATTTTGTCGCAAAAATTAATTCTCAGTGCCACTTTTTCAATGTGGTGGAGAAAATCTTCGATTGCCTAATCGTTCATTTTTCGCGTTTGGCGGCATCTATACATGCCTTGGAATATATGTGCTGAGTACCGTCGATTTCGAGACACTTCGATTTTTGTCGCAAAAATGAATTCTCAGTGCCACTTTTTCAATGTTGCGGAGAAAATCATTTGATTGCCTAATCGTTCATTTTTCGCGTTTGGCGGCATCTATGCATGCCTGGGAATATATGTGCTGAGTACCGCCGATTTCGAGACACTTCGATTTTTGTCGCAAAAATGAATTCTCAGTGCCACTTTTTCAATGTTGTGGGGAAAATCTTTGTTTGCCTGTTCGTTCATTTTTCGCGTTTGGCGGGACCTATACATGCCTGGGAATATATGTGCCGAGTACCGTCGATTTCGAGACACCGATTTTTGTCGCAAAAATGAATTCTCAGTGCCACATTTCAATGTTGCGGGGAAAACCTTTGTTAGCCTAATAGTTCATTTTTCGCTTTTGGCGGCATCCATACATGCCGGGGATTATATGTGCTGAGTACCGTCGATTTCGAGACACTTCGATTTTTGTCGCAAAAATGAATTGTCAGTGCCACTTTTTCAATGTTGTGGAGAAAATCTTTGTTTGCCTAATCGTTCTTTTTTCGCGTTTGGCGGCATCTATACATGCCTGGGAATATATGTGCTGAGCACCATCAATTTCCAGACACTTCGATTTTTGTCGCAAAAATGAATTCTCAGTGCCACTTTTTCAATGTTGTGGAGAAAATCTTTGTTTGCCTAATCGTTCATTTTTCGCGTTTGGCGGCATCTATACATACCTGGGAATATATGTGCTGAGTACCGTCGATTTCGAGACACTTCGATTTTTGTCGCAAAAATGAATCCTCAGTGCCACTTTTTCAATGTTGTGGAGAAAATCTTTGATTGCCTAATCGTTCACGTTTCTCGTTTGGCGGCATCTATACATGCCTGGGAATATATGGGCGGAGTACCGTCGATTTCGAGACACTTCGATTTTTGTCGCAAAAATGAATTCTCAGTGCCACTTTTTTCAATGTTGTGGAGAAAATCTTTTATTGCCTAATCGTTCATTTTTCGCGTTTGGCGGCATCTAAACATGCCTGGGAATATATGTGCTGAGTACCGTCGATTTCGAGACACTTCGATTTTTGTCGCAAAAATGAATTCTCAGTGCCACTTTTTCAATGTTGTGGGGAAAATCTTTGTTAGCCTAATCGTTCATTTATCGCGTTTGGCGGCATCTATACATGCCTGGGAATATATGTGCTGAGTACCGTCCATTTCGAGACACTTCGATTTTTGTCGCAAAAATGAATTCTCAGTGCCACTTTTTCAATGTTGTGGGGAAAATCTTTGTTAGCCTAATCGTTCATTTATCGCGTTTGGCGGCATCTATACATGCCTGGGAATATATGTGCTGAGCACCATCAATTTCGAGACATTTCGATTTTTGTCGCAAAAATGAATTCTCAGCGCCACTTTTTCAATGTTGTAGACAAAATCTTTGTTTGCCTAATCGTTCATTTTTCGCGTTTGGCGGCATCTATACATGCCTGGGAATATATGTGCTGAGTACCGTCGATTTCGAGACACTTCGATTTTTGTCGCAAAAATGAATTCTCAGTGCCGCTTTTTTAATGTTGTGGAGAAAATCTTTGATTGCCTAATCGTTCATGTTTCTCGTTTGGCGGCATCAAAGATGCCTGGGAATATATGTGTTGAGTACCGTCGATTTCGAGACACTTCGATTTTTGTCGCAAAAATGAATTGTCAGTGCCACTTTTTCAATGTTGTGGAGAAAATCTTTGTTTGCCTAATCGTTCATTTTTCGCGTTTGGCGGCATCTATACATGCCTGGGAATATATGTGCTGAGTACCGTCGATATCGAGACACTTCGATTTTTGTCGCAAAAATGAATTCTCAGGGCCACTTTTTCAATGTTGTGGGGAAAATCTTTGTTTGCCTAATCGTTCATGTATCGCGTTTGGCGGCATCTATACATGCCTGGGAATATATGTGCTGAGTACCGTCCATTTCGAGACACTTCGATTTTTGTCGCAAAAATGAATTGTCAGTGCCACTTTTTCAATGTTGTGGAGAAAATCTTTGTTTGCCTAATCGTTCATTTTTCGCGTTTGGCGGCATCTATACATGCCTGGGAATATATGTGCTGAGTACCGTCGATATCGAGACACTTCGATTTTTGTCGCAAAAATGAATTCTCAGTGCCACTTTTTCAATGTTGCGGAGAAAATCATTTGATTGCCTAATCGCTCATTTTTCGCGTTTGGCGGCATCTATGCATGCCTGGGAATATATGTGCTGAGCACCGCCGATTTCGAGACACTTCGATTTTTGTCGCAAAAATGAATTCTCAGTGCCACTTTTTCAATGTTGTGGGGAAAATCTTTGTTTGCCTATTCGTTCATTTTTCGCGTTTGGCGGGACATATACCTGCCTGGGAATTTATGTGCTGAGTGCCGTCGATTTCGAGACACTTCGATTTTTGTCGCAAAAATGAATTCTCAGTGCCACTTTTTCAATGTTGCGGGGAAAATCTTTGTTTGCCTAATAGTTCATTTTTCGCGTTTGGCGGCATCGATACATGCCGGGGATTATATGTGCTGAGTACCGTCGATTTCGAGACACTTCGATTTTTGTCGCAAAAATGGATTCTCAGTGCCACTTTTTCAATGTTGCGGAGAAAATCATTTGATTGCCGAATCGTTCATTTTTCGCGTTTGGCGGCATCTATGCATGCCTGGGAATATATGTGCTGAGCACCGCCGATTTCGAGACACTTCGATTTTTGTCGCAAAAATGAATTGTCAGTGATACTTTTTCAATGTTGTGGAGAAAATCTTTGATTGCCTAATCGTTCATTTTTCGCGTTTGGCGGCATTTATACATGCCTGGGAATATATGTGCTGAGTACCGTCGATTTCGAGACACTTCGATTTTTGTCGCAAAAATGAATTGTCAGTGCCACTTTTTCAATGTTGTGGAGAAAATCTTTGTTTGCCTAATCGTTCATTTTTCGCGTTTGGCGGCATCTATACATGCCTGGGAATATATGTGCTGAGTACCGTCGATTTCGAGAGACTTCGATTTTTGTCGCAAAAATGAATTCTCAGAGCCACTTTTTCAATGTTGTGGAGAAAATCTTTGATTGCCTAACCATTCATTTTTCGCGTTTGGCGGCATCCATACATGCCTGGGAATATATGTGCTGAGTACCGTCGATTTCGAGACACTTCGATTTTTGTCGCAAAAATGAATTCTCAGTGCCACTTTTTCAATGTGGTGGAGAAAATCTTCGATTGCCTAATCGTTCATTTATCGCGTTTGGCGGCATCTATACATGCCTGGGAATATATGTGCTGAGTACCGTCCATTTCGAGACACTTCGATTTTTGTCGCAAACATGAATTCTCAGTGCCACTTTTTCAATGTTGTGGGGAAAATCTTTGTTAGCCTAATCGTTCATTTATCGCGTTTGGCGGCATCTATACATGCCTGGGAATATATGTGCTGAGCACCATCAATTTCGAGACATTTCGATTTTTGTCGCAAAAATGAATTCTCAGCGCCACTTTTTCAATGTTGTAGACAAAATCTTTGTTTGCCTAATCGTTCATTTTTCGCGTTTGGCGGCATCTATACATGCCTGGGAATATATGTGCTGAGTACCGTCGATTTCGAGACACTTCGATTTTTGTCGCAAAAATGAATTCTCAGTGCCGCTTTTTTAATGTTGTGGAGAAAATCTTTGATTGCCTAATCGTTCATGTTTCTCGTTTGGCGGCATCAAAGATGCCTGGGAATATATGTGTTGAGTACCGTCGATTTCGAGACACTTCGATTTTTGTCGCAAAAATGAATTGTCAGTGCCACTTTTTCAATGTTGTGGAGAAAATCTTTGTTTGCCTAATCGTTCATTTTTCGCGTTTGGCGGCATCTATACATGCCTGGGAATATATGTGCTGAGTACCGTCGATATCGAGACACTTCGATTTTTGTCGCAAAAATGAATTCTCAGGGCCACTTTTTCAATGTTGTGGGGAAAATCTTTGTTTGCCTAATCGTTCATGTATCGCGTTTGGCGGCATCTATACATGCCTGGGAATATATGTGCTGAGTACCGTCCATTTCGAGACACTTCGATTTTTGTCGCAAAAATGAATTGTCAGTGCCACTTTTTCAATGTTGTGGAGAAAATCTTTGTTTGCCTAATCGTTCATTTTTCGCGTTTGGCGGCATCTATACATGCCTGGGAATATATGTGCTGAGTACCGTCGATATCGAGACACTTCGATTTTTGTCGCAAAAATGAATTCTCAGTGCCACTTTTTCAATGTTGCGGAGAAAATCATTTGATTGCCTAATCGCTCATTTTTCGCGTTTGGCGGCATCTATGCATGCCTGGGAATATATGTGCTGAGCACCGCCGATTTCGAGACACTTCGATTTTTGTCGCAAAAATGAATTCTCAGTGCCACTTTTTCAATGTTGTGGGGAAAATCTTTGTTTGCCTATTCGTTCATTTTTCGCGTTTGGCGGGACATATACCTGCCTGGGAATTTATGTGCTGAGTGCCGTCGATTTCGAGACACTTCGATTTTTGTCGCAAAAATGAATTCTCAGTGCCACTTTTTCAATGTTGCGGGGAAAATCTTTGTTTGCCTAATAGTTCATTTTTCGCGTTTGGCGGCATCGATACATGCCGGGGATTATATGTGCTGAGTACCGTCGATTTCGAGACACTTCGATTTTTGTCGCAAAAATGGATTCTCAGTGCCACTTTTTCAATGTTGCGGAGAAAATCATTTGATTGCCGAATCGTTCATTTTTCGCGTTTGGCGGCATCTATGCATGCCTGGGAATATATGTGCTGAGCACCGCCGATTTCGAGACACTTCGATTTTTGTCGCAAAAATGAATTGTCAGTGATACTTTTTCAATGTTGTGGAGAAAATCTTTGATTGCCTAATCGTTCATTTTTCGCGTTTGGCGGCATTTATACATGCCTGGGAATATATGTGCTGAGTACCGTCGATTTCGAGACACTTCGATTTTTGTCGCAAAAATGAATTGTCAGTGCCACTTTTTCAATGTTGTGGAGAAAATCTTTGTTTGCCTAATCGTTCATTTTTCGCGTTTGGCGGCATCTATACATGCCTGGGAATATATGTGCTGAGTACCGTCGATTTCGAGAGACTTCGATTTTTGTCGCAAAAATGAATTCTCAGAGCCACTTTTTCAATGTTGTGGAGAAAATCTTTGATTGCCTAACCATTCATTTTTCGCGTTTGGCGGCATCCATACATGCCTGGGAATATATGTGCTGAGTACCGTCGATTTCGAGACACTTCGATTTTTGTCGCAAAAATGAATTCTCAGTGCCACTTTTTCAATGTGGTGGAGAAAATCTTCGATTGCCTAATCGTTCATTTTTCGCGTTTGGCGGCATCTATACATGCCTGGGAATATATGTGCTGAGTACCATCGATTTCGAGACACTTCGATTTTTGTCGCAAAAATGAATTCTCAGTGCCACTTTTTCAATGTTGCGGGGAAAATCTTTGTTTGCCTAATAGTTCATTTTTCGCGTTTGGCGGCATCTATACATGCCGGGGATTATATGTGCTGAGTACCGTCGATTTCGAGACACTTCGATTTTTGTCGCAAAAATGAATTGTCAGTGCCACTTTTTCAATGTTGTGGAGAAAATCTTTGCCTAATCGTTCATTTTTCGCGTTTGGCGGCATCTATACATGCCTGGGAATATATGTGCTGAGTACCGTCGATTTCGAGACATTCCATTTTTGTCGCAAAAATGAATCCTCAGTGCCACTTTTTCAATGTTGTGGAGAAAATCTTTGATTGCCTAATCGTTCATGTTTCTCGTTTGGCGGCATCTATACATGCCTGGGAATATATGTGCTGAGTACCGTCGATTTCGAGACACTTCGATTTTTGTCGCAAAAATGAATTCTCAGTGCCACTTTTTCAATGTTGTGCGGAAAATCTTTGTTTGCCTATTCGTTCATTTTTCGCGTTTGGCGGGACATATACATGCCTGGGAATATATGTGCTGAGTACCATCGATTTCGAGACACTTCGATTTTTGTCGCAAAAATGAATTCTCAGTGCCACTTTTTCAATATTGTGGGGAAAATCTTTGTTTGCCTAATCGTTCATTTTTCGCGTTTGGCGGCATCTATACATGCCTGGGAATATATGTGCTGAGTACCGTCGATTTCGAGACACTTCGATTTTTGTCGCAAAAATGAATTCTCAGTGCCACTTTTTCAATGTTGTGGGGAAAATCTTTGTTTGCCTAATCGTTCATTTTTCGCTTTAGGCGGCATCTATACATGCCTGGGAATATATGTGCTGAGTACCGTCCATTTCGAGACACTTCGATTTTTGTCGCAAAAATGAATTGTCAGTGCCACTTTTTCAATGTTGTGGAGAAAATCTTTGTTTGCTTAATCGTTCATTTTTCGCGTTTGGCGACATCTATACATGCCTGGGAATATATGTGCCGAGTACCGTCGATTTCGAGACACTCCGTTTTTTGTCGCAAAAATGAATTCTCAGTGCCACTTTTTCAATGTTGTGGGGAAAATCTTTGTTTGCCTAATCGTTCATTTTTCGCGTTTGGCGGCATCTATACATGCCTGGGAATATGTGTGCTGAGTACCGTCGATTTCGAGACACTTCGAATTTTGTCGCAAAAATGAATTGTCAGTGCCACTTTTTCAATGTTGTGGAGAAAATCTTTGTTTGCCTAATCGTTCATTTTTCGCGTTTGGCGGCATCTATACATGCCTGGGAATATATGTGCAGAGTACCGTCGATTTCGAGACACTTCTATTTTTGTCATATAAATGAATTCTCAGTGCCACTTTTTCAATATTGTGGGGAAAATCTTTGTGTGCCTAATCGTTCATTTTTCGCGTTTGGCGGCATCTATACATGCCTGGGAATATATGTGCTGAGTACCCTCGATTTCGAGACACTTCGATTTTTGTCGCAAAAATGAATTCTCAGTGCCACTTTTTCAATGTTGTGGAGAAAATCTTTGATTGCCTAATCGTTCATTTTTCGCGTTTGGCGGCATCTATACATGCCTGGGAATATATGTGCAGAGTACCGTCGATTTCGAGACACTTCTATTTTTGTCATAAAATGAATTCTCAGTGCCACTTTTTCAATATTGTAGGGAAAATCTTTGTTTGCCTAATCGTTCATTTTTCGCGTTTGGCGACATCTATACATGCCTGGGAATATATGTGCTGAGTACCGTCGATTACGAGACACTTCGATTTTTGTCGCAAAAATGAATTCTCAGTGCCACTTTTTCAATGTTGTGGGGAAAATCTTTGTTTGCCTAATCGTTCATTTTTCGCGTTAGGCGGCATCTATACATGCCTGGGAATATATGTGCTGAGTACCGTCCATTTCGAGACACTTCGATTTTTGTCGCAAAAATGAATTGTCAGTGCCACTTTTTCAATGTTGTGGAGAAAATCTTTGTTTGCCTAATCGTTCATTTTTCGCGTTTGGTGGCATCTATACATGCCTGGGAATATATGTGCTGAGTACCGTCGATTTCGAGACACTTCAATTTTTGTCGCAAAAATGAATTCACAGTGCCACTTTTTCAATGTTGTGGGGAAAATCTTTGTTTGCCTAATCGTTCATTTTTCGCGTTTGGCGGCATCTATACATGCCTGGGAATATGTGTGCTAAGTACCGTCGATTTCGAGACACTTCGATTTTTGTCGCAAAAATGAATTGTCAGTGCCACTTTTTCAATGTTGTGGAGAAAATCTTTGTTTGCCTAATCGTTCATTTTTCGCGTTTGGCGGCATCTATACATGCCTGGGAATATATGTGCTGAGTACCGTCGATTTCGAGACACTGCTATTTTTGTCATAAAATGAATTCTCAGTGCCACTTTTTCAATATTGTGGGGAAAATCATTGTTTGCCTAATCGTTCATTTTTCGCGTTTGGCGGCATCTATACATGCCTGGGAATATATGTGCTGAGTACCGTCGATTTCTAGACACTTCGATATTTGTCGCAAAAATGAATTCTCAGTGCCACTTTTTCATTGTTGTGGGGAAAATCTTTGTTTGCCTAATCGTTCATTTTTCGCGTTAGGCGGCATCTTACATGCCTGGGAATATATGTGCTGAGTACCGTCCATTTCGAGACAGTTCGATTTTTGTCGCAAAAATGAATTGTCAGTGCCACTTTTTCAATGTTGTGGAGAAAATCTTTGTTTGCCTAATCGTTCATTTTTCGCGTTTGGCGGCATCTATACATTCCTGGCAATACATGTGCTGAGTACCGTAGATTTCGAGAAACTTCGATTTTTTGTCGCTAAAATGAATTCTCGGTGCCACTTTTTCAATCTTGTGGAGAAAATCTTTGATTGCCTAATCGTTCATTTTTCGCGTTTGGCGGCATCTATACATGCCTGGGAATATATGTGCTGAGTACCGTCGATTTCGAGACACTTCGATTTTTGTCGCAAAAATGAATTCTCAGTGCCACTTTTTCAATGTTGTGGGGAAAATCTTTGTTTGCCTAATCGTTCATTTTTCGCGTTAGGCGGCATCTATACATGCCTGGGAATATATGTGCTGAGTACCGTCCATTTCGAGACACTTCGATTTTTGTCGCAAAAATGAATTGTCAGTGCCACTTTTTCAATGTTGTGGAGAAAATCTTTGTTTGCCTAATCATTCATTTTTCGCGTTTGGCGGCATCTATACATGCCTGGGAATATATGTGCTGAGTACCGTCGATTTCGAGACACTTCGATTTTTGTCGCAAAAATGAATTCTCAGTGCCACTTTTTCAATGTTGTGGGGAAAATCTTTGTTTGCCTAATCGTTCATTTTTCGCGTTAGGCGGCATCTATACATGCCTGGGAATATATGTGCCGAGTACCGTCGATTTCGAGACACTCCGTTTTTTGTCGCAAAAATGAATTCTCAGTGCCACTTTTTCAATGTTGTGGGGAAAATCTTTGTTTGCCTAATCGTTCATTTTTCGCGTTTGGCGGCATCTATACATGCCTGGGAATATGTGTGCTGAGTACCGTCGATTTCGAGACACTTCGAATTTTGTCGCAAAAATGAATTGTCAGTGCCACTTTTTCAATGTTGTGGAGAAAATCTTTGTTTGCCTAATCGTTCATTTTTCGCGTTTGGCGGCATCTATACATGCCTGGGAATATATGTGCAGAGTACCGTCGATTTCGAGACACTTCTATTTTTGTCATATAAATGAATTCTCAGTGCCACTTTTTCAATATTGTGGGGAAAATCTTTGTGTGCCTAATCGTTCATTTTTCGCGTTTGGCGGCATCTATACATGCCTGGGAATATATGTGCTGAGTACCCTCGATTTCGAGACACTTCGATTTTTGTCGCAAAAATGAATTCTCAGTGCCACTTTTTCAATGTTGTGGAGAAAATCTTTGATTGCCTAATCGTTCATTTTTCGCGTTTGGCGGCATCTATACATGCCTGGGAATATATGTGCTGAGTACCGTCGATTACGAGACACTTCGATTTTTGTCGCAAAAATGAATTCTCAGTGCCACTTTTTCAATGTTGTGGGGAAAATCTTTGTTTGCCTAATTGTCCATTTTTCGCGTTAGGCGGCATCTATACATGCCTGGGAATATATGTGCTGAGTACCGTCCATTTCGAGACACTTCGATTTTTGTCGCAAAAATGAATTGTCAGTGCCACTTTTTCAATGTTGTGGAGAAAATCTTTGTTTGCCTAATCGTTCATTTTTCGCGTTTGGTGGCATCTATACATGCCTGGGAATATATGTGCTGAGTACCGTCGATTTCGAGACACTTCAATTTTTGTCGCAAAAATGAATTCTCAGTGCCACTTTTTCAATGTTGTGGGGAAAATCTTTGTTTGCCTAATCGTTCATTTTTCGCGTTTGGCGGCATCTATACATGCCTGGGAATATGTGTGCTAAGTACCGTCGATTTCGAGACACTTCGATTTTTGTCGCAAAAATGAATTGTCAGTGCCACTTTTTCAATGTTGTGGAGAAAATCTTTGTTTGCCTAATCGTTCATTTTTCGCGTTTGGCGGCATCTATACATGCCTGGGAATATATGTGCTGAGTACCGTCGATTTCGAGACACTGCTATTTTTGTCATAAAATGAATTCTCAGTGCCACTTTTTGAATATTGTGGGGAAAATCATTGTTTGCCTAATCGTTCATTTTTCGCGTTTGGCGGCATCTATACATGCCTGGGAATATATGTGCTGAGTACCGTCGATTTCGAGACACTTCAATTTTTGTCGCAAAAATGAATTCTCAGTGCCACTTTTTCAATGTTGTGGGGAAAATCTTTGTTTGCCTAATCGTTCATTTTTCGCGTTTGGCGGCATCTATACATGCCTGGGAATATGTGTGCTAAGTACCCTCGATTTCGAGACACTTCGATTTTTGTCGCAAAAATGAATTCTCAATGCCACTTTTTCAATGTTGTGGGGAAAATCTTTGTTTGCCTAATCGTTCATTTTTCGCGTTAGGCGGCATCTATACATGCCTGGGAATATATGTGCTGAGTACCGTCCATTTCGAGACACTTCGATTTTTGTCGCAAAAATGAATTCTCAGTGCCACTTTTTCAATGTTGTGGGGAAAATCTTTGTTTCCCTAATCGTTCATTTTTCGCGTTAGGCGGCATCTATACATGCCTGGGAATATATGTGCTGAGTACCGTCCATTTCGAGACACTTCGATTTTTGTCGCAAAAATGAATTGTCAGTGCCACTTTTTCAATGTTGTGGAGAAAATCTTTGTTTGCCTAATCGTTCATTTTTCGCGTTTGGCGGCATCTATACATGCCTGGGAATATGTGTGCTGAGTACCGTCGATTTCGAGACACTTCGAATTTTGTCGCAAAAATGAATTGTCAGTGCCACTTTTTCAATGTTGTGGAGAAAATCTTTGTTTGCCTAATCGTTCATTTTTCGCGTTTGGCGGCATCTATACATGCCTGGGAATATATGTGCAGAGTACCGTCGATTTCGAGACACTTCTATTTTTGTCATATAAATGAATTCTCAGTGCCACTTTTTCAATATTGTGGGGAAAATCTTTGTGTGCCTAATCGTTCATTTTTCGCGTTTGGCGGCATCTATACATGCCTGGGAATATATGTGCTGAGTACCCTCGATTTCGAGACACTTCGATTTTTGTCGCAAAAATGAATTCTCAGTGCCACTTTTTCAATGTTGTGGAGAAAATCTTTGATTGCCTAATCGTTCATTTTTCGCGTTTGGCGGCATCTATACATGCCTGGGAATATATGTGCTGAGTACCGTCGATTACGAGACACTTCGATTTTTGTCGCAAAAATGAATTCTCAGTGCCACTTTTTCAATGTTGTGGGGAAAATCTTTGTTTGCCTAATCGTTCATTTTTCGCGTTTGGCGGCATCTATACATGCCTGGGAATATATGTGCTGAGTACCGTCGATTTCGAGACACTGCTATTTTTGTCATAAAATGAATTCTCAGTGCCACTTTTTCAATATTGTGGGGAAAATCTTTGATTGCCTAATCGTTCATTTTTCGCGTTTGGCGGCATCTATACATGCCTGGGAATATATGTGCTGAGTACCGTCGATTACGAGACACTTCGATTTTTGTCGCAAAAATGAATTCTCAGTGCCACTTTTTCAATGTTGTGGGGAAAATCTTTGTTTGCCTAATTGTCCATTTTTCGCGTTAGGCGGCATCTATACATGCCTGGGAATATATGTGCTGAGTACCGTCCATTTCGAGACACTTCGATTTTTGTCGCAAAAATGAATTGTCAGTGCCACTTTTTCAATGTTGTGGAGAAAATCTTTGTTTGCCTAATCGTTCATTTTTCGCGTTTGGTGGCATCTATACATGCCTGGGAATATATGTGCTGAGTACCGTCGATTTCGAGACACTTCAATTTTTGTCGCAAAAATGAATTCTCAGTGCCACTTTTTCAATGTTGTGGGGAAAATCTTTGTTTGCCTAATCGTTCATTTTTCGCGTTTGGCGGCATCTATACATGCCTGGGAATATGTGTGCTAAGTACCGTCGATTTCGAGACACTTCGATTTTTGTCGCAAAAATGAATTGTCAGTGCCACTTTTTCAATGTTGTGGAGAAAATCTTTGTTTGCCTAATCGTTCATTTTTCGCGTTTGGCGGCATCTATACATGCCTGGGAATATATGTGCTGAGTACCGTCGATTTCGAGACACTGCTATTTTTGTCATAAAATGAATTCTCAGTGCCACTTTTTCAATATTGTGGGGAAAATCATTGTTTGCCTAATCGTTCATTTTTCGCGTTTGGCGGCATCTATACATGCCTGGGAATATATGTGCTGAGTACCGTCGATTTCGAGACACTTCAATTTTTGTCGCAAAAATGAATTCTCAGTGCCACTTTTTCAATGTTGTGGGGAAAATCTTTGTTTGCCTAATCGTTCATTTTTCGCGTTTGGCGGCATCTATACATGCCTGGGAATATGTGTGCTAAGTACCCTCGATTTCGAGACACTTCGATTTTTGTCGCAAAAATGAATTCTCAATGCCACTTTTTCAATGTTGTGGGGAAAATCTTTGTTTGCCTAATCGTTCATTTTTCGCGTTAGGCGGCATCTATACATGCCTGGGAATATATGTGCTGAGTACCGTCCATTTCGAGACACTTCGATTTTTGTCGCAAAAATGAATTCTCAGTGCCACTTTTTCAATGTTGTGGGGAAAATCTTTGTTTCCCTAATCGTTCATTTTTCGCGTTAGGTGGCATCTATACATGCCTGGGAATATATGTGCTGAGTACCGTCCATTTCGAGACACTTCGATTTTTGTCGCAAAAATGAATTGTCAGTGCCACTTTTTCAATGTTGTGGAGAAAATCTTTGTTTGCCTAATCGTTCATTTTTCGCGTTTGGCGGCATCTATACATGCCTGGGAATATGTGTGCTGAGTACCGTCGATTTCGAGACACTTCGAATTTTGTCGCAAAAATGAATTGTCAGTGCCACTTTTTCAATGTTGTGGAGAAAATCTTTGTTTGCCTAATCGTTCATTTTTCGCGTTTGGCGGCATCTATACATGCCTGGGAATATATGTGCAGAGTACCGTCGATTTCGAGACACTTCTATTTTTGTCATATAAATGAATTCTCAGTGCCACTTTTTCAATATTGTGGGGAAAATCTTTGTGTGCCTAATCGTTCATTTTTCGCGTTTGGCGGCATCTATACATGCCTGGGAATATATGTGCTGAGTACCCTCGATTTCGAGACACTTCGATTTTTGTCGCAAAAATGAATTCTCAGTGCCACTTTTTCAATGTTGTGGAGAAAATCTTTGATTGCCTAATCGTTCATTTTTCGCGTTTGGCGGCATCTATACATGCCTGGGAATATATGTGCTGAGTACCGTCGATTACGAGACACTTCGATTTTTGTCGCAAAAATGAATTCTCAGTGCCACTTTTTCAATGTTGTGGGGAAAATCTTTGTTTGCCTAATCGTTCATTTTTCGCGTTTGGCGGCATCTATACATGCCTGGGAATATATGTGCTGAGTACCGTCGATTTCGAGACACTGCTATTTTTGTCATAAAATGAATTCTCAGTGCCACTTTTTCAATATTGTGGGGATAATCATTGTTTGCCTAATCGTTCATTTTTCGCGTTTGGCGGCATCTATACATGCCTGGGAATATATGTGCTGAGTACCGTCGATTTCGAGACACTTCAATTTTTGTCGCAAAAATGAATTCTCAGTGCCACTTTTTCAATGTTGTGGGGAAAATCTTTGTTTGCCTAATCGTTCATTTTTCGCGTTTGGCGGCATCTATACATGCCTGGGAATATGTGTGCTAAGTACCCTCGATTTCGAGACACTTCGATTTTTGTCGCAAAAATGAATTGTCAGTGCCACTTTTTCAATGTTGTGGAGAAGATCTTTGTTTGCCTAATCGTTCATTTTTCGCGTTTGGCGGCATCTATACATGCCTGGGAATATATGTGCTGAGTACCGTCGATTTCGAGACACTTCTATTTTTGTCATAAAATGAATTCTCAGTGCCACTTTTTCAATATTGTGGGGAAAATCTTTGTTTGCCTAATCGTTCATTTTTCGCGTTTGGCGGCATCTATACATGCCTGGGAATATATGTGCCGAGTACCGTCGATTTCGAGACACTGCAATTTTTGTCATAAAATGAATTCTCAGTGCCACTTTTTCAATATTGTGGGGAAAATCTTTGTTTGCCTAATCGTTCATTTTTCGCGTTTGGCGGCATCTATACATGCCTGGGAATATATGTGCTGAGTACCATCGATTACGAGACACTTCGATTTTTGTCGCAAAAATGAATTCTCAGTGCCACTTTTTCAATGTTGTGGGGAAAATCTTTGTTTGCCTAATCGTTCATTTTTCGCGTTAGGCGGCATCTATACATGCCTGGGAATATATGTGCTGAGTACCGTCCATTTCGAGACACTTCGATTTTTGTCGCAAAAATGAATTCTCAGTGCCACTTTTTCAATGTTGTGGGGAAAATCTTTGTTTCCCTAATCGTTCATTTTTCGCGTTAGGCGGCATCTATACATGCCTGGGAATATATGTGCTGAGTACCGTCCATTTCGAGACACTTCGATTTTTGTCGCAAAAATGAATTGTCAGTGCCACTTTTTCAATGTTGTGGAGAAAATCTTTGTTTGCCTAATCGTTCATTTTTCGCGTTTGGCGGCATCTATACATGCCTGGGAATATATGTGCTGAGTACCGTCGATTTCGAGAAACTTCGATTTTTGTCGCAAAAATGAATTCTCAGTGCCACTTTTTCAATGTTGTGGGGAAAATCTTTGTTTGCCTAATCGTTCATTTTTCGCGTTAGGCGGCATCTATACATGCCTGGGAATATATGTGCCGAGTACCGTCGATTTCGAGACACTCCGTTTTTTGTCGCAAAAATGAATTCTCAGTGCCACTTTTTCAATGTTGTGGGGAAAATCTTTGTTTGCCTAATCGTTCATTTTTCGCGTTTGGCGGCATCTATACATGCCTGGGAATATGTGTGCTGAGTACCGTCGATTTCGAGACACTTCGAATTTTGTCGCAAAAATGAATTGTCAGTGCCACTTTTTCAATGTTGTGGAGAAAATCTTTGTTTGCCTAATCGTTCATTTTTCGCGTTTGGCGGCATCTATACATGCCTGGGAATATATGTGCAGAGTACCGTCGATTTCGAGACACTTCTATTTTTGTCATATAAATGAATTCTCAGTGCCACTTTTTCAATATTGTGGGGAAAATCTTTGTGTGCCTAATCGTTCATTTTTCGCGTTTGGCGGCATCTATACATGCCTGGGAATATATGTGCTGAGTACCCTCGATTTCGAGACACTTCGATTTTTGTCGCAAAAATGAATTCTCAGTGCCACTTTTTCAATGTTGTGGAGAAAATCTTTGATTGCCTAATCGTTCATTTTTCGCGTTTCGCGGCATCTATACATGCCTGGGAATATATGTGCTGAGTACCGTCGATTACGAGACACTTCGATTTTTGTCGCAAAAATGAATTCTCAGTGCCACTTTTTCAATGTTGTGGAGAAAATCTTTGTGTGCCTAATCGTTCATTTTTCGCGTTTGGCGGCATCTATACATGCCTGGGAATATATGTGCTGAGTACCCTCGATTTCGAGACACTTCGAATTTTGTCGCAAAAATGAATTCTCAGTGCCACTTTTTCAATGTTGTGGAGAAAATCTTTGTTTGCCTAATCGTTCATTTTTCGCGTTTGGCGGCATCTATACATGCCTGGGAATATATGTGCAGAGTACCGTCGATTTCGAGACACTTCTATTTTTGTCATATAAATGAATTCTCAGTGCCACTTTTTCAATATTGTGGGGAAAATCTTTGTGTGCCTAATCGTTCATTTTTCGCGTTTGGCGGCATCTATACATGCCTGGGAATATATGTGCTGAGTACCCTCGATTTCGAGACACTTCGATTTTTGTCGCAAAAATGAATTCTCAGTGCCACTTTTTCAATGTTGTGGGGAAAATCTTTGTGTGCCTAATCGTTCATTTTTCGCGTTTGGCGGCATCTATACATGCCTGGGAATATATGTGCTGAGTACCCTCGATTTCGAGACACTTCGATTTTTGTCGCAAAAATGAATTCTCAGTGCCACTTTTTCAATGTTGTGGAGAAAATCTTTGTGTGCCTAATCGTTCATTTTTCGCGTTTGGCGGCATCTATACATGCCTGGGAATATATGTGCTGAGTACCCTCGATTTCGAGACACTTCGATTTTTGTCGCAAAAATGAATTCTCAGTGCCACTTTTTCAATGTTGTGGGGAAAATCTTTGTTTGCCTAATCGTTCATTTTTCGCGTTTGGCGGCATCTATACATGCCTGGGAATATATGTGCTGAGTACCGTCGATTTCGAGACACTGCTATTTTTGTCATAAAATGAATTCTCAGTGCCACTTTTTCAATTTTGTGGGGAAAATCATTGTTTGCCTAATCGTTCATTTTTCGCGTTTGGCGGCATCTATACATGCCTGGGAATATATGTGCTGAGTACCGTCGATTTCGAGACACTTCAATTTTTGTCGCAAAAATGAATTCTCAGTGCCACTTTTTCAATGTTGTGGGGAAAATCTTTGTTTGCCTAATCGTTCATTTTTCGCGTTTGGCGGCATCTATACATGCCTGGGAATATGTGTGCTAAGTACCCTCGATTTCGAGACACTTCGATTTTTGTCGCAAAAATGAATTGTCAGTGCCACTTTTTCAATGTTGTGGAGAAGATCTTTGTTTGCCTAATCGTTCATTTTTCGCGTTTGGCGGCATCTATACATGCCTGGGAATATATGTGCTGAGTACCGTCGATTTCGAGACACTTCTATTTTTGTCATAAAATGAATTCTCAGTGCCACTTTTTCAATATTGTGGGGAAAATCTTTGTTTGCCTAATCGTTCATTTTTCGCGTTTGGCGGCATCTATACATGCCTGGGAATATATGTGCCGAGTACCGTCGATTTCGAGACACTGCTATTTTTGTCATAAAATGAATTCTCAGTGCCACTTTTTCAATATTGTGGGGAAAATCTTTGTTTGCCTAATCGTTCATTTTTCGCGTTTGGCGGCATCTATACATGCCTGGGAATATATGTGCTGAGTACCATCGATTACGAGACACTTCGATTTTTGTCGCAAAAATGAATTCTCAGTGCCACTTTTTCAATGTTGTGGGGAAAATCTTTGTTTGCCTAATCGTTCATTTTTCGCGTTAGGCGGCATCTATACATGCCTGGGAATATATGTGCTGAGTACCGTCCATTTCGAGACACTTCGATTTTTGTCGCAAAAATGAATTGTCAGTGCCACTTTTTCAATGTTGTGGAGAAAATCTTTGTTTGCCTAATCGTTCATTTTTCGCGTTTGGTGGCATCTATACATGCCTGGGAATATATGTGCTGAGTACCGTCGATTTCGAGACACTTCAATTTTTGTCGCAAAAATGAATTCTCAGTGCCACTTTTTCAATGTTGTGGGGAAAATCTTTGTTTGCCTAATCGTTCATTTTTCGCGTTTGGCGGCATCTATACATGCCTGGGAATATGTGTGCTAAGTACCGTCGATTTCGAGACACTTCGATTTTTGTCGCAAAAATGAATTGTCAGTGCCACTTTTTCAATGTTGTGGAGAAAATCTTTGTTTGCCTAATCGTTCATTTTTCGCGTTTGGCGGCATCTATACATGCCTGGGAATATATGTGCTGAGTACCGTCGATTTCGAGACACTGATATTTTTGTCATAAAATAAATTCTCAGTGCCACTTTTTCAATATTGTGGGGAAAATCATTGTTTGCCTAATCGTTCATTTTTCGCGTTTGGCGGCATCTATACATGCCTGGGAATATATGTGCTGAGTACCGTCGATTTCTAGACACTTCGATATTTGTCGCAAAAATGAATTCTCAGTGCCACTTTTTCAATGTTGTGGGGAAAATCTTTGTTTGCCTAATCGTTCATTTTTCGCGTTAGGCGGCATCTTACATGCCTGGGAATATATGTGCTGAGTACCGTCGATTTCGAGACAGTTCGATTTTTGTCGCAAAAATGAATTGTCAGTGCCACTTTTTCAATGTTGTGGAGAAAATCTTTGTTTGCCTAATCGTTCATTTTTCGCGTTTGGCGGCATCTATACATTCCTGGCAATACATGTGCTGAGTACCGTAGATTTCGAGAAACTTCGATTTTTTGTCGCTAAAATGAATTCTCGGTGCCACTTTTTCAATCTTGTGGAGAAAATCTTTGATTGCCTAATCGTTCATTTTTCGCGTTTGGCGGCATCTATACATGCCTGGGAATATATGTGCTGAGTACCGTCGATTTCGAGACACTTCTATTTTTGTCATAAAATGAATTCTCAGTGCCACTTTTTCAATATTGTGGGGAAAATCTTTGTTTGCCTAATCGTTCATTTTTCGCGTTTGGCGGCATCTATACATGCCTGGGAATATATGTGCTGAGTACCGTCGATTTCGAGACACTTCGATTTTTGTCGCAAAAATGAATTCTCAGTGCCACTTTTTCAATGTTGTGGGGAAAATCTTTGTTTGCCTAATCGTTCATTTTTCGCGTTAGGCGGCATCTATACATGCCTGGGAATATATGTGCTGAGTACCGTCCATTTCGAGACACTTCGATTTTTGTCGCAAAAATGAATTCTCAATGCCACTTTTTCAATGTTGTGGGGAAAATCTTTGTTTGCCTAATCGTTCATTTTTCGCGTTAGGCGGCATCTATACATGCCTGGGAATATATGTGCTGAGTACCGTCCATTTCGAGACACTTCGATTTTTGTCGCAAAAATGAATTCTCAGTGCCACTTTTTCAATGTTGTGGGGAAAATCTTTGTTTCCCTAATCGTTCATTTTTCGCGTTAGGTGGCATCTATACATGCCTGGGAATATATGTGCTGAGTACCGTCCATTTCGAGACACTTCGATTTTTGTCGCAAAAATGAATTGTCAGTGCCACTTTTTCAATGTTGTGGAGAAAATCTTTGTTTGCCTAATCGTTCATTTTTCGCGTTTGGCGGCATCTATACATGCCTGGGAATATGTGTGCTGAGTACCGTCGATTTCGAGACACTTCGAATTTTGTCGCAAAAATGAATTGTCAGTGCCACTTTTTCAATGTTGTGGAGAAAATCTTTGTTTGCCTAATCGTTCATTTTTCGCGTTTGGCGGCATCTATACATGCCTGGGAATATATGTGCAGAGTACCGTCGATTTCGAGACACTTCTATTTTTGTCATATAAATGAATTCTCAGTGCCACTTTTTCAATATTGTGGGGAAAATCTTTGTGTGCCTAATCGTTCATTTTTCGCGTTTGGCGGCATCTATACATGCCTGGGAATATATGTGCTGAGTACCCTCGATTTCGAGACACTTCGATTTTTGTCGCAAAAATGAATTCTCAGTGCCACTTTTTCAATGTTGTGGAGAAAATCTTTGATTGCCTAATCGTTCATTTTTCGCGTTTGGCGGCATCTATACATGCCTGGGAATATATGTGCTGAGTACCGTCGATTACGAGACACTTCGATTTTTGTCGCAAAAATGAATTCTCAGTGCCACTTTTTCAATGTTGTGGGGAAAATCTTTGTTTGCCTAATCGTTCATTTTTCGCGTTTGGCGGCATCTATACATGCCTGGGAATATATGTGCTGAGTACCGTCGATTTCGAGACACTGCTATTTTTGTCATAAAATGAATTCTCAGTGCCACTTTTTCAATATTGTGGGGATAATCATTGTTTGCCTAATCGTTCATTTTTCGCGTTTGGCGGCATCTATACATGCCTGGGAATATATGTGCTGAGTACCGTCGATTTCGAGACACTTCAATTTTTGTCGCAAAAATGAATTCTCAGTGCCACTTTTTCAATGTTGTGGGGAAAATCTTTGTTTGCCTAATCGTTCATTTTTCGCGTTTGGCGGCATCTATACATGCCTGGGAATATGTGTGCTAAGTACCCTCGATTTCGAGACACTTCGATTTTTGTCGCAAAAATGAATTGTCAGTGCCACTTTTTCAATGTTGTGGAGAAGATCTTTGTTTGCCTAATCGTTCATTTTTCGCGTTTGGCGGCATCTATACATGCCTGGGAATATATGTGCTGAGTACCGTCGATTTCGAGACACTTCTATTTTTGTCATAAAATGAATTCTCAGTGCCACTTTTTCAATATTGTGGGGAAAATCTTTGTTTGCCTAATCGTTCATTTTTCGCGTTTGGCGGCATCTATACATGCCTGGGAATATATGTGCCGAGTACCGTCGATTTCGAGACACTGCAATTTTTGTCATAAAATGAATTCTCAGTGCCACTTTTTCAATATTGTGGGGAAAATCTTTGTTTGCCTAATCGTTCATTTTTCGCGTTTGGCGGCATCTATACATGCCTGGGAATATATGTGCTGAGTACCATCGATTACGAGACACTTCGATTTTTGTCGCAAAAATGAATTCTCAGTGCCACTTTTTCAATGTTGTGGGGAAAATCTTTGTTTGCCTAATCGTTCATTTTTCGCGTTAGGCGGCATCTATACATGCCTGGGAATATATGTGCTGAGTACCGTCCATTTCGAGACACTTCGATTTTTGTCGCAAAAATGAATTCTCAGTGCCACTTTTTCAATGTTGTGGGGAAAATCTTTGTTTCCCTAATCGTTCATTTTTCGCGTTAGGCGGCATCTATACATGCCTGGGAATATATGTGCTGAGTACCGTCCATTTCGAGACACTTCGATTTTTGTCGCAAAAATGAATTGTCAGTGCCACTTTTTCAATGTTGTGGAGAAAATCTTTGTTTGCCTAATCGTTCATTTTTCGCGTTTGGCGGCATCTATACATGCCTGGGAATATATGTGCTGAGTACCGTCGATTTCGAGAAACTTCGATTTTTGTCGCAAAAATGAATTCTCAGTGCCACTTTTTCAATGTTGTGGGGAAAATCTTTGTTTGCCTAATCGTTCATTTTTCGCGTTAGGCGGCATCTATACATGCCTGGGAATATATGTGCCGAGTACCGTCGATTTCGAGACACTCCGTTTTTTGTCGCAAAAATGAATTCTCAGTGCCACTTTTTCAATGTTGTGGGGAAAATCTTTGTTTGCCTAATCGTTCATTTTTCGCGTTTGGCGGCATCTATACATGCCTGGGAATATGTGTGCTGAGTACCGTCGATTTCGAGACACTTCGAATTTTGTCGCAAAAATGAATTGTCAGTGCCACTTTTTCAATGTTGTGGAGAAAATCTTTGTTTGCCTAATCGTTCATTTTTCGCGTTTGGCGGCATCTATACATGCCTGGGAATATATGTGCAGAGTACCGTCGATTTCGAGACACTTCTATTTTTGTCATATAAATGAATTCTCAGTGCCACTTTTTCAATATTGTGGGGAAAATCTTTGTGTGCCTAATCGTTCATTTTTCGCGTTTGGCGGCATCTATACATGCCTGGGAATATATGTGCTGAGTACCCTCGATTTCGAGACACTTCGATTTTTGTCGCAAAAATGAATTCTCAGTGCCACTTTTTCAATGTTGTGGAGAAAATCTTTGATTGCCTAATCGTTCATTTTTCGCGTTTCGCGGCATCTATACATGCCTGGGAATATATGTGCTGAGTACCGTCGATTACGAGACACTTCGATTTTTGTCGCAAAAATGAATTCTCAGTGCCACTTTTTCAATGTTGTGGAGAAAATCTTTGTGTGCCTAATCGTTCATTTTTCGCGTTTGGCGGCATCTATACATGCCTGGGAATATATGTGCTGAGTACCCTCGATTTCGAGACACTTCGAATTTTGTCGCAAAAATGAATTCTCAGTGCCACTTTTTCAATGTTGTGGAGAAAATCTTTGTTTGCCTAATCGTTCATTTTTCGCGTTTGGCGGCATCTATACATGCCTGGGAATATATGTGCAGAGTACCGTCGATTTCGAGACACTTCTATTTTTGTCATATAAATGAATTCTCAGTGCCACTTTTTCAATATTGTGGGGAAAATCTTTGTGTGCCTAATCGTTCATTTTTCGCGTTTGGCGGCATCTATACATGCCTGGGAATATATGTGCTGAGTACCCTCGATTTCGAGACACTTCGATTTTTGTCGCAAAAATGAATTCTCAGTGCCACTTTTTCAATGTTGTGGGGAAAATCTTTGTGTGCCTAATCGTTCATTTTTCGCGTTTGGCGGCATCTATACATGCCTGGGAATATATGTGCTGAGTACCCTCGATTTCGAGACACTTCGATTTTTGTCGCAAAAATGAATTCTCAGTGCCACTTTTTCAATGTTGTGGAGAAAATCTTTGTGTGCCTAATCGTTCATTTTTCGCGTTTGGCGGCATCTATACATGCCTGGGAATATATGTGCTGAGTACCCTCGATTTCGAGACACTTCGATTTTTGTCGCAAAAATGAATTCTCAGTGCCACTTTTTCAATGTTGTGGGGAAAATCTTTGTTTGCCTAATCGTTCATTTTTCGCGTTTGGCGGCATCTATACATGCCTGGGAATATATGTGCTGAGTACCGTCGATTTCGAGACACTGCTATTTTTGTCATAAAATGAATTCTCAGTGCCACTTTTTCAATTTTGTGGGGAAAATCATTGTTTGCCTAATCGTTCATTTTTCGCGTTTGGCGGCATCTATACATGCCTGGGAATATATGTGCTGAGTACCGTCGATTTCGAGACACTTCAATTTTTGTCGCAAAAATGAATTCTCAGTGCCACTTTTTCAATGTTGTGGGGAAAATCTTTGTTTGCCTAATCGTTCATTTTTCGCGTTTGGCGGCATCTATACATGCCTGGGAATATGTGTGCTAAGTACCCTCGATTTCGAGACACTTCGATTTTTGTCGCAAAAATGAATTGTCAGTGCCACTTTTTCAATGTTGTGGAGAAGATCTTTGTTTGCCTAATCGTTCATTTTTCGCGTTTGGCGGCATCTATACATGCCTGGGAATATATGTGCTGAGTACCGTCGATTTCGAGACACTTCTATTTTTGTCATAAAATGAATTCTCAGTGCCACTTTTTCAATATTGTGGGGAAAATCTTTGTTTGCCTAATCGTTCATTTTTCGCGTTTGGCGGCATCTATACATGCCTGGGAATATATGTGCCGAGTACCGTCGATTTCGAGACACTGCTATTTTTGTCATAAAATGAATTCTCAGTGCCACTTTTTCAATATTGTGGGGAAAATCTTTGTTTGCCTAATCGTTCATTTTTCGCGTTTGGCGGCATCTATACATGCCTGGGAATATATGTGCTGAGTACCATCGATTACGAGACACTTCGATTTTTGTCGCAAAAATGAATTCTCAGTGCCACTTTTTCAATGTTGTGGGGAAAATCTTTGTTTGCCTAATCGTTCATTTTTCGCGTTAGGCGGCATCTATACATGCCTGGGAATATATGTGCTGAGTACCGTCCATTTCGAGACACTTCGATTTTTGTCGCAAAAATGAATTGTCAGTGCCACTTTTTCAATGTTGTGGAGAAAATCTTTGTTTGCCTAATCGTTCATTTTTCGCGTTTGGTGGCATCTATACATGCCTGGGAATATATGTGCTGAGTACCGTCGATTTCGAGACACTTCAATTTTTGTCGCAAAAATGAATTCTCAGTGCCACTTTTTCAATGTTGTGGGGAAAATCTTTGTTTGCCTAATCGTTCATTTTTCGCGTTTGGCGGCATCTATACATGCCTGGGAATATGTGTGCTAAGTACCGTCGATTTCGAGACACTTCGATTTTTGTCGCAAAAATGAATTGTCAGTGCCACTTTTTCAATGTTGTGGAGAAAATCTTTGTTTGCCTAATCGTTCATTTTTCGCGTTTGGCGGCATCTATACATGCCTGGGAATATATGTGCTGAGTACCGTCGATTTCGAGACACTGATATTTTTGTCATAAAATAAATTCTCAGTGCCACTTTTTCAATATTGTGGGGAAAATCATTGTTTGCCTAATCGTTCATTTTTCGCGTTTGGCGGCATCTATACATGCCTGGGAATATATGTGCTGAGTACCGTCGATTTCTAGACACTTCGATATTTGTCGCAAAAATGAATTCTCAGTGCCACTTTTTCAATGTTGTGGGGAAAATCTTTGTTTGCCTAATCGTTCATTTTTCGCGTTAGGCGGCATCTTACATGCCTGGGAATATATGTGCTGAGTACCGTCGATTTCGAGACAGTTCGATTTTTGTCGCAAAAATGAATTGTCAGTGCCACTTTTTCAATGTTGTGGAGAAAATCTTTGTTTGCCTAATCGTTCATTTTTCGCGTTTGGCGGCATCTATACATTCCTGGCAATACATGTGCTGAGTACCGTAGATTTCGAGAAACTTCGATTTTTTGTCGCTAAAATGAATTCTCGGTGCCACTTTTTCAATCTTGTGGAGAAAATCTTTGATTGCCTAATCGTTCATTTTTCGCGTTTGGCGGCATCTATACATGCCTGGGAATATATGTGCTGAGTACCGTCGATTTCGAGACACTTCTATTTTTGTCATAAAATGAATTCTCAGTGCCACTTTTTCAATATTGTGGGGAAAATCTTTGTTTGCCTAATCGTTCATTTTTCGCGTTTGGCGGCATCTATACATGCCTGGGAATATATGTGCTGAGTACCGTCGATTTCGAGACACTTCGATTTTTGTCGCAAAAATGAATTCTCAGTGCCACTTTTTCAATGTTGTGGGGAAAATCTTTGTTTGCCTAATCGTTCATTTTTCGCGTTAGGCGGCATCTATACATGCCTGGGAATATATGTGCTGAGTACCGTCCATTTCGAGACACTTCGATTTTTGTCGCAAAAATGAATTGTCAGTGCCACTTTTTCAATGTTGTGGAGAAAATCTTTGTTTGCCTAATCGTTCATTTTTCGCGTTTGGCGGCATCTATACATGCCTGGGAATATATGTGCCGAGTACCGTCGATTTCGAGACACTCCGTTTTTTGTCGCAAAAATGAATTCTCAGTGCCACTTTTTCAATGTTGTGGGGAAAATCTTTGTTTGCCTAATCGTTCATTTTTCGCGTTTGGCGGCATCTATACATGCCTGGGAATATGTGTGCTGAGTACCGTCGATTTCGAGACACTCCGTTTTTTGTCGCAAAAATGAATTCTCAGTGCCACTTTTTCAATGATGTGGAGAAAATCTTTGTTTGCCTAATCGTTCATTTTTCGCGTTTGGCGGCATCTATACATGCCTGGGAATATATGTGCAGAGTACCGTCGATTTCGAGACACTTCTATTTTTGCCATATAAATGAATTCTCAGTGCCACTTTTTCAATATTGTGGGGAAAATCTTTGTGTGCCTAATCGTTCATTTTTCGCGTTTGGCTGCATCTATACATGCCTGGGAATATATGTGCTGAGTACCCTCGATTTCGAGACACTTCGATTTTTGTCGCAAAAATGAATTCTCAGTGCCACTTTTTCAATGTTGTGGAGAAAATCTTTGATTGCCTAATCGTTCATTTTTCGCGTTTGGCGGCATCTATACATGCCTGGGAATATATGTGCTGAGTACCGTCGATTACGAGACACTTCGATTTTTGTCGCAAAAATGAATTCTCAGTGCCACTTTTTCAATGTTGTGGGGAAAATCTTTGTTTGCCTAATCGTTCATTTTTCGCGTTAGGCGGCATCTATATATGCCTGGGAATATATGTGCTGAGTACCGTCCATTTGAGACACTTCGATTTTTGTCGCAAAAATGAATTGTCAGTGCCACTTTTTCAATGTTGTGGAGAAAATCTTTGTTTGCCTAATCGTTCATTTTTCGCGTTTGGTGGCATCTATACATGCCTGGGAATATATGTGCTGAGTACCGTCGATTTCGAGACACTTCAATTTTTGTCGCAAAAATGAATTCTCAGTGCCACTTTTTCAATGTTGTGGGGAAAATCTTTGTTTGCCTAATCGTTCATTTTTCGCGTTTGGCGGCATCTATACATGCCTGGGAATATGTGTGCTAAGTACCGTCGATTTCGAGACACTTCGATTTTTGTCGCAAAAATGAATTGTCAGTGCCACTTTTTCAATGTTGTGGAGAAAATCTTTGTTTGCCTAATCGTTCATTTTTCGCGTTTGGCGGCATCTATACATGCCTGGGAATATATGTGCTGAGTACCGTCGATTTCGAGACACTGCTATTTTTGTCATAAAATGAATTCTCAGTGCCACTTTTTCAATATTGTGGGGAAAATCTTTGTTTGCCTAATCGTTCATTTTTCGCGTTTGGCGGCATCTAAACATGCCTGGGAATATATGTGCTGAGTACCCTCGATTTCGAGACACTTCGATTTTTGTCGCAAAAATGAATTCTCAGTGCCACTTTTTCAATGTTGTGGAGAAAATCTTTGTTTGCCTAATCGTTCATTTTTCGCGTTTGGCGGCATCTATACATGCCTGGGAATATATGTGCTGAGTACCGTCGATTACGAGACACTTCGAATTTTGTCGCAAAAATGAATTCTCAGTGCCACTTTTTCAATGTTGTGGAGAAAATCTTTGTTTGCCTAATCGTTCATTTTTCGCGTTTGGCGGCATCTATACATGCCTGGGAATATATGTGCTGAGTACCGTCGATTTCGAGACACTGCTATTTTTGTCATAAAATGAATTCTCAGTGCCACTTTTTCAATATTGTGGGGAAAATCTTTGTTTGCCTAATCGTTCATTTTTCGCGTTAGGCGGCATCTATACATGCCTGGGAATATATGTGCTGAGTACCGTCCATTTCGAGACACTTCGATTTTTGTCGCAAAAATGAATTGTCAGTGCCACTTTTTCAATGTTGTGGAGAAAATCTTTGTTTGCCTAATCGTTCATTTTTCGCGTTTGGTGGCATCTATACATGCCTGGGAATATATGTGCTGAGTACCGTCGATTTCGAGACACTTCAATTTTTGTCGCAAAAATGAATTCTCAGTGCCACTTTTTCAATGTTGTGGGGAAAATCTTTGTTTGCCTAATCGTTCATTTTTCGCGTTTGGCGGCATCTATACATGCCTGGGAATATGTGTGCTAAGTACCGTCGATTTCGAGACACTTCGATTTTTGTCGCAAAAATGAATTGTCAGTGCCACTTTTTCAATGTTGTGGAGAAAATCTTTGTTTGCCTAATCGTTCATTTTTCGCGTTTGGCGGCATCTATACATGCCTGGGAATATATGTGCTGAGTACCGTCGATTTCGAGACACTGCTATTTTTGTCATAAAATGAATTCTCAGTGCCATTTTTTCAATATTGTGGGGAAAATCATTGTTTGCCTAATCGTTCATTTTTCGCGTTTGGCGGCATCTATACATGCCTGGGAATATATGTGCTGAGTACCGTCGATTTCTAGACACTTCGATATTTGTCGCAAAAATGAATTCTCAGTGCCACTTTTTCAATGTTGTGGGGAAAATCTTTGTTTGCCTAATCGTTCATTTTTCGCGTTAGGCGGCATCTTACATGCCTGGGAATATATGTGCTGAGTACCGTCCATTTCGAGACACTTCGATTTTTGTCGCAAAAATGAATTGTCAGTGCCACTTTTTCAATGTTGTGGAGAAAATCTTTGTTTGCCTAATCGTTCATTTTTCGCGTTTGGCGGCATCTATACATGCCTGGGAATATATGTGCTGAGTACCGTCGATTTCGAGACACTGCTATTTTTGTCATAAAATGAATTCTCAGTGCGACTTTTTCAATATTGTGGGGAAAATCATTGTTTGCCTAATCGTTCATTTTTCGCGTTTGGCGGCATCTATACATGCCTGGGAATATATGTGCTGAGTACCGTCGATTTCGAGACACTTCAATTTTTGTCGCAAAAATGAATTCTCAGTGCCACTTTTTCAATGTTGTGGGGAAAATCTTTGTTTGCCTAATCGTTCATTTTTCGCGTTTGGCGGCATCTATACATGCCTGGGAATATATGTGCTGAGTACCGTCGATTTCGAGACACTTCAATTTTTGTCGCAAAAATGAATTCTCAGTGCCACTTTTTCAATGTTGTGGGGAAAATCTTTGTTTGCCTAATCGTTCATTTTTCGCGTTTGGCGGCATCTATACATGCCTGGGAATATGTGTGCTAAGTACCGTCGATTTCGAGACACTTCGATTTTTGTCGCAAAAATGAATTGTCAGTGCCACTTTTTCAATGTTGTAGAGAAAATCTTTGTTTGCCTAATCGTTCATTTTTCGCGTTTGGCGGCATCTATACATGCCTGGGAATATATGTGCTGAGTACCGTCGATTTCGAGACACTGCTATTTTTGTCATAAAATGAATTCTCAGTGCCATTTTTTCAATATTGTGGGGAAAATCATTGTTTGCCTAATCGTTCATTTTTCGCGTTTGGCGGCATCTATACATGCCTGGGAATATATGTGCTGAGTACCGTCCATTTCGAGACACTTCGATTTTTGTCGCAAAAATGAATTGTCAGTGCCACTTTTTCAATGTTATGGAGAAAATCTTTGTTTGCCTAATCGTTCATTTTTCGCGTTTGGCGTCATCTATACATGCCTGGGAATATATGTGCTGAGTACCGTCGATTTCGAGACACTTCAATATTTGTCGCAAAAATGAATTCTCAGTGCCACTTTTTCAATGTTGTGGGGAAAATCTTTGTTTGCCTAATCGTTCATTTTTCGCGTTTGGCGGCATCTATACATGCCTGGGAATATGTGTGCTAAGTACCGTCGATTTCGAGACACTTCGATTTTTGTCGCAAAAATGAATTGTCAGTGCCACTTTTTCAATGTTGTGGAGAAAATCTTTGTTTGCCTAATCGTTCATTTTTCGCGTTTGGTGGCATCTATACATGCCTGGGAATATATGTGCTGAGTACCGTCGATTTCGAGACACTTCAATTTTTGTCGCAAAAATGAATTCTCAGTGCCACTTTTTCAATGTTGTGGGGAAAATCTTTGTTTGCCTAATCGTTCATTTTTCGCGTTTGGCGGCATCTATACATGCCTGGGAATATGTGTGCTAAGTACCGTCGATTTCGAGACACTTCGATTTTTGTCGCAAAAATGAATTGTCAGTGCCACTTTTTCAATGTTGTGGAGAAAATCTTTGTTTGCCTAATCGTTCATTTTTCGCGTTTGGCGGCATCTATACATGCCTGGGAATATATGTGCCGAGTACCGTCGATTTCGAGACACTGCTATTTTTGTCATAAAATGAATTCTCAGTGCCATTTTTTCAATATTGTGGGGAAAATCATTGTTTGCCTAATCGTTCATTTTTCGCGTTTGGCGGCATCTATACATGCCTGGGAATATATGTGCTGAGTACCGTCGATTTCTAGACACTTCGATATTTGTCGCAAAAATGAATTCTCAGTGCCACTTTTTCAATGTTGTGGGGAAAATCTTTGTTTGCCTAATCGTTCATTTTTCGCGTTAGGCGGCATCTTACATGCCTGGGAATATATGTGCTGAGTACCGTCCATTTCGAGACACTTCGATTTTTGTCGCAAAAATGAATTGTCAGTGCCACTTTTTCAATGTTGTGGAGAAAATCTTTGTTTGCCTAATCGTTCATTTTTCGCTTTTGGCGGCATCTATACATGCCTGGGAATATATGTGCTGAGTACCGTCGATTTCGAGACACTGCTATTTTTGTCATAAAATGAATTCTCAGTGCGACTTTTTCAATATTGTGGGGAAAATCATTGTTTGCCTAATCGTTCATTTTTCGCGTTTGGCGGCATCTATACATGCCTGGGAATATATGTGCTGAGTACCGTCGATTTCGAGACACTTCAATTTTTGTCGCAAAAATGAATTCTCAGTGCCACTTTTTCAATGTTGTGGGGAAAATCTTTGTTTGCCTAATCGTTCATTTTTCGCGTTTGGCGGCATCTATACATGCCTGGGAATATATGTGCTGAGTACCGTCGATTTCGAGACACTTCAATTTTTGTCGCAAAAATGAATTCTCAGTGCCACTTTTTCAATGTTGTGGGGAAAATCTTTGTTTGCCTAATCGTTCATTTTTCGCGTTTGGCGGCATCTATACATGCCTGGGAATATGTGTGCTAAGTACCGTCGATTTCGAGACACTTCGATTTTTGTCGCAAAAATGAATTGTCAGTGCCACTTTTTCAATGTTGTAGAGAAAATCTTTGTTTGCCTAATCGTTCATTTTTCGCGTTTGGCGGCATCTATACATGCCTGGGAATATATGTGCTGAGTACCGTCGATTTCGAGACACTGCTATTTTTGTCATAAAATGAATTCTCAGTGCCATTTTTTCAATATTGTGGGGAAAATCATTGTTTGCCTAATCGTTCATTTTTCGCGTTTGGCGGCATCTATACATGCCTGGGAATATATGTGCTGAGTACCGTCCATTTCGAGACACTTCGATTTTTGTCGCAAAAATGAATTGTCAGTGCCACTTTTTCAATGTTATGGAGAAAATCTTTGTTTGCCTAATCGTTCATTTTTCGCGTTTGGCGGCATCTATACATGCCTGGGAATATATGTGCTGAGTACCGTCGATTTCGAGACACTTCAATATTTGTCGCAAAAATGAATTCTCAGTGCCACTTTTTCAATGTTGTGGGGAAAATCTTTGTTTGCCTAATCGTTCATTTTTCGCGTTTGGCGGCATCTATACATGCCTGGGAATATGTGTGCTAAGTACCGTCGATTTCGAGACACTTCGATTTTTGTCGCAAAAATGAATTGTCAGTGCCACTTTTTCAATGTTGTGGAGAAAATCTTTGTTTGCCTAATCGTTCATTTTTCGCGTTTGGCGGCATCTATACATGCCTGGGAATATATGTGCTGAGTACCGTCGATTTCGAGACACTTCTATTTTTGTCATAAAATGAATTTTCAGTGCCACTTTTTCAATATTGTGGGGAAAATCTTTGTTTGCCTAATCGTTCATTTTTCGCGTTTGGCGGCATCTATACATGCCTGGGAATATATGTGCTGAGTACCGTCGATTTCGAGACACTTCGATTTTTGTCGCAAAAATGAATTCTCAGTGCCACTTTTTCAATGTTGTGGGGAAAATCTTTGTTTGCCTAATCGTTCATTTTTCGCGTTAGGCGGCATCTATACATGCCTGGGAATATATGTGCCGAGTACCGTTCATTTCGAGACACTTCGATTTTTGTCGCAAAAATGAATTGTCAGTGCCACTTTTTCAATGTTGTGGAGAAAATCTTTCTTTGCCTAATCGTTCATTTTTCGCGTTTGGCGGCATCTATACATTCCTGGCAATACATGTGCTGAGTACCGTAGATTTCGAGAAATTTCGATTTTTTGTCGCTAAAATGAATTCTCGGTGCCACTTTTTCAATCTTGTGGAGAAAATCTTTGATTGCCTAATCGTTCATTTTTCGCGTTTGGCGGCATCTATACATGCCTGGGAATATATGTGCTGAGTACCGTCGATTTCGAGACACTTCGATTTTTGTCGCAAAAATGAATTCTCAGTGCCACTTTTTCAATGTTGTGGAGAAAATCTTTGATTCCCTAATCGTTCATTTTTCGCGTTTGGCGGCATCTATACATGCCTGGGAATATATGTGCTGAGTACCGTCGATTTCGAGACACTTCGATTTTTGTCGCAAAAATGAATTCTCAGTGCCACTTTTTCAATGTTGTGGTGAAAATCTTTGCCTAATCGTTCATTTTCCGCGTTAGGCGGCATCTATACATGCCTGGGAATATATGTGCTGAGTACCGTCCATTTCGAGACACTTCGATTTTTGTCGCAAAAATGAATTCTCAGTGCCACTTTTTCAATGTTGTGGGGAAAATCTTTGTTTGCCTAATCGTTCATTTTTCGCGTTAGGCGGCATCTATACATGCCTGGGAATATATGTGCTGAGTACCGTCGATTTCTAGACACTTCGATTTTTGTCGCAAAAATGAATTCGCAGTGCCACTTTTTCAATGTTGTGGAGAAAATCTTTGATTGCCTAATCGTTCATTCTTCGCGTTTGGCGGCATATATACATGCCTGGGAATATATGTGCTGAGTACCGTCGATTTCGAGACACTTCGATTTTTGTCGCAAAAATGAATTCTCAGTGCCACTTTTTCAATGTTGTGGGGAAAATCTTTGTTTGCCTAATCGTTCATTTTTCGCGTTAGGCGGCATCAATACATGCCTGGGAATATATGTGCTTAGTACCGTCCATTTCGAGACACTTCGATTTTTGTCGCAAAAATGAATTGTCAGTGCCACTTTTTCAATGTTGTGGAGAAAATCTTTGCTTGCCTAATCGTTCATTTTTCGCGTTTGGCGGCATCTATACATGCCTGGGAATATATGTGCTGAGTACCGTCGATTTCGAAACACTTCAATTTTTGTCGCAAAAATGAATTCTCAGTGCCACTTTTTCAATGTTGTGGGGAAAATCATTGTTTGCCTAATCGTTCATTTTTCGCGTTTGGCGGCATCTATACATGCCTGGGAATATGTGTGCTGAGTACCGTCGATTTCGAGACACTTCGATTTTTGTCGCAAAAATGAATTGTCAGTGCCACTTTTTCAATGTTGTGGAGAAAATCTTTGTTTGCCTAATCGTTCATTTTTCGCGTTAGGCGGCATGTATACATGCCTGGGAATATATGTGCTGAGTACCGTCCATTTCGAGACACTTCGATTTTTGTCGCAAAAATGAATTGTCAGTGCCACTTTTTCAATGTTGTGGAGAAAATCTTTGTTTGCCTAATCGTTCATTTTTCGCGTTTGGCGGCATCTATACATTCCTGGATATACATGTGCTGAGTACCGTAGATTTCGAGAAACTTCGATTTTTTGTCGCTAAAATGAATTCTCGGTGCCACTTTTTCAATCTTGTGGAGAAAATCTTTGATTGCCTAATCGTTCATTTTTCGCGTTTGGCGGCATCTATACATGCCTGGGAATATATGTGCTGAGTACCGTCGATTTCGAGACACTTCGATTTTTGTCGCAAAAATGAATTCTCAGTGCCACTTTTTCAAAGTTGTGGAGAAAATCTTTGATTGCCTAATCGTTCATTTTTCGCGTTTGGCGGCATTCATACATGCCTGGGAATATATGTGCCGAGTACCGTCGATTTCGAGACACTTCAATTTTTGTCGCAAAAATGAATTTTCAGTGCCACTTTTTCAATGTTGTGGAGAAAATCTTTGTTTGCCTAATCGTTCATGTTTAGCGTTTGGCGGCATCTATACATGCCTGGGAATATATGTGCTGAGTACCGTCGATATCGAGACACTTCGATTTTTGTCGCAAAAATAAATTCGCAGTGCCACTTTTTCAATGTTGTGGAGAAAATCTTTCATTGCCTAATCGTTCATTTTTCGCGTTTGGCGGCATATATACATGCTTGGGAATATATGTGCTGAGTACCGTCCATTTCGAGACACTTCGATTTTTGTCGCAAAAATTAATTGTCAGTGCCACTTTTTCAATGTTGTGGAGAAAATCTTTGTTTGCCTAATCGTTCATTTTTCGCGTTTGGCGGCATCTATACATGCCTGGGAATATATGTGCTGAGTACCGTCGATTTCGAGACACTTCAATTTTTGTCGCAAAAATGAATTCTCAGTGCCACTGTTTCAATGTTCTGGGGAAAATCTTTGTTTGCCTAATCGTTCATTTTTCGCGTTTGGCGGCATCTATACATGCCTGGGAATATGTGTGCTAAGTACCGTCGATTTCGAGACACTTCGATTTTTGTCGCAAAAATGAATTGTCAGTGCCACTTTTTCAATGTTGTGGAGAAAATCTTTGTTTGCCTAATCATTCAGTTTTCGCGTTTGGCGGCATCTATACATGCCTGGGAATATATGTGCTGAGTACCGTCGATTTCGAGACACTTCTATTTTTGTCATAAAATGAATTCTCAGTGCCACTTTTTCAATATTGTGGGGAAAATCTTTGTTTGCCTAATCGTTCATTTTTCGCGTTTGGCGGCATCTATACATGCCTGGGAATATATGTGCTGAGTACCGTCGATTTCGAGACACTTCGATTTTTGTCGCAAAAATGAATTCTCAGTGCCACTTTTTCAATGTTGTGGAGAAAATCTTTGATTGCCTAATCGTTCATTTTTCGCGTTTGGCGGCATTCATACATGCCTGGGAATATATGTGCTGAGTACCGTCGATTTCGAGACACTTCAATTTTTGTCGCAAAAATGAATTCTCAGTGCCACTTTTTCAATGTTGTGGAGAAAATCTTTGTTTGCCTAATCGTTCATGTTTAGCGTTTGGCGGCATCTATACATGCCTGGGAATATATGTGCTGAGTACCGTCGATATCGAGACACTTCGTTTTTTGTCGCAAAAATAAATTCGCAGTGCCACTTTTTCAATGTTGTGGAGAAAATCTTTCATTGCCTAATCGTTCATTTTTCGCGTTTGGCGGCATATATACATGCCTGGGAATATATGTGCTGAGTACCGTCCATTTCGAGACACTTCGATCGATTTTTGTCGCAAAAATGAATTGTCAGTGCCACTTTTTCAATGTTGTGGAGAAAATCTTTGTTTGCCTAATCGTTCATTTTTCGCGTTTGGCGGCATCTATACATGCCTGGGAATATATGTGCTGAGTACCGTCGATTTCGAGACACTTCAATTTTTGTCGCAAAAATGAATTCCCAGTGCCACTTTTTCAATGTTGTGGGGAAAATCTTTGTTTGCCTAATCGTTCATTTTTCGCGTTAGGCGGCATCTTACATGCCTGGGAATATATGTGCTGAGTACCGTCCATTTCGAGACACTTCGATTTTTGTCGCAAAAATGAATTGTCAGTGCCACTTTTTCAATGTTGTGGAGAAAATCTTTGTTTGCCTAATCGTTCATTTTTCGCGTTTGGCGGCATCTATATATTCCTGGCAATACATGTGCTGAGTACCGTAGATTTCGAGAAACTTCGATTTTTTGTCGTTAAAATGAATTCTCGGTGCCACTTTTTCAATCTTGTGGAGAAAATCTTTGATTGCCTAATTGTTCATTTTTCGCGTTTGGCGGCATCTATACATGCCTGGGAATATATGTGCTGAGTACCGTCGATTTCGAGACACTTCGATTTTTGTCGCAAAAATGAATTCTCAGTGCCACTTTTTCAATGTTGTGGAGAAAATCTTTGATTCCCTAATCGTTCATTTTTCGCGTTTGGCGGCATCTATACATGCCTGGGAATATATGTGCTGAGTACCGTCGATTTCGTGACACTTCGATTTTTGTCGCAAAAATGAATTCTCAGTGCCACATTTTCAATGTTGTGGGGAAAATCTTTGTTTGCCTAATCGTTCATTTTTCGCGTTAGGCGGCATCTATACATGCCTGGGAATATATGTGCTGAGTACCGTCCATTTCGAGACACTTCGATTTTTGTCGCAAAAATGAATTGTCAGTGCCACTTTTTCAATGTTGTGGAGAAAATCTTTGATTGCCTAATCGTTCATTTTTCACGTTTGGCGGCATCTATACATGCCTGGGAATATATGTGCTGAGTACCGTCGATTTCGAGACACTTCAATTTTTGTCGCAAAAATGAATTCTCAGTGCCACTTTTTCAATGTTGTGGAGAAAATCTTTGTTTGCCTAATCGTTCATGTTTAGCGTTTGGCGGCATCTATACATGCCTGGGAATATATGTGCTGAGTACCGTCGATATCGAGACACTTCGATTTTTGTCGCAAAAATGAATTCGCAGTGCCACTTTTTCAATGTTGTGGAGAAAATCTTTGATTGCCTAATCGTTCATTTTTCGCGTTTGGCGGCATATATACATGCCTGGGAATATATGTGCTGAGTGCCGTCCATTTCGAGACACTTCAATTTTTGTCGCAAAAATGAATTGTCAGTGCCACTTTTTCAATGTTGTGGAGAAAATCTTTGTTTGCCTAATCGTTCATTTTTCGCGTTTGGCGGCATCTATACATGCCTGGGAATATATGTGCTGAGTACCGTCGATTTCGAGACACTTCAATATTTGTCGCAAAAATGAATTCTCAGTGCCACTTTTTCAATGTTGTGGGGAAAATCTTTGTTTGCCTAATCGTTCATTTTTCGCGTTTGGCGGCATCTATACATGCCTGGGAATATGTGTGCTAAGTACCGTCGATTTCGAGACACTTCGATTTTTGTCGCAAAAATGAATTGTCAGTGCCACTTTTTCAATGTTGTGGAGAAAATCTTTGTTTGCCTAATCGTTCATTTTTCGCGTTTGGCGGCATCTATACATGCCTGGGAATATATGTGCCGAGTACCGTCGATTTCGAGACACTTCTATTTTTGTCATAAAATGAATTTTCAGTGCCACTTTTTCAATATTGTGGGGAAAATCTTTGTTTGCCTAATCGTTCATTTTTCGCGTTTGGCGGCATCTATACATGCCTGGGAATATATGTGCTGAGTACCGTCGATTTCGAGACACTTCGATTTTTGTCGCAAAAATGAATTCTCAGTGCCACTTTTTCAATGTTGTGGGGAAAATCCTTGTTTGCCTAATCGTTCATTTTTCGCGTTAGGCGGCATCTATACATGCCTGGGAATATATGTGCCGAGTACCGTTCATTTCGAGACACTTCGATTTTTGTCGCAAAAATGAATTGTCAGTGCCACTTTTTCAATGTTGTGGAGAAAATCTTTCTTTGCCTAATCGTTCATTTTTCGCGTTTGGCGGCATCTATACATTCCTGGCAATACATGTGCTGAGTACCGTAGATTTCGAGAAATTTCGATTTTTTTTCGCTAAAATGAATTCTCGGTGCCACTTTTTCAATCTTGTGGAGAAAATCTTTGATTGCCTAATCGTTCATTTTTCGCGTTTGGCGGCATCTATACATGCCTGGGAATATATGTGCTGAGTACCGTCGATTTCGAGACACTTCGATTTTTGTCGCAAAAATGAATTCTCAGTGCCACTTTTTCAATGTTGTGGGGAAAATCTTTGTTTGCCTAATCGTTCATTTTCCGCGTTAGGCGGCATCTATACATGCCTGGGAATATATGTGCGGAGTACCGTCCATTTCGAGACACTTCGATTTTTGTCGCAAAAATGAATTCTCAGTGCCACTTTTTCAATGTTGTGGGGAAAATCTTTGTTTGCCTAATCGTTCATTTTTCGCGTTAGGCGGCATCTATACATGCCTGGGAATATATGTGCTGAGTACCGTCGATTTCGAGACACTTCGATTTTTGTCGCAAAAATGAATTCGCAGTGCCACTTTTTCAATGTTGTGGAGAAAATCTTTGATTGCCTAATCGTTCATTCTTCGCGTTTGGCGGCATATATACATGCCTGGGAATATATGTGCTGAGTACCGTCGATTTCGAGACACTTCGATTTTTGTCGCAAAAATGAATTCTCAGTGCCACTTTTTCAATGTTGTGGGGAAAATCTTTGTTTGCCTAATCGTTCATTTTTCGCGTTAGGCGGCATCAATACATGCCTGGGAATATATGTGCTTAGTACCGTCCATTTCGAGACACTTCGATTTTTGTCGCAAAAATGAATTGTCAGTGCCACTTTTTCAATGTTGTGGAGAAAATCTTTGCTTGCCTAATCGTTCATTTTTCGCGTTTGGCGGCATCTATACATGCCTGGCAATACATGTGCTGAGTACCGTAGATTTCGAGAAACTTCGATTTTTTGTCGCTAAAATGAATTCTCGGTGCCACTTTTTCAATCTTGTGGAGAAAATCTTTGATTGCCTAATCGTTCATTTTTCGCGTTTGGCGGCATCTATACATGCCTGGGAATATATGTGCTGAGTACCGTCGATTTCGAGACACTTCGATTTTTGTCGCAAAAATGAATTCTCAGTGCCACTTTTTCAATGTTGTGGAGAAAATCTTTGATTCCCTAATCGTTCATTTTTCGCGTTTGGCGGCATCTATACATGCCTGGGAATATATGTGCTGAGTACCGTCGATTTCGTGACACTTCGATTTTTGTCGCAAAAATGAATTCTCAGTGCCACATTTTCAATGTTGTGGGGAAAATCTTTGTTTGCCTAATCGTTCATTTTTCGCGTTAGGCGGCATCTATACATGCCTGGGAATATATGTGCTGAGTACCGTCCATTTCGAGACACTTCGATTTTTGTCGCAAAAATGAATTGTCAGTGCCACTTTTTCAATGTTGTGGAGAAAATCTTTGATTGCCTAATCGTTCATTTTTCACGTTTGGCGGCATCTATACATGCCTGGGAATATATGTGCTGAGTACCGTCGATTTCGAGACACTTCAATTTTTGTCGCAAAAATGAATTCTCAGTGCCACTTTTTCAATGTTGTGGAGAAAATCTTTGTTTGCCTAATCGTTCATGTTTAGCGTTTGGCGGCATCTATACATGCCTGGGAATATATGTGCTGAGTACCGTCGATATCGAGACACTTCGATTTTTGTCGCAAAAATGAATTCGCAGTGCCACTTTTTCAATGTTGTGGAGAAAATCTTTGATTGCCTAATCGTTCATTTTTCGCGTTTGGCGGCATATATACATGCCTGGGAATATATGTGCTGAGTGCCGTCCATTTCGAGACACTTCGATTTTTGTCGCAAAAATGAATTGTCAGTGCCACTTTTTCAATGTTGTGGAGAAAATCTTTGTTTGCCTAATCGTTCATTTTTCGCGTTTGGCGGCATCTATACATGCCTGGGAATATATGTGCTGAGTACCGTCGATTTCGAGACACTTCAATATTTGTCGCAAAAATGAATTCTCAGTGCCACTTTTTCAATGTTGTGGGGAAAATCTTTGTTTGCCTAATCGTTCATTTTTCGCGTTTGGCGGCATCTATACATGCCTGGGAATATGTGTGCTAAGTACCGTCGATTTCGAGACACTTCGATTTTTGTCGCAAAAATGAATTGTCAGTGCCACTTTTTCAATGTTGTGGAGAAAATCTTTGTTTGCCTAATCGTTCATTTTTCGCGTTTGGCGGCATCTATACATGCCTGGGAATATATGTGCCGAGTACCGTCGATTTCGAGACACTTCTATTTTTGTCATAAAATGAATTTTCAGTGCCACTTTTTCAATATTGTGGGGAAAATCTTTGTTTGCCTAATCGTTCATTTTTCGCGTTTGGCGGCATCTATACATGCCTGGGAATATATGTGCTGAGTACCGTCGATTTCGAGACACTTCGATTTTTGTCGCAAAAATGAATTCTCAGTGCCACTTTTTCAATGTTGTGGGGAAAATCCTTGTTTGCCTAATCGTTCATTTTTCGCGTTAGGCGGCATCTATACATGCCTGGGAATATATGTGCCGAGTACCGTTCATTTCGAGACACTTCGATTTTTGTCGCAAAAATGAATTGTCAGTGCCACTTTTTCAATGTTGTGGAGAAAATCTTTCTTTGCCTAATCGTTCATTTTTCGCGTTTGGCGGCATCTATACATTCCTGGCAATACATGTGCTGAGTACCGTAGATTTCGAGAAATTTCGATTTTTTTTCGCTAAAATGAATTCTCGGTGCCACTTTTTCAATCTTGTGGAGAAAATCTTTGATTGCCTAATCGTTCATTTTTCGCGTTTGGCGGCATCTATACATGCCTGGGAATATATGTGCTGAGTACCGTCGATTTCGAGACACTTCGATTTTTGTCGCAAAAATGAATTCTCAGTGCCACTTTTTCAATGTTGTGGGGAAAATCTTTGTTTGCCTAATCGTTCATTTTCCGCGTTAGGCGGCATCTATACATGCCTGGGAATATATGTGCGGAGTACCGTCCATTTCGAGACACTTCGATTTTTGTCGCAAAAATGAATTCTCAGTGCCACTTTTTCAATGTTGTGGGGAAAATCTTTGTTTGCCTAATCGTTCATTTTTCGCGTTAGGCGGCATCTATACATGCCTGGGAATATATGTGCTGAGTACCGTCGATTTCGAGACACTTCGATTTTTGTCGCAAAAATGAATTCGCAGTGCCACTTTTTCAATGTTGTGGAGAAAATCTTTGATTGCCTAATCGTTCATTCTTCGCGTTTGGCGGCATATATACATGCCTGGGAATATATGTGCTGAGTACCGTCGATTTCGAGACACTTCGATTTTTGTCGCAAAAATGAATTCTCAGTGCCACTTTTTCAATGTTGTGGGGAAAATCTTTGTTTGCCTAATCGTTCATTTTTCGCGTTAGGCGGCATCAATACATGCCTGGGAATATATGTGCTTAGTACCGTCCATTTCGAGACACTTCGATTTTTGTCGCAAAAATGAATTGTCAGTGCCACTTTTTCAATGTTGTGGAGAAAATCTTTGCTTGCCTAATCGTTCATTTTTCGCGTTTGGCGGCATCTATACATGCCTGGCAATACATGTGCTGAGTACCGTAGATTTCGAGAAACTTCGATTTTTTGTCGCTAAAATGAATTCTCGGTGCCACTTTTTCAATCTTGTGGAGAAAATCTTTGATTGCCTAATCGTTCATTTTTCGCGTTTGGCGGCATCTATACATGCCTGGGAATATATGTGCTGAGTACCGTCGATTTCGAGACACTTCGATTTTTGTCGCAAAAATGAATTCTCAGTGCCACTTTTTCAATGTTGTGGAGAAAATCTTTGATTCCCTAATCGTTCATTTTTCGCGTTTGGCGGCATCTATACATGCCTGGGAATATATGTGCTGAGTACCGTCGATTTCGTGACACTTCGATTTTTGTCGCAAAAATGAATTCTCAGTGCCACATTTTCAATGTTGTGGGGAAAATCTTTGTTTGCCTAATCGTTCATTTTTCGCGTTAGGCGGCATCTATACATGCCTGGGAATATATGTGCTGAGTACCGTCCATTTCGAGACACTTCGATTTTTGTCGCAAAAATGAATTGTCAGTGCCACTTTTTCAATGTTGTGGAGAAAATCTTTGATTGCCTAATCGTTCATTTTTCACGTTTGGCGGCATCTATACATGCCTGGGAATATATGTGCTGAGTACCGTCGATTTCGAGACACTTCAATTTTTGTCGCAAAAATGAATTCTCAGTGCCACTTTTTCAATGTTGTGGAGAAAATCTTTGTTTGCCTAATCGTTCATGTTTAGCGTTTGGCGGCATCTATACATGCCTGGGAATATATGTGCTGAGTACCGTCGATATCGAGACACTTCGATTTTTGTCGCAAAAATGAATTCGCAGTGCCACTTTTTCAATGTGGTGGAGAAAATCTTTGATTGCCTAATCGTTCATTTTTCGCGTTTGGCGGCATATATACATGCCTGGGAATATATGTGCTGAGTACCGTCCATTTCGAGACACTTCTATTTTTGTCATAAAATGAATTTTCAGTGCCACTTTTTCAATATTGTGGGGAAAATCTTTGTTTGCCTAATCGTTCATTTTTCGCGTTTGGCGGCATCTATACATGCCTGGGAATATATGTGCTGAGTACCGTCGATTTCGAGACACTTCAATTTTTGTCGCAAAAATGAATTCTCAGTGCCACTTTTTCAATGTTGTGGGGAAAATCTTTGTTTGCCTAATCGTTCATTTTTCGCGTTTGGCGGCATCTATACATGCCTGGGAATATGTGTGCTAAGTACCGTCGATTTCGAGACACTTCGATTTTTGTCGCAAAAATGAATTGTCAGTGCCACTTTTTCAATGTTGTGGAGAAAATCTTTGTTTGCCTAATCGTTCATTTTTCGCGTTTGGCGGCATCTATACATGCCTGGGAATATATGTGCTGAGTACCGTCGATTTCGAGACACTTCTATTTTTGTCATAAAATGAATTCTCAGTGCCACTTTTTCAATATTGTGGGGAAAATCTTTGTTTGCCTAATCGTTCATTTTTTGCGTTTGGCGGCATCTATACATGCCTGGGAATATATGTGCTGAGTACCGTCGATTTCGAGACACTTCGATTTCTGTCGCAAAAATGAATTCTCAGTGCCACTTTTTCAATGTTGTGGGGAAAATCTTTGTTTGCCTAATCGTTCATTTTTCGCGTTAGGCGGCATCTATACATGCCTGGGAATATATGTGTGAGTACCGTCCATTTCGAGACACTTCGATTTTTGTCGCAAAAATGAATTGTCAGTGCCACTTTTTCAATGTTGTGGAGAAAATCTTTGTTTGCCTAATCGTTCATTTTTCGCGTTTGGCGGCATCTATAGATTCCTGGCAATACATGTGCTGAGTACCGTCGATTTCGAGACACTTCGATTTTTGTCGCAAAAATGAATTCTCAGTGCCACTTTTTCAATGTTGTGGGGAAAATCTTTGTTTGCCTAATCGTTCATTTTTCGCGTTAGGCGGCAACTATACATGCCTGGGAATATATGTGCTTAGTACCGCCCATTTCGAGACACTTCGATTTTTGTTGCAAAAATGAATTGTCAGTGCCACTTTTTCAATGTTGTGGAGAAAATCTTTGCTTGCCTAATCGTTCATTTTTCGCGTTCGGCGGCATCTATACATGCCTGGGAATATATGTGCTGAGTACCGTCGATTTCGAGACACTTCGATTTTTGTCGCAAAAATGAATTCGCAGTGCCACTTTTTCAATGTTGTGGAGAAAATCTTTGATTGCCTAATCGTTCATTTTTCGCGTTTGGTGGCATCTATACATGCCTGGGAATATATGTGCTGAGTACCGTCCATTTCGAGACACTTCGATTTTTGTCGCAAAAATGAATTGTCAGTGCCACTTTTTCAATGTTGTGGAGAAAATCTTTGATTGCCTAATCGTTCATTTTTCGCGTTTGGCGGCATCTATACATGCCTGGGAATATATGTGCTGAGTACCGTCGATTTCGAGACACTTCAATTTTTGTCGCAAAAATGAATTCTCAGTGCCACTTTTTCAATGTTGTGGAGAAAATCTTTGTTTGCCTAATCGTTCATTTTTAGCGTTTGGCGGCATCTATACATGCCTGGGAATATATGTGCTGAGTACCGTCGATTTCAAGACACTTCGATTTTTGTCGCAAAAATGAATTCGCAGTGCCACTTTTTCAATGTTGTGGAGAAAATCTTTGATTGCCTAATCGTTCATTTTTCGCGTTTGGCGGCATATATACATGCCTGGGAATATATGTGCTGAGTGCCGTCGATTTCGAGACACTTCGATTTTTGTCGCAAAAATGAATTCTCAGTGCCACTTTTTCAATGTTGTGGGGAAAATCTTTGTTTGCCTAATCGTTCATTTTTCGCGTTAGGCGGCATCTATATATGCCTGGGAATATATGTGCTGAGTACCGTCCATTTCGAGACACTTCGATTTTTGTCGCAAAAATGAATTGTCAGTGCCACTTTTTCAATGTTGTGGAGAAAATCTTTGCTTGCCTAATCGTTCATTTTTCGCGTTCGGCGGCATCTATACATGCCTTGGAATATATGTGCTGAGTACCGTCGATTTCGAGACACTTCGATTTTTGTCGCAAAAATGAATTCTCAGTGCCACTTTTTCAGTGTTGTGGGGAAAATCTTTGTTTGCCTAATCGTTCATTTTTCGCGTTAGGCGGCATCTATACATGCCTGGGAATATATGTGCTGAGTACCGTCGATTTCGAGACACTTCGATTTTTGTCGCAAAAATGAATTCGCAGTGCCACTTTTTCAATGTTGTGGAGAAAATCTTTGATTGCCTAATCGTTCATTTTTCGCGTTTGGCGGCATATATACATGCCTGGGAATATATGTGCTGAGTGCCGTCGATTTCGAGACACTTCGATTTTTGTCGCAAAAATGAATTCTCAGTGCCACTTTTTCAATGTTGTGGGGAAAATCTTTGTTTGCCTAATCGTTCATTTTTCGCGTTAGGCGGCATCTATATATGCCTGGGAATATATGTGCTGAGTACCGTCCATTTCGAGACACTTCGATTTTTGTCGCAAAAATGAATTGTCAGTGCCACTTTTTCAATGTTGTGGAGAAAATCTTTGTTTGCCTAATCGTTCATTTTTCGCGATTGGCGGCATCTATACATTCCTGGCAATACATGTGCTGAGTACCGTAGATTTCGAGAAACTTCGATTTTTTGTCGCTAAAATGAATTCTCGGTGCCACTTTTTCAATCTTGTGGAGAAAATCTTTGATTGCCTAATCGTTCATTTTTCGCGTTTGGCGGCATCTATACATGCCTGGGAATATATGTGCTGAGTACCGTCGATTTTGAGACACTTCGATTTTTGTCGCAAAACTGATTTCTCAGTGCCACTTTTTCAATGTTGTGGAGAAAATCTTTGTTTGCCTAATCGTTCATCTTTCCCGTTAGGCGGCACCTATACTTGCCTGGGAATATATGTGCTGATTACCGTCCATTTCGAGACACTTCGATTTTTGTCGCAAAAATGAATTCTCAGTGCCACTTTTTCAGTGTTGTGGGGAAAATCTTTGTTTGCCTAATCGTTCATTTTTCGCGTTAGGCGGCATCTATACATGCCTGGGAATATATGTGCTGAGTACCGTCGATTTCGAGACACTTCGATTTTTGTCGCAAAAATGAATTGTCAGCGCCACTTTTTCAATGTTGTGGAGAAAATCTTTGATTGCCTAATCGTTCATTTTTCGCGTTTGGCGGCATCTATACATGCCTGGGAATATATGTGCTGAGTACCGTCGATTTCGAGACACTTCAATTTTTGTCGCAAAAATGAATTCTCAGTGCCACTTTTTCAATGTTGTGGAGAAAATCTTTGTTTGCCTAATCGTTCATTTTTATCGTTTGGCGGCATCTATACATGCCTGGGAATATATGTGCTGAGTACCGTCGATTTCGAGACACTTCGATTTTTGTCGCAAAAATGAATTCGCAGTGCCACTTTTTCAATGTTGTGGAGAAAATCTTTGATTGCCTAATCGTTCATTTTTCGCGTTTGGCGGCATATATACATGCCTGGGAATATATGTGCTGAGTGCCGTCGATTTCGAGACACTTCGATTTTTGTCGCAAAAATGAATTCTCAGTGCCACTTTTTCAATGTTGTGGGGAAAATCTTTGTTTGCCTAATCGTTCATTTTTCGCGTTAGGCGGCATCTATATATGCCTGGGAATATATGTGCTGAGTACCGTCCATTTCGAGACACTTCGATTTTTGTCGCAAAAATGAATTGTCAGTGCCACTTTTTCAATGTTGTGGAGAAAATCTTTGTTTGCCTAATCGTTCATTTTTCGCGATTGGCGGCATCTATACATTCCTGGCAATACATGTGCTGAGTACCGTAGATTTCGAGAAACTTCGATTTTTTGTCGCTAAAATGAATTCTCGGTGCCACTTTTTCAATCTTGTGGAGAAAATCTTTGATTGCCTAATCGTTCATTTTTCGCGTTTGGCGGCATCTATACATGCCTGGGAATATATGTGCTGAGTACCGTCGATTTCGAGACACTTCGATTTTTGTCGCAAAACTGATTTCTCAGTGCCACTTTTTCAATGTTGTGGAGAAAATCTTTGTTTGCCTAATCGTTCATCTTTCCCGTTAGGCGGCACCTATACTTGCCTGGGAATATATGTGCTGATTACCGTCCATTTCGAGACACTTCGATTTTTGTCGCAAAAATGAATTCTCAGTGCCACTTTTTCAGTGTTGTGGGGAAAATCTTTGTTTGCCTAATCGTTCATTTTTCGCGTTAGGCGGCATCTATACATGCCTGGGAATATATGTGCTGAGTACCGTCGATTTCGAGACACTTCGATTTTTGTCGCAAAAATGAATTCGCAGTGCCACTTTTTCAATGTTGTGGAGAAAATCTTTGATTGCCTAATCGTTCATTTTTCGCGTTTGGCGGCATATATACATGCCTGGGAATATATGTGCTGAGTACCGTCGATTTCGAGACACTTCGAATTTTGTCGCAAAAATGAATTCTCAGTGCCACTTTTTCAATGTTGTGGGGAAAATCTTTGTTTGCCTAATCGTTCATTTTTCGCGTTAGGCGGCATCTATACATGCCTGGGAATATATGTGCTGAGTACCGTCGATTTCGTGACACTTCGATTTTTGTCGCAAAAATGAATTCTCAGTGCCACATTTTCAATGTTGTGGGGAAAATCTTTGTTTGCCTAATCGTTCATTTTTCGCGTTAGGCGGCATCTATACATGCCTGGGAATATATGTGCTGAGTACCGTCCATTTCGAGACACTTCGATTTTTGTCGCAAAAATGAATTGTCAGTGCCACTTTTTCAATGTTGTGGAGAAAATCTTTGATTGCCTAATCGTTCATTTTTCACGTTTGGCGGCATCTATACATGCCTGGGAATATATGTGCTGAGTACCGTCGATTTCGAGACACTTCAATTTTTGTCGCAAAAATGAATTCTCAGTGCCACTTTTTCAATGTTGTGGAGAAAATCTTTGTTTGCCTAATCGTTCATGTTTAGCGTTTGGCGGCATCTATACATGCCTGGGAATATATGTGCTGAGTACCGTCGATATCGAGACACTTCGATTTTTGTCGCAAAAATGAATTCGCAGTGCCACTTTTTCAATGTGGTGGAGAAAATCTTTGATTGCCTAATCGTTCATTTTTCGCGTTTGGCGGCATATATACATGCCTGGGAATATATGTGCTGAGTACCGTCCATTTCGAGACACTTCTATTTTTGTCATAAAATGAATTTTCAGTGCCACTTTTTCAATATTGTGGGGAAAATCTTTGTTTGCCTAATCGTTCATTTTTCGCGTTTGGCGGCATCTATACATGCCTGGGAATATATGTGCTGAGTACCGTCGATTTCGAGACACTTCAATTTTTGTCGCAAAAATGAATTCTCAGTGCCACTTTTTCAATGTTGTGGGGAAAATCTTTGTTTGCCTAATCGTTCATTTTTCGCGTTTGGCGGCATCTATACATGCCTGGGAATATGTGTGCTAAGTACCGTCGATTTCGAGACACTTCGATTTTTGTCGCAAAAATGAATTGTCAGTGCCACTTTTTCAATGTTGTGGAGAAAATCTTTGTTTGCCTAATCGTTCATTTTTCGCGTTTGGCGGCATCTATACATGCCTGGGAATATATGTGCTGAGTACCGTCGATTTCGAGACACTTCTATTTTTGTCATAAAATGAATTCTCAGTGCCACTTTTTCAATGTTGTGGGGAAAATCTTTGTTTGCCTAATCGTTCATTTTTCGCGTTAGGCGGCATCTATACATGCCTGGGAATATATGTGCTGAGTACCGTCGATTTCGTGACACTTCGATTTTTGTCGCAAAAATGAATTCTCAGTGCCACATTTTCAATGTTGTGGGGAAAATCTTTGTTTGCCTAATCGTTCATTTTTCGCGTTAGGCGGCATCTATACATGCCTGGGAATATATGTGCTGAGTACCGTCCATTTCGAGACACTTCGATTTTTGTCGCAAAAATGAATTGTCAGTGCCACTTTTTCAATGTTGTGGAGAAAATCTTTGATTGCCTAATCGTTCATTTTTCACGTTTGGCGGCATCTATACATGCCAGGGAATATATGTGCTGAGTACCGTCGATTTCGAGACACTTCAATTTTTGTCGCAAAAATGAATTCTCAGTGCCACTTTTTCAATGTTGTGGAGAAAATCTTTGTTTGCCTAATCGTTCATGTTTAGCGTTTGGCGGCATCTATACATGCCTGGGAATATATGTGCTGAGTACCGTCGATATCGAGACACTTCGATTTTTGTCGCAAAAATGAATTCGCAGTGCCACTTTTTCAATGTGGTGGAGAAAATCTTTGATTGCCTAATCGTTCATTTTTCGCGTTTGGCGGCATATATACATGCCTGGGAATATATGTGCTGAGTACCGTCCATTTCGAGACACTTCTATTTTTGTCATAAAATGAATTTTCAGTGCCACTTTTTCAATATTGTGGGGAAAATCTTTGTTTGCCTAATCGTTCATTTTTCGCGTTTGGCGGCATCTATACATGCCTGGGAATATATGTGCTGAGTACCGTCGATTTCGAGACACTTCAATTTTTGTCGCAAAAATGAATTCTCAGTGCCACTTTTTCAATGTTGTGGGGAAAATCTTTGTTTGCCTAATCGTTCATTTTTCGCGTTTGGCGGCATCTATACATGCCTGGGAATATGTGTGCTAAGTACCGTCGATTTCGAGACACTTCGATTTTTGTCGCAAAAATGAATTGTCAGTGCCACTTTTTCAATGTTGTGGAGAAAATCTTTGTTTGCCTAATCGTTCATTTTTCGCGTTTGGCGGCATCTATACATGCCTGGGAATATATGTGCTGAGTACCGTCGATTTCGAGACACTTCTATTTTTGTCATAAAATGAATTCTCAGTGCCACTTTTTCAATATTGTGGGGAAAATCTTTGTTTGCCTAATCGTTCATTTTTTGCGTTTGGCGGCATCTATACATGCCTGGGAATATATGTGCTGAGTACCGTCCATTTCGAGACACTTCGATTTTTGTCGCAAAAATGAATTGTCAGTGCCACTTTTTCAATGTTGTGGAGAAAATCTTTGATTGCCTAATCGTTCATTTTTCGCGTTTGGCGGCATCTATACATGCCTGGGAATATATGTGCTGAGTACCGTCGATTTCGAGACACTTCAATTTTTGTCGCAAAAATGAATTCTCAGTGCCACTTTTTCAATGTTGTGGAGAAAATCTTTGTTTGCCTAATCGTTCATTTTTAGCGTTTGGCGGCATCTATACATGCCTGGGAATATATGTGCTGAGTACCGTCGATTTCGAGACACTTCGATTTTTGTCGCAAAAATGAATTCGCAGTGCCACTTTTTCAATGTTGTGGAGAAAATCTTTGATTGCCTAATCGTTCATTTTTCGCGTTTGGCGGCATATATACATGCCTGGGAATATATGTGCTGAGTGCCGTCGATTTCGAGACACTTCGATTTTTGTCGCAAAAATGAATTCTCAGTGCCACTTTTTCAATGTTGTGGGGAAAATCTTTGTTTGCCTAATCGTTCATTTTTCGCGTTAGGCGGCATCTATATATGCCTGGGAATATATGTGCTGAGTACCGTCCATTTCGAGACACTTCGATTTTTGTCGCAAAAATGAATTGTCAGTGCCACTTTTTCAATGTTGTGGAGAAAATCTTTGTTTGCCTAATCGTTCATTTTTCGCGATTGGCGGCATCTATACATTCCTGGCAATACATGTGCTGAGTACCGTAGATTTCGAGAAACTTCGATTTTTTGTCGCTAAAATGAATTCTCGGTGCCACTTTTTCAATCTTGTGGAGAAAATCTTTGATTGCCTAATCGTTCATTTTTCGCGTTTGGCGGCATCTATACATGCCTGGGAATATATGTGCCGAGTACCGTCGATTTTGAGACACTTCGATTTTTGTCGCAAAACTGATTTCTCAGTGCCACTTTTTCAATGTTGTGGAGAAAATCTTTGTTTGCCTAATCGTTCATCTTTCCCGTTAGGCGGCACCTATACTTGCCTGGGAATATATGTGCTGATTACCGTCCATTTCGAGACACTTCGATTTTTGTCGCAAAAATGAATTCTCAGTGCCACTTTTTCAGTGTTGTGGGGAAAATCTTTGTTTGCCTAATCGTTCATTTTTCGCGTTAGGCGGCATCTATACATGCCTGGGAATATATGTGCTGAGTACCGTCGATTTCGAGACACTTCGATTTTTGTCGCAAAAATGAATTGTCAGCGCCACTTTTTCAATGTTGTGGAGAAAATCTTTGATTGCCTAATCGTTCATTTTTCGCGTTTGGCGGCATCTATACATGCCTGGGAATATATGTGCTGAGTACCGTCGATTTCGAGACACTTCAATTTTTGTCGCAAAAATGAATTCTCAGTGCCACTTTTTCAATGTTGTGGAGAAAATCTTTGTTTGCCTAATCGTTCATTTTTATCGTTTGGCGGCATCTATACATGCCTGGGAATATATGTGCTGAGTACCGTCGATTTCGAGACACTTCGATTTTTGTCGCAAAAATGAATTCGCAGTGCCACTTTTTCAATGTTGTGGAGAAAATCTTTGATTGCCTAATCGTTCATTTTTCGCGTTTGGCGGCATATATACATGCCTGGGAATATATGTGCTGAGTGCCGTCGATTTCGAGACACTTCGATTTTTGTCGCAAAAATGAATTCTCAGTGCCACTTTTTCAATGTTGTGGGGAAAATCTTTGTTTGCCTAATCGTTCATTTTTCGCGTTAGGCGGCATCTATATATGCCTGGGAATATATGTGCTGAGTACCGTCCATTTCGAGACACTTCGATTTTTGTCGCAAAAATGAATTGTCAGTGCCACTTTTTCAATGTTGTGGAGAAAATCTTTGTTTGCCTAATCGTTCATTTTTCGCGATTGGCGGCATCTATACATTCCTGGCAATACATGTGCTGAGTACCGTAGATTTCGAGAAACTTCGATTTTTTGTCGCTAAAATGAATTCTCGGTGCCACTTTTTCAATCTTGTGGAGAAAATCTTTGATTGCCTAATCGTTCATTTTTCGCGTTTGGCGGCATCTATACATGCCTGGGAATATATGTGCTGAGTACCGTCGATTTCGAGACACTTCGATTTTTGTCGCAAAACTGATTTCTCAGTGCCACTTTTTCAATGTTGTGGAGAAAATCTTTGTTTGCCTAATCGTTCATCTTTCCCGTTAGGCGGCACCTATACTTGCCTGGGAATATATGTGCTGATTACCGTCCATTTCGAGACACTTCGATTTTTGTCGCAAAAATGAATTCTCAGTGCCACTTTTTCAGTGTTGTGGGGAAAATCTTTGTTTGCCTAATCGTTCATTTTTCGCGTTAGGCGGCATCTATACATGCCTGGGAATATATGTGCTGAGTACCGTCGATTTCGAGACACTTCGATTTTTGTCGCAAAAATGAATTCGCAGTGCCACTTTTTCAATGTTGTGGAGAAAATCTTTGATTGCCTAATCGTTCATTTTTCGCGTTTGGCGGCATATATACATGCCTGGGAATATATGTGCTGAGTACCGTCGATTTCGAGACACTTCGAATTTTGTCGCAAAAATGAATTCTCAGTGCCACTTTTTCAATGTTGTGGGGAAAATCTTTGTTTGCCTAATCGTTCATTTTTCGCGTTAGGCGGCATCTATACATGCCTGGGAATATATGTGCTTAGTGCCGTCCATTTCGAGACACTTCGATTTTTGTCGCAAAAATGAATTGTCAGTGCCACTTTTTCAATGTTGTGGAGAAAATCTTTGTTTGCCTAATCGTTCATTTTTCGCGTTTGGCGGCATCTATACATGCCTGGGAATATATGTGCTGAGTACCGTCGATTTCGAGACACTTCGATTTTTGTCGCAAAAATGAATTCTCAGTGCCACTTTTTCAATGTTGTGCAGAAAATCTTTGATTGCCTAATCGTTCATTTTTCGCGTTTGGCGGCATCTATACATGCCTGGGAATATATGTGCTGACTACCGTCGATTTCGAGACACTTCGATTTTTGTCGCAAAAATGAATTCTCAGTGCCACTTTTTCAATGTTGTGGGGAAAATCTTTGTTTGCCTAATCGTTCATTTTTCGCGTTAGGCGGCATCTATACATGCCTGGGAATATATGTGCTGAGTACCGTCCATTTCGAGACACTACGATTTTTGTCGCAAAAATGAATTGTCAGTGCCACTTTTTCAATGTTGTGGAGAAAATCTTTCATTGCCTAATCGTTCATTTTTCGCGTTTGGCGGCATCTATACATGCCTGGGAATATATGTGCTGAGTACCGTCGATTTCGAGACACTTCAATTTTTGTCGCAAAAATGAATTGTCAGTTCCACTTTTTCAATGTTGTGGAGAAAATCTTTCTTTGCCTAATCGTTCATTTTTCGCGTTTGGCGGCATCTATACATGCCTGGGAATATATGTGCTGAGTACCGTCGATTTCGAGACACTTCAATTTTTGTCGCAAAAATGAATTCTCAGTGCCACTTTTTCAATGTTGTGGGGAAATTCTTTGTTTGCCTAATCGTTCATTTTTCGCGTTTGGCGGCATCTATACATGCCTGGGAATATGTGTGCTGAGTACCGTCGATTTCGAGACACTTCGATTTTTGTCGCAAAAATGAATTGTCAGTGCCACTTTTTCAATGTTGTGGAGAAAATCTTTGTTTGCCTAATCGTTCATTTTTCGCGTTAGGCGGCATCTATACATGCCTGGGAATATATGTGCTGAGTACCGTCCATTTCGAGACACTTCGATTTTTGTCGCAAAAATGAATTGTCAGTGCCACTTTTTCAATGTTGTGGAGAAAATCTTTGTTTGCCTAATCGTTCATTTTTCGCGTTTGGCGGCATCTATACATTCCTGGCAATACATGTGCTGAGTACCGTAGATTTCGAGAAACTTCGATTTTTTGTCGCTAAAATGAATTCTCGGTGCCACTTTTTCAATCTTGTGGAGAAAATCTTTGATTGCCTAATCGTTCATTTTTCGCGTTTGGCGGCATCTATACATGCCTGGGAATATATGTGCTGAGTACCGTCGATTTCGAGACACTTCGATTTTTGTCGCAAAAATGAATTCTCAGTGCCACTTTTTCAATGTTGTGCAGAAAATCTTTGATTGCCTAATCGTTCATTTTTCGCGTTTGGCGGCCTCTATACATGCCTGGGAATATATGTGCTGAGTACCGTCGATTTCGAGACACTTCGATTTTTGTCGCAAAAATGAATTCTCAGTGCCACTTTTTCAATGTTGTGGGGAAAATCTTTGTTTGCCTAATCGTTCATTTTTCGCGTTAGGCGGCATCTATACATGCCTGGGAATATATGTGCTGAGTACCGTCCATTTCGAGACACTTCGATTTTTGTCGCAAAAATGAATTTTCAGTGCCACTTTTTCAATGTTGTGGGGAAAATCTTTGCCTAATCGTTCAGTTTTCGCGTTAGGCGGCATCTATAGATGCCTGGGAATATATGTGCTTAGTACCGTCCATTTCGAGACACTTCGATTTTTGTCGCAAAAATGAATTGTCAGTGCCACTTTTTCAATGTTGTGGAGAAAATCTTTGTTTGCCTAATCGTTCATTTTTCGCGTTTGGCGGCATCTATACATGCCTGGGAATATATGTGCTGAGTACCGTCGATTTCGAGACACTTCAATTTTTGTCGCAAAAATGAATTCTCAGTGCCACTTTTTCAATGTTGTGGGGAAAATCTTTGTTTGCCTAATCGTTCATTTTTCGCGTTTGGCGGCATCAATACATGCCTGGGAATATGTGTGCTGAGTACCGTCGATTTCGAGACACTTCGATTTTTGTCGCAAAAATGAATTGTCAGTGCCACTTTTTCAATCTTGTGGAGAAAATCTTTGTTTGCCTAATCGTTAATTTTTCGCGTTTGGCGGCATCTATACATGCCTGGGAATATATGTGCTGAGTACCGTCGATTTCGAGACACTTCGATTTTTGTCGCAAAAATGAATTCTCAGTGCCACTTTTTCAATGTTGTGGGGAAAATCTTTGTTTGCCTAATCGTTCATTTTTCGCGTTAGGCGGCATCTATACATGCCTGGGAATATATGTGCTGAGTACCGTCCATTTCGAGACACTACGATTTTTGTCGCAAAAATGAATTGTCAGTGCCACTTTTTCAATGTTGTGGAGAAAATCTTTCATTGCCTAATCGTTCATTTTTCGCGTTTGGCGGCATCTATACATGCCTGGGAATATATGTGCTGAGTACCGTCGATTTCGAGACACTTCAATTTTTGTCGCAAAAATGAATTGTCAGTGCCACTTTTTCAATGTTGTGGAGAAAATCTTTGTTTGCCTAATCGTTCATTTTTCGCGTTTGGCGGCAGCTATACATGCCTGGGAATATATGTGCTGAGTACCGTCGATTTCGAGACACTTCGATTTTTGTCGCAAAAATGAATTCTCAGTGCCACTTTTTCAATGTTGTGGGGAAAATCTTTGTTTGCCTAATCGTTCATTTTTCGCGTTAGGCGGCATCTATACATGCCTGGGAATATATGTGCTGAGTACCGTCCATTTCGAGACACTACGATTTTTGTCGCAAAAATGAATTGTCAGTGCCACTTTTTCAATGTTGTGGAGAAAATCTTTCATTGCCTAATCGTTCATTTTTCGCGTTTGGCGGCATCTATACATGCCTGGGAATATATGTGCTGAGTACCGTCGATTTCGAGACACTTCAATTTTTGTCGCAAAAATGAATTGTCAGTGCCACTTTTTCAATGTTGTGGAGAAAATCTTTGTTTGCCTAATCGTTCATTTTTCGCGTTTGGCGGCATCTATACATGCCTGGGAATATATGTGCTGAGTACCGTCGATTTCGAGACACTTCGATTTTTGTCGCAAAAATGAATTCTCAGTGCCACTTTTTCAATGTTGTGGGGAAAATCTTTGTTTGCCTAATCGTTCATTTTTCGCGTTTGGCGGCATCTATACATGCCTGGGAATATATGTGCCGAGTACCGTCGATTTCGAGACACTTCAATTTTTGTCGCAAAAATGAATTGTCAGTGCCACTTTTTCAATGTTGTGGGGAAAATCTTTGTTTGCCTAATCGTTCATTTTTCGCGTTTGGCGGCATCTATACATGCCTGGGAATATATGTGCTGAGTACCGTCGATTTCGAGACACTTCAATTTTTGTCGCAAAAATGAATTCTCAGTGCCACTTTTTCAATGTTGTGGGGAAAATCTTTGTTTGCCTAATCGTTCATTTTTCGCGTTTGGCGGCATCTATACATGCCTGGGAATATGTGTGCTGAGTACCGTCGATTTCGAGAAACTTCGATTTTTGTCGCAAAAATGAATTGTCAGTGCCACTTTTTCAATCTTGTGGAGAAAATCTTTGTTTGCCTAATCGTTAATTTTTCGCGTTTGGCGGCATCTATACATGCCTGGGAATATATGTGCTGAGTACCGTCGATTTCGAGACACTTCGATTTTTGTCGCAAAAATGAATTCTCAGTGCCACTTTTTCAATGTTGTGGGGAAAATCTTTGTTTGCCTAATCGTTCATTTTTCGCGTTAGGCGGCATCTATACATGCCTGGGAATATATGTGCTGAGTACCGTCCATTTCGAGACACTACGATTTTTGTCGCAAAAATGAATTGTCAGTGCCACTTTTTCAATGTTGTGGAGAAAATCTTTGTTTGCCTAATCGTTCATTTTTCGCGTTAGGCGGCATCTATACATGCCTGGGAATATATGTGCTGAGTACCGTCTATTTCGAGACACTACGATTTTTGTCGCAAAAATGAATTGTCAGTGCCACTTTTTCAATGTTGTGGAGAAAATCTTTGATTGCCTAATCGTTCATTTTTCGCGTTTGGCGGCATCTATACATGCCTGGGAATATATGTGCCGAGTACCGTCGATTTCGAGACACTTCAATTTTTGTCGCAAAAATGAATTGTCAGTGCCACTTTTTCAATGTTGTGGAGAAAATCTTTGTTTGCCTAATCGTTCATTTTTCGCGTTTGGCGGCATCTATACATGCCTGGGAATATATGTGCTGAGTACCGTCGATTTCGAGACACTTCAATTTTTGTCGCAAAAATGAATTCTCAGTGCCACTTTTTCAATGTTGTGGGGAAAATCTTTGTTTGCCTAATCGTTCATTTTTCGCGTTTGGCGGCATCTATACATGCCTGGGAATATGTGTGCTGAGTACCGTCGATTTCGAGACACTTCGATTTTTGTCGCAAAAATGAATTGTCAGTGCCACTTTTTCAATCTTGTGGAGAAAATCTTTGTTTGCCTAATCGTTCATTTTTCGGGTTTGGCGGCATCTATACATGCCTGGGAATATATGTGCTGAGTACCGTCGATTTCGAGACACTTCTATTTTTGTCATAAAAATGAATTCTCAGTGCCACTTTTTCAATATTGTGGGGAAAATCTTTGTTTGCCTAATCGTTCATTTTTCGCGTTTGGCGGCATCTATACATGCCTGGGAATATATGTGCTGAGTACCGTCGATTTCGAGACACTTCAATTTTTGTCGCAAAAATGAATTCTCAGTGCCACTTTTTCAATGTTGTGGGGAAAATCTTTGTTTGCCTAATCGTTCATTTTTCGCGTTTGGCGGCATCTATACATGCCTGGGAATATGTGTGCTGAGTACCGTCGATTTCGAGAAACTTCGATTTTTGTCGCAAAAATGAATTGTCAGTGCCACTTTTTCAATGTTGTGGAGAAAATCTTTGTTTGCCTAATCGTTCATTTTTCGCGTTCGGCGGCATCTATACATTCCTGGCAATACATGTGCTGAGTACCGTAGATTTCGAGAAACTTCGATTTTTTGTCGCTAAAATGAATTCTCGGTGCCACTTTTTCAATCTTGTGGAGAAAATCTTTGATTGCCTAATCGTTCATTTTTCGCGTTTGGCGGCATCTATACATGCCTGGGAATATATGTGCTGAGTACCGTCGATTTCGAGACACTTCGATTTTTGTCGCAAAAATGAATTCTCAGTGCCACTTTTTCAATGTTGTGGGGAAAATCTTTGTTTGCCTAATCGTTCATTTTTCGCGTTAGGCGGCATCTATACATGCCTGGGAATATATGTGCCGAGTACCGTCCATTTCGAGACACTTCGATTTTTGTCGCAAAAATGAATTTTCAGTGCCACTTTTTCAATGTTGTGGGGAAAATCTTTGTTTGCCTAATCGTTCAGTTTTCGCGTTAGGCGGCATCTATAGATGCCTGGGAATATATGTGCTTAGTCCCGTCCATTTCGAGACACTTCGATTTTTGTCGCAAAAATGAATTTTCAGTGCCACTTTTTCAATGTTGTGGGGAAAATCTTTGTTTGCCTAATCGTTCAGTTTTCGCGTTAGGCGGCATCTATAGATGCCTGGGAATATATGTGCTTAGTCCCGTCCATTTCGAGACACTTCGATTTTTGTCGCAAAAATGAATTGTCAGTGCCACTTTTTCAATGTTGTGGAGAAAATCTTTGTTTGCCTAATCGTTCATTTTTCGCGTTTGGCGGCATCTATACATTCCTGGCAATACATGTGCTGAGTACCGTAGATTTCGAGAAACTTCGATTTTTTGTCGCTAAAGTGAATTCTCGGTGCCACTTTTTCAATCTTGTGGAGAAAATCTTTGATTGCCTAATCGTTCATTTTTCGCGTTTGGCGGCATCTATACATGCCTGGGAATATATGTGCTGAGTACCGTCCATTTCGAGACACTTCGATTTTTGTCGCAAAAATGAATTTTCAGTGCCACTTTTTCAATGTTGTGGGGAAAATCTTTGTTTGCCTAATCGTTCAGTTTTCGCGTTAGGCGGCATCTATAGATGCCTGGGAATATATGTGCTTAGTCCCGTCCATTTCGAGACACTTCGATTTTTGTCGCAAAAATGAATTGTCAGTGCCACTTTTTCAATGTTGTGGAGAAAATCTTTGTTTGCCTAATCGTTCATTTTTCGCGTTTGGCGGCATCTATACATGCCTGGGAATATATGTGCTGAGTACCGTCGATTTCGAGACACTTCAATTTTTGTCGCAAAAATGAATTCTCAGTGCCACTTTTTCAATGTTGTGGGGAAAATCTTTGTTTGCCTAATCGTTCATTTTTCGCGTTTGGCGGCATCTATACATGCCTGGGAATATGTGTGCTGAGTACCGTCGATTTCGAGACACTTCGATTTTTGTCGCAAAAATGAATTGTCAGTGCCACTTTTTCAATCTTGTGGAGAAAATCTTTGTTTGCCTAATCGTTCATTTTTCGCGTTTGGCGGCATCTATACATGCCTGGGAATATATGTGCTGAGTACCGTCGATTTCGAGACACTTCTATTTTTGTCATAAAAATGAATTCTCAGTGCCACTTTTTCAATATTGTGGGGAAAATCTTTGTTTGCCTAATCGTTCATTTTTCGCGTTTGGCGGCATCTATACATGCCTGGGAATATATGTGCTGAGTACCGTCAATTTCGAGACACTTCGATTTTTGTCGCAAAAGCGAATTGTCAGTGCCACTTTTTCAATGTTGTGGAGAAAATCTTTGTTTGCCTAATCGTTCATTTTTCGCGTTTGGCGGCATCTATACATGCCTGGGAATATATGTGCTGAGTACCGTCGATTTCGAGACACTTCTATTTTTGTCATAAAAATGAATTCTCAGTGCCACTTTTTCAATATTGTGGGGAAAATCTTTGTTTGCCTAATCGTTCATTTTTCGCGTTTGGCGACATCTATACATGCCTGGGAATATATGTGCCGAGTACCGTCGATTTCGAGACACTTCGATTTTTGTCGCAAAAATGAATTCTCAGTGCCACTTTTTCAATGTTGTGGGGAAAATCTTTGTTTGCCTAATCGTTCATTTTTCGCGTTAGGCGGCATCTATACATGCCTGGGAATATATGTGCTGAGTACCGTCCATTTCGAGACACTTCGATTTTTGTCGCAAAAATGATTTGTCAGTGCTACTTTTTCAATGTTGTGGAGAAAATCTTTGTTTGCCTAATCGTTCATTTTTCGCGTTTGGCGGCATCTATACATTCCTGGCAATACATGTGCTGAGTACCGTAGATTTCGAGAAACTTCGATTTTTTGTCGCTAAAGTGAATTCTCGGTGCCACTTTTTCAATCTTGTGGAGAAAATCTTTGATTGCCTAATCGTTCATTTTTCGCGTTTGGCGGCATCTATACATGCCTGGGAATATATGTGCTGAGTACCGTCGATTTCGAGACACTTCTATTTTTGTCATAAAAATGAATTCTCAGTGCCACTTTCTCAATATTGTGGGGAAAATCTTTGCCTAATCGTTCATTTTTCGCGTTTGGCGGCATCTATACATGCCTGGGAATATATGTGCCGAGTACCGTCGATTTCGAGACACTTCGATTTTTGTCGCAAAAATGAATTCTCAGTGCCACTTTTTCAATGTTGTGGGGAAAATCTTTGTTTGCCTAATCGTTCATTTTTCGCGTTAGGCGGCATCTATACATGCCTGGGAATATATGTGCTGAGTACCGTCCATTTCGAGACACTTCGATTTTTGTCGCAAAAATGATTTGTCAGTGCCACTTTTTCAATGTTGTGTAGAAAATCTTTGTTTGCCTAATCGTTCATTTTTCGCGTTTGGCGGCATCTATACATTCCTGGCAATACATGTGCTGAGTACCGTAGATTTCGAGAAACTTCGATTTTTTGTCGCTAAAGTGAATTCTCGGTGCCACTTTTTCAATCTTGTGGAGAAAATCTTTGATTGCCTAATCGTTCATTTTTCGCGTTTGGCGGCATCTATACATGCCTGGGAATATATGTGCTGAGTACCGTCGATTTCGAGACACTTCGATTTTTGTCGCAAAAATGAATTCTCAGTGCCACTTTTTCAATGTTGTGGAGAAAATCTTTGATTGCTTAATCGTTCATTTTTCGCGTTTGGCGGCATCTATACATGCCTGGGAATATATGTGCTGAGTACCGTCGATTTCGAGACACTTCGATTTTTGTCGCAAAAATGAATTCTCAGTGCCACTTTTTCAATCTTGTGGAGAAAATCTTTGATTGCCTAATCGTTCATTTTTCGCGTTTGGCGGCATCTATACATGCCTGGGAATATATGTGCTGAGTACCGTCGATTTCGAGACACTTCGATTTTTGTCGCAAAAATGAATTCTCAGTGCCACTTTTTCAATGTTGTGCAGAAAATCTTTGATTGCCTAATCGCTCATTTTTCGCGTTTGGCGGCATCTATACATGCCTGGGAATATATGTGCTGAGTATCGTCGATTTCGAGACACTTCGATTTTTGTCGCAAAAATGAATTCTCAGTGCCACTTTTTCAATGTTGTGAGGAAAATCTTTGTTTGCCTAATCGTTCATTTTTCGCGTTAGGCGGCATCTATACATGCCTGGGAATATATGTGCCGAGTACCGTCCATTTCGAGACACTTCGATTTTTGTCGCAAAAATGAATTTTCAGTGCCACTTTTTCAATGTTGTGGGGAAAATCTTTGTTTGCCTAATCGTTCAGTTTTCGCGTTAGGCGGCATCTATAGATGCCTGGGAATATATGTGCTTAGTACCGTCCATTTCGAGACACTTCGATTTTTGTCGCAAAAATGAATTGTCAGTGCCACTTTTTCAATGTTGTGGAGAAAATCTTTGTTTGCCTAATCGTTCATTTTTCGCGTTTGGCGGCATCTATACATGCCTGGGAATATATGTGCTGAGCACCGTCGATTTCGAGACACTTCAATTTTTGTCGCAAAAATGAATTCTCAGTGCCACTTTTTCAATATTGTGGGGAAAATCTTTGTTTGCCTAATCGTTCATTTTTCGCGTTTGGCGGCATCTATACATGCCTGGGAATATATGTGCTGAGTACCGTCGATTTCGAGACACTTCAATTTTTGTCGCAAAAATGAATTCTCAGTGCCACTTTTTCAATGTTGTGGGGAAAATCTTTGTTTGCCTAATCGTTCATTTTTCGCGTTTGGCGGCATCTATACATGCCTGGGAATATGTGTGCTGAGTACCGTCGATTTCGAGACACTTCGATTTTTGTCGCAAAAATGAATTGTCAGTGCCACTTTTTCAATCTTGTGGAGAAAATCTTTGTTTGCCTAATCGTTCATTTTTCGCGTTTGGCGGCATCTATACATGCCTGGGAATATATGTGCTGAGTACCGTCGATTTCGAGACACTTCTATTTTTGTCATAAAAATGAATTCTCAGTGCCACTTTTTCAATATTGTGGGGAAAATCTTTGTTTGCCTAATCGTTCATTTTTCGCGTTTGGCGGCATCTATACATGCCTGGGAATATATGTGCTGAGTACCGTCAATTTCGAGACACTTCGATTTTTGTCGCAAAAGCGAATTGTCAGTGCCACTTTTTCAATGTTGTGGAGAAAATCTTTGTTTGCCTAATCGTTCATTTTTCGCGTTTGGCGGCATCTATACATGCCTGGGAATATATGTGCTGAGTACCGTCGATTTCGAGACACTTCTATTTTTGTCATAAAAATGAATTCTCAGTGCCACTTTTTCAATATTGTGGGGAAAATCTTTGTTTGCCTAATCGTTCATTTTTCGCGTTTGGCGACATCTATACATGCCTGGGAATATATGTGCCGAGTACCGTCGATTTCGAGACACTTCGATTTTTGTCGCAAAAATGAATTCTCAGTGCCACTTTTTCAATGTTGTGGGGAAAATCTTTGTTTGCCTAATCGTTCATTTTTCGCGTTAGGCGGCATCTATACATGCCTGGGAATATATGTGCTGAGTACCGTCCATTTCGAGACACTTCGATTTTTGTCGCAAAAATGATTTGTCAGTGCTACTTTTTCAATGTTGTGGAGAAAATCTTTGTTTGCCTAATCGTTCATTTTTCGCGTTTGGCGGCATCTATACATTCCTGGCAATACATGTGCTGAGTACCGTAGATTTCGAGAAACTTCGATTTTTTGTCGCTAAAGTGAATTCTCGGTGCCACTTTTTCAATCTTGTGGAGAAAATCTTTGATTGCCTAATCGTTCATTTTTCGCGTTTGGCGGCATCTATACATGCCTGGGAATATATGTGCTGAGTACCGTCGATTTCGAGACACTTCTATTTTTGTCATAAAAATGAATTCTCAGTGCCACTTTCTCAATATTGTGGGGAAAATCTTTGCCTAATCGTTCATTTTTCGCGTTTGGCGGCATCTATACATGCCTGGGAATATATGTGCCGAGTACCGTCGATTTCGAGACACTTCGATTTTTGTCGCAAAAATGAATTCTCAGTGCCACTTTTTCAATGTTGTGGGGAAAATCTTTGTTTGCCTAATCGTTCATTTTTCGCGTTAGGCGGCATCTATACATGCCTGGGAATATATGTGCTGAGTACCGTCCATTTCGAGACACTTCGATTTTTGTCGCAAAAATGATTTGTCAGTGCCACTTTTTCAATGTTGTGTAGAAAATCTTTGTTTGCCTAATCGTTCATTTTTCGCGTTTGGCGGCATCTATACATTCCTGGCAATACATGTGCTGAGTACCGTAGATTTCGAGAAACTTCGATTTTTTGTCGCTAAAGTGAATTCTCGGTGCCACTTTTTCAATCTTGTGGAGAAAATCTTTGATTGCCTAATCGTTCATTTTTCGCGTTTGGCGGCATCTATACATGCCTGGGAATATATGTGCTGAGTACCGTCGATTTCGAGACACTTCGATTTTTGTCGCAAAAATGAATTCTCAGTGCCACTTTTTCAATGTTGTGGAGAAAATCTTTGATTGCTTAATCGTTCATTTTTCGCGTTTGGCGGCATCTATACATGCCTGGGAATATATGTGCTGAGTACCGTCGATTTCGAGACACTTCGATTTTTGTCGCAAAAATGAATTCTCAGTGCCACTTTTTCAATCTTGTGGAGAAAATCTTTGATTGCCTAATCGTTCATTTTTCGCGTTTGGCGGCATCTATACATGCCTGGGAATATATGTGCTGAGTACCGTCGATTTCGAGACACTTCGATTTTTGTCGCAAAAATGAATTCTCAGTGCCACTTTTTCAATGTTGTGCAGAAAATCTTTGATTGCCTAATCGCTCATTTTTCGCGTTTGGCGGCATCTATACATGCCTGGGAATATATGTGCTGAGTATCGTCGATTTCGAGACACTTCGATTTTTGTCGCAAAAATGAATTCTCAGTGCCACTTTTTCAATGTTGTGAGGAAAATCTTTGTTTGCCTAATCGTTCATTTTTCGCGTTAGGCGGCATCTATACATGCCTGGGAATATATGTGCCGAGTACCGTCCATTTCGAGACACTTCGATTTTTGTCGCAAAAATGAATTTTCAGTGCCACTTTTTCAATGTTGTGGGGAAAATCTTTGTTTGCCTAATCGTTCAGTTTTCGCGTTAGGCGGCATCTATAGATGCCTGGGAATATATGTGCTTAGTACCGTCCATTTCGAGACACTTCGATTTTTGTCGCAAAAATGAATTGTCAGTGCCACTTTTTCAATGTTGTGGAGAAAATCTTTGTTTGCCTAATCGTTCATTTTTCGCGTTTGGCGGCATCTATACATGCCTGGGAATATATGTGCTGAGCACCGTCGATTTCGAGACACTTCAATTTTTGTCGCAAAAATGAATTCTCAGTGCCACTTTTTCAATGTTGTGGGGAAAATCTTTGTTTGCCTAATCGTTCATTTTTCGCGTTTGGCGGCATCTATACATGCCTGGGAATATGTGTGCTGAGTACCGTCGATTTCGAGACACTTCGATTTTTGTCGCAAAAATGAATTGTCAGTGCCACTTTTTCAATCTTGTGGAGAAAATCTTTGTTTGCCTAATCGTTAATTTTTCGCGTTTGGCGGCATCTATACATGCCTGGGAATATATGTGCTGAGTACCGTCGATTTCGAGACACTTCTATTTTTGTCATAAAAATGAATTCTCAGTGCCACTTTTTCAATATTGTGGGGAAAATCTTTGTTTGCCTAATCGTTCATTTTTCGCGTTTGGCGGCATCTATACATGCCTGGGAATATATGTGCTGAGTACCGTCGATTTCGAGATACTTCGATTTTTGTCGCAAAAATGAATTCTCAGTGCCACTTTTTCAATGTTGTGGGGAAAATCTTTGTTTGCCTAATCGTTCATTTTTCGCGTTAGGCGGCATCTATACATGCCTGGAAATATATGTGCTGAGTACCGTCCATTTCGAGACACTTCGATTTTTGTCGCAAAAGCGAATTGTCAGTGCCACTTTTTCAATGTTGTGGAGAAAATCTTTGTTTGCCTAATCGTTCATTTTTCGCGTTTGGCGGCATCTATACATTCCTGGCAATACATGTGCTGAGTACCGTAGATTTGGAGAAAATTCGATTTTTTGTCGCTAAAATGAATTCTCGGTGCCACTTTTTTAATCTTGTGGAGAAAATCTTTGTTTGCCTAATCGTTCATTTTTCGCGTTTTGCGGCATCTATACATGCCTGGGAATATATGTGCTGAGTACCGTCGATTTCGAGACACTTCTATTTTTGTCATAAAAATGAATTCTCAGTGCCACTTTTTCAATGTTGTGGAGAAAATCTTTGTTTGCCTAATCGATCATTTTTCGCGTTTGGCGGCATCTATACATGCCTGGGAATATATGTGCTGAGTACCGTCGATTTCGAGACACTTCGATTTTTGTCGCAAAAATGAATTCTCAGTGCCACTTTTTCAATGTTGTGGAGAAAATCTTTGTTTGCCTAATCGTTCATTTTTCGCGTTTGGCGGCATCTATACATGCCTGGGAATATATGTGCTGAGTACCGTCGATTTCGAGACACTTCTATTTTTGTCATAAAAATGAATTCTCAGTGCCACTTTTCAATATTGTGGGGAAAATCTTTGTTTGCCTAATCGTTCATTTTTCGCGTTTGGCGGATTCTATACATGCCTGGGAATATATGTGCCGAGTACCGTCGATTTCGAGACACTTCGATTTTTGTCGCAAAAATGAATTCTCAGTGCCACTTTTTCAATGTTGTGGGGAAAATCTTTGTTTGCCTAATCGTTCATTTTTTCGCGTTAGGCGGCATCTATACATGCCTGGGAATATATGTGCTGAGTACCGTCCATTTCGAGACATTTCGATTTTTGTCGCAAAAATGATTTGTCAGTGCCACTTTTTCAATGTTGTGGAGAAAATCTTTGTTTGCCTAATCGTTCATTTTTCGCGTTTGGCGGCATCTATACATTCCTGGCAATACATGTGCTGAGTACCGTAGATTTCGAGAAACTTCGATTTTTTGTCGCTAAAGTGAATTCTCGGTGCCACTTTTTCAATCTTGTGGAGAAAATCTTTGATTGCCTAATCGTTCATTTTTCGCGTTTGGCGGCATCTATACATGCCTGGGAATATATGTGCTGAGTACCGTCGATTTCGAGACACTTCTATTTTTGTCATAAAAATGAATTCTCAGTGCCACTTTTTCAATATTGTGGGGAAAATCTTTGTTTGCCTAATCGTTCATTTTTCGCGTTTGGCGGCATCTATACATGCCTGGGAATATATGTGCCGAGTACCGTCGATTTCGAGACACTTCGATTTTTGTCGCAAAAATGAATTCTCAGTGCCACTTTTTCAATGTTGTGGGGAAAATCTTTGTTTGCCTAATCGTTCATTTTTCGCGTTAGGCGGCATCTATACATGCCTGGGAATATATGTGCTGAGTACCGTCCATTTCGAGACACTTCGGTTTTTGTCGCGAAAATGATTTGTCAGTGCCACTTTTTCAATGTTGTGGAGAAAATCTTTGTTTGCCTAATCGTTCATTTTTCGCGTTTGGCGGCATCTATACATTCCTGGCAATACATGTGCTGAGTACCGTAGATTTCGAGAAACTTCGATTTTTTGTCGCTAAAGTGAATTCTCGGTGCCACTTTTTCAATCTTGTGGAGAAAATCTTTGATTGCCTAATCGTTCATTTTTCGCGTTTGGCGGCATCTATACATGCCTGGGAATATATGTGCTGAGTACCGTCGATTTCGAGACACTTCGATTTTTGTCGCAAAAATGAATTCTCAGTGCCACTTTTTCAATGTTGTGGAGAAAATCTTTGATTGCTTAATCGTTCATTTTTCGCGTTTGGCGGCATCTATACATGCCAGGGAATATATGTGCTGAGTACCGTCGATTTCGAGACACTTCGATTGTTGTCGCAAAAATGAATTCTCAGTGCCACTTTTTCAATGTTGTGGGGAAAATCTTTGTTTGCCTAATCGTTCATTTTTCGCGTTAGGCGGCATCTATACATGCCTGGGAATATATGTGCTGAGTACCGTCCATTTCGAGACACTTCGATTTTTGTCGCAAAAATGAATTGTCAGTGCCACTTTTTCAATGTTGTGGAGAAAATCTTTGTTTGCCTAATCGTTCATTTTTCGCGTTTGGCGGCATCTATACATGCCGGGGAATATATGTGCTGAGTACCGTCGATTTCGAGACACTTCGATTTGTGTCGCAAAAATGAATTCTCAGTGCCACTTTTTCAATGTTGTGGGGAAAATCTTTGTTTGCCTAATCGTTCATTTTTCGCGTTTGGCGGCATCTATACATGCCTGGGAATATGTGTGCTGAGTACCGTCGATTTCGAGACACTTCGATTTTTGTCGCAAAAATGAATTGTCAGTGCCACCTTTTCAATGTTGTGGAGAAAATCTTTGTTTGCCTAATCGTTCATTTTTCGCGTTTGGCGGCATCTATACATGCCTGGGAATATATGTGCTGAGTACCGTCGATTTCGAGACACTTCTATTTTTGTCATAAAAATGAATTCTCAGTGCCACTTTTTCAATATTGTGGGGAAAATCTTTGTTTGCCTAATCGTTCATTTTTCGCGTTTGGCGGCATCTATACATGCCTGGGAATATATGTGCTGAGTACCGTCGATTTCGACACACTTCGATTTTTGTCGCAAAAATGAATTCTCAGTGCCACTTTTTCAATGTTGTGGGGAAAATCTTTGTTTGCCTAATCGTTCATTTTTCGCGTTTGGCGGCATCTATACATGCCTGGGAATATGTGTGCTGAGTACCGTCGATTTCGAGACACTTCAAATTTTGTCGCAAAAATGAATTCTCAGTGCCACTTTTTCAATGTTGTGGAGAAAATCTTTGTTTGCCTAATCGTTCATTTTTAGCGTTTGGCGGCATCTATACATGCCTGGGAATGTATGTGCTGAGTACCGTCGATTTCGAGACACTTCGACTTTTGTCGCAAAAATGAATTCTCAGTGCCACTTTTTCAATGTTGTGGAGAAAATCTTTGATTGCCTAATCGTTCATTTTTCGCGTTAGGCGGCATCTATACATGCCTGGGAATATATGTGCTGAGTACCATCCATTTCGAGACACTTCGATTTTTTTCGCAAAAATGAATTATCAGTGCCACTTTTTCAATGTTGTGGAGAAAATCTTTGTTTGCCTAATCGTTCATTTTTCGCGTTTGGCGGCATCTATACATTCCTGGCAATACATGTGCTGAGTACCGTCGATTTCGAGAAACTTCGATTTTTTGTCGCAAAAATGAATTCTCGGTGCCAATTTTTCAATCTTGTGGAGAAAATCTTTGATTGCCTAATCGTTCATTTTTCGCGTTTGGCGGCATCTATACATTCCTGGCAATACATGTGCTGAGTACCGTCGATTTCGAGACACTTTGATTTTTGTCGCAAAAATGAATTCTCAGTGCCACTTTTTCAATGTTGTGGAGAAAATCTTTGTTTGCCTAATCGTTCATTTTTAGCGTTTGGCGGAATCTATACATGCCTGGGAATGTATGTGCTGAGTACCGTCGATTTCGAGACACTTCGATTTTTGTCGCAAAAATGAATTCTCAGTGCCATTTTTTTAATGTTGTGGAGAAAATCTTTGATTGCCTAATCGTTCATTTTTCGCGCTTTGCGGCATCTATACATGCCTGGGAATATATGTGCTGAGTACCGTCGATTTCGAGACACTTCGATTTTTGTCGCAAAAATGAATTCTCAGTGCCACTTTTTCAATGTTGTGGGGAAAATCTTTGATTGCCTAATCGTTCATTTTTCGCGTTAGGCGGCATCTATACATGCCTGGGAATATATGTGCTGAGTACCATCCATTTCGAGACACTTCGATTTTTTTCGCAAAAATGAATTATCAGTGCCACTTTTTCAATGTTGTGGAGAAAATCTTTGTTTGCCTAATCGTTCATTTTTCGCGTTTGGCGGCATCTATACATTCCTGGCAATACATGTGCTGAGTACCGTCGATTTCGAGAAACTTCGATTTTTTGTCGCAAAAATGAATTCTCGGTGCCAATTTTTCAATCTTGTGGAGAAAATCTTTGATTGCCTAATCGTTCATTTTTCGCGTTTGGCGGCATCTATACATTCCTGGCAATACATGTGCTGAGTACCGTCGATTTCGAGACACTTTGATTTTTGTCGCAAAAATGAATTCTCAGTGCCACTTTTTCAATGTTGTGGAGAAAATCTTTGTTTGCCTAATCGTTCATTTTTAGCGTTTGGCGGAATCTATACATGCCTGGGAATGTATGTGCTGAGTACCGTCGATTTCGAGACACTTCGATTTTTGTCGCAAAAATGAATTCTCAGTGCCATTTTTTTAATGTTGTGGAGAAAATCTTTGATTGCCTAATCGTTCATTTTTCGCGCTGTGCGGCATCTATACATGCCTGGGAATATATGTGCTGAGTACCGTCGATTTCGAGACACTTCGATTTTTGTCGCAAAAATGAATTCTCAGTGCCACTTTTTCAATGTTGTGGGGAAAATCTTTGTTTGCCTAATCGTTCATTTTTCGCGTTAGGCGGCATCTATACATGCCTGGGAATATATGTGCTGAGTACCATCCATTTCGAGACACTTCGATTTTTGTCGGAAAAATGAATTCTCAGTGCCACTTTTTCAATGTTGTGGGGAAAATCTTTGTTTGCCTAATCGTTCATTTTTCGCGTTAGGCGGCATCTATACATGCCTGGGAATATATGTGCTGAGTACCATCCATTTCGAGACACTTCGATTTTTGTCGGAAAAATGAATTCTCAGTGCCACTTTTTCAATGTTGTGGGGAAAATCTTTGTTTGCCTAATCGTTCATTTTTCGCGTTAGGCGGCATCTATACATGCCTGGGAATGTATGTGCTGAGTACCGTCGATTTCGAGACACTTCGATTTTTGTCGCAAAAATGAATTCTCAGTGCCACTTTTTCAATGTTGTGGGGAAAATCTTTGTTTGCCTAATCGTTCATTTTTCGCGTTAGGCGGCATCTATACATGCCTGGGAATGTATGTGCTGAGTACCGTCGATTTCGAGACACTTCGATTTTTGTCGCAAAAATGAATTCTCAGTGCCACTTTTTCAATGTTGTGGGGAAAATCTTTGTTTGCCTAATCGTTCATTTTTCGCGTTAGGCGGCATCTATACATGCCTGGGAATATATGTGCTGAGTACCATCCATTTCGAGACACTTCGATTTTTGTCGCAAAAATGAATTCTCAGTGCCACTTTTTCAATGTTGTGGGGAAAATCTTTGTTTGCCTAATCGTTCATTTTTCGCGTTAGGCGGCATCTATACATGCCTGGGAATATATGTGCTGAGTACCATCCATTTCGAGACACTTCGATTTTTGTCGCAAAAATGAATTCTCAGTGCCACTTTTTCAATGTTGTGGGGAAAATCTTTGTTTGCCTAATCGTTCATTTTTCGCGTTAGGCGGCATCTATACATGCCTGGGAATGTATGTGCTGAGTACCGTCGATTTCGAGACACTTCGATTTTTGTCGCAAAAATGAATTCTCAGTGCCATTTTTTTAATGTTGTGGAGAAAATCTTTGATTGCCTAATCGTTCATTTTTCGCGCTTTGCGGCATCTATACATGCCTGGGAATATATGTGCTGAGTACCGTCGATTTCGAGACACTTCGATTTTTGTCGCAAAAATGAATTCTCAGTGCCACTTTTTCAATGTTGTGGGGAAAATCTTTGATTGCCTAATCGTTCATTTTTCGCGTTAGGCGGCATCTATACATGCCTGGGAATATATGTGCTGAGTACCATCCATTTCGAGACACTTCGATTTTTGTCGCAAAAATGAATTCTCAGTGCCACTTTTTCAATGTTGTGGAGAAAATCTTTGTTTGCCTAATCGTTCATTTTTCGCGTTTGGCGGCATCTATACATTCCTTGCAATACATGTGCTGAGTACCGTCGATTTCGAGAAACTTCGATTTTTTGTCGCAAAAATGAATTCTCGGTGCCACTTTTTCAATCTTGTGGAGAAAATCTTTGATTGCCTAATCGTTCATTTTTCGCGTTTGGTGGCATCTATACATTCCTGGCAATACATGTGCCGAGTACCGTCGATTTCGAGACACTTCGATTTTTGTCGCAAAAATGAATTCTCAGTGCCACTTTTTCAATGTTGCGGAGAAAATCATTTGATTGCCTAATCGTTCATTTTTCGCGTTTGGCGGCATCTATGCATGCCTGGGAATATATCTGCTGAGTACTGCCGATTTCATGACACTTCGATTTTTGTCGCAAAAATGAATTCTCAGTGCCACTTTTTCAATGTTGTGGGGAAAATCTTTGTTTGCCTATTCATTCATTTTTCGCGTTTGGCGGGACCTATACATGCCTGGGAATATATGTGCTGAGTACCGTCGATTTCGAGACACTTCGATTTTTGTCGCAAAAATGAATCCTCAGTGCCACTTTTTCAATGTTGCGGGGAAAATCTTTGTTTGCCTAATCGTTCATTTTTCGCGTTTGGCGGCATCTATACATGCCGGGGATTATATGTGCTGAGTACCGTCGATTTCGAGACACTTCGATTTTTGTCGTAAAAATGAATTGTCAGTGCCAATTTTTCAATGTTGTGGAGAAAACCTTTGTTTGCCTAATCGTTCTTTTTTCGCGTTTGGCGGCATCTATACATGCCTGGGAATATATGTGCTGAGTACCGTCGATTTCGAGAAACTTCGATTTTTTGTCGCAAAAATGAATTCTCGGTGCCACTTTTTCAATCTTGTGGAGAAAATCTTTGATTGCCTAATCGTTCATTTTTCGCGTTTGGCGGCATCTATACATTCCTGGCAATACATGTGCCGAGTACCGTCGATTTCGAGACACTTCGATTTTTGTCGCAAAAATGAATTCTCAGTGCCACTTTTTCAATGTTGCGGAGAAAATCATTTGATTGCCTAATCGTTCATTTTTCGCGTTTGGCGGCATCTATGCATGCCTGGGAATATATCTGCTGAGTACTGCCGATTTCATGACACTTCGATTTTTGTCGCAAAAATGAATTCTCAGTGCCACTTTTTCAATGTTGTGGGGAAAATCTTTGTTTGCCTAATCGTTCATTTTTCGCGTTTGGCGGCATCTATACATGCCTGGGAATATATGTGCTGAGTACCGTCGATTTCGAGACACTTCAATTTTTGTCGCAAAAATGAATTCTCAGTGCCACTTTTTCAATGTTGTGGGGAAATTCTTTGTTTGCCTAATCGTTCATTTTTCGCGTTTGGCGGCATCTATACATGCCTGGGAACATGTGTGCTGAGTACCGTCGATTTCGAGACACTTCGATTTTTGTCGCAAAAATGAATTGTCAGTGCCACTTTTTCAATGTTGTGGAGAAAATCTTTGTTTGCCTAATCGTTCATTTTTCGCGTTTGGTGGCATCTATACATGCCTGGGAATATATGTGCTGAGTACCGTCGATTTCGAGACACTTCGATTTTTGTCGCAAAAATGAATTGTCAGTGCCACTTTTTCAATGTTGTGGAGAAAATCTTTGTTTGCCTAATCGTTCATTTTTCGCGTTTGGTGGCATCTATACATGCCTGGGAATATATGTGCTGAGTACCGTCGATTTCGAGACACTTCGATTTTTGTCGCAAAAATGAATTCTCAGTGCCACTTTTTCAATGTTGTGGGGAAAATCTTTGTTTGCCTAATCGTTCATTTTTCGCGTTTGGCGGCATCTATACATGCCTGGGAATATGTGTGCTAAGTACCCTCGATTTCGAGACACTTCGATTTTTGTCGCAAAAAATGAATTGTCAGTGCCACTTTTTCAATGTTGTGGAGAAAATCTTTGTTTGCCTAATCGTTCATTTTTCGCGTTTGGCGGCATCTATACATGCCTGGGAATATATGTGCTGAGTACCGTCGATTTCGAGACACTTCTATTTTTGTCATAAAATGAATTCTCAGTGCCACTTTTTCAATATTGTGGGGAAAATCTTTGTTTGCCTAATCGTTCATTTTTCGCGTTTGGCGGCATCTATACATGCCTGGGAATATATGTGCTGAGTACCGTCCATTTCGAGACACTTCGATTTTTGTCGCAAAAATGAATTGTCAGTGCCACTTTTTCAATGTTGTGGAGAAAATCTTTGTTTGCCTAATCGTTCTTTTTTCGCGTTTGGCGGCATCTATACATGCCTGGGAATATATGTGCTGAGCACCATCAATTTCGAGACACTTCGATTTTTGTCGCAAAAATGAATTCTCAGTGCCACTTTTTCAATGTTGTGGTGAAAATCTTTGTTTGCCTAATCGTTCATTTTTCGCGTTTGGCGGCATCTATACATGCCTGGGAATATATGTGCTGAGTACCGTCGATTTCGAGAGACTTCGATTTTTGTCGCAAAAATGAATTCTCAGAGCCACTTTTTCAATGTTGTGGAGAAAATCTTTGATTGCCTAACCGTTCATTTTTCGCGTTTGGCGCCATATATACATGCCTGGGAATATATGTGCTGAGTACCGTCGATTTCGAGACACTTCGATATTTGTCGCAAAAATGAATTCGCAGTGCCACTTTTTCAATTTTGTGGAGAAAATCTTCGATTGCCTAATCGTTGATTTTTCGCGTTTGGCGGCATCTATACGTGCCTGGGAATATATGTGCTGAGTACCGTCGATTTCGAGACACTTCGATTTTTGTCGCAAAAATTAATTCTCAGTGCCACTTTTTCAATGTGGTGGAGAAAATCTTCGATTGCCTAATGGTTCATTTTTCGCGTTTGGCGGCATCTATACATGCCTTGGAATATATGTGCTGAGTACCGTCGATTTCGAGACACTTCGATTTTTGTCGCAAAAATGAATTCTCAGTGCCACTTTTTCAATGTTGCGGAGAAAATCATTTGATTGCCTAATCGTTCATTTTTCGCGTTTGGCGGCATCTATGCATGCCTGGGAATATATGTGCTGAGTACCGCCGATTTCGAGACACTTCGATTTTTGTCGCAAAAATGAATTCTCAGTGCCACTTTTTCAATGTTGTGGGGAAAATCTTTGTTTGCCTGTTCGTTCATTTTTCGCGTTTGGCGGGACCTATACATGCCTGGGAATATATGTGCCGAGTACCGTCGATTTCGAGACACTTCGATTTTTGTCGCAAAAATGAATTCTCAGTGCCACTTTTTCAATGTTGTGGAGAAAATCTTTGTTTGCCTAATCGTTCTTTTTTCGCGTTTGGCGGCATCTATACATGCCTGGGAATATATGTGCTGAGCACCATCAATTTCGAGACACTTCGATTTTTGTCGCAAAAATGAATTCTCAGTGCCACTTTTTCAATGTTGTGGAGAAAATCTTTGTTTGCCTAATCGTTCATTTTTCGCGTTTGGCGGCATCTATACATACCTGGGAATATATGTGCTGAGTACCGTCGATTTCGAGACACTTCGATTTTTGTCGCAAAAATGAATCCTCAGTGCCACTTTTTCAATGTTGTGGAGAAAATCTTTGATTGCCTAATCGTTCACGTTTCTCGTTTGGCGGCATCTATACATGCCTGGGAATATATGGGCTGAGTACCGTCGATTTCGAGACACTTCGATTTTTGTCGCAAAAATGAATTCTCAGTGCCACTTTTTTCAATGTTGTGGAGAAAATCTTTTATTGCCTAATCGTTCATTTTTCGCGCTTGGCGGCATCTAAACATGCCTGGGAATATATGTGCTGAGTACCGTCGATTTCGAGACACTTCGATTTTTGTCGCAAAAATGAATTCTCAGTGCCACTTTTTCAATGTTGTGGGGAAAATCTTTGTTAGCCTAATCGTTCATTTATCGCGTTTGGCGGCATCTATACATGCCTGGGAATATATGTGCTGAGTACCGTCCATTTCGAGACACTTCGATTTTTGTCGCAAAAATGAATTGTCAGTGCCACTTTTTCAATGTTGTGGAGAAAATCTTTGTTTGCCTAATAGTTCATTTTTCGCGTTTGGCGGCATCTATACATGCCTGGGAATATATGTGCTGAGCACCATCAATTTCGAGACATTTCGATTTTTGTCGCAAAAATGAATTCTCAGCGCCACTTTTTCAATGTTGTAGACAAAATCTTTGTTTGCCTAATCGTTCATTTTTCGCGTTTGGCGGCATCTATACATGCCTGGGAATATATGTGCTGAGTACCGTCGATTTCGAGACACTTCGATTTTTGTCGCAAAAATGAATTCTCAGTGCCGCTTTTTTAATGTTGTGGAGAAAATCTTTGATTGCCTAATCGTTCATGTTTCTCGTTTGGCGGCATCAAAGACGCCTGGGAATATATGTGCTGAGTACCGTCGATTTCGAGACACTTCGATTTTTGTCGCAAAAATGAATTCTCAGTGCCACTTTTTCAATGTTGTGGGGAAAATCTTTGTTTGCCTAATCGTTCATGTATCGCGTTTGGCGGCATCTATACATGCCTGGGAATATATGTGCTGAGTACCGTCCATTTCGAGACACTTCGATTTTTGTCGCAAAAATGAATTCTCAGTGCCACTTTTTCAATGTTGCGGAGAAAATCATTTGATTGCCTAATCGTTCATTTTTCGCGTTTGGCGGCATCTATGCATGCCTGGGAATATATGTGCTGAGTACCGCCGATTTCGAGACACTTCGATTTTTGTCGCAAAAATGAATCCTCAGTGCCACTTTTTCAATGTTGTGGAGAAAATCTTTGATTGCCTAATCGTTCACGTTTCTCGTTTGGCGGCATCTATACATGCCTGGGAATATATGGGCTGAGTACCGTCGATTTCGAGACACTTCGATTTTTGTCGCAAAAATGAATTCTCAGTGCCACTTTTTTCAATGTTGTGGAGAAAATCTTTTATTGCCTAATCGTTCATTTTTCGCGTTTGGCGGCATCTAAACATGCCTGGGAATATATGTGCTGAGTACCGTCGATTTCGAGACACTTCGATTTTTGTCGCAAAAATGAATTCTCAGTGCCACTTTTTCAATGTTGTGGGGAAAATCTTTGTTAGCCTAATCGTTCATTTATCGCGTTTGGCGGCATCTATACATGCCTGGGAATATATGTGCTGAGTACCGTCCATTTCGAGACACTTCGATTTTTGTCGCAAAAATGAATTGTCAGTGCCACTTTTTCAATGTTGTGGAGAAAATCTTTGTTTGCCTAATAGTTCATTTTTCGCGTTTGGCGGCATCTATACATGCCTGGGAATATATGTGCTGAGCACCATCAATTTCGAGACATTTCGATTTTTGTCGCAAAAATGAATTCTCAGCGCCACTTTTTCAATGTTGTAGACAAAATCTTTGTTTGCCTAATCGTTCATTTTTCGCGTTTGGCGGCATCTATACATGCCTGGGAATATATGTGCTGAGTACCGTCGATTTCGAGACACTTCGATTTTTGTCGCAAAAATGAATTCTCAGTGCCGCTTTTTTAATGTTGTGGAGAAAATCTTTGATTGCCTAATCGTTCATGTTTCTCGTTTGGCGGCATCAAAGACGCCTGGGAATATATGTGCTGAGTACCGTCGATTTCGAGACACTTCGATTTTTGTCGCAAAAATGAATTCTCAGTGCCACTTTTTCAATGTTGTGGGGAAAATCTTTGTTTGCCTAATCGTTCATGTATCGCGTTTGGCGGCATCTATACATGCCTGGGAATATATGTGCTGAGTACCGTCCATTTCGAGACACTTCGATTTTTGTCGCAAAAATGAATTCTCAGTGCCACTTTTTCAATGTTGCGGAGAAAATCATTTGATTGCCTAATCGTTCATTTTTCGCGTTTGGCGGCATCTATGCATGCCTGGGAATATATGTGCTGAGTACCGCCGATTTCGAGACACTTCAATTTTTGTCGCCAAAATGAATTCTCAGTGCCACTTTTTCAATGTTGTGGGGAAAATCTTTGTTTGCCTGTTCGTTCATTTTTCGCGTTTGGCGGGACCTATACATGCCTGGGAATATATGTGCTGAGTACCGTCGATTTCGAGACACTTCGATTTTTGTCGCAAAAATGAATTCTCAGTGCCACTTTTTCAATGTTGCGGGGAAAACCTTTGTTTGCCTAATAGTTCATTTTTCGCGTTTGGCGGCCTCTATACATGCCGGGGATTATATGTGCTGAGTACCGTCGATTTCGAGACACTTCGATTTTTGTCGCAAAAATGAATTGTCAGTGCCACTTTTTCAATGTTGTGGAGAAAACCTTTGTTTGCCTAATCGTTCTTTTTTCGCGTTTGGCGGGACCTATACATGCCTGGGAATATATGTGCTGAGTACCGTCGATTTCGAGACACTTCGATTTTTGTCGCAAAAATGAATTCTCAGTGCCACTTTTTCAATGTTGCGGGGAAAACCTTTGTTTGCCTAATAGTTCATTTTTCGCGTTTGGCGGCCTCTATACATGCCGGGGATTATATGTGCTGAGTACCGTCGATTTCGAGACACTTCGATTTTTGTCGCAAAAATGAATTGTCAGTGCCACTTTTTCAATGTTGCGGAGAAAACCTTTGTTTGCCTAATCGTTCTTTTTTCGCGTTTGGCGGCATCTATACATGCCGGGGAATATATGTGCTGAGTACCGTCGATTTCGAGACACTTCGATTTTTGTCGCAAAAATGAATTCTCAGTGCCACTTTTTCAATGTTGTGGAGAAAATCTTTAATTGCCTAATCGTTCATTTTTCGCGTTTGGCGGCATCTATGCATGCCTGGGAATATATGTGCCGAGTACCGCCGATTTCGAGACACTTCGATTTTTGTCGCGAAAATAAATTCTCAGTGCCACTTTTTCAATGTTGTGGTGAAAATCTTTGTTTGCCAAATCGTTCATTTTTCGCGTTTGGCGGCATCTATACATGCCTGGGAATATATGTGCTGAGTACCGTCGATTTCGAGAGACTTCGATTTTTGTCGCAAAAATGAATTCTCAGAGCCACTTTTTCAATGTTGTGGAGAAAATCTTTGATTGCCTAACCGTTCATTTTTCGCGTTTGGCGCCATATATACATGCCTGGGAATATATGTGCTGAGTACCGTCGATTTCGAGACACTTCGATATTTGTCGCAAAAATGAATTCGCAGTGCCACTTTTTCAATTTTGTGGAGAAAATCTTCGATTGCCTAATCGTTGATTTTTCGCGTTTGGCGGCATCTATACGTGCCTGGGAATATATGTGCTGAGTACCGTCGATTTCGAGACACTTCGAATTTTGTCGCAAAAATTAATTCTCAGTGCCACTTTTTCAATGTGGTGGAGAAAATCTTCGATTGCCTAATCGTTCATTTTTCGCGTTTGGCGGCATCTATACATGCCTTGGAATATATGTGCTGAGTACCGTCGATTTCGAGACACTTCGATTTTTGTCGCAAAAATGAATTCTCAGTGCCACTTTTTCAATGTTGCGGAGAAAATCATTTGATTGCCTAATCGTTCATTTTTCGCGTTTGGCGGCATCTATGCATGCCTGGGAATATATGTGCTGAGTACCGCCGATTTCGAGACACTTCGATTTTTGTCGCAAAAATGAATTCTCAGTGCCACTTTTTCAATGTTGTGGGGAAAATCTTTGTTTGCCTGTTCGTTCATTTTTCGCGTTTGGCGGGACCTATACATGCCTGGGAATATATGTGCCGAGTACCGTCGATTTCGAGACACTTCGATTTTTGTCGCAAAAATGAATTCTCAGTGCCACATTTCAATGTTGCGGGGAAAACCTTTGTTAGCCTAATAGTTCATTTTTCGCTTTTGGCGGCATCCATACATGCCGGGGATTATATGTGCCGAGTACCGTCGATTTCGAGACACTTCGATTTTTGTCGCAAAAATGAATTGTCAGTGCCACTTTTTCAATGTTGTGGAGAAAATCTTTGTTTGCCTAATCGTTCTTTTTTCGCGTTTGGCGGCATCTATACATGCCTGGGAATATATGTGCTGAGCACCATCAATTTCCAGACACTTCGATTTTTGTCGCAAAAATGAATTCTCAGTGCCACTTTTTCAATGTTGTGGAGAAAATCTTTGTTTGCCTAATCGTTCATTTTTCGCGTTTGGCGGCATCTATACATACCTGGGAATATATGTGCTGAGTACCGTCGATTTCGAGACACTTCGATTTTTGTCGCAAAAATGAATCCTCAGTGCCACTTTTTCAATGTTGTGGAGAAAATCTTTGATTGCCTAATCGTTCACGTTTCTCGTTTGGCGGCATCTATACATGCCTGGGAATATATGGGCGGAGTACCGTCGATTTCGAGACACTTCGATTTTTGTCGCAAAAATGAATTCTCAGTGCCACTTTTTTCAATGTTGTGGAGAAAATCTTTTATTGCCTAATCGTTCATTTTTCGCGTTTGGCGGCATCTAAACATGCCTGGGAATATATGTGCTGAGTACCGTCGATTTCGAGACACTTCGATTTTTGTCGCAAAAATGAATTCTCAGTGCCACTTTTTCAATGTTGTGGGGAAAATCTTTGTTAGCCTAATCGTTCATTTATCGCGTTTGGCGGCATCTATACATGCCTGGGAATATATGTGCTGAGTACCGTCCATTTCGAGACACTTCGATTTTTGTCGCAAAAATGAATTGTCAGTGCCACTTTTTCAATGTTGTGGAGAAAATCTTTGTTTGCCTAATAGTTCATTTTTCGCGTTTGGCGGCATCTATACATGCCTGGGAATATATGTGCTGAGCACCATCAATTTCGAGACATTTCGATTTTTGTCGCAAAAATGAATTCTCAGCGCCACTTTTTCAATGTTGTAGACAAAATCTTTGTTTGCCTAATCGTTCATTTTTCGCGTTTGGCGGCATCTATACATGCCTGGGAATATATGTGCTGAGTACCGTCGATTTCGAGACACTTCGATTTTTGTCGCAAAAATGAATTCTCAGTGCCGCTTTTTTAATGTTGTGGAGAAAATCTTTGATTGCCTAATCGTTCATGTTTCTCGTTTGGCGGCATCAAAGATGCCTGGGAATATATGTGTTGAGTACCGTCGATTTCGAGACACTTCGATTTTTGTCGCAAAAATGAATTCTCAGTGCCACTTTTTCAATGTTGTGGGGAAAATCTTTGTTTGCCTAATCGTTCATGTATCGCGTTTGGCGGCATCTATACATGCCTGGGAATATATGTGCTGAGTACCGTCCATTTCGAGACACTTCGATTTTTGTCGCAAAAATGAATTGTCAGTGCCACTTTTTCAATGTTGTGGAGAAAATCTTTGTTTGCCTAATCGTTCATTTTTCGCGTTTGGCGGCATCTATACATGCCTGGGAATATATGTGCTGAGTACCGTCGATATCGAGACACTTCGATTTTTGTCGCAAAAATGAATTCTCAGTGCCACTTTTTCAATGTTGCGGAGAAAATCATTTGATTGCCTAATCGCTCATTTTTCGCGTTTGGCGGCATCTATGCATGCCTGGGAATATATGTGCTGAGCACCGCCGATTTCGAGACACTTCGATTTTTGTCGCAAAAATGAATTCTCAGTGCCACTTTTTCAATGTTGTGGGGAAAATCTTTGTTTGCCTATTCGTTCATTTTTCGCGTTTGGCGGGACATATACCTGCCTGGGAATTTATGTGCTGAGTGCCGTCGATTTCGAGACACTTCGATTTTTGTCGCAAAAATGAATTCTCAGTGCCACTTTTTCAATGTTGCGGGGAAAATCTTTGTTTGCCTAATAGTTCATTTTTCGCGTTTGGCGGCATCGATACATGCCGGGGATTATATGTGCTGAGTACCGTCGATTTCGAGACACTTCGATTTTTGTCGCAAAAATGGATTCTCAGTGCCACTTTTTCAATGTTGCGGAGAAAATCATTTGATTGCCGAATCGTTCATTTTTCGCGTTTGGCGGCATCTATGCATGCCTGGGAATATATGTGCTGAGCACCGCCGATTTCGAGACACTTCGATTTTTGTCGCAAAAATGAATTGTCAGTGATACTTTTTCAATGTTGTGGAGAAAATCTTTGATTGCCTAATCGTTCATTTTTCGCGTTTGGCGGCATTTATGCATGCCTGGGAATATATGTGCTGAGTACCGCCGATTTCGAGACACTTCGATTTTTGTCGCAAAAATGAATTCTCAGTGCCACTTTTTCAATGTTGTGGGGAAAATCTTTGTTTGCCTGTTCGTTCATTTTTCGCGTTTGGCGGGACCTATACATGCCTGGGAATATATGTGCCGAGTACCGTCGATTTCGAGACACTTCGATTTTTGTCGCAAAAATGAATTCTCAGTGCCACATTTCAATGTTGCGGGGAAAACCTTTGTTAGCCTAATAGTTCATTTTTCGCTTTTGGCGGCATCCATACATGCCGGGGATTATATGTGCCGAGTACCGTCGATTTCGAGACACTTCGATTTTTGTCGCAAAAATGAATTGTCAGTGCCACTTTTTCAATGTTGTGGAGAAAATCTTTGTTTGCCTAATCGTTCTTTTTTCGCGTTTGGCGGCATCTATACATGCCTGGGAATATATGTGCTGAGCACCATCAATTTCCAGACACTTCGATTTTTGTCGCAAAAATGAATTCTCAGTGCCACTTTTTCAATGTTGTGGAGAAAATCTTTGTTTGCCTAATCGTTCATTTTTCGCGTTTGGCGGCATCTATACATACCTGGGAATATATGTGCTGAGTACCGTCGATTTCGAGACACTTCGCTTTTTGTCGCAAAAATGAATTCTCAGTGCCACTTTTTTCAATGTTGTGGAGAAAATCTTTTATTGCCTAATCGTTCATTTTTCGCGTTTGGCGGCATCTAAACATGCCTGGGAATATATGTGCCGAGTACCGTCGATTTCGAGACACTTCGATTTTTGTCGCAAAAATGAATTCTCAGTGCCACTTTTTCAATGTTGTGGGGAAAATCTTTGTTAGCCTAATCGTTCATTTATCGCGTTTGGCGGCATCTATACATGCCTGGGAATATATGTGCTGAGTACCGTCCATTTCGAGACACTTCGATTTTTGTCGCAAAAATGAATTGTCAGTGCCACTTTTTCAATGTTGTGGAGAAAATCTTTGTTTGCCTAATAGTTCATTTTTCGCGTTTGGCGGCATCTATACATGCCTGGGAATATATGTGCTGAGCACCATCAATTTCGAGACATTTCGATTTTTGTCGCAAAAATGAATTCTCAGCGCCACTTTTTCAATGTTGTAGACAAAATCTTTGTTTGCCTAATCGTTCATTTTTCGCGTTTGGCGGCATCTATACATGCCTGGGAATATATGTGCTGAGTACCGTCGATTTCGAGACACTTCGATTTTTGTCGCAAAAATGAATTCTCAGTGCCGCTTTTTTAATGTTGTGGAGAAAATCTTTGATTGCCTAATCGTTCATGTTTCTCGTTTGGCGGCATCAAAGATGCCTGGGAATATATGTGTTGAGTACCGTCGATTTCGAGACACTTCGATTTTTGTCGCAAAAATGAATTCTCAGTGCCACTTTTTCAATGTTGTGGGGAAAATCTTTGTTTGCCTAATCGTTCATGTATCGCGTTTGGCGGCATCTATACATGCCTGGGAATATATGTGCTGAGTACCGTCCATTTCGAGACACTTCGATTTTTGTCGCAAAAATGAATTGTCAGTGCCACTTTTTCAATGTTGTGGAGAAAATCTTTGTTTGCCTAATCGTTCATTTTTCGCGTTTGGCGGCATCTATACATGCCTGGGAATATATGTGCTGAGTACCGTCGATATCGAGACACTTCGATTTTTGTCGCAAAAATGAATTCTCAGTGCCACTTTTTCAATGTTGCGGAGAAAATCATTTGATTGCCTAATCGCTCATTTTTCGCGTTTGGCGGCATCTATGCATGCCTGGGAATATATGTGCTGAGCACCGCCGATTTCGAGACACTTCGATTTTTGTCGCAAAAATGAATTCTCAGTGCCACTTTTTCAATGTTGTGGGGAAAATCTTTGTTTGCCTATTCGTTCATTTTTCGCGTTTGGCGGGACATATACCTGCCTGGGAATTTATGTGCTGAGTGCCGTCGATTTCGAGACACTTCGATTTTTGTCGCAAAAATGAATTCTCAGTGCCACTTTTTCAATGTTGCGGGGAAAATCTTTGTTTGCCTAATAGTTCATTTTTCGCGTTTGGCGGCATCGATACATGCCGGGGATTATATGTGCTGAGTACCGTCGATTTCGAGACACTTCGATTTTTGTCGCAAAAATGGATTCTCAGTGCCACTTTTTCAATGTTGCGGAGAAAATCATTTGATTGCCGAATCGTTCATTTTTCGCGTTTGGCGGCATCTATGCATGCCTGGGAATATATGTGCTGAGCACCGCCGATTTCGAGACACTTCGATTTTTGTCGCAAAAATGAATTGTCAGTGATACTTTTTCAATGTTGTGGAGAAAATCTTTGATTGCCTAATCGTTCATTTCTCGCGTTTGGCGGCATTTATACATGCCTGGGAATATATGTGCTGAGTACCGTCGATTTCGAGACACTTCGATTTTTGTCGCAAAAATGAATTGTCAGTGCCACTTTTTCAATGTTGTGGAGAAAATCTTTGTTTGCCTAATCGTTCATTTTTCGCGTTTGGCGGTATCTATACATGCCTGGGAATATATGTGCTGAGTACCGTCGATTTCGAGAGACTTCGATTTTTGTCGCAAAAATGAATTCTCAGAGCCACTTTTTCAATGTTGTGGAGAAAATCTTTGATTGCCTAACCATTCATTTTTCGCGTTTGGCGGCATCTATACATGCCTGGGAATATATGTGCTGAGTACCGTCGATTTCGAGACACTTCGATTTTTGTCGCAAAAATGAATTCTCAGTGCCACTTTTTCAATGTGGTGGAGAAAATCTTCGATTGCCTAATCGTTCATTTTTCGCGTTTGGCGGCATCTATACATGCCTGGGAATATATGTGCTGAGTACCATCGATTTCGAGACACTTCGATTTTTGTCGCAAAAATGAATTCTCAGTGCCACTTTTCAATGTTGCGGGGAAAATCTTTGTTTGCCTAATAGTTCATTTTTCGCGTTTGGCGGCATCTATACATGCCGGGGATTATATGTGCTGAGTACCGTCGATTTCGAGACACTTCGATTTTTGTCGCAAAAATGAATTGTCAGTGCCACTTTTTCAATGTTGTGGAGAAAATCTTTGCCTAATCGTTCATTTTTCGCGTTTGGCGGCATCTATACATGCCTGGGAATATATGTGCTGAGTACCGTCGATTTCGAGACACTTCGATTTTTGTCGCAAAAATGAATCCTCAGTGCCACTTTTTCAATGTTGTGGAGAAAATCTTTGATTGCCTAATCGTTCATGTTTCTCGTTTGGCGGCATCTATACATGCCTGGGAATATATGTGCTGAGTACCGTCGATTTCGAGACACTTCGATTTTTGTCGCAAAAATGAATTCTCAGTGCCACTTTTTCAATGTTGTGCGGAAAATCTTTGTTTGCCTATTCGTTCATTTTTCGCGTTTGGCGGGACATATACATGCCTGGGAATATATGTGCTGAGTACCATCGATTTCGAGACACTTCGATTTTTGTCGCAAAAATGAATTCTCAGTGCCACTTTTTCAATATTGTGGGGAAAATCTTTGTTTGCCTAATCGTTCATTTTTCGCGTTTGGCGGCATCTATACATGCCTGGGAATATATGTGCTGAGTACCGTCGATTTCGAGACACTTCGATTTTTGTCGCAAAAATGAATTCTCAGTGCCACTTTTTCAATGTTGTGGGGAAAATCTTTGTTTGCCTAATCGTTCATTTTTCGCGTTAGGCGGCATCTATACATGCCTGGGAATATATGTGCTGAGTACCGTCGATTTCTAGACACTTCGATATTTGTCGCAAAAATGAATTCTCAGTGCCACTTTTTCAATGTTGTGGGGAAAATCTTTGTTTGCCTAATCGTTCATTTTTCGCGTTAGGCGGCATCTTACATGCCTGGGAATATATGTGCTGAGTACCGTCCATTTCGAGACAGTTCGATTTTTGTCGCAAAAATGAATTGTCAGTGCCACTTTTTCAATGTTGTGGAGAAAATCTTTGTTTGCCTAATCGTTCATTTTTCGCGTTTGGCGGCATCTATACATTCCTGGCAATACATGTGCTGAGTACCGTAGATTTCGAGAAACTTCGATTTTTTGTCGCTAAAATGAATTCTCGGTGCCACTTTTTCAATCTTGTGGAGAAAATCTTTGATTGCCTAATCGTTCATTTTTCGCGTTTGGCGGCATCTATACATGCCTGGGAATATATGTGCTGAGTACCGTCGATTTCGAGACACTTCGATTTTTGTCGCAAAAATGAATTCTCAGTGCCACTTTTTCAATGTTGTGGGGAAAATCTTTGTTTGCCTAATCGTTCATTTTTCGCGTTAGGCGGCATCTATACATGCCTGGGAATATATGTGCCGAGTACCGTCGATTTCGAGACACTCCGTTTTTTGTCGCAAAAATGAATTCTCAGTGCCACTTTTTCAATGTTGTGGGGAAAATCTTTGTTTGCCTAATCGTTCATTTTTCGCGTTTGGCGGCATCTATACATGCCTGGGAATATGTGTGCTGAGTACCGTCGATTTCGAGACACTTCGAATTTTGTCGCAAAAATGAATTGTCAGTGCCACTTTTTCAATGTTGTGGAGAAAATCTTTGTTTGCCTAATCGTTCATTTTTCGCGTTTGGCGGCATCTATACATGCCTGGGAATATATGTGCAGAGTACCGTCGATTTCGAGACACTTCTATTTTTGTCATATAAATGAATTCTCAGTGCCACTTTTTCAATATTGTGGGGAAAATCTTTGTGTGCCTAATCGTTCATTTTTCGCGTTTGGCGGCATCTATACATGCCTGGGAATATATGTGCTGAGTACCCTCGATTTCGAGACACTTCGATTTTTGTCGCAAAAATGAATTCTCAGTGCCACTTTTTCAATGTTGTGGAGAAAATCTTTGATTGCCTAATCGTTCATTTTTCGCGTTTGGCGGCATCTATTCATGCCTGGGAATATATGTGCTGAGTACCGTCGATTACGAGACACTTCGATTTTTGTCGCAAAAATGAATTCTCAGTGCCACTTTTTCAATGTTGTGGGGAAAATCTTTGTTTGCCTAATTGTCCATTTTTCGCGTTAGGCGGCATCTATACATGCCTGGGAATATATGTGCTGAGTACCGTCCATTTCGAGACACTTCGATTTTTGTCGCAAAAATGAATTGTCAGTGCCACTTTTTCAATGTTGTGGAGAAAATCTTTGTTTGCCTAATCGTTCATTTTTCGCGTTTGGCGGCATCTATACATGCCTGGGAATATATGTGCTGAGTACCGTCGATATCGAGACACTTCGATTTTTGTCGCAAAAATGAATTCTCAGTGCCACTTTTTCAATGTTGCGGAGAAAATCATTTGATTGCCTAATCGCTCATTTTTCGCGTTTGGCGGCATCTATGCATGCCTGGGAATATATGTGCTGAGCACCGCCGATTTCGAGACACTTCGATTTTTGTCGCAAAAATGAATTCTCAGTGCCACTTTTTCAATGTTGTGGGGAAAATCTTTGTTTGCCTATTCGTTCATTTTTCGCGTTTGGCGGGACATATACCTGCCTGGGAATTTATGTGCTGAGTGCCGTCGATTTCGAGACACTTCGATTTTTGTCGCAAAAATGAATTCTCAGTGCCACTTTTTCAATGTTGCGGGGAAAATCTTTGTTTGCCTAATAGTTCATTTTTCGCGTTTGGCGGCATCGATACATGCCGGGGATTATATGTGCTGAGTACCGTCGATTTCGAGACACTTCGATTTTTGTCGCAAAAATGGATTCTCAGTGCCACTTTTTCAATGTTGCGGAGAAAATCATTTGATTGCCGAATCGTTCATTTTTCGCGTTTGGCGGCATCTATGCATGCCTGGGAATATATGTGCTGAGCACCGCCGATTTCGAGACACTTCGATTTTTGTCGCAAAAATGAATTGTCAGTGATACTTTTTCAATGTTGTGGAGAAAATCTTTGATGGCCTAATCGTTCATTTTTCGCGTTTGGCGGCATTTATACATGCCTGGGAATATATGTGCTGAGTACCGTCGATTTCGAGACACTTCGATTTTTGTCGCAAAAATGAATTGTCAGTGCCACTTTTTCAATGTTGTGGAGAAAATCTTTGTTTGCCTAATCGTTCATTTTTCGCGTTTGGCGGTATCTATACATGCCTGGGAATATATGTGCTGAGTACCGTCGATTTCGAGAGACTTCGATTTTTGTCGCAAAAATGAATTCTCAGAGCCACTTTTTCAATGTTGTGGAGAAAATCTTTGATTGCCTAACCATTCATTTTTCGCGTTTGGCGGCATCTATACATGCCTGGGAATATATGTGCTGAGTACCGTCGATTTCGAGACACTTCGATTTTTGTCGCAAAAATGAATTCTCAGTGCCACTTTTTCAATGTGGTGGAGAAAATCTTCGATTGCCTAATCGTTCATTTTTCGCGTTTGGCGGCATCTATACATGCCTGGGAATATATGTGCTGAGTACCATCGATTTCGAGACACTTCGATTTTTGTCGCAAAAATGAATTCTCAGTGCCACTTTTCAATGTTGCGGGGAAAATCTTTGTTTGCCTAATAGTTCATTTTTCGCGTTTGGCGGCATCTATACATGCCGGGGATTATATGTGCTGAGTACCGTCGATTTCGAGACACTTCGATTTTTGTCGCAAAAATGAATTGTCAGTGCCACTTTTTCAATGTTGTGGAGAAAATCTTTGCCTAATCGTTCATTTTTCGCGTTTGGCGGCATCTATACATGCCTGGGAATATATGTGCTGAGTACCGTCGATTTCGAGACACTTCGATTTTTGTCGCAAAAATGAATTCTCAGTGCCACTTTTTCAATGTTGTGCGGAAAATCTTTGTTTGCCTATTCGTTCATTTTTCGCGTTTGGCGGGACATATACATGCCTGGGAATATATGTGCTGAGTACCATCGATTTCGAGACACTTCGATTTTTGTCGCAAAAATGAATTCTCAGTGCCACTTTTTCAATATTGTGGGGAAAATCTTTGTTTGCCTAATCGTTCATTTTTCGCGTTTGGCGGCATCTATACATGCCTGGGAATATATGTGCTGAGTACCGTCGATTTCGAGACACTTCGATTTTTGTCGCAAAAATGAATTCTCAGTGCCACTTTTTCAATGTTGTGGGGAAAATCTTTGTTTGCCTAATCGTTCATTTTTCGCGTTAGGCGGCATCTATACATGCCTGGGAATATATGTGCTGAGTACCGTCGATTTCTAGACACTTCGATATTTGTCGCAAAAATGAATTCTCAGTGCCACTTTTTCAATGTTGTGGGGAAAATCTTTGTTTGCCTAATCGTTCATTTTTCGCGTTAGGCGGCATCTTACATGCCTGGGAATATATGTGCTGAGTACCGTCCATTTCGAGACAGTTCGATTTTTGTCGCAAAAATGAATTGTCAGTGCCACTTTTTCAATGTTGTGGAGAAAATCTTTGTTTGCCTAATCGTTCATTTTTCGCGTTTGGCGGCATCTATACATTCCTGGCAATACATGTGCTGAGTACCGTAGATTTCGAGAAACTTCGATTTTTTGTCGCTAAAATGAATTCTCGGTGCCACTTTTTCAATCTTGTGGAGAAAATCTTTGATTGCCTAATCGTTCATTTTTCGCGTTTGGCGGCATCTATACATGCCTGGGAATATATGTGCTGAGTACCGTCGATTTCGAGACACTTCGATTTTTGTCGCAAAAATGAATTCTCAGTGCCACTTTTTCAATGTTGTGGGGAAAATCTTTGTTTGCCTAATCGTTCATTTTTCGCGTTAGGCGGCATCTATACATGCCTGGGAATATATGTGCTGAGTACCGTCCATTTCGAGACACTTCGATTTTTGTCGCAAAAATGAATTGTCAGTGCCACTTTTTCAATGTTGTGGAGGAAATCTTTGTTTGCCTAATCATTCATTTTTCGCGTTTGGCGGCATCTATACATGCCTGGGAATATATGTGCTGAGTACCGTCGATTTCGAGACACTTCGATTTTTGTCGCAAAAATGAATTCTCAGTGCCACTTTTTCAATGTTGTGGGGAAAATCTTTGTTTGCCTAATCGTTCATTTTTCGCGTTAGGCGGCATCTATACATGCCTGGGAATATATGTGCCGAGTACCGTCGATTTCGAGACACTCCGTTTTTTGTCGCAAAAATGAATTCTCAGTGCCACTTTTTCAATGTTGTGGGGAAAATCTTTGTTTGCCTAATCGTTCATTTTTCGCGTTTGGCGGCATCTATACATGCCTGGGAATATGTGTGCTGAGTACCGTCGATTTCGAGACACTTCGAATTTTGTCGCAAAAATGAATTGTCAGTGCCACTTTTTCAATGTTGTGGAGAAAATCTTTGTTTGCCTAATCGTTCATTTTTCGCGTTTGGCGGCATCTATACATGCCTGGGAATATATGTGCAGAGTACCGTCGATTTCGAGACACTTCTATTTTTGTCATATAAATGAATTCTCAGTGCCACTTTTTCAATATTGTGGGGAAAATCTTTGATTGCCTAATCGTTCATTTTTCGCGTTTGGCGGCATCTATTCATGCCTGGGAATATATGTGCTGAGTACCGTCGATTACGAGACACTTCGATTTTTGTCGCAAAAATGAATTCTCAGTGCCACTTTTTCAATGTTGTGGGGAAAATCTTTGTTTGCCTAATTGTCCATTTTTCGCGTTAGGCGGCATCTATACATGCCTGGGAATATATGTGCTGAGTACCGTCCATTTCGAGACACTTCGATTTTTGTCGCAAAAATGAATTGTCAGTGCCACTTTTTCAATGTTGTGGAGAAAATCTTTGTTTGCCTAATCGTTCATTTTTCGCGTTTGGTGGCATCTATACATGCCTGGGAATATATGTGCTGAGTACCGTCGATTTCGAGACACTTCAATTTTTGTCGCAAAAAATGAATTCTCAGTGCCACTTTTTCAATGTTGTGGGGAAAATCTTTGTTTGCCTAATCGTTCATTTTTCGCGTTTGGCGGCATCTATACATGCCTGGGAATATGTGTGCTAAGTACCGTCGATTTCGAGACACTTCGATTTTTGTCGCAAAAATGAATTGTCAGTGCCACTTTTTCAATGTTGTGGAGAAAATCTTTGTTTGCCTAATCGTTCATTTTTCGCGTTTGGCGGCATCTATACATGCCTGGGAATATATGTGCTGAGTACCGTCGATTTCGAGACACTGCTATTTTTGTCATAAAATGAATTCTCAGTGCCACTTTTTCAATATTGTGGGGAAAATCATTGTTTGCCTAATCGTTCATTTTTCGCGTTTGGCGGCATCTATACATGCCTGGGAATATATGTGCTGAGTACCGTCGATTTCGAGACACTTCAATTTTTGTCGCAAAAATGAATTCTCAGTGCCACTTTTTCAATGTTGTGGGGAAAATCTTTGTTTGCCTAATGGTTCATTTTTCGCGTTTGGCGGCATCTATACATGCCTGGGAATATGTGTGCTAAGTACCCTCGATTTCGAGACACTTCGATTTTTGTCGCAAAAATGAATTCTCAGTGCCACTTTTTCAATGTTGTGGGGAAAATCTTTGTTTGCCTAATCGTTCATTTTTCGCGTTAGGCGGCATCTATACATGCCTGGGAATATATGTGCTGAGTACCGTCCATTTCGAGACACTTCGATTTTTGTCGCAAAAATGAATTCTCAGTGCCACTTTTTCAATGTTGTGGGGAAAATCTTTGTTTCCCTAATCGTTCATTTTTCGCGTTAGGCGGCATCTATACATGCCTGGGAATATATGTGCTGAGTACCGTCCATTTCGAGACACTTCGATTTTTGTCGCAAAAATGAATTGTCAGTGCCACTTTTTCAATGTTGTGGAGAAAATCTTTGTTTGCCTAATCGTTCATTTTTCGCGTTTGGCGGCATCTATACATGCCTGGGAATATATGTGCTGAGTACCGTCGATTTCGAGAAACTTCGATTTTTGTCGCAAAAATGAATTCTCAGTGCCACTTTTTCAATGTTGTGGGGAAAATCTTTGTTTGCCTAATCGTTCATTTTTCGCGTTAGGCGGCATCTATACATGCCTGGGAATATATGTGCCGAGTACCGTCGATTTCGAGACACTCCGTTTTTTGTCGCAAAAATGAATTCTCAGTGCCACTTTTTCAATGTTGTGGGGAAAATCTTTGTTTGCCTAATCGTTCATTTTTCGCGTTTGGCGGCATCTATACATGCCTGGGAATATGTGTGCTGAGTACCGTCGATTTCGAGACACTTCGAATTTTGTCGCAAAAATGAATTGTCAGTGCCACTTTTTCAATGTTGTGGAGAAAATCTTTGTTTGCCTAATCGTTCATTTTTCGCGTTTGGCGGCATCTATACATGCCTGGGAATATATGTGCAGAGTACCGTCGATTTCGAGACACTTCTATTTTTGTCATATAAATGAATTCTCAGTGCCACTTTTTCAATATTGAGGGGAAAATCTTTGTGTGCCTAATCGTTCATTTTTCGCGTTTGGCGGCATCTATACATGCCTGGGAATATATGTGCTGAGTACCCTCGATTTCGAGACACTTCGATTTTTGTCGCAAAAATGAATTCTCAGTGCCACTTTTTCAATGTTGTGGAGAAAATCTTTGATTGCCTAATCGTTCATTTTCGCGTTTGGCGGCATCTATACATGCCTGGGAATATATGTGCTGAGTACCGTTCGATTACGAGACACTTCGATTTTTGTCGCAAAAATGAATTCTCAGTGCCACTTTTTCAATGTTGTGGGGAAAATCTTTGTTTGCCTAATCGTTCATTTTTCGCGTTTGGCGGCATCTATACATGCCTGGGAATATATGTGCTGAGTACCGTCGATTTCGAGACACTGCTATTTTTGTCATAAAATGAATTCTCAGTGCCACTTTTTCAATATTGTGGGGAAAATCATTGTTTGCCTAATCGTTCATTTTTCGCGTTTGGCGGCATCTATACATGCCTGGGAATATATGTGCTGAGTACCGTCGATTACGAGACACTTCGATTTTTGTCGCAAAAATGAATTCTCAGTGCCACTTTTTCAATGTTGTGGGGAAAATCTTTGTTTGCCTAATCGTTCATTTTTCGCGTTTTGGCGGCATCTATACATGCCTGGGAATATATGTGCTGAGTACCGTCGATTTCGAGACACTGCTATTTTTGTCATAAAATGAATTCTCAGTGCCACTTTTTCAATATTGTGGGGAAAATCATTGTTTGCCCTAATCGTTCATTTTTTCGCGTTTGGCGGCATCTATACATGCCTGGGAATATATGTGCTGAGTACCGTCGATTTCGAGACACTTCAATTTTTGTCGCAAAAATGAATTCTCAGTGCCACTTTTTCAATGTTGTGGGGAAAATCTTTGTTTGCCTAATCGTTCATTTTTCGCGTTTGGCGGCATCTATACATGCCTGGGAATATGTGTGCTAAGTACCCTCGATTCGAGACACTTCGATTTTTGTCGCAAAAATGAATTGTCAGTGCCACTTTTTCAATGTTGTGGAGAAGATCTTTGTTTGCCTAATCGTTCATTTTTCGCGTTTGGGCGGCATCTATACATGCCTGGGAATATATGTGCTGAGTACCGTCGATTTCGAGACACTTCTATTTTTGTCATAAAATGAATTCTCAGTGCACTTTTTCAATATTGTGGGGAAAATCTTTGTTTGCCTAATCGTTCATTTTTCGCGTTTGGCGGCATCTATACATTGCCTGGGAATATATGTGCCGAGTACCGTCGATTTCGAGACACTGCTATTTTTGTCATAAAATGAATTCTCAGTGCCACTTTTTCAATATTGTGGGGAAAATCTTTGTTTGCCTAATCGTTCATTTTTCGCGTTTGGCGGCATCTATACATGCCTGGGAATATATGTGCTGAGTACCATCGATTACGAGACACTTCGATTTTTGTCGCAAAAATGAATTCTCAGTGCCACTTTTTCAATGTTGTGGGGGAAAATCTTTGTTTGCCTAATCGTTCATTTTTCGCGTTAGGCGGCATCTATACATGCCTGGGAATATATGTGCTGAGTACCGTCCATTTCGAGACACTTCGATTTTTGTCGCAAAAATGAATTCTCAGTGCCACTTTTTCAATGTTGTGGGGAAAATCTTTGTTTCCCTAATCGTTCATTTTTCGCGTTAGGCGGCATCTATACATGCCTGGGAATATATGTGCTGAGTACCGTCCATTTCGAGACACTTCGATTTTTGTCGCAAAAATGAATTGTCAGTGCCACTTTTTCAATGTTGTGGAGAAAATCTTTGTTTGCCTAATCGTTCATTTTTCGCGTTTGGCGGCATCTATACATGCCTGGGAATATATGTGCTGAGTACCGTCGATTTCGAGAAACTTCGATTTTTGTCGCAAAAATGAATTCTCAGTGCCACTTTTTCAATGTTGTGGGGAAAATCTTTGTTTGCCTAATCGTTCATTTTTCGCGTTAGGCGGCATCTATACATGCCTGGGAATATATGTGCCGAGTACCGTCGATTTCGAGACACTCCGTTTTTTGTCGCAAAAATGAATTCTCAGTGCCACTTTTTCAATGTTGTGGGGAAAATCTTTGTTTGCCTAATCGTTCATTTTTCGCGTTTGGCGGCATCTATACATGCTGGGAATATGTGTGCTGAGTACCGTCGATTTCGAGACACTTCGAATTTTGTCGCAAAAATGAATTGTCAGTGCCACTTTTTCAATGTTGTGGAGAAAATCTTTGTTTGCCTAATCGTTCATTTTTCGCGTTTGGCGGCATCTATACATGCCTGGGAATATATGTGCAGAGTACCGTCGATTTCGAGACACTTCTATTTTTGTCATATAAATGAATTCTCAGTGCCACTTTTTCAATATTGTGGGGAAAATCTTTGTGTGCCTAATCGTTCATTTTTCGCGTTTGGCGGCATCTATACATGCCTGGGAATATATGTGCTGAGTACCCTCGATTTCGAGACACTTCGATTTTTGTCGCAAAAATGAATTCTCAGTGCCACTTTTTCAATGTTGTGGAGAAAATCTTTGATTGCCTAATCGTTCATTTTTCGCGTTTGGCGGCATCTATACATGCCTGGGAATATATGTGCTGAGTACCGTCGATTACGAGACACTTCGATTTTTGTCGCAAAAATGAATTCTCAGTGCCACTTTTTCAATGTTGTGGGGAAAATCTTTGTTTGCCTAATCGTTCATTTTTCGCGTTTGGCGGCATCTATACATGCCTGGGAATATATGTGCTGAGTACCGTCGATTTCGAGACACTGCTATTTTTGTCATAAAATGAATTCTCAGTGCCACTTTTTCAATTTTGTGGGGAAAATCATTGTTTGCCTAATCGTTCATTTTTCGCGTTTGGCGGCATCTATACATGCCTGGGAATATATGTGCTGAGTACCGTCGATTTCGAGACACTTCAATTTTTGTCGCAAAAATGAATTCTCAGTGCCACTTTTTCAATGTTGTGGGGAAAATCTTTGTTTGCCTAATCGTTCATTTTTCGCGTTTGGCGGCATCTATACATGCCTGGGAATATGTGTGCTAAGTACCCTCGATTTCGAGACACTTCGATTTTTGTCGCAAAAATGAATTGTCAGTGCCACTTTTTCAATGTTGTGGAGAAGATCTTTGTTTGCCTAATCGTTCATTTTTCGCGTTTGGCGGCATCTATACATGCCTGGGAATATATGTGCTGAGTACCGTCGATTTCGAGACACTTCTATTTTTGTCATAAAATGAATTCTCAGTGCCACTTTTTCAATATTGTGGGGAAAATCTTTGTTTGCCTAATCGTTCATTTTTCGCGTTTGGCGGCATCTATACATGCCTGGGAATATATGTGCCGAGTACCGTCGATTTCGAGACACTGCTATTTTTGTCATAAAATGAATTCTCAGTGCCACTTTTTCAATGTTGTGGGGAAAATCTTTGTTTGCCTAATCGTTCATTTTTCGCGTTAGGCGGCATCTATACATGCCTGGGAATATATGTGCTGAGTACCGTCCATTTCGAGACACTTCGATTTTTGTCGCAAAAATGAATTGTCAGTGCCACTTTTTCAATGTTGTGGAGAAAATCTTTGTTTGCCTAATCGTTCATTTTTCGCGTTTGGTGGCATCTATACATGCCTGGGAATATATGTGCTGAGTACCGTCGATTTCGAGACACTTCAATTTTTGTCGCAAAAATGAATTCTCAGTGCCACTTTTTCAATGTTGTGGGGAAAATCTTTGTTTGCCTAATCGTTCATTTTTTGCGTTTGGCGGCATCTATACATGCCTGGGAATATGTGTGCTAAGTACCGTCGATTTCGAGACACTTCGATTTTTGTCGCAAAAATGAATTGTCAGTGCCACTTTTTCAATGTTGTGGAGAAAATCTTTGTTTGCCTAATCGTTCATTTTTCGCGTTTGGCGGCATCTATACATGCCTGGGAATATATGTGCTGAGTACCGTCGATTTCGAGACACTGCTATTTTTGTCATAAAATAAATTCTCAGTGCCACATTTTCAATATTGTGGGGAAAATCATTGTTTGCCTAATCGTTCATTTTTCGCGTTTGGCGGCATCTATACATGCCTGGGAATATATGTGCTGAGTACCGTCGATTTCTAGACACTTCGATATTTGTCGCAAAAATGAATTCTCAGTGCCACTTTTTCAATGTTGTGGGGAAAATCTTTGTTTGCCTAATCGTTCATTTTTCGCGTTAGGCGGCATCTTACATGCCTGGGAATATATGTGCTGAGTACCGTCCATTTCGAGACAGTTCGATTTTTGTCGCAAAAATGAATTGTCAGTGCCACTTTTTCAATGTTGTGGAGAAAATCTTTGTTTGCCTAATCGTTCATTTTTCGCGTTTGGCGGCATCTATACATTCCTGGCAATACATGTGCTGAGTACCGTAGATTTCGAGAAACTTCGATTTTTTGTCGCTAAAATGAATTCTCGGTGCCACTTTTTCAATCTTGTGGAGAAAATCTTTGATTGCCTAATCGTTCATTTTTCGCGTTTGGCGGCATCTATACATGCCTGGGAATATATGTGCTGAGTACCGTCGATTTCGAGACACTTCAATTTTTGTCGCAAAAATGAATTCTCAGTGCCACTTTTTCAATGTTCTGGGGAAAATCTTTGCCTAATCGTTCATTTTTCGCGTTTGGCGGCATCTATACATGCCTGGGAATATGTGTGCTAAGTACCCTCGATTTCGAGACACTTCGATTTTTGTCGCAAAAATGAATTGTCAGTGCCACTTTTTCAATGTTGTGGAGAAAATCTTTGTTTGCCTAATCGTTCATTTTTCGCGTTTGGCGGCATCTATACATGCCTGGGAATATATGTGCTGAGTACCGTCGATTTCGAGACACTTCTATTTTTGTCATAAAATGAATTCTCAGTGCCACTTTTTCAATATTGTGGGGAAAATCTTTGTTTGCCTAATCGTTCATTTTTCGCGTTTGGCGGCATCTATACATGCCTGGGAATATATGTGCTGAGTACCGTCGATTTCGAGACACTTCGATTTTTGTCGCAAAAATGAATTCTCAGTGCCACTTTTTCAATGTTGTGGGGAAAATCTTTGTTTGCCTAATCGTTCATTTTTCGCGTTAGGCGGCATCTATACATGCCTGGGAATATATGTGCTGAGTACCGTCCATTTCGAGACACTTCGATTTTTGTCGCAAAAATGAATTGTCAGTGCCACTTTTTCAATGTTGTGGAGAAAATCTTTGTTTGCCTAATCGTTCATTTTTCGCGTTTGGCGGCATCTATACATGCCTGGGAATATATGTGCCGAGTACCGTCGATTTCGAGACACTCCGTTTTTTGTCGCAAAAATGAATTCTCAGTGCCACTTTTTCAATGTTGTGGGGAAAATCTTTGTTTGCCTAATCGTTCATTTTTCGCGTTTGGCGGCATCTATACATGCCTGGGAATATGTGTGCTGAGTACCGTCGATTTCGAGACACTCCGTTTTTTGTCGCAAAAATGAATTCTCAGTGCCACTTTTTCAATGATGTGGAGAAAATCTTTGTTTGCCTAATCGTTCATTTTTCGCGTTTGGCGGCATCTATACATGCCTGGGAATATATGTGCAGAGTACCGTCGATTTCGAGACACTTCTATTTTTGTCATATAAATGAATTCTCAGTGCCACTTTTTCAATATTGTGGGGAAAATCTTTGTGTGCCTAATCGTTCATTTTTCGCGTTTGGCTGCATCTATACATGCCTGGGAATATATGTGCTGAGTACCCTCGATTTCGAGACACTTCGATTTTTGTCGCAAAAATGAATTCTCAGTGCCACTTTTTCAATGTTGTGGAAAAAATCTTTGATTGCCTAATCGTTCATTTTTCGCGTTTGGCGGCATCTATACATGCCTGGGAATATATGTGCTGAGTACCGTCGATTACGAGACACTTCGATTTTTGTCGCAAAAATGAATTCTCAGTGCCACTTTTTCAATGTTGTGGGGAAAATCTTTGTTTGCCTAATCGTTCATTTTTCGCGTTAGGCGGCATCTATATATGCCTGGGAATATATGTGCTGAGTACCGTCCATTTGAGACACTTCGATTTTTGTCGCAAAAATGAATTGTCAGTGCCACTTTTTCAATGTTGTGGAGAAAATCTTTGTTTGCCTAATCGTTCATTTTTCGCGTTTGGTGGCATCTATACATGCCTGGGAATATATGTGCTGAGTACCGTCGATTTCGAGACACTTCAATTTTTGTCGCAAAAATGAATTCTCAGTGCCACTTTTTCAATGTTGTGGGGAAAATCTTTGTTTGCCTAATCGTTCATTTTTCGCGTTTGGCGGCATCTATACATGCCTGGGAATATGTGTGCTAAGTACCGTCGATTTCGAGACACTTCGATTTTTGTCGCAAAAATGAATTGTCAGTGCCACTTTTTCAATGTTGTGGAGAAAATCTTTGTTTGCCTAATCGTTCATTTTTCGCGTTTGGCGGCATCTATACATGCCTGGGAATATATGTGCTGAGTACCGTCGATTTCGAGACACTGCTATTTTTGTCATAAAATGAATTCTGAGTGCCACTTTTTCAATATTGTGGGGAAAATCATTGTTTGCCTAATCGTTCATTTTTCGCGTTTGGCGGCATCTATACATGCCTGGGAATATATGTGCTGAGTACCGTCGATTTCGAGACACTTCAATTTTTGTCGCAAAAATGAATTCTGAGTGCCACTTTTTCAATGTTGTGGGGAAAATCTTTGTTTGCCTAATCGTTCATTTTTCGCGTTTGGCGGCATCTATACATGCCTGGGAATATATGTGCTGAGTACCGTCGATTTCGAGACACTGCTATTTTTGTCATAAAATGAATTCTCAGTGCCACTTTTTCAATTTTGTGGGGAAAATCATTGTTTGCCTAATCGTTCATTTTTCGCGTTTGGCGGCATCTATACATGCCTGGGAATATATGTGCTGAGTACCGTCGATTTCGAGACACTTCAATTTTTGTCGCAAAAATGAATTCTCAGTGCCACTTTTTCAATGTTGTGGGGAAAATCTTTGTTTGCCTAATCGTTCATTTTTCGCGTTTGGCGGCATCTATACATGCCTGGGAATATGTGTGCTAAGTACCCTCGATTTCGAGACACTTCGATTTTTGTCGCAAAAATGAATTGTCAGTGCCACTTTTTCAATGTTGTGGAGAAGATCTTTGTTTGCCTAATCGTTCATTTTTCGCGTTTGGCGGCATCTATACATGCCTGGGAATATATGTGCTGAGTACCGTCGATTTCGAGACACTTCTATTTTTGTCATAAAATGAATTCTCAGTGCCACTTTTTCAATATTGTGGGGAAAATCTTTGTTTGCCTAATCGTTCATTTTTCGCGTTTGGCGGCATCTATACATGCCTGGGAATATATGTGCCGAGTACCGTCGATTTCGAGACACTGCTATTTTTGTCATAAAATGAATTCTCAGTGCCACTTTTTCAATGTTGTGGGGAAAATCTTTGTTTGCCTAATCGTTCATTTTTCGCGTTAGGCGGCATCTATACATGCCTGGGAATATATGTGCTGAGTACCGTCCATTTCGAGACACTTCGATTTTTGTCGCAAAAATGAATTGTCAGTGCCACTTTTTCAATGTTGTGGAGAAAATCTTTGTTTGCCTAATCGTTCATTTTTCGCGTTTGGTGGCATCTATACATGCCTGGGAATATATGTGCTGAGTACCGTCGATTTCGAGACACTTCAATTTTTGTCGCAAAAATGAATTCTCAGTGCCACTTTTTCAATGTTGTGGGGAAAATCTTTGTTTGCCTAATCGTTCATTTTTTGCGTTTGGCGGCATCTATACATGCCTGGGAATATGTGTGCTAAGTACCGTCGATTTCGAGACACTTCGATTTTTGTCGCAAAAATGAATTGTCAGTGCCACTTTTTCAATGTTGTGGAGAAAATCTTTGTTTGCCTAATCGTTCATTTTTCGCGTTTGGCGGCATCTATACATGCCTGGGAATATATGTGCTGAGTACCGTCGATTTCGAGACACTGCTATTTTTGTCATAAAATAAATTCTCAGTGCCACATTTTCAATATTGTGGGGAAAATCATTGTTTGCCTAATCGTTCATTTTTCGCGTTTGGCGGCATCTATACATGCCTGGGAATATATGTGCTGAGTACCGTCGATTTCTAGACACTTCGATATTTGTCGCAAAAATGAATTCTCAGTGCCACTTTTTCAATGTTGTGGGGAAAATCTTTGTTTGCCTAATCGTTCATTTTTCGCGTTAGGCGGCATCTTACATGCCTGGGAATATATGTGCTGAGTACCGTCCATTTCGAGACAGTTCGATTTTTGTCGCAAAAATGAATTGTCAGTGCCACTTTTTCAATGTTGTGGAGAAAATCTTTGTTTGCCTAATCGTTCATTTTTCGCGTTTGGCGGCATCTATACATTCCTGGCAATACATGTGCTGAGTACCGTAGATTTCGAGAAACTTCGATTTTTTGTCGCTAAAATGAATTCTCGGTGCCACTTTTTCAATCTTGTGGAGAAAATCTTTGATTGCCTAATCGTTCATTTTTCGCGTTTGGCGGCATCTATACATGCCTGGGAATATATGTGCTGAGTACCGTCGATTTCGAGACACTTCAATTTTTGTCGCAAAAATGAATTCTCAGTGCCACTTTTTCAATGTTCTGGGGAAAATCTTTGCCTAATCGTTCATTTTTCGCGTTTGGCGGCATCTATACATGCCTGGGAATATGTGTGCTAAGTACCCTCGATTTCGAGACACTTCGATTTTTGTCGCAAAAATGAATTGTCAGTGCCACTTTTTCAATGTTGTGGAGAAAATCTTTGTTTGCCTAATCGTTCATTTTTCGCGTTTGGCGGCATCTATACATGCCTGGGAATATATGTGCTGAGTACCGTCGATTTCGAGACACTTCTATTTTTGTCATAAAATGAATTCTCAGTGCCACTTTTTCAATATTGTGGGGAAAATCTTTGTTTGCCTAATCGTTCATTTTTCGCGTTTGGCGGCATCTATACATGCCTGGGAATATATGTGCTGAGTACCGTCGATTTCGAGACACTTCGATTTTTGTCGCAAAAATGAATTCTCAGTGCCACTTTTTCAATGTTGTGGGGAAAATCTTTGTTTGCCTAATCGTTCATTTTTCGCGTTAGGCGGCATCTATACATGCCTGGGAATATATGTGCTGAGTACCGTCCATTTCGAGACACTTCGATTTTTGTCGCAAAAATGAATTGTCAGTGCCACTTTTTCAATGTTGTGGAGAAAATCTTTGTTTGCCTAATCGTTCATTTTTCGCGTTTGGCGGCATCTATACATGCCTGGGAATATATGTGCCGAGTACCGTCGATTTCGAGACACTCCGTTTTTTGTCGCAAAAATGAATTCTCAGTGCCACTTTTTCAATGTTGTGGGGAAAATCTTTGTTTGCCTAATCGTTCATTTTTCGCGTTTGGCGGCATCTATACATGCCTGGGAATATGTGTGCTGAGTACCGTCGATTTCGAGACACTCCGTTTTTTGTCGCAAAAATGAATTCTCAGTGCCACTTTTTCAATGATGTGGAGAAAATCTTTGTTTGCCTAATCGTTCATTTTTCGCGTTTGGCGGCATCTATACATGCCTGGGAATATATGTGCAGAGTACCGTCGATTTCGAGACACTTCTATTTTTGTCATATAAATGAATTCTCAGTGCCACTTTTTCAATATTGTGGGGAAAATCTTTGTGTGCCTAATCGTTCATTTTTCGCGTTTGGCTGCATCTATACATGCCTGGGAATATATGTGCTGAGTACCCTCGATTTCGAGACACTTCGATTTTTGTCGCAAAAATGAATTCTCAGTGCCACTTTTTCAATGTTGTGGAAAAAATCTTTGATTGCCTAATCGTTCATTTTTCGCGTTTGGCGGCATCTATACATGCCTGGGAATATATGTGCTGAGTACCGTCGATTACGAGACACTTCGATTTTTGTCGCAAAAATGAATTCTCAGTGCCACTTTTTCAATGTTGTGGGGAAAATCTTTGTTTGCCTAATCGTTCATTTTTCGCGTTAGGCGGCATCTATATATGCCTGGGAATATATGTGCTGAGTACCGTCCATTTGAGACACTTCGATTTTTGTCGCAAAAATGAATTGTCAGTGCCACTTTTTCAATGTTGTGGAGAAAATCTTTGTTTGCCTAATCGTTCATTTTTCGCGTTTGGTGGCATCTATACATGCCTGGGAATATATGTGCTGAGTACCGTCGATTTCGAGACACTTCAATTTTTGTCGCAAAAATGAATTCTCAGTGCCACTTTTTCAATGTTGTGGGGAAAATCTTTGTTTGCCTAATCGTTCATTTTTCGCGTTTGGCGGCATCTATACATGCCTGGGAATATGTGTGCTAAGTACCGTCGATTTCGAGACACTTCGATTTTTGTCGCAAAAATGAATTGTCAGTGCCACTTTTTCAATGTTGTGGAGAAAATCTTTGTTTGCCTAATCGTTCATTTTTCGCGTTTGGCGGCATCTATACATGCCTGGGAATATATGTGCTGAGTACCGTCGATTTCGAGACACTGCTATTTTTGTCATAAAATGAATTCTGAGTGCCACTTTTTCAATATTGTGGGGAAAATCATTGTTTGCCTAATCGTTCATTTTTCGCGTTTGGCGGCATCTATACATGCCTGGGAATATATGTGCTGAGTACCGTCGATTTCGAGACACTTCAATTTTTGTCGCAAAAATGAATTCTCAGTGCCACTTTTTCAATGTTGTGGGGAAAATCTTTGTTTGCCTAATCGTTCATTTTTCGCGTTTGGCGGCATCTATACATGCCTGGGAATATGTGTGCTAAGTACCCTCGATTTCGAGACACTTCGATTTTTGTCGCAAAAATGAATTGTCAGTGCCACTTTTTCAATGTTGTGGAGAAAATCTTTGTTTGCCTAATCGTTCATTTTTCGCGTTTGGCGGCATCTATACATGCCTGGGAATATATGTGCTGAGTACCGTCGATTTCGAGACACTTCTATTTTTGTCATAAAATGAATTCTCAGTGCCACTTTTTCAATATTGTGGGGAAAATCTTTGTTTGCCTAATCGTTCATTTTTCGCGTTTGGCGGCATCTAAACATGCCTGGGAATATATGTGCTGAGTACCCTCGATTTCGAGACACTTCGATTTTTGTCGCAAAAATGAATTCTCAGTGCCACTTTTTCAATGTTGTGGAGAAAATCTTTGTTTGCCTAATCGTTCATTTTTCGCGTTTGGCGGCATCTATACATGCCTGGGAATATATGTGCTGAGTACCGTCGATTACGAGACACTTCGAATTTTGTCGCAAAAATGAATTCTCAGTGCCACTTTTTCAATGTTGTGGGGAAAATCTTTGTTTGCCTAATCGTTCATTTTTCGCGTTAGGCGGCATCTATACATGCCTGGGAATATATGTGCTGAGTACCGTCCATTTCGAGACACTTCGATTTTTGTCGAAAAAATGAATTGTCAGTGCCACTTTTTCAATGTTGTGGAGAAAATCTTTGTTTGCCTAATCGTTCATTTTTCGCGTTTGGTGGCATCTATACATGCCTGGGAATATATGTGCTGAGTACCGTCGATTTCGAGACACTTCAATTTTTGTCGCAAAAATGAATTCTCAGTGCCACTTTTTCAATGTTGTGGGGAAAATCTTTGTTTGCCTAATCGTTCATTTTTCGCGTTTGGCGGCATCTATACATGCCTGGGAATATGTGTGCTAAGTACCGTCGATTTCGAGACACTTCGATTTTTGTCGCAAAAATGAATTGTCAGTGCCACTTTTTCAATGTTGTGGAGAAAATCTTTGTTTGCCTAATCGTTCATTTTTCGCGTTTGGCGGCATCTATACATGCCTGGGAATATATGTGCTGAGTACCGTCGATTTCGAGACACTGCTATTTTTGTCATAAAATGAATTCTCAGTGCCATTTTTTCTATATTGTGGGGAAAATCATTGTTTGCCTAATCGTTCATTTTTCGCGTTTGGCGGCATCTATACATGCCTGGGAATATATGTGCTGAGTACCGTCGATTTCTAGACACTTCGATATTTGTCGCAAAAATGAATTCTCAGTGCCACTTTTTCAATGTTGTGGGGAAAATCTTTGTTTGCCTAATCGTTCATTTTTCGCGTTAGGCGGCATCTTACATGCCTGGGAATATATGTGCTGAGTACCGTCCATTTCGAGACACTTCGATTTTTCTCGCAAAAATGAATTGTCAGTGCCACTTTTTCAATGTTGTGGAGAAAATCTTTGTTTGCCTAATCGTTCATTTTTCGCGTTTGGTGGCATCTATACATGCCTGGGAATATATGTGCTGAGTACCGTCGATTTCGAGACACTTCAATTTTTGTCGCAAAAATGAATTCTCAGTGCCACTTTTTCAATGTTGTGGGGAAAATCTTTGTTTGCCTAATCGTTCATTTTTCGCGTTTGGCGGCATCTATACATGCCTGGGAATATGTGTGCTAAGTACCGTCGATTTCGAGACACTTCGATTTTTGTCGCAAAAATGAATTGTCAGTGCCACTTTTTCAATGTTGTGGAGAAAATCTTTGTTTGCCTAATCGTTCATTTTTCGCGTTTGGCGGCATCTATACATGCCTGGGAATATATGTGCTGAGTACCGTCGATTTCGAGACACTGCTATTTTTGTCATAAAATGAATTCTCAGTGCCACTTTTTCAATATTGTGGGGAAAATCATTGTTTGCCTAATCGTTCATTTTTCGCGTTTGGCGGCATCTATACATGCCTGGGAATATATGTGCTGAGTACCGTCGATTTCGAGACACTTCAATTTTTGTCGCAAAAATGAATTCTCAGTGCCACTTTTTCAATGTTGTGGGGAAAATCTTTGTTTGCCTAATCGTTCATTTTTCGCGTTTGGCGGCATCTATACATGCCTGGGAATATATGTGCTGAGTACCCTCGATTTCGAGACACTTCGATTTTTGTCGCAAAAATGAATTCTCAGTGCCACTTTTTCAATGTTGTGGAGAAAATCTTTGTTTGCCTAATCGTTCATTTTTCGCGTTTGGCGGCATCTATACATGCCTGGGAATATATGTGCTGAGTACCGTCCATTTCGAGACACTTCGATTTTTGTCGCAAAAATGAATTGTCAGTGCCACTTTTTCAATGTTGTGGGGAAAATCTTTGTTTGCCTAATCGTTCATTTTTCGCGTTTGGCGGCATCTATACATGCCTGGGAATATATGTGCTGAGTACCGTCCATTACGAGACACTTCGATTTTTGTCGCAAAAATGAATTCTCAGTGCCACTTTTTCAATGTTGTGGGGAAAATCTTTGTTTGCCTAATCGTTCATTTTTCGCGTTAGGCGGCATCTATACATGCCTGGGAATATATGTGCTGAGTACCGTCCATTTCGAGACACTTCGATTTTTGTCGCAAAAATGAATTGTCAGTGCCACTTTTTCAATGTTGTGGAGAAAATCTTTGTTTGCCTAATCGTTCATTTTTCGCGTTTGGTGGCATCTATACATGCCTGGGAATATATGTGCTGAGTACCGTCGATTTCGAGACACTTCAATTTTTGTCGCAAAAATGAATTCTCAGTGCCACTTTTTCAATGTTGTGGGGAAAATCTTTGTTTGCCTAATCGTTCATTTTTCGCGTTTGGCGGCATCTATACATGCCTGGGAATATGTGTGCTAAGTACCGTCGATTTCGAGACACTTCGATTTTTGTCGCAAAAATGAATTGTCAGTGCCACTTTTTCAATGTTGTGGAGAAAATCTTTGTTTGCCTAATCGTTCATTTTTCGCGTTTGGCGGCATCTATACATGCCTGGGAATATATGTGCTGAGTACCGTCGATTACGAGACACTGCTATTTTTGTCATAAAATGAATTCTCAGTGCCATTTTTTCAATTTTGGGGGGAAAATCATTGTTTGCCTAATCGTTCATTTTTCGCGTTTGGCGGCATCTATACATGCCTGGGAATATATGTGCCGAGTACCGTCGATTTCTAGACACTTCGATATTTGTCGCAAAAATGAATTCTCAGTGCCACTTTTTCAATGTTGTGGGGAAAATCTTTGTTTGCCTAATCGTTCATTTTTCGCGTTAGGCGGCATCTTACATGCCTGGGAATATATGTGCTGAGTACCGTCCATTTCGAGACACTTCGATTTTTGTCGCAAAAATGAATTGTCAGTGCCACTTTTTCAATGTTGTGGAGAAAATCTTTGTTTGCCTAATCGTTCATTTTTCGCGTTTGGCGGCATCTATATATTCCTGGCAATACATGTGCTGAGTACCGTAGATTTCGAGAAACTTCGATTTTTTGTCGCTAAAATGAATTCTCGGTGCCACTTTTTCAATCTTGTGGAGAAAATCTTTGATTGCCTAATCGTTCATTTTTCGCGTTTGGCGGCATCTATACATGCCTGGGAATATATGTGCTGAGTACCGTCGATTTCGAGACACTTCGATTTTTGTCGCAAAAATGAATTCTCAGTGCCACTTTTTCAATGTTGTGGAGAAAATCTTTGATTCCCTAATCGTTCATTTTTCGCGTTTGGCGGCATCTATACATGCCTGGGAATATATGTGCTGAGTACCGTCGATTTCGTGACACTTCGATTTTTGTCGCAAAAATGAATTCTCAGTGCCACATTTTCAATGTTGTGGGGAAAATCTTTGTTTGCCTAATCGTTCATTTTTCGCGTTAGGCGGCATCTATACATGCCTGGGAATATATGTGCTGAGTACCGTCCATTTCGAGACACTTCGATTTTTGTCGCAAAAATGAATTGTCAGTGCCACTTTTTCAATGTTGTGGAGAAAATCTTTGATTGCCTAATCGTTCATTTTTCACGTTTGGCGGCATCTATACATGCCTGGGAATATATGTGCTGAGTACCGTCGATTTCGAGACACTTCAATTTTTGTCGCAAAAATGAATTCTCAGTGCCACTTTTTCAATGTTGTGGAGAAAATCTTTGTTTGCCTAATCGTTCATGTTTAGCGTTTGGCGGCATCTATACATGCCTGGGAATATATGTGCTGAGTACCGTCGATATCGAGACACTTCGATTTTTGTCGCAAAAATGAATTCGCAGTGCCACTTTTTCAATGTTGTGGAGAAAATCTTTGATTGCCTAATCGTTCATTTTTCGCGTTTGGCGGCATATATACATGCCTGGGAATATATGTGCTGAGTACCGTCCATTTCGAGACACTTCGATTTTTGTCGCAAAAATGAATTGTCAGTGCCACTTTTTCAATGTTATGGAGAAAATCTTTGTTTGCCTAATCGTTCATTTTTCGCGTTTGGCGGCATCTATACATGCCTGGGAATATATGTGCTGAGTACCGTCGATTTCGAGACACTTCAATATTTGTCGCAAAAATGAATTCTCAGTGCCACTTTTTCAATGTTGTGGGGAAAATCTTTGTTTGCCTAATCGTTCATTTTTCGCGTTTGGCGGCATCTATACATGCCTGGGAATATGTGTGCTAAGTACCGTCGATTTCGAGACACTTCGATTTTTGTCGCAAAAATGAATTGTCAGTGCCACTTTTTCAATGTTGTGGAGAAAATCTTTGTTTGCCTAATCGTTCATTTTTCGCGTTTGGCGGCATCTATACATGCCTGGGAATATATGTGCTGAGTACCGTCGATTTCGAGACACTTCTATTTTTGTCATAAAATGAATTTTCAGTGCCACTTTTTCAATATTGTGGGGAAAATCTTTGATTCCCTAATCGTTCATTTTTCGCGTTTGGCGGCATCTATACATGCCTGGGAATATATGTGCTGAGTACCGTCGATTTCGAGACACTTCGATTTTTGTCGCAAAAATGAATTCTCAGTGCCACTTTTTCAATGTTGTGGTGAAAATCTTTGCCTAATCGTTCATTTTCCGCGTTAGGCGGCATCTATACATGCCTGGGAATATATGTGCTGAGTACCGTCCATTTCGAGACACTTCGATTTTTGTCGCAAAAATGAATTCTCAGTGCCACTTTTTCAATGTTGTGGGGAAAATCTTTGTTTGCCTAATCGTTCATTTTTCGCGTTAGGCGGCATCTATACATGCCTGGGAATATATGTGCTGAGTACCGTCGATTTCGAGACACTTCGATTTTTGTCGCAAAAATGAATTCGCAGTGCCACTTTTTCAATGTTGTGGAGAAAATCTTTGATTGCCTAATCGTTCATTCTTCGCGTTTGGCGGCATATATACATGCCTGGGAATATATGTGCTTAGTACCGTCCATTTCGAGACACTTCGATTTTTGTCGCAAAAATGAATTGTCAGTGCCACTTTTTCAATGTTGTGGAGAAAATCTTTGCTTGCCTAATCGTTCATTTTTCGCGTTTGGCGGCATCTATACATGCCTGGGAATATATGTGCTGAGTACCGTCGATTTCGAAACACTTCAATTTTTGTCGCAAAAATGAATTCTCAGTGCCACTTTTTCAATGTTGTGGGGAAAATCTTTGTTTGCCTAATCGTTCATTTTTCGCGTTTGGCGGCATCTATACATGCCTGGGAATATGTGTGCTGAGTACCGTCGATTTCGAGACACTTCGATTTTTGTCGCAAAAATGAATTGTCAGTGCCACTTTTTCAATGTTGTAGAGAAAATCTTTGTTTGCCTAATCGTTCATTTTTCGCGTTAGGCGGCATGTATACATGCCTGGGAATATATGTGCTGAGTACCGTCCATTTCGAGACACTTCGATTTTTGTCGCAAAAATGAATTGTCAGTGCCACTTTTTCAATGTTGTGGAGAAAATCTTTGTTTGCCTAATCGTTCATTTTTCGCGTTTGGCGGCATCTATACATTCCTGGATATACATGTGCTGAGTACCGTAGATTTCGAGAAACTTCGATTTTTTGTCGCTAAAATGAATTCTCGGTGCCACTTTTTCAATCTTGTGGAGAAAATCTTTGATTGCCTAATCGTTCATTTTTCGCGTTTGGCGGCATCTATACATGCCTGGGAATATATGTGCTGAGTACCGTCGATTTCGAGACACTTCGATTTTTGTCGCAAAAATGAATTCTCAGTGCCACTTTTTCAAAGTTGTGGAGAAAATCTTTGATTGCCTAATCGTTCATTTTTCGCGTTTGGCGGCATTCATACATGCCTGGGAATATATGTGCCGAGTACCGTCGATTTCGAGACACTTCAATTTTTGTCGCAAAAATGAATTTTCAGTGCCACTTTTTCAATGTTGTGGAGAAAATCTTTGTTTGCCTAATCGTTCATGTTTAGCGTTTGGCGGCATCTATACATGCCTGGGAATATATGTGCTGAGTACCGTCGATATCGAGACACTTCGATTTTTGTCGCAAAAATAAATTCGCAGTGCCACTTTTTCAATGTTGTGGAGAAAATCTTTCATTGCCTAATCGTTCATTTTTCGCGTTTGGCGGCATATATACATGCTTGGGAATATATGTGCTGAGTACCGTCCATTTCGAGACACTTCGATTTTTGTCGCAAAAATTAATTGTCAGTGCCACTTTTTCAATGTTGTGGAGAAAATCTTTGTTTGCCTAATCGTTCATTTTTCGCGTTTGGCGGCATCTATACATGCCTGGGAATATATGTGCTGAGTACCGTCGATTTCGAGACACTTCAATTTTTGTCGCAAAAATGAATTCTCAGTGCCACTGTTTCAATGTTCTGGGGAAAATCTTTGTTTGCCTAATCGTTCATTTTTCGCGTTTGGCGGCATCTATACATGCCTGGGAATATGTGTGCTAAGTACCGTCGATTTCGAGACACTTCGATTTTTGTCGCAAAAATGAATTGTCAGTGCCACTTTTTCAATGTTGTGGAGAAAATCTTTGTTTGCCTAATCATTCAGTTTTCGCGTTTGGCGGCATCTATACATGCCTGGGAATATATGTGCTGAGTACCGTCGATTTCGAGACACTTCTATTTTTGTCATAAAATGAATTCTCAGTGCCACTTTTTCAATATTGTGGGGAAAATCTTTGTTTGCCTAATCGTTCATTTTTCGCGTTTGGCGGCATCTATACATGCCTGGGAATATATGTGCTGAGTACCGTCGATTTCGAGACACTTCGATTTTTGTCGCAAAAATGAATTCTCAGTGCCACTTTTTCAATGTTGTGGAGAAAATCTTTGATTGCCTAATCGTTAATTTTTCGCGTTTGGCGGCATTCATACATGCCTGGGAATATATGTGCTGAGTACCGTCGATTTCGAGACACTTCAATTTTTGTCGCAAAAATGAATTCTCAGTGCCACTTTTTCAATGTTGTGGAGAAAATCTTTGTTTGCCTAATCGTTCATGTTTAGCGTTTGGCGGCATCTATACATGCCTGGGAATATATGTGCTGAGTACCGTCGATATCGAGACACTTCGATTTTTCTCGCAAAAATAAATTCGCAGTGCCACTTTTTCAATGTTGTGGAGAAAATCTTTCATTGCCTAATCGTTCATTTTTCGCGTTTGGCGGCATATATACATGCCTGGGAATATATGTGCTGAGTACCGTCCATTTCGAGACACTTCGATCGATTTTTGTCGCAAAAATGAATTGTCAGTGCCACTTTTTCAATGTTGTGGAGAAAATCTTTGATTGCCTAATCGTTCATTTTTCGCGTTTGGCGGCATATATACATGCCTGGGAATATATGTGCTGAGTACCGTCCATTTCGAGACACTTCGATTTTTGTCGCAAAAATGAATTGTCAGTGCCACTTTTTCAATGTTGTGGAGAAAATCTTTGTTTGCCTAATCGTTCATTTTTCGCGTTTGGCGGCATCTATACATGCCTGGGAATATATGTGCTGAGTACCGTCGATTTCGAGACACTTCAATATTTGTCGCAAAAATGAATTCTCAGTGCCACTTTTTCAATGTTGTGGGGAAAATCTTTGTTTGCCTAATCGTTCATTTTTCGCGTTTGGCGGCATCTATACATGCCTGGGAATATGTGTGCTAAGTACCGTCGATTTCGAGACACTTCGATTTTTGTCGCAAAAATGAATTGTCAGTGCCACTTTTTCAATGTTGTGGAGAAAATCTTTGTTTGCCTAATCGTTCATTTTTCGCGTTTGGCGGCATCTATACATGCCTGGGAATATATGTGCCGAGTACCGTCGATTTCGAGACACTTCTATTTTTGTCATAAAATGAATTTTCAGTGCCACTTTTTCAATATTGTGGGGAAAATCTTTGTTTGCCTAATCGTTCATTTTTCGCGTTTGGCGGCATCTATACATGCCTGGGAATATATGTGCTGAGTACCGTCGATTTCGAGACACTTCGATTTTTGTCGCAAAAATAAATTCTCAGTGCCACTTTTTCAATGTTGTGGGGAAAATCCTTGTTTGCCTAATCGTTCATTTTTCGCGTTAGGCGGCATCTATACATGCCTGGGAATATATGTGCCGAGTACCGTTCATTTCGAGACACTTCGATTTTTGTCGCAAAAATGAATTGTCAGTGCCACTTTTTCAATGTTGTGGAGAAAATCTTTCTTTGCCTAATCGTTCATTTTTCGCGTTTGGCGGCATCTATACATTCCTGGCAATACATGTGCTGAGTACCGTAGATTTCGAGAAATTTCGATTTTTTGTCGCTAAAATGAATTCTCGGTGCCACTTTTTCAATCTTGTGGAGAAAATCTTTGATTGCCTAATCGTTCATTTTTCGCGTTTGGCGGCATCTATACATGCCTGGGAATATATGTGCTGAGTACCGTCGATTTCGAGACACTTCGATTTTTGTCGCAAAAATGAATTCTCAGTGCCACTTTTTCAATGTTGTGGAGAAAATCTTTGATTGCCTAATCGTTTATTTTTCGCGTTTGGCGGCATCTATACATGCCTGGGAATATATGTGCTGAGTACCGTCGATTTCGAGACACTTCGATTTTTGTCGCAAAAATGAATTCTCAGTGCCACTTTTTCAATGTTGTGGGGAAAATCTTTGTTTGCCTAATCGTTCATTTTCCGCGTTAGGCGGCATCTATACATGCCTGGGAATATATGTGCGGAGTACCGTCCATTTCGAGACACTTCGATTTTTGTCGCAAAAATGAATTCTCAGTGCCACTTTTTCAATGTTGTGGGGAAAATCTTTGTTTGCCTAATCGTTCATTTTTCGCGTTAGGCGGCATCTATACATGCCTGGGAATATATGTGCTGAGTACCGTCGATATCGAGACACTTCGATTTTTGTCGCAAAAATGAATTCGCAGTGCCACTTTTTCAATGTTGTGGAGAAAATCTTTGATTGCCTAATCGTTCATTTTTCGCGTTTGGCGGCATATATACATGCCTGGGAATATATGTGCTGAGTACCGTCCATTTCGAGACACTTCGATTTTTGTCGCAAAAATGAATTGTCAGTGCCACTTTTTCAATGTTGTGGAGAAAATCTTTGTTTGCCTAATCGTTCATTTTTCACGTTTGGCGGCATCTATACATGCCTGGGAATATATGTGCTGAGTACCGTCGATTTCGAGACACTTCAATTTTTGTCGCAAAAATGAATTCTCAGTGCCACTTTTTCAATGTTGTGGAGAAAATCTTTGCTTGCCTAATCGTTCATTTTTCGCGTTTGGCGGCATCTATACATGCCTGGCAATACATGTGCTGAGTACCGTAGATTTCGAGACACTTCGATTTTTGTCGCAAAAATGAATTCTCAGTGCCACTTTTTCAATGTTGTGGGGAAAATCTTTGTTTGCCTAATCGTTCATTTTTCGCGTTAGGCGGCATCTATACATGCCTGGGAATATATGTGCTGAGTACCGTCCATTTCGAGACACTTCGATTTTTGTCGCAAAAATGAATTGTCAGTGCCACTTTTTCAATGTTGTGGAGAAAATCTTTGTTTGCCTAATCGTTCATTTTTCGCGTTTGGCGGCATCTATACATGCCTGGGAATATGTGTGCTGAGTACCGTCGATTTCGAGACACTTCGTTTTTTGTCGCAAAAATGAATTGTCAGTGCCACTTTTTCAATGTTGTGGAGAAAATCTTTGTTTGCCTAATCGTTCATTTTTCGCGTTTTGCGGCATCTATACATGCCTGGGAATATATGTGCTGAGTACCGTCGATTTCGAGACACTTCGAATTTTGTCGCAAAAATGAATTGTCAGTGCCACTTTTTCAATGTTGTGGAGAAAATCTTTGATTGCCTAATCGTTCATTTTTCGCGTTTGGCGGCATCTATACATGCCTGGGAATATATGTGCTGAGTACCGTCGATTTCGAGACACATCGATTTTTGTCGCAAAAATGAATTCTCAGTGCCACTTTTTCAATGTTGTGGAGAAAATCTTTGTTTGCCTAATCGTTCATTTTTCGCGTTTGGCGGAATCTATACATGCCTGGGAATATATGTGCTGAGTACCGTCGATTTCGAAACACTTCAATTTTTGTCGCAAAAATGAATTCTCAGTGCCACTTTTTCAAAGTTGTGGAGAAAATCTTTGATTGCCTAATCGTTCATTTTTCGCGTTTGGCGGCATTCATACATGCCTGGGAATATATGTGCCGAGTACCGTCGATTTCGAGACACTTCAATTTTTGTCGCAAAAATGAATTTTCAGTGCCACTTTTTCAATGTTGTGGAGAAAATCTTTGTTTGCCTAATCGTTCATGTTTAGCGTTTGGCGGCATCTATACATGCCTGGGAATATATGTGCTGAGTACCGTCGATATCGAGACACTTCGATTTTTGTCGCAAAAATAAATTCGCAGTGCCACTTTTTCAATGTTGTGGAGAAAATCTTTCATTGCCTAATCGTTCATTTTTCGCGTTTGGCGGCATATATACATGCTTGGGAATATATGTGCTGAGTACCGTCCATTTCGAGACACTTCGATTTTTGTCGCAAAAATTAATTGTCAGTGCCACTTTTTCAATGTTGTGGAGAAAATCTTTGTTTGCCTAATCGTTCATTTTTCGCGTTTGGCGGCATCTATACATGCCTGGGAATATATGTGCTGAGTACCGTCGATTTCGAGACACTTCAATTTTTGTCGCAAAAATGAATTCTCAGTGCCACTGTTTCAATGTTCTGGGGAAAATCTTTGTTTGCCTAATCGTTCATTTTTCGCGTTTGGCGGCATCTATACATGCCTGGGAATATGTGTGCTAAGTACCGTCGATTTCGAGACACTTCGATTTTTGTCGCAAAAATGAATTGTCAGTGCCACTTTTTCAATGTTGTGGAGAAAATCTTTGTTTGCCTAATCATTCAGTTTTCGCGTTTGGCGGCATCTATACATGCCTGGGAATATATGTGCTGAGTACCGTCGATTTCGAGACACTTCTATTTTTGTCATAAAATGAATTCTCAGTGCCACATTTTCAATATTGTGGGGAAAATCTTTGTTTGCCTAATCGTTCATTTTTCGCGTTTGGCGGCATCTATACATGCCTGGGAATATATGTGCTGAGTACCGTCGATTTCGAGACACTTCGATTTTTGTCGCAAAAATGAATTCTCAGTGCCACTTTTTCAATGTTGTGGAGAAAATCTTTGATTGCCTAATCGTTCATTTTTCGCGTTTGGCGGCATTCATACATGCCTGGGAATATATGTGCTGAGTACCGTCGATTTCGAGACACTTCAATTTTTGTCGCAAAAATGAATTCTCAGTGCCACTTTTTCAATGTTGTGGAGAAAATCTTTGTTTGCCTAATCGTTCATGTTTAGCGTTTGGCGGCATCTATACATGCCTGGGAATATATGTGCTGAGTACCGTCGATATCGAGACACTTCGATTTTTCTCGCAAAAATAAATTCGCAGTGCCACTTTTTCAATGTTGTGGAGAAAATCTTTCATTGCCTAATCGTTCATTTTTCGCGTTTGGCGGCATATATACATGCCTGGGAATATATGTGCTGAGTACCGTCCATTTCGAGACACTTCGATCGATTTTTGTCGCAAAAATGAATTGTCAGTGCCACTTTTTCAATGTTGTGGAGAAAATCTTTGTTTGCCTAATCGTTCATTTTTCGCGTTTGGGGGCATCTATACATGCCTGGGAATATATGTGCTGAGTACCGTCGATTTCGAGACACTTCAATTTTTGTCGCAAAAATGAATTCTCAGTGCCACATTTTCAATGTTGTGGGGAAAATCTTTGTTTGCCTAATCGTTCATTTTTCGCGTTAGGCGGCATCTTACATGCCTGGGAATATATGTGCTGAGTACCGTCCATTTCGAGACACTTCGATTTTTGTCGCAAAAATGAATTGTCAGTGCCACTTTTTCAATGTTGTGGAGAAAATCTTTGTTTGCCTAATCGTTCATTTTTCGCGTTTGGCGGCATCTATATATTCCTGGCAATACATGTGCTGAGTACCGTAGATTTCGAGAAACTTCGATTTTTTGTCGCTAAAATGAATTCTCGGTGCCACTTTTTCAATCTTGTGGAGAAAATCTTTGATTGCCTAATCGTTCATTTTGCGCGTTTGGCGGCATCTATACATGCCTGGGAATATATGTGCTGAGTACCGTCGATTTCGAGACACTTCGATTTTTGTCGCAAAAATGAATTCTCAGTGCCACTTTTTCAATGTTGTGGAGAAAATCTTTGATTCCCTAATCGTTCATTTTTCGCGTTTGGCGGCATCTATACATGCCTGGGAATATATGTGCTGAGTACCGTCGATTTCGTGACACTTCGATTTTTGTCGCAAAAATGAATTCTCAGTGCCACATTTTCAATGTTGTGGGGAAAATCTTTGTTTGCCTAATCGTTCATTTTTCGCGTTAGGCGGCATCTATACATGCCTGGGAATATATGTGCTGAGTACCGTCCATTTCGAGACACTTCGATTTTTGTCGCAAAAATGAATTGTCAGTGCCACTTTTTCAATGTTGTGGAGAAAATCTTTGATTGCCTAATCGTTCATTTTTCACGTTTGGCGGCATCTATACATGCCTGGGAATATATGTGCTGAGTACCGTCGATTTCGAGACACTTCAATTTTTGTCGCAAAAATGAATTCTCAGTGCCACTTTTTCAATGTTGTGGAGAAAATCTTTGTTTGCCTAATCGTTCATGTTTAGCGTTTGGCGGCATCTATACATGCCTGGGAATATATGTGCTGAGTACCGTCGATATCGAGACACTTCGATTTTTGTCGCAAAAATGAATTCGCAGTGCCACTTTTTCAATGTTGTGGAGAAAATCTTTGATTGCCTAATCGTTCATTTTTCGCGTTTGGCGGCATATATACATGCCTGGGAATATATGTGCTGAGTACCGTCCATTTCGAGACACTTCGATTTTTGTCGCAAAAATGAATTGTCAGTGCCACTTTTTCAATGTTGTGGAGAAAATCTTTGTTTGCCTAATCGTTCATTTTTCGCGTTTGGCGGCATCTATACATGCCTGGGAATATATGTGCTGAGTACCGTCGATTTCGAGACACTTCAATATTTGTCGCAAAAATGAATTCTCAGTGCCACTTTTTCAATGTTGTGGGGAAAATCTTTGTTTGCCTAATCGTTCATTTTTTCGCGTTTGGCGGCATCTATACATGCCTGGGAATATGTGTGCTAAGTACCGTCGATTTCGAGACACTTCGATTTTTGTCGCAAAAATGAATTGTCAGTGCCACTTTTTCAATGTTGTGGAGAAAATCTTTGTTTGCCTAATCGTTCATTTTTCGCGTTTGGCGGCATCTATACATGCCTGGGAATATATGTGCCGAGTACCGTCGATTTCGAGACACTTCTATTTTTGTCATAAAATGAATTTTCAGTGCCACTTTTTCAATATTGTGGGGAAAATCTTTGTTTGCCTAATCGTTCATTTTTCGCGTTTGGCGGCATCTATACATGCCTGGGAATATATGTGCTGAGTACCGTCGATTTCGAGACACTTCGATTTTTGTCGCAAAAATAAATTCTCAGTGCCACTTTTTCAATGTTGTGGGGAAAATCCTTGTTTGCCTAATCGTTCATTTTTCGCGTTAGGCGGCATCTATACATGCCTGGGAATATATGTGCCGAGTACCGTTCATTTCGAGACACTTCGATTTTTGTCGCAAAAATGAATTGTCAGTGCCACTTTTTCAATGTTGTGGAGAAAATCTTTCTTTGCCTAATCGTTCATTTTTCGCGTTTGGCGGCATCTATACATTCCTGGCAATACATGTGCTGAGTACCGTAGATTTCGAGAAATTTCGATTTTTTGTCGCTAAAATGAATTCTCGGTGCCAGTTTTTCAATCTTGTGGAGAAAATCTTTGATTGCCTAATCGTTCATTTTTCGCGTTTGGCGGCATCTATACATGCCTGGGAATATATGTGCTGAGTACCGTCCATTTCGAGACACTTCGATTTTTGTCGCAAAAATGAATTCTCAGTGCCACTTTTTCAATGTTGTGGGGAAAATCTTTGTTTGCCTAATCGTTCATTTTTCGCGTTAGGCGGCATCTATACATGCCTGGGAATATATGTGCCGAGTACCGTCGATTTCGAGACACTTCGATTTTTGTCGCAAAAATGAATTCGCAGTGCCACTTTTTCAATGTTGTGGAGAAAATCTTTGATTGCCTAATCGTTCATTCTTCGCGTTTGGCGGCATATATACATGCCTGGGAATATATGTGCTGAGTACCGTCGATTTCGAGACACTTCGATTTTTGTCGCAAAAATGAATTCTCAGTGCCACTTTTTCAATGTTGTGGGGAAAATCTTTGTTTGCCTAATCGTTCATTTTTCGCGTTAGGCGGCATCAATACATGCCTGGGAATATATGTGCTTAGTACCGTCCATTTCGAGACACTTCGATTTTTGTCGCAAAAATGAATTGTCAGTGCCACTTTTTCAATGTTGTGGAGAAAATCTTTGCTTGCCTAATCGTTCATTTTTCGCGTTTGGCGGCATCTATACATGCCTGGCAATACATGTGCTGAGTACCGTAGATTTCGAGAAACTTCGATTTTTTGTCGCTAAAATGAATTCTCGGTGCCACTTTTTCAATCTTGTGGAGAAAATCTTTGATTGCCTAATCGTTCATTTTTCGCGTTTGGCGGCATCTATACATGCCTGGGAATATATGTGCTGAGTACCGTCGATTTCGAGACACTTCGATTTTTGTCGCAAAAATGAATTGTCAGTGCCACTTTTTCAATGTTGTGGAGAAAATCTTTGTTTGCCTAATCGTTCATTTTTCGCGTTTGGCGGCATCTATATATTCCTGGCAATACATGTGCTGAGTACCGTAGATTTCGAGAAACTTCGATTTTTTGTCGCTAATATGAATTCTCGGTGCCACTTTTTCAATCTTGTGGAGAAAATCTTTGATTGCCTAATCGTTCATTTTTCGCGTTTGGCGGCATCTATACATGCCTGGGAATATATGTGCTGAGTACCGTCGATTTCGAGACACTTCGATTTTTGTCGCAAAAATGAATTCTCAGTGCCACTTTTTCAATGTTGTGGAGAAAATCTTTGATTCCCTAATCGTTCATTTTTCGCGTTTGGCGGCATCTATACATGCCTGGGAATATATGTGCTGAGTACCGTCCATTTCGTGACACTTCGATTTTTGTCGCAAAAATGAATTCTCAGTGCCACATTTTCAATGTTGTGGGGAAAATCTTTGTTTGCCTAATCGTTCATTTTTCGCGTTAGGCGGCATCTATACATGCCTGGGAATATATGTGCTGAGTACCGTCCATTTCGAGACACTTCGATTTTTGTCGCAAAAATGAATTGTCAGTGCCACTTTTTCAATGTTGTGGAGAAAATCTTTGATTGCCTAATCGTTCATTTTTCACGTTTGGCGGCATCTATACATGCCTGGGAATATATGTGCTGAGTACCGTCGATTTCGAGACACTTCAATTTTTGTCGCAAAAATGAATTCTCAGTGCCACTTTTTCAATGTTGTGGAGAAAATCTTTGTTTGCCTAATCGTTCATGTTTAGCGTTTGGCGGCATCTATACATGCCTGGGAATATATGTGCTGAGTACCGTCGATATCGAGACACTTCGATTTTTGTCGCAAAAATGAATTCGCAGTGCCACTTTTTCAATGTGGTGGAGAAAATCTTTGATTGCCTAATCGTTCATTTTTCGCGTTTGGCGGCATATATACATGCCTGGGAATATATGTGCTGAGTACCGTCCATTTCGAGACACTTCTATTTTTGTCATAAAATGAATTTTCAGTGCCACTTTTTCAATATTGTGGGGAAAATCTTTGTTTGCCTAATCGTTCATTTTTCGCGTTTGGCGGCATCTATACATGCCTGGGAATATATGTGCTGAGTACCGTCGATTTCGAGACACTTCAATTTTTGTCGCAAAAATGAATTCTCAGTGCCACTTTTTCAATGTTGTGGGGAAAATCTTTGTTTGCCTAATCGTTCATTTTTCGCGTTTGGCGGCATCTATACATGCCTGGGAATATGTGTGCTAAGTACCGTCGATTTCGAGACACTTCGATTTTTGTCGCAAAAATGAATTGTCAGTGCCACTTTTTCAATGTTGTGGAGAAAATCTTTGTTTGCCTAATCGTTCATTTTTCGCGTTTGGCGGCATCTATACATGCCTGGGAATATATGTGCTGAGTACCGTCGATTTCGAGACACTTCTATTTTTGTCATAAAATGAATTCTCAGTGCCACTTTTTCAATATTGTGGGGAAAATCTTTGTTTGCCTAATCGTTCATTTTTTGCGTTTGGCGGCATCTATACATGCCTGGGAATATATGTGCTGAGTACCGTCGATTTCGAGACACTTCGATTTCTGTCGCAAAAATGAATTCTCAGTGCCACTTTTTCAATGTTGTGGGGAAAATCTTTGTTTGCCTAATCGTTCATTTTTCGCGTTAGGCGGCATCTATACATGCCTGGGAATATATGTGTGAGTACCGTCCATTTCGAGACACTTCGATTTTTGTCGCAAAAATGAATTCTCAGTGCCACTTTTTCAATGTTGTGGAGAAAATCTTTGTTTGCCTAATCGTTCATTTTTCGCGTTAGGCGGCATCTATACATGCCTGGGAATATATGTGCTGAGTACCATCCATTTCGAGACACTTCGATTTTTGTCGCAAAAATGAATTATCAGTGCCACTTTTTCAATGTTGTGGAGAAAATCTTTGTTTGCCTAATCGTTCATTTTTCGCGTTTGGCGGCATCTATACATTCCTGGCAATACATGTGCTGAGTACCGTCGATTTCGAGAAACTTCGATTTTTTGTCGCAAAAATGAATTCTCGGTGCCACTTTTTCAATCTTGTGGAGAAAATCTTTGATTGCCTAATCGTTCATTTTTCGCGTTTGGCGGCATCTATACATTCCTGGCAATACATGTGCCGAGTACCGTCGATTTCGAGACACTTCGATTTTTGTCGCAAAAATGAATTCTCAGTGCCACTTTTTCAATGTTGCGGAGAAAATCATTTGATTGTCTAATCGTTCATTTTTCGCGTTTGGCGGCATCTATGCATGCCTGGGAATATATCTGCTGAGTACTGCCGATTTCATGACACTTCGATTTTTGTCGCAAAAATGAATTCTCAGTGCCACTTTTTCAATGTTGTGGGGAAAATCTTTGTTTGCCTATTCGTTCATTTTTCGCGTTTGGCGGGACCTATACATGCCTGGGAATATATGTGCTGAGTACCGTCGATTTCGAGACACTTCGATTTTTGTCGCAAAAATGAATCCTCAGTGCCACTTTTTCAATGTTGCGGGGAAAATCTTTGTTTGCCTAATCGTTCATTTTTCGCGTTTGGCGGCATCTATACATGCCTGGGAATATGTGTGCTGAGTACCGTCGATTTCGAGACACTTCGATTTTTGTCGCAAAAATGAATTGTCAGTGCCACTTTTTCAATGTTGTGGGGAAAATCTTTGTTTGCCTAATCGTTCATTTTTCGCGTTAGGCGGCATCTATACATGCCTGGGAATATATGTGCTGAGTACCGTCCATTTCGAGACACTTCGATTTTTGTCGCAAAAATGAATTGTCAGTGCCACTTTTTCAATGTTGTGGAGAAAATCTTTGTTTGCCTAATCGTTCATTTTTCGCGTTTGGTGGCATCTATACATGCCTGGGAATATATGTGCTGAGTACCGTCGATTTCGAGACACTTCAATTTTTGTCGCAAAAATGAATTCTCAGTGCCACTTTTTCAATGTTGTGGGGAAAATCTTTGTTTGCCTAATCGTTCATTTTTCGCGTTTGGCGGCATCTATACATGCCTGGGAATATGTGTGCTAAGTACCCTCGATTTCAAGACACTTCGATTTTTGTCGCAAAAATGAATTGTCAGTGCCACTTTTTCAATGTTGTGGAGAAAATCTTTGTTTGCCTAATCGTTCATTTTTCGCGTTTGGCGGCATCTATACATGCCTGGGAATATATGTGCTGAGTACCGTCGATTTCGAGACACTTCGATTTTTGTCGTAAAAATGAATTGTCAGTGCCAATTTTTCAATGTTGTGGAGAAAACCTTTGTTTGCCTAATCGTTCTTTTTTCGCGTTTGGCGGCATCTATACATGCCTGGGAATATATGTGCTGAGCACCGTCGATTTCGAGACACTTCGATTTTTGTCGCAAAAATGAATTCTCAGTGCCACTTTTTCAATGTTGTGGAGAAAATCTTTGTTTGCCTAATTGTTCATTTTTCGCGTTTGGCGGCATCTCTACATGCCTGGGAATATATGTGCTGAGTACCGTCGATTTCGAGACACTTCGATCTTTGTCGCAAAAATGAATTCCCAGTGCCACTTTTTCAATCTTTTGGGGAAAATCTTTGTTTGCTTAATCATTCATTTTTCGCGTTTGGCGCCATCTATACATGCATGGGAATATATATGCAGATTACCGTCGATTTCGAGACACTTCGATTTTTGTCGCGAAAATGAATTGTCAGTGCCACTTTTTCAATGTTGTGGGGAAAATCTTTGTTTGCCTAATCGTTCATTTTTCGCGTTAGGCGGCATCTATACATGCCTGGGAATATATGTGCTGAGTACCGTCGATTTCGAGACACTTCGATTTTTGTCGCAAAAATGAATTGTCAGTGCCACTTTTTCAATGTTGTGGAGAAAATCTTTGATTGCCTAATCGTTCATTTTTCGCGTTTGGCGGCATCTATACATGCCTGGGAATATATGTGCTGAGTACCGTCGATTTCGAGACACTTCAATTTTTGTCGCAAAAATGAATTCTCAGTGCCACTTTTTCAATGTTGTGGAGAAAATCTTTGTTTGCCTAATCGTTCATTTTTCGCGTTTGGCGGCATCTATACATGCCGGGGATTATATGTGCTGAGTACCGTCGATTTCGAGACACTTCGATTTTTGTCGTAAAAATGAATTGTCAGTGCCAATTTTTCAATGTTGTGGAGAAAACCTTTGTTTGCCTAATCGTTCTTTTTTCGCGTTTGGCGGCATCTATACATGCCTGGGAATATATGTGCTGAGCACCGTCGATTTCGAGACACTTCGATTTTTGTTGCAAAAATGAATTCTCAGTGCCACTTTTTCAATCTTTTGGGGAAAATCTTTGTTTGCTTAATCATTCATTTTTCGCGTTTGGCGCCATCTATACATGCCTGGGAATATATATGCAGATTACCGTCGATTTCGAGACACTTCGATTTTTGTCGCGAAAATGAATTGTCAGTGCCACTTTTTCAATGTTGTAGGGAAAATCTTTGTTTGCCTAATCGTTCATTTTTCGCGTTTGGCGGCATCTATACATGCCTGGGAATATATGTGCTGAGTACCGTCGATTTCGAGACCCTTCGATTTTTGTCGCGAAAATGAATTGTCAGTGCCACTTTTTCAACGATGTGGAGAAAATCTTTGTTTGCCTAATCGTTCATTTGTCGCGTTTGGCGGCATCTATACATGCCTGGGAATATATGTGCTGAGTACCGTCGATTTCGAGACACTTCGATTTTTGTCGCAAAAATGAATTCTCAGTGCCACGTTTTCAATGTTGTGGGGAAAATCTTTGTTTGCCTAATCGTTCATTTTTCGCGTTAGGCGGCATCTATACATGCCTGGGAATATATGTGCTGAGTACCGTCGATTTCGAGACACTTCGATTTTTGTCGCAAAAATGAATTCTCAGTGCCACTTTTTCAGTGTTGTGGGGAAAATCTTTGTTTGCCTAATCGTTCATTTTTCGCGTTAGGCGGCATCTATACATGCCTGGGAATATATGTGCTGAGTACCGTCGATTTCGAGACACTTCGAATTTTGTCGCAAAAATGAATTCTCAGTGCCACTTTTTCAATGTTGTGGGGAAAATCTTTGTTTGCCTAATCGTTCATTTTTCGCGTTAGGCGGCATCTATACATGCCTGGGAATATATGTGCTTAGTGCCGTCCATTTCGAGACACTTCGATTTTTGTCGCAAAAATGAATTGTCAGTGCCACTTTTTCAATGTTGTGGAGAAAATCTTTGTTTGCCTAATCGTTCATTTTTCGCGTTTGGCGGCATCTATACATGCCTGGGAATATATGTGCTGAGTACCGTCGATTTCGAGACACTTCGATTTTTGTCGCAAAAATGAATTCTCAGTGCCACTTTTTCAATGTTGTGCAGAAAATCTTTGATTGCCTAATCGTTCATTTTTCGCGTTTGGCGGCATCTATACATGCCTGGGAATATATGTGCTGACTACCGTCGATTTCGAGACACTTCGATTTTTGTCGCAAAAATGAATTCTCAGTGCCACTTTTTCAATGTTGTGGGGAAAATCTTTGTTTGCCTAATCGTTCATTTTTCGCGTTAGGCGGCATCTATACATGCCTGGGAATATATGTGCTGAGTACCGTCCATTTCGAGACACTACGATTTTTGTCGCAAAAATGAATTGTCAGTGCCACTTTTTCAATGTTGTGGAGAAAATCTTTCATTGCCTAATCGTTCATTTTTCGCGTTTGGCGGCATCTATACATGCCTGGGAATATATGTGCTGAGTACCGTCGATTTCGAGACACTTCAATTTTTGTCGCAAAAATGAATTGTCAGTGCCACTTTTTCAATGTTGTGGAGAAAATCTTTCTTTGCCTAATCGTTCATTTTTCGCGTTTGGCGGCATCTATACATGCCTGGGAATATATGTGCTGAGTACCGTCGATTTCGAGACACTTCAATTTTTGTCGCAAAAATGAATTGTCAGTGCCACTTTTTCAATGTTGTGGAGAAAATCTTTCTTTGCCTAATCGTTCATTTTTCGCGTTTGGCGGCATCTATACATGCCTGGGAATATGTGTGCTGAGTACCGTCGATTTCGAGACACTTCGATTTTTGTCGCAAAAATGAATTGTCAGTGCCACTTTTTCAATGTTGTGGAGAAAATCTTTGTTTGCCTAATCGTTCATTTTTCGCGTTAGGCGGCATCTATACATGCCTGGGAATATATGTGCTGAGTACCGTCCATTTCGAGACACTTCGATTTTTGTCGCAAAAATGAATTGTCAGTGCCACTTTTTCAATGTTGTGGAGAAAATCTTTGTTTGCCTAATCGTTCATTTTGCGCGTTTGGCGGCATCTATACATTCCTGGCAATACATGTGCTGAGTACCGTAGATTTCGAGAAACTTCGATTTTTTGTCGCTAAAATGAATTCTCGGTGCCACTTTTTCAATCTTGTGGAGAAAATCTTTGATTGCCTAATCGTTCATTTTTCGAGTTTGGCGGCATCTATACATGCCTGGGAATATATGTGCTGAGTACCGTCGATTTCGAGACACTTCGATTTTTGTCGCAAAAATGAATTCTCAGTGCCACTTTTTCAATGTTGTGCAGAAAATCTTTGATTGCCTAATCGTTCATTTTTCGCGTTTGGCGGCATCTATACATGCCTGGGAATATATGTGCTGAGTACCGTCGATTTCGAGACACTTCGATTTTTGTCGCAAAAATGAATTCTCAGTGCCACTTTTTCAATGTTGTGGGGAAAATCTTTGTTTGCCTAATCGTTCATTTTTCGCGTTAGGCGGCATCTATACATGCCTGGGAATATATGTGCTGAGTACCGTCCATTTCGAGACACTTCGATTTTTGTCGCAAAAATGAATTTTCAGTGCCACTTTTTCAATGTTGTGGGGAAAATCTTTGTTTGCCTAATCGTTCAGTTTTCGCGTTAGGCGGCATCTATAGATGCCTGGGAATATATGTGCTTAGTACCGTCCATTTCGAGACACTTCGATTTTTGTCGCAAAAATGAATTGTCAGTGCCACTTTTTCAATGTTGTGGAGAAAACCTTTGTTTGCCTAATCGTTCATTTTTCGCGTTTGGCGGCATCTATACATGCCTGGGAATATATGTGCTGAGTACCGTCGATTTCGAGACACTTCAATTTTTGTCGCAAAAATGAATTGTCAGTGCCACTTTTTCAATGTTGTGGGGAAAATCTTTGTTTGCCTAATCGTTCATTTTTCGCGTTTGGCGGCATCAATACATGCCTGGGAATATGTGTGCTGAGTACCGTCGATTTCGAGACACTTCGATTTTTGTCGCAAAAATGAATTGTCAGTGCCACTTTTTCAATCTTGTGGAGAAAATCTTTGTTTGCCTAATCGTTAATTTTTCGCGTTTGGCGGCATCTATACATGCCTGGGAATATATGTGCTGAGTACCGTCGATTTCGAGACACTTCGATTTTTGTCGCAAAAATGAATTCTCAGTGCCACTTTTTCAATGTTGTGGGGAAAATCTTTGTTTGCCTAATCGTTCATTTTTCGCGTTAGGCGGCATCTATACATGCCTGGGAATATATGTGCTGAGTACCGTCCATTTCGAGACACTACGATTTTTGTCGCAAAAATGAATTGTCAGTGCCACTTTTTCAATGTTGTGGAGAAAATCTTTCATTGCCTAATCGTTCATTTTTCGCGTTTGGCGGCATCTATACATGCCTGGGAATATATGTGCTGAGTACCGTCGATTTCGAGACACTTCAATTTTTGTCGCAAAAATGAATTGTCAGTGCCACTTTTTCAATGTTGTGGAGAAAATCTTTGTTTGCCTAATCGTTCATTTTTCGCGTTTGGCGGCATCTATACATGCCTGGGAATATATGTGCTGAGTACCGTCGATTTCGAGACACTTCGATTTTTGTCGCAAAAATGAATTCTCAGTGCCACTTTTTCAATGTTGTGGGGAAAATCTTTGTTTGCCTAATCGTTCATTTTTCGCGTTAGGCGGCATCTATACATGCCTGGGAATATATGTGCTGAGTACCGTCTATTTCGAGACACTACGATTTTTGTCGCAAAAATGAATTGTCAGTGCCACTTTTTCAATGTTGTGGAGAAAATCTTTGATTGCCTAATCGTTCATTTTTCGCGTTTGGCGGCATCTATACATGCCTGGGAATATATGTGCTGAGTACCGTCGATTTCGAGACACTTCAATTTTTGTCGCAAAAATGAATTGTCAGTGCCACTTTTTCAATGTTGTGGAGAAAATCTTTGTTTGCCTAATCGTTCATTTTTCGCGTTTGGCGGCATCTATACATGCCTGGGAATATATGTGCTGAGTACCGTCGATTTCGAGACACTTCAATTTTTGTCGCAAAAATGAATTCTCAGTGCCACTTTTTCAATGTTGTGGGGAAAATCTTTGTTTGCCTAATCGTTCATTTTTCGCGTTTGGCGGCATCTATACATGCCTGGGAATATGTGTGCTGAGTACCGTCGATTTCGAGACACTTCGATTTTTGTCGCAAAAATGAATTGTCAGTGCCACTTTTTCAATCTTGTGGAGAAAATCTTTGTTTGCCTAATCGTTCATTTTTCGGGTTTGGCGGCATCTATACATGCCTGGGAATATATGTGCTGAGTACCGTCGATTTCGAGACACTTCTATTTTTGTCATAAAAATGAATTCTCAGTGCCACTTTTTCAATATTGTGGGGAAAATCTTTGTTTGCCTAATCGTTCATTTTTCGCGTTTGGCGGCATCTATACATGCCTGGGAATATATGTGCTGAGTACCGTCGATTTCGAGACACTTCAATTTTTGTCGCAAAAATGAATTCTCAGTGCCACTTTTTCAATGTTGTGGGGAAAATCTTTGTTTGCCTAATCGTTCATTTTTCGCGTTTGGCGGCATCTATACATGCCTGGGAATATGTGTGCTGAGTACCGTCGATTTCGAGAAACTTCGATTTTTGTCGCAAAAATGAATTGTCAGTGCCACTTTTTCAATGTTGTGGAGAAAATCTTTGTTTGCCTAATCGTTCATTTTTCGCGTTCGGCGGCATCTATACATTCCTGGCAATACATGTGCTGAGTACCGTAGATTTCGAGAAACTTCGATTTTTTGTCGCTAAAATGAATTCTCGGTGGCACTTTTTCAATCTTGTGGAGAAAATCTTTGATTGCCTAATCGTTCATTTTTCGCGTTTGGCGGCATCTATACATGCCTGGGAATATATGTGCTGAGTACCGTCGATTTCGAGACACTTCGATTTTTGTCGCAAAAATGAATTCTCAGTGCCACTTTTTCAATGTTGTGCAGAAAATCTTTGATTGCCTAATCGTTCATTTTTCGCGTTTGGCGGCATCTATACATGCCTGGGAATATATGTGCTGAGTACCGTCGATTTCGAGACACTTCGATTTTTGTCGCAAAAATGAATTCTCAGTGCCACTTTTTCAATGTTGTGGGGAAAATCTTTGTTTGCCTAATCGTTCATTTTTCGCGTTAGGCGGCATCTATACATGCCTGGGAATATATGTGCCGAGTACCGTCCATTTCGAGACACTTCGATTTTTGTCGCAAAAATGAATTTTCAGTGCCACTTTTTCAATGTTGTGGGGAAAATCTTTGTTTGCCTAATCGTTCAGTTTTCGCGTTAGGCGGCATCTATACATGCCTGGGAATATATGTGCTGAGTACCGTCGATTTCGAGACACTTCTATTTTTGTCATAAAAATGAATTCTCAGTGCCACTTTTTCAATATTGTGGGGAAAATCTTTGTTTGCCTAATCGTTCATTTTTCGCGTTCGGCGGCATCTATACATTCCTGGCAATACATGTGCTGAGTACCGTAGATTTCGAGAAACTTCGATTTTTTGTCGCTAAAATGAATTCTCGGTGGCACTTTTTCAATCTTGTGGAGAAAATCTTTGATTGCCTAATCGTTCATTTTTCGCGTTTGGCGGCATCTATACATGCCTGGGAATATATGTGCTGAGTACCGTCGATTTCGAGACACTTCGATTTTTGTCGCAAAAATGAATTCTCAGTGCCACTTTTTCAATGTTGTGCAGAAAATCTTTGATTGCCTAATCGTTCATTTTTCGCGTTTGGCGGCATCTATACATGCCTGGGAATATATGTGCTGAGTACCGTCGATTTCGAGACACTTCGATTTTTGTCGCAAAAATGAATTCTCAGTGCCACTTTTTCAATGTTGTGGGGAAAATCTTTGTTTGCCTAATCGTTCATTTTTCGCGTTAGGCGGCATCTATACATGCCTGGGAATATATGTGCCGAGTACCGTCCATTTCGAGACACTTCGATTTTTGTCGCAAAAATGAATTTTCAGTGCCACTTTTTCAATGTTGTGGGGAAAATCTTTGTTTGCCTAATCGTTCAGTTTTCGCGTTAGGCGGCATCTATAGATGCCTGGGAATATATGTGCTTAGTCCCGTCCATTTCGAGACACTTCGATTTTTGTCGCAAAAATGAATTGTCAGTGCCACTTTTTCAATGTTGTGGAGAAAATCTTTGTTTGCCTAATCGTTCATTTTTCGCGTTTGGCGGCATCTATACATGCCTGGGAATATATGTGCTGAGTACCGTCGATTTCGAGACACTTCAATTTTTGTCGCAAAAATGAATTCTCAGTGCCACTTTTTCAATGTTGTGGGGAAGATCTTTGTTTGCCTAATCGTTCATTTTTCGCGTTTGGCGGCATCTATACATGCCTGGGAATATGTGTGCTGAGTACCGTCGATTTCGAGACACTTCGATTTTTGTCGCAAAAATGAATTGTCAGTGCCACTTTTTCAATCTTGTGGAGAAAATCTTTGTTTGCCTAATCGTTCATTTTTCGCGTTTGGCGGCATCTATACATGCCTGGGAATATATGTGCTGAGTACCGTCGATTTCGAGACACTTCTATTTTTGTCATAAAAATGAATTCTCAGTGCCACTTTTTCAATATTGTGGGGAAAATCTTTGCCTAATCGTTCATTTTTCGCGTTTGGCGGCATCTATACATGCCTGGGAATATATGTGCCGAGTACCGTCGATTTCGAGACACTTCGATTTTTGTCGCAAAAATGAATTCTCAGTGCCACTTTTTCTATGTTGTGGGGAAAATCTTTGTTTGCCTAATCGTTCATTTTTCGCGTTAGGCGGCATCTATACATGCCTGGGAATATATGTGCTGAGTACCGTCCATTTCGAGACACTTCGATTTTTGTCGCAAAAATGATTTGTCAGTGCCACTTTTTCAATGTTGTGTAGAAAATCTTTGTTTGCCTAATCGTTCATTTTTCGCGTTTGGCGGCATCTATACATTCCTGGCAATACATGTGCTGAGTACCGTAGATTTCGAGAAACTTCGATTTTTTGTCGCTAAAGTGAATTCTCGGTGCCACTTTTTCAATCTTGTGGAGAAAATCTTTGATTGCCTAATCGTTCATTTTTCGCGTTTGGCGGCATCTATACATGCCTGGGAATATATGTGCTGAGTACCGTCGATTTCGAGACACTTCGATTTTTGTCGCAAAAATGAATTCTCAGTGCCACTTTTTCAATGTTGTGGAGAAAATCTTTGATTGCTTAATCGTTCATTTTTCGCGTTTGGCGGCATCTATACATGCCTGGGAATATATGTGCTGAGTACCGTCGATTTCGAGACACTTCGATTTTTGTCGCAAAAATGAATTCTCAGTGCCACTTTTTCAATCTTGTGGAGAAAATCTTTGATTGCCTAATCGTTCATTTTTCGCGTTTGGCGGCATCTATACATGCCTGGGAATATATGTGCTGAGTACCGTCGATTTCGAGACACTTCGATTTTTGTCGCAAAAATGAATTCTCAGTGCCACTTTTTCAATGTTGTGCAGAAAATCTTTGATTGCCTAATCGCTCATTTTTCGCGTTTGGCGGCATCTATACATGCCTGGGAATATATGTGCTGAGTACCGTCGATTTCGAGACACTTCGATTTTTGTCGCAAAAATGAATTCTCAGTGCCACTTTTTCAATGTTGTGGGGAAAATCTTTGTTTGCCTAATCGTTCATTTTTCGCGTTAGGCGGCATCTATACATGCCTGGGAATATATGTGCTGAGTACCGTCCATTTCGAGACACTTCGATTTTTGTCGCAAAAATGAATTTTCAGTGCCACTTTTTCAATGTTGTGGGGAAAATCTTTGTTTGCCTAATCGTTCAGTTTTCGCGTTAGGCGGCATCTATAGATGCCTGGGAATATATGTGCTTAGTACCGTCCATTTCGAGACACTTCGATTTTTGTCGCAAAAATGAATTGTCAGTGCCACTTTTTCAATGTTGTGGAGAAAATCTTTGTTTGCCTAATCGTTCATTTTTCGCGTTTGGCGGCATCTATACATGCCTGGGAATATATGTGCTGAGTACCGTCGATTTCGAGACACTTCAATTTTTGTCGCAAAAATGAATTCTCAGTGCCACTTTTTCAATGTTGTGGGGAAAATCTTTGTTTGCCTAATCGTTCATTTTTCGCGTTTGGCGGCATCAATACATGCCTGGGAATATGTGTGCTGAGTACCGTCGATTTCGAGACACTTCGATTTTTGTCGCAAAAATGAATTGTCAGTGCCACTTTTTCAATCTTGTGGAGAAAATCTTTGTTTGCCTAATCGTTAATTTTTCGCGTTTGGCGGCATCTATACATGCCTGGGAATATATGTGCTGAGTACCGTCGATTTCGAGACACTTCGATTTTTGTCGCAAAAATGAATTCTCAGTGCCACTTTTTCAATGTTGTGGGGAAAATCTTTGTTTGCCTAATCGTTCATTTTTCGCGTTAGGCGGCATCTATACATGCCTGGGAATATATGTGCTGAGTACCGTCCATTTCGAGACACTACGATTTTTGTCGCAAAAATGAATTGTCAGTGCCACTTTTTCAATGTTGTGGAGAAAATCTTTCATTGCCTAATCGTTCATTTTTCGCGTTTGGCGGCATCTATACATGCCTGGGAATATATGTGCTGAGTACCGTCGATTTCGAGACACTTCAATTTTTGTCGCAAAAATGAATTGTCAGTGCCACTTTTTCAATGTTGTGGAGAAAATCTTTGTTTGCCTAATCGTTCATTTTTCGCGTTTGGCGGCATCTATACATGCCTGGGAATATATGTGCTGAGTACCGTCGATTTCGAGACACTTCGATTTTTGTCGCAAAAATGAATTCTCAGTGCCACTTTTTCAATGTTGTGGGGAAAATCTTTGTTTGCCTAATCGTTCATTTTTCGCGTTAGGCGGCATCTATACATGCCTGGGAATATATGTGCTGAGTACCGTCTATTTCGAGACACTACGAGTTTTGTCGCAAAAATGAATTGTCAGTGCCACTTTTTCAATGTTGTGGAGAAAATCTTTGATTGCCTAATCGTTCATTTTTCGCGTTTGGCGGCATCTATACATGCCTGGGTATATATGTGCTGAGTACCGTCGATTTCGAGACACTTCAATTTTTGTCGCAAAAATGAATTGTCAGTGCCACTTTTTCAATGTTGTGGAGAAAATCTTTGTTTGCCTAATCGTTCATTTTTCGCGTTTGGCGGCATCTATACATGCCTGGGAATATATGTGCTGAGTACCGTCGATTTCGAGACACTTCAATTTTTGTCGCAAAAATGAATTCTCAGTGCCACTTTTTCAATGTTGTGGGGAAAATCTTTGTTTGCCTAATCGTTCATTTTTCGCGTTTGGCGGCATCTATACATGCCTGGGAATATGTGTGCTGAGTACCGTCGATTTCGAGACACTTCGATTTTTGTCGCAAAAATGAATTGTCAGTGCCACTTTTTCAATCTTGTGGAGAAAATCTTTGTTTGCCTAATCGTTCATTTTTCGGGTTTGGCGGCATCTATACATGCCTGGGAATATATGTGCTGAGTACCGTCGATTTCGAGACACTTCTATTTTTGTCATAAAAATGAATTCACAGTGCCACTTTTTCAATATTGTGGGGAAAATCTTTGTTTGCCTAATCGTTCATTTTTCGCGTTTGGCGGCATCTATACATGCCTGGGAATATATGTGCTGAGTACCGTCGATTTCGAGACACTTCAATTTTTGTCGCAAAAATGAATTCTCAGTGCCACTTTTTCAATGTTGTGGGGAAAATCTTTGTTTGCCTAATCGTTCATTTTTCGCGTTTGGCGGCATCTATACATGCCTGGGAATATGTGTGCTGAGTACCGTCGATTTCGAGAAACTTCGATTTTTGTCGCAAAAATGAATTGTCAGTGCCACTTTTTCAATGTTGTGGAGAAAATCTTTGTTTGCCTAATCGTTCATTTTTCGCGTTCGGCGGCATCTATACATTCCTGGCAATACATGTGCTGAGTACCGTAGATTTCGAGAAACTTCGATTTTTTGTCGCTAAAATGAATTCTCGGTGCCACTTTTTCAATCTTGTGGAGAAAATCTTTGATTGCCTAATCGTTCATTTTTCGCGTTTGGCGGCATCTATACATGCCTGGGAATATATGTGCTGAGTACCGTCGATTTCGAGACACTTCGATTTTTGTCGCAAAAATGAATTCTCAGTGCCACTTTTTCAATGTTGTGCAGAAAATCTTTGATTGCCTAATCGTTCATTTTTCGCGTTTGGCGGCATCTATACATGCCTGGGAATATATGTGCTGAGTACCGTCGATTTCGAGACACTTCGATTTTTGTCGCAAAAATGAATTCTCAGTGCCACTTTTTCAATGTTGTGGGGAAAATCTTTGTTTGCCTAATCGTTCATTTTTCGCGTTAGGCGGCATCTATACATGCCTGGGAATATATGTGCCGAGTACCGTCCATTTCGAGACACTTCGATTTTTGTCGCAAAAATGAATTTTCAGTGCCACTTTTTCAATGTTGTGGGGAAAATCTTTGTTTGCCTAATCGTTCAGTTTTCGCGTTAGGCGGCATCTATAGATGCCTGGGAATATATGTGCTTAGTCCCGTCCATTTCGAGACACTTCGATTTTTGTCGCAAAAATGAATTGTCAGTGCCACTTTTTCAATGTTGTGGAGAAAATCTTTGTTTGCCTAATCGTTCATTTTTCGCGTTTGGCGGCATCTATACATGCCTGGGAATATGTGTGCTGAGTACCGTCGATTTCGAGACACTTCGATTTTTGTCGCAAAAATGAATTGTCAGTGCCACTTTTTCAATCTTGTGGAGAAAATCTTTGTTTGCCTAATCGTTCATTTTTCGCGTTTGGCGGCATCTATACATGCCTGGGAATATATGTGCTGAGTACCGTCGATTTCGAGACACTTCTATTTTTGTCATAAAAATGAATTCTCAGTGCCACTTTTTCAATATTGTGGGGAAAATCTTTGTTTGCCTAATCGTTCATTTTTCGCGTTTGGCGGCATCTATACATGCCTGGGAATATATGTGCTGAGTACCGTCAATTTTGAGATACTTCGATTTTTGTCGCAAAAATGAATTCTCAGTGCCACTTTTTCAATGTTGTGGGGAAAATCTTTGTTTGCCTAATCGTTCATTTTTCGCGTTAGGCGGCATCTATACATGCCTGGGAATATATGTGCTGAGTACCGTCCATTTCGAGACACTTCGATTTTTGTCGCAAAAGCGAATTGTCAGTGCCACTTTTTCAATGTTGTGGAGAAAATCTTTGTTTGCCTAATCGTTCATTTTTCGCGTTTGGCGGCATCTATACATTCCTGGCAATACATGTGCTGAGTACCGTAGATTTGGAGAAACTTCGAATTTTTGTCGCTAAAATGAATTCTCGGTGCCACTTTTTTAATCTTGTGGAGAAAATCTTTGTTTGCCTAATCGTTCATTTTTCGCGTTTTGCGGCATCTATACATGCCTGGGAATATATGTGCTGAGTACCGTCGATTTCGAGACACTTCTATTTTTGTCATAAAAATGAATTCTCAGTGCCACATTTTCAATGTTGTGGAGAAAATCTTTGTTTGCCTAATCGTTCATTTTTCGCGTTTGGCGGCATCTATACATGCCTGGGAATATATGTGCTGAGTACCGTCGATTTCGAGACACTTCGATTTTTGTCGCAAAAATGAATTCTCAGTGCCACATTTCAATGTTGTGGAGAAAATCTTTGTTTGCCTAATCGTTCATTTTTCGCGTTTGGCGGCATCTATACATGCCTGGGAATATATGTGCTGAGTACCGTCGATTTCGAGACACTTCTATTTTTGTCATAAAAATGAATTCTCAGTGCCACTTTTTCAATATTGTGGGGAAAATCTTTGTTTGCCTAATCGTTCATTTTTCGCGTTTGGCGACATCTATACATGCCTGGGAATATATGTGCCGAGTACCGTCGATTTCGAGACACTTCGATTTTTGTCGCAAAAATGAATTCTCAGTGCCACTTTTTCAATGTTGTGGGGAAAATCTTTGTTTGCCTAATCGTTCATTTTTCGCGTTAGGCGGCATCTATACATGCCTGGGAATATATGTGCTGAGTACCGTCCATTTCGAGACACTTCGATTTTTGTCGCAAAAATGATTTGTCAGTGCTACTTTTTCAATGTTGTGGAGAAAATCTTTGTTTGCCTAATCGTTCATTTTTCGCGTTTGGCGGCATCTATACATTCCTGGCAATGCATGTGCTGAGTACCGTAGATTTCGAGAAACTTCGATTTTTTGTCGCTAAAGTGAATTCTCGGTGCCACTTTTTCAATCTTGTGGAGAAAATCTTTGATTGCCTAATCGTTCATTTTTCGCGTTTGGCGGCATCTATACATGCCTGGGAATATATGTGCTGAGTACCGTCGATTTCGAGACACTTCTATTTTTGTCATAAAAATGAATTCTCAGTGCCACTTTCTCAATATTGTGGGGAAAATCTTTGCCTAATCGTTCATTTTTCGCGTTAGGCGGCATCTATACATGCCTGGGAATATATGTGCTGAGTACCGTCCATTTCGAGACACTTCGATTTTTGTCGCAAAAGCGAATTGTCAGTGCCACTTTTTCAATGTTGTGGAGAAAATCTTTGTTTGCCTAATCGTTCATTTTTCGCGTTTGGCGGCATCTATACATTCCTGGCAATACATGTGCTGAGTACCGTAGATTTGGAGAAACTTCGAATTTTTGTCGCTAAAATGAATTCTCGGTGCCACTTTTTTAATCTTGTGGAGAAAATCTTTGTTTGCCTAATCGTTCATTTTTCGCGTTTTGCGGCATCTATACATGCCTGGGAATATATGTGCTGAGTACCGTCGATTTCGAGACACTTCTATTTTTGTCATAAAAATGAATTCTCAGTGCCACTTTTTCAATGTTGTGGAGAAAATCTTTGTTTGCCTAATCGTTCATTTTTCGCGTTTGGCGGCATCTATACATGCCTGGGAATATATGTGCTGAGTACCGTCGATTTCGAGACACTTCGATTTTTGTCGCAAAAATGAATTCTCAGTGCCACATTTCAATGTTGTGGAGAAAATCTTTGTTTGCCTAATCGTTCATTTTTCGCGTTTGGCGGCATCTATACATGCCTGGGAATATATGTGCTGAGTACCGTCGATTTCGAGACACTTCTATTTTTGTCATAAAAATGAATTCTCAGTGCCACTTTTTCAATATTGTGGGGAAAATCTTTGTTTGCCTAATCGTTCATTTTTCGCGTTTGGCGACATCTATACATGCCTGGGAATATATGTGCCGAGTACCGTCGATTTCGAGACACTTCGATTTTTGTCGCAAAAATGAATTCTCAGTGCCACTTTTTCAATGTTGTGGGGAAAATCTTTGTTTGCCTAATCGTTCATTTTTCGCGTTAGGCGGCATCTATACATGCCTGGGAATATATGTGCTGAGTACCGTCCATTTCGAGACACTTCGATTTTTGTCGCAAAAATGATTTGTCAGTGCTACTTTTTCAATGTTGTGGAGAAAATCTTTGTTTGCCTAATCGTTCATTTTTCGCGTTTGGCGGCATCTATACATTCCTGGCAATGCATGTGCTGAGTACCGTAGATTTCGAGAAACTTCGATTTTTTGTCGCTAAAGTGAATTCTCGGTGCCACTTTTTCAATCTTGTGGAGAAAATCTTTGATTGCCTAATCGTTCATTTTTCGCGTTTGGCGGCATCTATACATGCCTGGGAATATATGTGCTGAGTACCGTCGATTTCGAGACACTTCTATTTTTGTCATAAAAATGAATTCTCAGTGCCACTTTCTCAATATTGTGGGGAAAATCTTTGCCTAATCGTTCATTTTTCGCGTTTGGCGGCATCTATACATGCCTGGGAATATATGTGCCGAGTACCGTCGATTTCGAGACACTTCGATTTTTGTCGCAAAAATGAATTCTCAGTGCCACTTTTTCAATGTTGTGGGGAAAATCTTTGTTTGCCTAATCGTTCATTTTTCGCGTTAGGCGGCATCTATACATGCCTGGGAATATATGTGCTGAGTACCGTCCATTTCGAGACACTTCGATTTTTGTCGCAAAAATGATTTGTCAGTGCCACTTTTTCAATGTTGTGTAGAAAATCTTTGTTTGCCTAATCGTTCATTTTTCGCGTTTGGCGGCATCTATACATTCCTGGCAATACATGTGCTGAGTACCGTAGATTTCGAGAAACTTCGATTTTTTGTCGCTAAAATGAATTCTCGGTGCCACTTTTTCAATGTTGTGGGGAAAATCTTTGTTTGCCTAATCGTTCATTTTTCGCGTTAGGCGGCATCTATACATGCCTGGGAATATATGTGCCGAGTACCGTCCATTTCGAGACACTTCGATTTTTGTCGCAAAAATGAATTTTCAGTGCCACTTTTTCAATGTTGTGGGGAAAATCTTTGTTTGCCTAATCGTTCAGTTTTCGCGTTAGGCGGCATCTATAGATGCCTGGGAATATATGTGCTTAGTCCCGTCCATTTCGAGACACTTCGATTTTTGTCGCAAAAATGAATTGTCAGTGCCACTTTTTCAATGTTGTGGAGAAAATCTTTGTTTGCCTAATCGTTCATTTTTCGCGTTTGGCGGCATCTATACATGCCTGGGAATATGTGTGCTGAGTACCGTCGATTTCGAGACACTTCGATTTTTGTCGCAAAAATGAATTGTCAGTGCCACTTTTTCAATCTTGTGGAGAAAATCTTTGTTTGCCTAATCGTTCATTTTTCGCGTTTGGCGGCATCTATACATGCCTGGGAATATATGTGCTGAGTACCGTCGATTTCGAGACACTTCTATTTTTGTCATAAAAATGAATTCTCAGTGCCACTTTTTCAATATTGTGGGGAAAATCTTTGTTTGCCTAATCGTTCATTTTTCGCGTTTGGCGGCATCTATACATGCCTGGGAATATATGTGCTGAGTACCGTCAATTTTGAGATACTTCGATTTTTGTCGCAAAAATGAATTCTCAGTGCCACTTTTTCAATGTTGTGGGGAAAATCTTTGTTTGCCTAATCGTTCATTTTTCGCGTTAGGCGGCATCTATACATGCCTGGGAATATATGTGCTGAGTACCGTCCATTTCGAGACACTTCGATTTTTGTCGCAAAAGCGAATTGTCAGTGCCACTTTTTCAATGTTGTGGAGAAAATCTTTGTTTGCCTAATCGTTCATTTTTCGCGTTTGGCGGCATCTATACATTCCTGGCAATACATGTGCTGAGTACCGTAGATTTGGAGAAACTTCGAATTTTTGTCGCTAAAATGAATTCTCGGTGCCACTTTTTTAATCTTGTGGAGAAAATCTTTGTTTGCCTAATCGTTCATTTTTCGCGTTTTGCGGCATCTATACATGCCTGGGAATATATGTGCTGAGTACCGTCGATTTCGAGACACTTCTATTTTTGTCATAAAAATGAATTCTCAGTGCCACATTTTCAATGTTGTGGAGAAAATCTTTGTTTGCCTAATCGTTCATTTTTCGCGTTTGGCGGCATCTATACATGCCTGGGAATATATGTGCTGAGTACCGTCGATTTCGAGACACTTCGATTTTTGTCGCAAAAATGAATTCTCAGTGCCACATTTCAATGTTGTGGAGAAAATCTTTGTTTGCCTAATCGTTCATTTTTCGCGTTTGGCGGCATCTATACATGCCTGGGAATATATGTGCTGAGTACCGTCGATTTCGAGACACTTCTATTTTTGTCATAAAAATGAATTCTCAGTGCCACTTTTTCAATATTGTGGGGAAAATCTTTGTTTGCCTAATCGTTCATTTTTCGCGTTTGGCGACATCTATACATGCCTGGGAATATATGTGCCGAGTACCGTCGATTTCGAGACACTTCGATTTTTGTCGCAAAAATGAATTCTCAGTGCCACTTTTTCAATGTTGTGGGGAAAATCTTTGTTTGCCTAATCGTTCATTTTTCGCGTTAGGCGGCATCTATACATGCCTGGGAATATATGTGCTGAGTACCGTCCATTTCGAGACACTTCGATTTTTGTCGCAAAAATGATTTGTCAGTGCTACTTTTTCAATGTTGTGGAGAAAATCTTTGTTTGCCTAATCGTTCATTTTTCGCGTTTGGCGGCATCTATACATTCCTGGCAATGCATGTGCTGAGTACCGTAGATTTCGAGAAACTTCGATTTTTTGTCGCTAAAGTGAATTCTCGGTGCCACTTTTTCAATCTTGTGGAGAAAATCTTTGATTGCCTAATCGTTCATTTTTCGCGTTTGGCGGCATCTATACATGCCTGGGAATATATGTGCTGAGTACCGTCGATTTCGAGACACTTCTATTTTTGTCATAAAAATGAATTCTCAGTGCCACTTTCTCAATATTGTGGGGAAAATCTTTGCCTAATCGTTCATTTTTCGCGTTAGGCGGCATCTATACATGCCTGGGAATATATGTGCTGAGTACCGTCCATTTCGAGACACTTCGATTTTTGTCGCAAAAGCGAATTGTCAGTGCCACTTTTTCAATGTTGTGGAGAAAATCTTTGTTTGCCTAATCGTTCATTTTTCGCGTTTGGCGGCATCTATACATTCCTGGCAATACATGTGCTGAGTACCGTAGATTTGGAGAAACTTCGAATTTTTGTCGCTAAAATGAATTCTCGGTGCCACTTTTTTATTCTTGTGGAGAAAATCTTTGTTTGCCTAATCGTTCATTTTTCGCGTTTTGCGGCATCTATACATGCCTGGGAATATATGTGCTGAGTACCGTCGATTTCGAGACACTTCTATTTTTGTCATAAAAATGAATTCTCAGTGCCACTTTTTCAATGTTGTGGAGAAAATCTTTGTTTGCCTAATCGTTCATTTTTCGCGTTTGGCGGCATCTATACATGCCTGGGAATATATGTGCTGAGTACCGTCGATTTCGAGACACTTCGATTTTTGTCGCAAAAATGAATTCTCAGTGCCACATTTCAATGTTGTGGAGAAAATCTTTGTTTGCCTAATCGTTCATTTTTCGCGTTTGGCGGCATCTATACATGCCTGGGAATATATGTGCTGAGTACCGTCGATTTCGAGACACTTCTATTTTTGTCATAAAAATGAATTCTCAGTGCCACTTTTTCAATATTGTGGGGAAAATCTTTGTTTGCCTAATCGTTCATTTTTCGCGTTTGGCGACATCTATACATGCCTGGGAATATATGTGCCGAGTACCGTCGATTTCGAGACACTTCGATTTTTGTCGCAAAAATGAATTCTCAGTGCCACTTTTTCAATGTTGTGGGGAAAATCTTTGTTTGCCTAATCGTTCATTTTTCGCGTTAGGCGGCATCTATACATGCCTGGGAATATATGTGCTGAGTACCGTCCATTTCGAGACACTTCGATTTTTGTCGCAAAAATGATTTGTCAGTGCTACTTTTTCAATGTTGTGGAGAAAATCTTTGTTTGCCTAATCGTTCATTTTTCGCGTTTGGCGGCATCTATACATTCCTGGCAATGCATGTGCTGAGTACCGTAGATTTCGAGAAACTTCGATTTTTTGTCGCTAAAGTGAATTCTCGGTGCCACTTTTTCAATGTTGTGGAGAAAATCTTTGTTTGCCTAATCGTTCATTTTTCGCGTTTGGCGGCATCTATACATGCCTGGGAATATATGTGCCGAGTACCGTCGATTTCGAGACACTTCTATTTTTGTCATAAAAATGAATTCTCAGTGCCACTTTTCAATATTGTGGGGAAAATCTTTGTTTGCCTAATCGTTCATTTTTCGCGTTTGGCGGATTCTATACATGCCTGGGAATATATGTGCCGAGTACCGTCGATTTCGAGACACTTCGATTTTTGTCGCAAAAATGAATTCTCAGTGCCACTTTTTCAATGTTGTGGGGAAAATCTTTGTTTGCCTAATCGTTCATTTTTTCGCGTTAGGCGGCATCTATACATGCCTGGGAATATATGTGCTGAGTACCGTCCATTTCGAGACATTTCGATTTTTGTCGCAAAAATGATTTGTCAGTGCCACTTTTTCAATGTTGTGGAGAAAATCTTTGTTTGCCTAATCGTTCATTTTTCGCGTTTGGCGGCATCTATACATTCCTGGCAATACATGTGCTGAGTACCGTAGATTTCGAGAAACTTCGATTTTTTGTCGCTAAAGTGAATTCTCGGTGCCACTTTTTCAATCTTGTGGAGAAAATCTTTGATTGCCTAATCGTTCATTTTTCGCGTTTGGCGGCATCTATACATGCCTGGGAATATATGTGCTGAGTACCGTCGATTTCGAGACACTTCTATTTTTGTCATAAAAATGAATTCTCAGTGCCACTTTTTCAATATTGTGGGGAAAATCTTTGTTTGCCTAATCGTTCATTTTTCGCGTTTGGCGGCATCTATACATGCCTGGGAATATATGTGCCGAGTACCGTCGATTTCGAGACACTTCGATTTTTGTCGCAAAAATGAATTCTCAGTGCCACTTTTTCAATGTTGTGGGGAAAATCTTTGTTTGCCTAATCGTTCATTTTTCGCGTTAGGCGGCATCTATACATGCCTGGGAATATATGTGCTGAGTACCGTCCATTTCGAGACACTTCGATTTTTGTCGCAAAAATGATTTGTCAGTGCCACTTTTTCAATGTTGTGGAGAAAATCTTTGTTTGCCTAATCGTTCATTTTTCGCGTTTGGCGGCATCTATACATTCCTGGCAATACATGTGCTGAGTACCGTAGATTTCGAGAAACTTCGATTTTTTGTCGCTAAAGTGAATTCTCGGTGCCACTTTTTCAATCTTGTGGAGAAAATCTTTGATTGCCTAATCGTTCATTTTTCGCGTTTGGCGGCATCTATACATGCCTGGGAATATATGTGCTGAGTACCGTCGATTTCGAGACACTTCGATTTTTGTCGCAAAAATGAATTCTCAGTGCCACTTTTTCAATGTTGTGGAGAAAATCTTTGATTGCTTAATCGTTCATTTTTCGCGTTTGGCGGCATCTATACATGCCAGGGAATATATGTGCTGAGTACCGTCGATTTCGAGACACTTCGATTGTTGTCGCAAAAATGAATTCTCAGTGCCACTTTTTCAATGTTGTGGGGAAAATCTTTGTTTGCCTAATCGTTCATTTTTCGCGTTAGGCGGCATCTATACATGCCTGGGAATATATGTGCTGAGTACCGTCCATTTCGAGACACTTCGATTTTTGTCGCAAAAATGAATTGTCAGTGCCACTTTTTCAATGTTGTGGAGAAAATCTTTGTTTGCCTAATCGTTCATTTTTCGCGTTTGGCGGCATCTATACATGCCGGGGAATATATGTGCTGAGTACCGTCGATTTCGAGACACTTCGATTTGTGTCGCAAAAATGAATTCTCAGTGCCACTTTTTCAATGTTGTGGGGAAAATCTTTGTTTGCCTAATCGTTCATTTTTCGCGTTTGGCGGCATCTATACATGCCTGGGAATATGTGTGCTGAGTACCGTCGATTTCGAGACACTTCGATTTTTGTCGCAAAAATGAATTGTCAGTGCCACCTTTTCAATGTTGTGGAGAAAATCTTTGTTTGCCTAATCGTTCATTTTTCGCGTTTGGCGGCATCTATACATGCCTGGGAATATATGTGCTGAGTACCGTCGATTTCGAGACACTTCTATTTTTGTCATAAAAATGAATTCTCAGTGCCACTTTTTCAATATTGTGGGGAAAATCTTTGTTTGCCTAATCGTTCATTTTTCGCGTTTGGCGGCATCTATACATGCCTGGGAATATGTGTGCTGAGTACCGTCGATTTCGAGACACTTCGATTTTTGTCGCAAAAATGAATTGTCAGTGCCACCTTTTCAATGTTGTGGAGAAAATCTTTGTTTGCCTAATCGTTCATTTTTCGCGTTTGGCGGCATCTATACATGCCTGGGAATATATGTGCTGAGTACCGTCGATTTCGAGACACTTCTATTTTTGTCATAAAAATGAATTCTCAGTGCCACTTTTTCAATATTGTGGGGAAAATCTTTGTTTGCCTAATCGTTCATTTTTCGCGTTTGGCGGCATCTATACATGCCTGGGAATATATGTGCTGAGTACCGTCGATTTCGAGACACTTCGATTTTTGTCGCAAAAATGAATTCTCAGTGCCACTTTTTCAATGTTGTGGGGAAAATCTTTGTTTGCCTAATCGTTCATTTTTCGCGTTTGGCGGCATCTATACATGCCTGGGAATATGTGTGCTGAGTACCGTCGATTTCGAGACACTTCAAATTTTGTCGCAAAAATGAATTCTCAGTGCCACTTTTTCAATGTTGTGGAGAAAATCTTTGTTTGCCTAATCGTTCATTTTTAGCGTTTGGCGGCATCTATACATGCCTGGGAATGTATGTGCTGAGTACCGTCGATTTCGAGACACTTCGATTTTTGTCGCAAAAATGAATTCTCAGTGCCACTTTTTCAATGTTGTGGAGAAAATCTTTGATTGCCTAATCGTTCATTTTTCGCGTTAGGCGGCATCTATACATGCCTGGGAATATATGTGCTGAGTACCATCCATTTCGAGACACTTCGATTTTTGTCGCAAAAATGAATTATCAGTGCCACTTTTTCAATGTTGTGGAGAAAATCTTTGTTTGCCTAATCGTTCATTTTTCGCGTTTGGCGGCATCTATACATTCCTGGCAATACATGTGCTGAGTACCGTCGATTTCGAGAAACTTCGATTTTTTGTCGCAAAAATGAATTGTCGGTGCCAATTTTTCAATCTTGTGGAGAAAATCTTTGATTGCCTAATCGTTCATTTTTCGCGTTTGGCGGCATCTATACATTCCTGGCAATACATGTGCTGAGTACCGTCGATTTCGAGACACTTTGATTTTTGTCGCAAAAATGAATTCTCAGTGCCACTTTTTCAATGTTGTGGAGAAAATCTTTGTTTGCCTAATCGTTCATTTTTAGCGTTTGGCGGAATCTATACATGCCTGGGAATGTATGTGCTGAGTACCGTCGATTTCGAGACACTTCGATTTTTGTCGCAAAAATGAATTCTCAGTGCCACTTTTTCAATGTTGTGGAGAAAATCTTTGATTGCCTAATCGTTAATTTTTCGCGCTTTGCGGCATCTATACATGCCTGGGAATATATGTGCTGAGTACCGTCGATTTCGAGACACTTCGATTTTTGTCGCAAAAATGAATTCTCAGTGCCACTTTTTCAATGTTGTGGGGAAAATCTTTGTTTGCCTAATCGTTCATTTTTCGCGTTAGGCGGCATCTATACATGCCTGGGAATATATGTGCTGAGTACCATCCATTTCGAGACACTTCGATTTTTGTCGGAAAAATGAAATATCAGTGCCACTTTTTCAATGTTGTGGAGAAAATCTTTGTTTGCCTAATCGTTCATTTTTCGCGTTTGGCGGCATCTATACATTCCTTGCAATACATGTGCTGAGTACCGTCGATTTCGAGAAACTTCGATTTTTTGTCGCAAAAATGAATTCTCGGTGCCACTTTTTCAATCTTGTGGAGAAAATCTTTGATTGCCTAATCGTTCATTTTTCGCGTTTGGTGGCATCTATACATTCCTGGCAATACATGTGCCGAGTACCGTCGATTTCGAGACACTTCGATTTTTGTCGCAAAAATGAATTCTCAGTGCCACTTTTTCAATGTTGCGGAGAAAATCATTTGATTGCCTAATCGTTCATTTTTCGCGTTTGGCGGCATCTATGCATGCCTGGGAATATATCTGCTGAGTACTGCCGATTTCATGACACTTCGATTTTTGTCGCAAAAATGAATTCTCAGTGCCACTTTTTCAATGTTGTGGGGAAAATCTTTGTTTGCCTATTCATTCATTTTTCGCGTTTGGCGGGACCTATACATGCCTGGGAATATATGTGCTGAGTACCGTCGATTTCGAGACACTTCGATTTTTGTCGCAAAAATGAATCCTCAGTGCCACTTTTTCAATGTTGCGGGGAAAATCTTTGTTTGCCTAATCGTTCATTTTTCGCGTTTGGCGGCATCTATACATGCCGGGGATTATATGTGCTGAGTACCGTCGATTTCGAGACACTTCGATTTTTGTCGTAAAAATGAATTGTCAGTGCCAATTTTTCAACGTTGTGGAGAAAACCTTTGTTTGCCTAATCGTTCTTTTTTCGCGTTTGGCGGCATCTATACATGCCTGGGAATATATGTGCTGAGCACCGTCGATTTCGAGACACTTCGATTTTTGTCGCAAAAATGAATTCTCAGTGCCACTTTTTCAATGTTGTGGAGAAAATCTTTGTTTGCCTAATTGTTCATTTTTCGCGTTTGGCGGCATCTCTACATGCCTGGAAATATATGTGCTGAGTACCGTCGATTTCGAGACACTTCGATCTTTGTCGCAAAAATGAATTCCCAGTGCCACTTTTTCAATCTTTTGGGGAAAATCTTTGTTTGCTTAATCATTCATTTTTCGCGTTTGGCGCCATCTATACATGCCTGGGAATATATATGCAGATTACCGTCGATTTCGAGACACTTCGATTTTTGTCGCGAAAATGAATTGTCAGTGCCACTTTTTCAATGTTGTGGAGAAAATCTTTGATTGCCTAATCGTTCATTTTTCGCGTTAGGCGGCATCTATACATGCCTGGGAATATATGTGCTGAGTACCATCCATTTCGAGACACTTCGATTTTTGTCGCAAAAATGAATTATCAGTGCCACTTTTTCAATGTTGTGGAGAAAATCTTTGTTTGCCTAATCGTTCATTTTTCGCGTTTGGCGGCATCTATACATTCCTGGCAATACATGTGCTGAGTACCGTCGATTTCGAGAAACTTCGATTTTTGTCGCAAAAATGAATTCTCAGTGCCACTTTTTCAATGTTGTGGAGAAAATCTTTGTTTGCCTAATCGTTCATTTTTAGCGTTTGGCGGAATCTATACATGCCTGGGAATGTATGTGCTGAGTACCGTCGATTTCGAGACACTTCGATTTTTGTCGCAAAAATGAATTCTCAGTGCCACTTTTTCAATGTTGTGGAGAAAATCTTTGATTGCCTAATCGTTCATTTTTCGCGCTTTGCGGCATCTATACATGCCTGGGAATATATGTGCTGAGTACCGTCGATTTCGAGACGCTTCGATTTTTGTCGCAAAAATGAATCCTCAGTGCCACTTTTTCAATGTTGCGGGGAAAATCTTTGTTTGCCTAATCGTTCATTTTTCGCGTTTGGCGGCATCTATACATGCCGGGGATTATATGTGCTGAGTACCGTCGATTTCGAGACACTTCGATTTTTGTCGTAAAAATGAATTGTCAGTGCCAATTTTTCAATGTTGTGGAGAAAACCTTTGTTTGCCTAATCGTTCTTTTTTCGCGTTTGGCGGCATCTATACATGCCTGGGAATATATGTGCTGAGCACCGTCGATTTCGAGACACTTCGATTTTTGTCGCAAAAATGAATTCTCAGTGCCACTTTTTCAATGTTGTGGAGAAAATCTTTGTTTGCCTAATTGTTCATTTTTCGCGTTTGGCGGCATCTCTACATGCCTGGGAATATATGTGCTGAGTACCGTCGATTTCGAGACACTTCGATCTTTGTCGCAAAAATGAATTCCCAGTGCCACTTTTTCAATCTTTTGGGGAAAATCTTTGTTTGCTTAATCATTCATTTTTCGCGTTTGGCGCCATCTATACATGCCTGGGAATATATATGCAGATTACCGTCGATTTCGAGACACTTCAATTTTTGTCGCGAAAATGAATTGTCAGTGCCACTTTTTCAATGTTGTGGGGAAAATCTTTGTTTGCCTAATCGTTCATTTTTCGCGTTAGGCGGCATCTATACATGCCTGGGAATATATGTGCTGAGTACCATCCATTTCGAGACACTTCGATTTTTGTCGCAAAAATGAATTATCAGTGCCACTTTTTCAATGTTGTGGAGAAAATCTTTGTTTGCCTAATCGTTCATTTTTCGCGTTTGGCGGCATCTATACATTCCTGGCAATACATGTGCTGAGTACCGTCGATTTCGAGAAACTTCGATTTTTTGTCGCAAAAATGAATTGTCGGTGCCAATTTTTCAATCTTGTGGAGAAAATCTTTGATTGCCTAATCGTTCATTTTTCGCGTTTGGCGGCATCTATACATTCCTGGCAATACATGTGCTGAGTACCGTCGATTTCGAGACACTTTGATTTTTGTCGCAAAAATGAATTCTCAGTGCCACTTTTTCAATGTTGTGGAGAAAATCTTTGTTTGCCTAATCGTTCATTTTTAGCGTTTGGCGGAATCTATACATGCCTGGGAATGTATGTGCTGAGTACCGTCGATTTCGAGACACTTCGATTTTTGTCGCAAAAATGAATTCTCAGTGCCACTTTTTCAATGTTGTGGAGAAAATCTTTGATTGCCTAATCGTTAATTTTTCGCGCTTTGCGGCATCTATACATGCCTGGGAATATATGTGCTGAGTACCGTCGATTTCGAGACACTTCGATTTTTGTCGCAAAAATGAATTCTCAGTGCCACTTTTTCAATGTTGTGGGGAAAATCTTTGTTTGCCTAATCGTTCATTTTTCGCGTTAGGCGGCATCTATACATGCCTGGGAATATATGTGCTGAGTACCATCCATTTCGAGACACTTCGATTTTTGTCGGAAAAATGAAATATCAGTGCCACTTTTTCAATGTTGTGGAGAAAATCTTTGTTTGCCTAATCGTTCATTTTTCGCGTTTGGCGGCATCTATACATTCCTTGCAATACATGTGCTGAGTACCGTCGATTTCGAGAAACTTCGATTTTTTGTCGCAAAAATGAATTCTCGGTGCCACTTTTTCAATCTTGTGGAGAAAATCTTTGATTGCCTAATCGTTCATTTTTCGCGTTTGGTGGCATCTATACATTCCTGGCAATACATGTGCCGAGTACCGTCGATTTCGAGACACTTCGATTTTTGTCGCAAAAATGAATTCTCAGTGCCACTTTTTCAATGTTGCGGAGAAAATCATTTGATTGCCTAATCGTTCATTTTTCGCGTTTGGCGGCATCTATGCATGCCTGGGAATATATCTGCTGAGTACTGCCGATTTCATGACACTTCGATTTTTGTCGCAAAAATGAATTCTCAGTGCCACTTTTTCAATGTTGTGGGGAAAATCTTTGTTTGCCTATTCATTCATTTTTCGCGTTTGGCGGGACCTATACATGCCTGGGAATATATGTGCTGAGTACCGTCGATTTCGAGACACTTCGATTTTTGTCGCAAAAATGAATCCTCAGTGCCACTTTTTCAATGTTGCGGGGAAAATCTTTGTTTGCCTAATCGTTCATTTTTCGCGTTTGGCGGCATCTATACATGCCGGGGATTATATGTGCTGAGTACCGTCGATTTCGAGACACTTCGATTTTTGTCGTAAAAATGAATTGTCAGTGCCAATTTTTCAACGTTGTGGAGAAAACCTTTGTTTGCCTAATCGTTCTTTTTTCGCGTTTGGCGGCATCTATATATGCCTGGGAATATATGTGCTGAGCACCGTCGATTTCGAGACACTTCGATTTTTGTCGCAAAAATGAATTCTCAGTGCACTTTTTCAATGTTGTGGAGAAAATCTTTGTTTGCCTAATTGTTCATTTTTCCCGTTTGGCGGCATCTCTACATGCCTGGAAATATATGTGCTGAGTACCGTCGATTTCGAGACACTTCGATCTTTGTCGCAAAAATGAATTCCCAGTGCCACTTTTTCAATCTTTTGGGGAAAATCTTTGTTTGCTTAATCATTCATTTTTCGCGTTTGGCGCCATCTATACATGCCTGGGAATATATATGCAGATTACCGTCGATTTCGAGACACTTCGATTTTTGTCGCGAAAATGAATTGTCAGTGCCACTTTTTCAATGTTGTGGAGAAAATCTTTGATTGCCTAATCGTTCATTTTTCGCGTTAGGCGGCATCTATACATGCCTGGGAATATATGTGCTGAGTACCATCCATTTCGAGACACTTCGATTTTTGTCGCAAAAATGAATTATCAGTGCCACTTTTTCAATGTTGTGGAGAAAATCTTTGTTTGCCTAATCGTTCATTTTTCGCGTTTGGCGGCATCTATACATTCCTGGCAATACATGTGCTGAGTACCGTCGATTTCGAGAAACTTCGATTTTTGTCGCAAAAATGAATTCTCAGTGCCACTTTTTCAATGTTGTGGAGAAAATCTTTGTTTGCCTAATCGTTCATTTTTAGCGTTTGGCGGAATCTATACATGCCTGGGAATGTATGTGCTGAGTACCGTCGATTTCGAGACACTTCGATTTTTGTCGCAAAAATGAATTCTCAGTGCCACTTTTTCAATGTTGTGGAGAAAATCTTTGATTGCCTAATCGTTCATTTTTCGCGCTTTGCGGCATCTATACATGCCTGGGAATATATGTGCTGAGTACCGTCGATTTCGAGACGCTTCGATTTTTGTCGCAAAAATGAATCCTCAGTGCCACTTTTTCAATGTTGCGGGGAAAATCTTTGTTTGCCTAATCGTTCATTTTTCGCGTTTGGCGGCATCTATACATGCCGGGGATTATATGTGCTGAGTACCGTCGATTTCGAGACACTTCGATTTTTGTCGTAAAAATGAATTGTCAGTGCCAATTTTTCAATGTTGTGGAGAAAACCTTTGTTTGCCTAATCGTTCTTTTTTCGCGTTTGGCGGCATCTATACATGCCTGGGAATATATGTGCTGAGCACCGTCGATTTCGAGACACTTCGATTTTTGTCGCAAAAATGAATTCTCAGTGCCACTTTTTCAATGTTGTGGAGAAAATCTTTGTTTGCCTAATTGTTCATTTTTCGCGTTTGGCGGCATCTCTACATGCCTGGGAATATATGTGCTGAGTACCGTCGATTTCGAGACACTTCGATCTTTGTCGCAAAAATGAATTCCCAGTGCCACTTTTTCAATCTTTTGGGGAAAATCTTTGTTTGCTTAATCATTCATTTTTCGCGTTTGGCGCCATCTATACATGCCTGGGAATATATATGCAGATTACCGTCGATTTCGAGACACTTCAATTTTTGTCGCGAAAATGAATTGTCAGTGCCACTTTTTCAATGTTGTGGGGAAAATCTTTGTTTGCCTAATCGTTCATTTTTCGCGTTTGGCGGCATCTATACATGCCTGAAATATATGTGCTGAGTACCGTCGATTTCGAGACACTTCTATTTTTGTCATAAAAATGAATTCTCAGTGCCACTTTTTCAATGTTGTGGAGAAAATCTTTGTTTGCCTAATCGTTCATTTTTCGCGTTTGGCGGCATCTATACATGCCTGGGAATATATCTGCTGAGTACCGTCGATTTCGAGACACTTCGATTTTTGTCGCAAAAATGAATTCTCAGTGCCACTTTTTCAATGTTGTGGAGAAAATCTTTGTTTGCCTAATCGTTCATTTTTCGCGTTTGGCGGCATCTATACATGCCTGGGAATATATGTGCTGAGTACCGTCGATTTCGAGACACTTCTATTTTTGTCATAAAAATGAATTCTCAGTGCCACTTTTTCAATATTGTGGGGAAAATCTTTGTTTGCCTAATCGTTCATTTTTCGCGTTTGGCGGCATCTATACATGCCTGGGAATATATGTGCCGAGTACCGTCGATTTCGAGACACTTCGATTTTTGTCGCAAAAATGAATTCTCAGTGCCACTTTTTCAATGTTGTGGGGAAAATCTTTGTTTGCCTAATTGTTCATTTTTCGCGTTAGGCGGCATCTATACATGCCTGGGAATATATGTGCTGAGTACCGTCCATTTCGAGACACTTCGATTTTTGTCGCAAAAATGATTTGTCAGTGCCACTTTTTCAATGTTGTGGAGAAAATCTTTGTTTGCCTAATCGTTCATTTTTCGCGTTTGGCGGCATCTATACATTCCTGGCAATACATGTGCTGAGTACCGTAGATTTCGAGAAACTTCGATTTTTTGTCGCTAAAGTGAATTCTCGGTGCCACTTTTTCAATCTTGTGGAGAAAATCTTTGATTGCCTAATCGTTCATTTTTCGCGTTTGGCGGCATCTATACATGCCTGGGAATATATGTGCTGAGTACCGTCGATTTCGAGACACTTCGATTTTTGTCGCAAAAATGAATTCTCAGTGCCACTTTTTCAATGTTGTGGAGAAAATCTTTGATTGCCTAATCGTTCATTTTTCGCGTTTGGCGGCATCTATACATGCCTGGGAATATATGTGCTGAGTACCGTCGATTTCGAGACACTTCGATTTTTGTCGCAAAAATGAATTCTCAGTGCCACTTTTTCAATGTTGTGGGGAAAATCTTTGTTTGCCTAATCGTTCATTTTTCGCGTTAGGCGGCATCTATACATGCCTGGGAATATATGTGCTGAGTACGGTCCATTTCGAGACACTTCGATTTTTGTCGCAAAAATGAATTGTCAGTGCCACTTTTTCAATGTTGTGGAGAAAATCTTTGTTTGCCTAATCGTTCATTTTTCGCGTTTGGCGGGATCTATACATGCCGGGGGCCATATGTGCTGAGTACCGTCCATTTCGAGACACTTCGATTTTTGTCGCAAAAATGAATTGTCAGTGCCACTTTTTCAATGTTGTGGAGAAAATCTTTGTTTGCCTAATCGTTCATTTTTCGCGTTTGGCGGCATCTATACATGCCGGGGAATATATGTGCTGAGTACCGTCGATTTCGAGACACTTCGATTTTTGTCGCAAAAATGAATTCTCAGTGCCACTTTTTCAATGTTGTGGGGAAAATCTTTGTTTGCCTAATCGTTCATTTTTCGCGTTTGGCGGCATCTATACATGCCTGGGAATATGTGTGCTGAGTACCGTCGTTTTCGAGACACTTCGATTTTTGTCGCAAAAATGAATTGTCAGTGCCACCTTTTCAATGTTGTGGAGAAAATCTTTGTTTGCCTAATCGTTCATTTTTCGCGTTTGGCGGCATCTATACATGCCTGGGAATATATGTGCTGAGTACCGTCGATTTCGAGACACTTCTATTTTTGTCATAAAAATGAATTCTCAGTGCCACTTTTTCAATATTGTGGGGAAAATCTTTGTTTGCCTAATCGTTCATTTTTCGTGTTTGGCGGCATCTATACATGCCTGGGAATATATGTGCTGAGTACCGTCGATTTCGAGACACTTCGATTTTTGTCGCAAAAATGAATTCTCAGTGCCACTTTTTCAATGTTGTGGGGAAAATCTTTGTTTGCCTAATCGTTCATTTTTCGCGTTTGGCGGCATCTATACATGCCTGGGGATATGTGTGCTGAGTACCGTCGATTTCGAGACACTTCGAATTTTGTCGCAAAAATGAATTCTCAGTGCCACTTTTTCAATGTTGTGGAGAAAATCTTTGTTTGCCTAATCGTTCATTTTTCGCGTTAGGCGGCATCTATACATGCCTGGGAATATATGTGCTGAGCACCGTCGATTTCGAGACACTTCGATTTTTGTTGCAAAAATGAATTCTCAGTGCCACTTTTTCAATCTTTTGGGGAAAATCTTTGTTTGCTTAATCATTCATTTTTCGCGTTTGGCGCCATCTATACATGCCTGGGAATATATATGCAGATTACCGTCGATTTCGAGACACTTCAATTTTTGTCGCGAAAATGAATTGTCAGTGCCACTTTTTCAATGTTGTAGGGAAAATCTTTGTTTGCCTAATCGTTCATTTTTCGCGTTTGGCGGCATCTAAACATGCCTGGGAATATATATGCAGATTACCGTCGATTTCGAGACACTTCGATTTTTGTCGCGAAAATGAATTGTCAGTGCCACTTTTTCAATGTTGTAGGGAAAATCTTTGTTTGCCTAATCGTTCATTTTTCGCGTTTGGCGGCATCTATACATGCCTGGGAATATATGTGCTGAGTACCGTCGATTTCGAGACCCTTCGATTTTTGTCGCGAAAATGAATTGTCAGTGCCACTTTTTCAACGATGTGGAGAAAATCTTTGTTTGCCTAATCGTTCATTTTTCGCGTTTGGCGGCATCTATACATGCCTGGGAATATATGTGCTGAGTACCGTCGATTTCGAGACACTTCGATTTTTGTCGCAAAAATGAATCCTCAGTGCCACTTTTTCAATGTTGCGGGGAAAATCTTTGTTTGCCTAATCGTTCATTTTTCGCGTTTGGCGGCATCTATACATGCCTGGGAATATATGTGCTGAGTACCGTCCATTTCGAGACACTTCGATTTTTGTCGCAAAAATGATTTGTCAGTGCCACTTTTTCAATGTTGTGGAGAAAATCTTTGTTTGCCTAATCGTTCATTTTTCGCGTTTGGCGGCATCTATACATTCCTGGCAATACATGTGCTGAGTACCGTAGATTTCGAGAAACTTCGATTTTTTGTCGCTAAAGTGAATTCTCGGTGCCACTTTTTCAATCTTGTGGAGAAAATCTTTGATTGCCTAATCGTTCATTTTTCGCGTTTGGCGGCATCTATACATGCCTGGGAATATATGTGCTGAGTACCGTCGATTTCGAGACACTTCGATTTTTGTCGCAAAAATGAATTCTCAGTGCCACTTTTTCAATGTTGTGGAGAAAATCTTTGATTGCCTAATCGTTCATTTTTCGCGTTTGGCGGCATCTATACATGCCTGGGAATATATGTGCTGAGTACCGTCGATTTCGAGACACTTCGATTTTTGTCGCAAAAATGAATTCTCAGTGCCACTTTTTCAATGTTGTGGGGAAAATCTTTGTTTGCCTAATCGTTCATTTTTCGCGTTAGGCGGCATCTATACATGCCTGGGAATATATGTGCTGAGTACGGTCCATTTCGAGACACTTCGATTTTTGTCGCAAAAATGAATTGTCAGTGCCACTTTTTCAATGTTGTGGAGAAAATCTTTGTTTGCCTAATCGTTCATTTTTCGCGTTTGGCGGGATCTATACATGCCGGGGGCCATATGTGCTGAGTACCGTCCATTTCGAGACACTTCGATTTTTGTCGCAAAAATGAATTGTCAGTGCCACTTTTTCAATGTTGTGGAGAAAATCTTTGTTTGCCTAATCGTTCATTTTTCGCGTTTGGCGGCATCTATACATGCCGGGGAATATATGTGCTGAGTACCGTCGATTTCGAGACACTTCGATTTTTGTCGCAAAAATGAATTCTCAGTGCCACTTTTTCAATGTTGTGGGGAAAATCTTTGTTTGCCTAATCGTTCATTTTTCGCGTTTGGCGGCATCTATACATGCCTGGGAATATGTGTGCTGAGTACCGTCGTTTTCGAGACACTTCGATTTTTGTCGCAAAAATGAATTGTCAGTGCCACCTTTTCAATGTTGTGGAGAAAATCTTTGTTTGCCTAATCGTTCATTTTTCGCGTTTGGCGGCATCTATACATGCCTGGGAATATATGTGCTGAGTACCGTCGATTTCGAGACACTTCTATTTTTGTCATAAAAATGAATTCTCAGTGCCACTTTTTCAATATTGTGGGGAAAATCTTTGTTTGCCTAATCGTTCATTTTTCGTGTTTGGCGGCATCTATACATGCCTGGGAATATATGTGCTGAGTACCGTCGATTTCGAGACACTTCGATTTTTGTCGCAAAAATGAATTCTCAGTGCCACTTTTTCAATGTTGTGGGGAAAATCTTTGTTTGCCTAATCGTTCATTTTTCGCGTTTGGCGGCATCTATACATGCCTGGGGATATGTGTGCTGAGTACCGTCGATTTCGAGACACTTCGAATTTTGTCGCAAAAATGAATTCTCAGTGCCACTTTTTCAATGTTGTGGAGAAAATCTTTGTTTGCCTAATCGTTCATTTTTCGCGTTAGGCGGCATCTATACATGCCTGGGAATATATGTGCTGAGCACCGTCGATTTCGAGACACTTCGATTTTTGTTGCAAAAATGAATTCTCAGTGCCACTTTTTCAATCTTTTGGGGAAAATCTTTGTTTGCTTAATCATTCATTTTTCGCGTTTGGCGCCATCTATACATGCCTGGGAATATATATGCAGATTACCGTCGATTTCGAGACACTTCAATTTTTGTCGCGAAAATGAATTGTCAGTGCCACTTTTTCAATGTTGTAGGGAAAATCTTTGTTTGCCTAATCGTTCATTTTTCGCGTTTGGCGGCATCTATACATGCCTGGGAATATATATGCAGATTACCGTCGATTTCGAGACACTTCGATTTTTGTCGCGAAAATGAATTGTCAGTGCCACTTTTTCAATGTTGTAGGGAAAATCTTTGTTTGCCTAATCGTTCATTTTTCGCGTTTGGCGGCATCTATACATGCCTGGGAATATATGTGCTGAGTACCGTCGATTTCGAGACCCTTCGATTTTTGTCGCGAAAATGAATTGTCAGTGCCACTTTTTCAACGATGTGGAGAAAATCTTTGTTTGCCTAATCGTTCATTTTTCGCGTTTGGCGGCATCTATACATGCCTGGGAATATATGTGCTGAGTACCGTCGATTTCGAGACACTTCGATTTTTGTCGCAAAAATGAATCCTCAGTGCCACTTTTTCAATGTTGCGGGGAAAATCTTTGTTTGCCTAATCGTTCATTTTTCGCGTTTGGCGGCATCTATACATGCCGGGGATTATATGTGCTGAGTACCGTCGATTTCGAGACACTTCGATTTTTGTCGTAAAAATGAATTGTCAGTGCCAATTTTTCAATGTTGTGGAGAAAACCTTTGTTTGCCTAATCGTTCTTTTTTCGCGTTTGGCGGCATCTATACATGCCTGGGAATATATGTGCTGAGCACCGTCGATTTCGAGACACTTCGATTTTTGTTGCAAAAATGAATTCTCAGTGCCACTTTTTCAATCTTTTGGGGAAAATCTTTGTTTGCTTAATCATTCATTTTTCGCGTTTGGCGCCATCTATACATGCCTGGGAATATATATGCAGATTACCGTCGATTTCGAGACACTTCAATTTTTGTCGCGAAAATGAATTGTCAGTGCCACTTTTTCAATGTTGTAGGGAAAATCTTTGTTTGCCTAATCGTTCATTTTTCGCGTTTGGCGGCATCTATACATGCCTGGGAATATATATGCAGATTACCGTCGATTTCGAGACACTTCGATTTTTGTCGCGAAAATGAATTGTCAGTGCCACTTTTTCAATGTTGTAGGGAAAATCTTTGTTTGCCTAATCGTTCATTTTTCGCGTTTGGCGGCATCTATACATGCCTGGGAATATATGTGCTGAGTACCGTCGATTTCGAGACCCTTCGATTTTTGTCGCGAAAATGAATTGTCAGTGCCACTTTTTCAACGATGTGGAGAAAATCTTTGTTTGCCTAATCGTTCATTTTTCGCGTTTGGCGGCATCTATACATGCCTGGGAATATATGTGCTGAGTACCGTCGATTTCGAGACACTTCGATTTTTGTCGCAAAAATGAATTCTCAGTGCCACGTTTTCAATGTTGTGGGGAAAATCTTTGTTTGCCTAATCGTTCATTTTTCGCAATTGGCGGCATCTATACATGCCTGGGAATATATGTGCTGAGTATCGTCGATTTCGAGACACTTCGATTTTTGTCATAAAAATGAATTCTCAGCGCCACTTTTTCAATATTGTGGGGAAAATCTTTGTTTGCCTAATCGTTCATTGTTCGCGTTTGGCGGCATCTATACATGCCTGGGAATATATGTGCTGAGTACCGTCGATTTCGAGACGGTACTCAGCACAAATGCTGTCTGCGCCTCACAGTCGCACCAACGACACATGCATTCCTAGAAAAAGCTGTCTGCGCCTCACAGTCGCGCCGACGACACAGGCATTCCTACAAAAAGCTGTCTGCGCCTCGCAGTCGCGCCAACGACACAGGCATTCCTATAAAATGCTGTCTGCGCCTCACTGTCGCGCCGACGACACAGGCATTCCTATAAAATGCTGTCTGCGCCTCGCAGTGTCGCCAACGACATAGGCATTCCTACAAAATGCTGTCTGCGCCTCACAGTCGCGCCGACGACACAGGCATTCCTATAAAATGCTGTCTGCGCCTCACAGTCGCGCCGACGACACAGGCATTCCTACAACATGCTGTCTGCGCCTCACAGTCGCGCCGACGACCCAGGCATTCCTATAAAATGCTGTCTGCGCCTCACAGTCGCGCCGACGACACAGGCATTCCTACAATATGCTGTCTGCGCCTCGCAGTCGCGCCAACGACACAGGCATTCCTACAAAATGCTGTCTGCGCCTCACAGTCGCGCCAACGACACAGGCATTCCTACAAAAAGCTGTCTGCGCCTCACAGTCGCGCAGACGACACAGGCATTCCTACAAAATGCTGTCTGCGCCTCGCAGTCGCGCCGACGACACAGGCATTCCTACAAAAAGCTGTCTGCGCATCACAGTCGCGCCGACGACACAGGCATTCCTACAAAATGCTGTCTGCGCCTCGCAGTCGCGCCGACGACACAGGCATTCCTACAAAATGCTGTCCGGGCCTCACACTCGCGCCGACGACACAGGCATTCCTACAAAATGCTGTGTGCGCCTCACAGTCGCGCCGACGACACAGGCATTCCTATAAAATGCTGTCTGCGCCTCACAGTCGCGCCGACGACACAGGCATTCCTACAACATGCTGTCTGCGCCTCACAGTCGCGCCGACGACCCAGGCATTCCTATAAAATGCTGTCTGCGCCTCACAGTCGCGCCGACGACACAGGCATTCCTACAATATGCTGTCTGCGCCTCGCAGTCGCGCCAACGACACAGGCATTCCTACAAAATGCTGTCTGCGCCTCACAGTCGCGCCAACGACACAGGCATTCCTACAAAAAGCTGTCTGCGCCTCACAGTCGCGCCGACGACACAGGCATTCCTACAAAAAGCTGTCTGCGCATCACAGTCGCGCCGACGACAGAGGCATTCCTACAAAATGCTGTCTGCGCCTCGCAGTCGCGCCGACGACACAGGCATTCCTACAAAATGCTGTCCGGGCCTCACACTCGCGCCGACGACACAGGTATTCCTACAAAATGCTGTGTGCGCCTCACAGTCGCGCCGACGACACAGGCATTCCTACAAAATGCTGTCTGCGCCTCGCAGTCGCGCCGACGACACAGGCATTCCTATAAAATACTGTCTGCGGCTCACAGTCGCGCCGACGACACAGGCATTCCTATAAAATGCTGTCTGCGCCTCACAGTCGCGCCGACGATACAGGCATTCCTACAATATGCTGTCTGCGCCTCGCAGTCGCGCCGACGACACAGGCATTCCTATAAAATGCTGTCTGCGCCTCACAGTCGCGCCGACGACACAGGCATTCCTACAAAAAGCTGTCTGCGCCTCGCAGTCGCGCCAACGACACAGGCATTCCTATAAAATGCTGTCTGCGCCTCACAGTCGCGCCGACGACACAGGCATTCCTATAAAATGCTGCCTGCGCCTCGCAGTCGCGCCAACGACACAGACATTCCTACAAAATGCTGTCTGCGCCTCACAGTCGCGCCGACGACACAGGTATTCCTATAAAATGCTGTCTGCGCCTCACAGTCGCGCCGACGACACAGGCATGCCTACAAAATGCTGTCTGCGCCTCGCAGTCGTGCCAACGACACAGGCATTCCTACAAAATGCTGTGTGCGCCTCACAGTAGCGCCGACGACACAGGCATTCCTACAAAAAGCTGTCTGCGCCTCACAGTAGCGCCGACGACACAGGCATTCCTGGGAAATGCTGTCTGCGCCTCGCAGTCGCGCCGACGACACAGGCATTCCTACAAAATGCTGTCTGCGCCTCGCAGTCGCGCCGACGACACAGGCATTCCTACAAAATGCTGTCTGCGTCGCACAGTCGCGCCGACGACACAGGCATTCCTAGAAAATGCTGTCTGCGCCTCGCAGTCGCGCCGACGACACAGGCATTCCTACAAAATGCTGTCTGCGCCTCGCAGTCGCGCCGACGACACAGGCATTCCTACAAAATGCTGTCTGCGCCTCACAGTCGCGCCAACGACACAGGCATTCCTAGATAAAGCTGTCTGCGCCTCACAGTCGCACCGACGACACAGGCATTCCTGTAAAATGCTGTTTGCGCCTCACAGTCGCGCCGACGATACAGGCGTTCCTACAAAATACTGTCTGCGCCTCACAGTCGCGCCGACGACACAGGCATTCCTACAAAATGGTGTCTGCGCCTCACAGTCACGCCAACGACACAGGCATTCCTAGAAAAAGCTGTCTGCGCCTCACAGTATTCCTACAAAATGCTGTCTCCGCCTCACAGTCGCGCCGATGACACAGGCATTCCTACAAAATGCTGTCTGCGCCTCACCGTCGCGCCGACGACACAGGCATTCCTACAAAATGCTGTCTGTGCCTCACAATCGCGCCGACGACACAGCCATTCCTATAAAATGCTGTCTGCGCCTCGCAGTCGCGCCGACGACACAGGCATTTCTATAAAAGGCTGTCTGCGCCTCACAGTCACGCCGACGACACAGGCATTCCTACAAAATGCTGTCTGCGCCTCACAGTCGCGCCGACGACACAGGCATTCCTATAAAATGCTGTCTGCGCCTCACAGTCGCGCCGACGACACAGGCATTCCTATAAAATGCTGTCTCCGCCTCGCAGTCGCGCCGACGACACAGGCATTCCTACAAAATGCTGTCTGCGCCTCACAGTCGCGCCGACGACACAGGCATTCCTATACAATACTGTCTGCGGCTCACAGTCGCGCCGACGACACAGGCATTCCTATAAAATGCTGTCTGCTCCTCGCAGTCGCGCCAACGACACAGGCATTCCTACAAAATGCTGGCTGCGCCTCGCAGTCGCGCCGACGACACAGGCATTCCTAGAAAATGCTGTCTGCGCCTCACAGTCGCGCCGACGAACCAGGCACTCCTACAAAATGCTGTCTGCGCCTCGCAGTCGCGCCGACGACACAGGCATTCCTATAAAATGCTGTCTGCGCCTCACAATCGCACCGATGACACAGGCATTCCTACAAAATGCTGTCTGCGCCTCGCAGTCGCGCCGACGACACAGGCATTCCTACAAAATGCTGTCTGCGCCTCGCAGTCGGGCCGACGACACAGGCATTCCTACAAAATGCTGTCTGCGCCTCGCAGTCGCGCCGACGACACCGGCATTCCTACAAAATGCTGTGTGCGCCTCACAGTCGCGCCAATGACAAAGGCATTCCTAGAAAAAGCTGTCTGCGCCTCACCGTCGCGCCGACGACACAGGCATTCCTACAAAATGCTGTCTGCGCCTCACAGTCGCGCCGACGACACAGGCATTCCTACAAAATGCTGTCTGCGCCTCGTAAGTCGCGCCGACGACACAGGCATTCCTATAAAATGCTGTCTGCGCCTCGTAGTCGCGCCGACGACACAGGCATTTCTATAAAAGGCTGTCTGCGCCTCACAGTCACGCCGACGACACAGGCATTCCTACAAAATGCTGTCTGCGCCTCACAGTCGCGCCGACGACACAGGCATTCCTATAAAATGCTGTCTGCTCCTCGCAGTCGCGCCAACGACACAGGCATTCCTACAAAATGCTGTCTGCGCCTCACAGTCGCGCCGACGACACAGGCATTCCTATAAAATGCTGTCTGCGCCTCACAGTCGCGCCGACGACACAGGCATTCCTATAAAATGCTGTCTCCGCCTCGCAGTCGCGCCGACGTCACAGGCATTCCTACAAAATGCTGTCTGCGCCTCACAGTCGCGCCGACGACACAGGCATTCCTATAGAATACTGTCTGCGGCTCACAGTCGCGCCGACGACACAGGCATTCCTATAAAATGCTGTCTGCTCCTCGCAGTCGCGCCAACGACACATGCATTCCTACAAAATGCTGTCTGCGCCTCGCAGTCGCGCCGAAGACAGAGGCATTCCTAGAAAATGCTGTCTGCGCCTCAGAGTCGCGCCGACGACCCAGGCATTCCTACAAAATGCTGTCTGCGCCTCGCAGTCGCGCCGACGACACAGGCATTCCTATAAAATGCTGTCTGCGCCTCACAATCGCACCGATGACACAGGCATTCCTACAAAATGCTGTCTGCGCCTCACAGTCGCGCCGACGACACAGGCATTCCTACAAAATGCTGTCTGCGCCTCGCAGTCGCGCCGACGACACCGGCATTCCTACAAAATGCTGTGTGCGCCTCACAGTCGCGCCAATGACACAGGCATTCCTAGAAAAAGCTGTCTGCGCCTCACCGTCGCGCCGACGACACAGGCATTCCTACAAAATGCTGTCTGCGCCTCACAGTCGCGCCGACGACACAGGCATTCCTACAAAATGCTGTCTGCGCGTCACAGTCGCGCCGACGACACAGGCATTCCTACAAAATGCTGTCTGCGCCTCGCAGTCGCGCCGACGACACAGGCATTCCTACAAAATGCTGTCTGCGCCTCACAGTCGTGCCGACGACACAGGCATTCCTACAAAATGCTGTCTGCGCCTCACAATCGCGCCGACGACACAGGCATTGCTACAAAATGCTGTCTGCGCCTCACCGTCGCGCCGACGACACCGGCATTCCTAGAAAATAATGTGTGCGCCTCACAGTCGCGCCAATGACACAGGCATTCCTAGAAAAAGCTGTCTGCGCCTCACCGTCACGCCGACGACACAGGCATTCCTACAAAATGCTGTCTGCGCCTCACAGTCGCGCCGACGACACAGGCATTCCTACAAAATGCTGTCTGCGCCTCAGTCGCGCCGACGACACAGGCATTCCTACAAAATGCTGTCTGCGCCTCACAGTCGCGCCGACGACACAGGCATTCCTACAAAATGCTGTCTGCGCCTCGCAGTCGCGCCGACGACACAGGCATTCCTACAAAATGCTGTCTGCGCCTCGCAGTCACGCCGACGACACAGGCATTCCTACAAAATGCTGTCTGCGCCTCACAGTCGTGCCGACGACACAGGCATTCCTACAAAATGCTGTCTGCGCCTCACAATCGCGCCGACGACACAGGCATTCCTACAAAAAGCTGTCTGCGCCTCACAGTCGCGCCGATGACACAGGCATTCCTAGAAAAAGCTGTCCGCGCCTCGCAGTCGCGGCGACGACACAGGCATTCCTACAAAATGCTGTCTGCGCCTCGCAGTCGCGCCGACGACACCGGCATTCCTACAAAATGCTGTGTGCGCCTCACAGTCGCGCCAATGACACAGGCATTCCTAGAAAAAGCTGTCTGCGCCTGACCGTCGCGCCGACGACACAGGCATTCCTACAAAATGCTGTCTGCGCCTCGCAGTCGCGCCGACGACACAGGCATTCCTACAAAAAGCTGTCTGCGCCTCACAGTCCCGCCGACGACACAGGCATTCCTACAAAATGCTGTCTGCGCCTCGCAGTCGCGCCGACGACACAGGCATTCCTACAAAATGCTGTCTGCGCCTCACAGTCGTGCCGACGACACAGGCATTCCTACAAAATGCCTTCTGCGCCTCACAGTCGCGCCAACGACAAAGGCATTCCTAGAAAATGCTGTCTGCGCCTCACAGTCGCGCCAACGACACAGGCATTCCTACAAAATACTGTCTGCGCCTCACAGTCGCGCCGACGACACAGGCATTCCTACAAAATGCTGTCTGCGCCTCGCAGTCGCGCCGACGACACAGGCATTCCTACAAAATGCTGTCTGCGCCTCACAGTCGCGCCGACGACACAGGCATTCCTACAAAATGCTGTCTGCGCCTCACAGTCGCGCCAACGACACAGGCATTCCCAGAAAAAGCTGTCTGCGCCTCACAGTCGCGCCGACGACACAGGCATTCCTACAAAATGCCATCTGCGCCTCACAGTCGCGCCGACGACACAGGCATTCCTATAAAATGCTGTCTGCGCCTCACAGTCGCGCCGACGACACAGGCATTCCTACAAAATGCTGTCTGCGCCTCACAGTCGCGCCGACGACACAGGCATTCCTACAAAATGCTGTCTGCACCACGCAGTCGCGCCGACGACACAGGCATTTCTACAAAATGCTGTCTGCGCCTCACAGTCGCGCCGACGACACAGGCATTCCTACAAAATGCTGTCTGCGCCTCGCAGTCGCGCCGACGACACAGGCATTCCTACAAAATGCTGTCTGCGCCTCGCAGTCGCGGCGACGACGCAGGCATTCCTAGAAAATGCTGTCTGCGCCTCACAGTCGCGCCGACGACACAGGCATTCCTATAAAATGCTGCCTGCGCCTCGCAGTCACGCCGACGACACAGGCATTCCTATAAAATGCTGTCTGTGCCTCACAGTCGCGCCGACGACACAGGCATTCCTACAAAATGCTGTCTGCGCCTCACAGTAGCGCCGATGACACAGGCATTCGTATAAAATGCTGTCTGCGCCTCACAGTCGCGCCGACGACAGAGGCATTCCTACAAAATGCTGTCTGCGACTCACAGTCGCGCCGACGACACAGGCATTCCTATAAAATGCTGTCTGCGCCTCACAGTCGCGCCGACGACACAGGCATTCCTATAAAATGCTGTCTGCGCCTCGCAGTCGCGCCGTCGACAGAGGCATTCCTACAAAATGCTGTCTGCGACTCACAGTCGCGCCGACGACACAGGCATTCCTATAAAATGCTGCCTGCGCCTCACAGTCGCGCCGATGACACAGGCATTCCTATAAAATGCTGTCTGCGCCTCGCAGTCGCGCCAACGACACAGGCATTCCTACAAAATGCTGTCTGCGCCTCAAAGTCGCGCCGACGAGACAGGCATTCCTATAAAATGCTGTCTGCGCCTCACAGACGCGCCGACGACACAGGCATTCCTGCAAAATGCTGTCTGCGCCTCACAGTTGCGCCGACGACACAGGCATTCCTACAAAATGCTGTCTGCGCCTCACAGTCGCGCCAACAACACAGGCATTCCTACAAAATGCTGTCTGCGCCTCACAGTCGCGCCAACGACACAGGCATTCCTACAAAATGCTGTCTGCGCCTCAAAGTCGCGCCAACGACACAGGCATTCCTACAAAATGCTGTCTGCGCCTCGCAGTCGCGCCAACGACACAGGCATTCCTACAAAGTGCTGTCTGCGCCTCGCAGTCGCGCCAACGACACAGGCATTCATACAAAATTTGTCTGCGCCTCGCAGTCGCGCCGACGACACAGGCATTCCTACAAAATGCTGTCTGCACCACGCAGTCGCGCCGACGACACAGGCATTTCTACAAAATGCTGTCTGCGCCTCACAGTCGCGCCGACGACACAGGCATTCCTACAAAATGCTGTCTGCGCCTGGCAGTCGCGCCGACGACACAGGCATTCCTACAAAATGCTGTCTGCGCCTCGCAGTCGCGCCGACGACACAGGCATTCCTAGAAAATGCTGTCTGCGCCTCACAGTCGCGCCGACGACACAGGCATTCCTATAAAATGCTGTCTGCGCCTCGCAGTCACGCCGACGACACAGGCATTCCTATAAAATGCTGTCTGTGCCTCACAGTCGCGCCGACGACACAGGCATTCCTACAAAATGCTGTCTGCGCCTCACAGTCGCGCCGATGACACAGGCATTCCTATAAAATGCTGTCTGCGCCTCACAGTCGCGCCGACGACAGAGGCATTCCTACAAAATGCTGTCTGCGACTCACAGTCGCGCCGACGACACAGGCATTCCTATAAAATGCTGTCTGCGCCTCACAGTCGCGCCGACGACACAGGCATTCCTATAAAATGCTGTCTGCGCCTCACAGTCGCGCCGACGACAGAGGCATTCCTACAAAATGCTGTCTGCGACTCACAGTCGCGCCGACGACACAGGCATTCCTATAAAATGCTGCCTGCGCCTCACAGTCGCGCCGATGACACAGGCATTCCTATAAAATGCTGTCTGCGCCTCGCAGTCGCGCCAACGACACAGGCATTCCTACAAAATGCTGTCTGCGCCTCAAAGTCGCGCCGACGAGACAGGCATTCCTATAAAATGCTGTCTGCGCCTCACAGACGCGCCGACGACACAGGCATTCCTGCAAAATGCTGTCTGCGCCTCACAGTTGCGCCGACGACACAGGCATTCCTACAAAATGCTGTCTGCGCCTCACAGTCGCGCCAACAACACAGGCTTTCCTACAAAATGCTGTCTGCGCCTCACAGTCGCGCCAACGACACAGGCATTCCTACAAAATGCTGTCTGCGCCTCAAAGTCGCGCCAACGACACAGGCATTCCTACAAAATGCTGTCTGCGCCTCGCAGTCGCGCCAACGACACAGGCATTCCTACAAAGTGCTGTCTGCGCCTCGCAGTCGCGCCAACGACACAGGCATTCATACAAAATTTGTCTGCGCCTCGCAGTCGCGCCGACGACACAGGCATTCCTACAAAATGCTGTCTGCACCACGCAGTCGCGCCGACGACACAGGCATTTCTACAAAATGCTGTCTGCGCCTCACAGTCGCGCCGACGACACAGGCATTCCTACAAAATGCTGTCTGCGCCTCGCAGTCGCGCCGACGACACAGGCATTCCTACAAAATGCTGTCTGCGCCTCGCAGTCGCGCCGACGACACAGGCATTCCTAGAAAATGCTCTCTGCGCCTCACAGTCGCGCCGACGACACAGGCATTCCTATAAAATGCTGTCTGCGCCTCGCAGTCACGCCGACGACACAGGCATTCCTATAAAATGCTGTCTGTGCCTCACAGTCGCGCCGACGACACAGGCATTCCTACAAAATGCTGTCTGCGCCTCACAGTCGCGCCGATGACACAGGCATTCCTATAAAATGCTGTCTGCGCCTCACAGTCGCGCCGACGACAGAGGCATTCCTACAAAATGCTGTCTGCGACTCACAGTCGCGCCGACGACACAGGCATTCCTATAAAATGCTGTCTGCGCCTCACAGTCGCGCCGACGACACAGGCATTCCTATAAAATGCTGTCTGCGCCTCGCAGTCGCGCCGTCGACAGAGGCATTCCTACAAAATGCTGTCTGCGACTCACAGTCGCGCCGACGACACAGGCATTCCTATAAAATGCTGCCTGCGCCTCACAGTCGCGCCGATGACACAGGCATTCCTATAAAATGCTGTCTGCGCCTCGCAGTCGCGCCAACGACACAGGCATTCCTACAAAATGCTGTCTGCGCCTCACAGTCGCGCCGACGAGACAGGCATTCCTATAAAATGCTGTCTGCGCCTCACAGACGCGCCGACGACACAGGCATTCCTGCAAAATGCTGTCTGCGCCTCACAGTTGCGCCGACGACACAGGCATTCCTACAAAATGCTGTCTGCGCCTCACAGTCGCGCCAACAACACAGGCATTCCTACAAAATGCTGTCTGCGCCTCACAGTCGCGCCAACGACACAGGCATTCCTACAAAATGCTGTCTGCGCCTCAAAGTCGCGCCAACGACACAGGCATTCCTACAAAATGCTGTCTGCGCCTCGCAGTCGCGCCAACGACACAGGCATTCCTACAAAGTGCTGTCTGCGCCTCGCAGTCGCGCCAACGACACAGGCATTCATACAAAATTTGTCTGCGCCTCGCAGTCGCGCCGACGACACAGGCATTCCTAGAAAATGCTGTCTGCGCCTCACAGTCGCGCCGACGACACAGGCATTCCTAGAAAATGCTGTCTGCGCCTCGCAGTCGCGGCGACGACACAGGCATTCCTACAAAATGCTGTCTGCGCCTCGCAGTCGCGCCGACGACACCGGCATTCCTACAAAATGCTGTGTGCGCCTCACAGTCGCGCCAATGACACAGGCATTCCTAGAAAAAGCTGTCTGCGCCTCACCGTCGCGCCGACGACACAGGCGTTCCTACAAAATACTGTCTGCGCCTCACAGTCGCGCCGACGACACAGGCATTCCTACAAAATGGTGTCTGCGCCTCACAGTCACGCCAACGACACAGGCATTCCTAGAAAAAGCTGTCTGCGCCTCACAGTATTCCTACAAAATGCTGTCTCCGCCTCACAGTCGCGCCGATGACACAGGCATTCCTACAAAATGCTGTCTGCGCCTCACCGTCGCGCCGACGACACAGGCATTCCTACAAAATGCTGTCTTCGCCTCACAGTCGCGCCGACGACACAGGCATTCCTATAAAATGCTGTCTGCGCCTCACAGTCACACCGACGACACAGGCATTCCTACAAAATGCTGTCTGTGCCTCACAATCGCGCCGACGACACAGCCATTCCTATAAAATGCTGTCTGCGCCTCGCAGTCGCGCCGACGACACAGGCATTTCTATAAAAGGCTGTCTGCGCCTCACAGTCACGCCGACGACACAGGCATTCCTACAAAATGCTGTCTGCGCCTCACAGTCGCGCCGACGACACAGGCATTCCTATAAAATGCTGTCTGCGCCTCACAGTCGCGCCGACGACACAGGCATTCCTATAAAATGCTGTCTCCGCCTCGCAGTCGCGCCGACGACACAGGCATTCCTACAAAATGCTGTCTGCGCCTCACAGTCGCGCCGACGACACAGGCATTCCTATACAATACTGTCTGCGGCTCACAGTCGCGCCGACGACACAGGCATTCCTATAAAATGCTGTCTGCTCCTCGCAGTCGCGCCAACGACACAGGCATTCCTACAAAATGCTGTCTGCGCCTCGCAGTCGCGCCGACGACACAGGCATTCCTAGAAAATGCTGTCTGCGCCTCACAGTCGCGCCGACGAACCAGGCACTCCTACAAAATGCTGTCTGCGCCTCGCAGTCGCGCCGACGTCACAGGCATTCCTATAAAATGCTGTCTGCGCCTCACAATCGCACCGATGACACAGGCATTCCTACAAAATGCTGTCTGCGCCTCGCAGTCGCGCCGACGACACAGGCATTCCTACAAAATGCTGTCTGCGCCTCGCAGTCGGGCCGACGACACAGGCATTCCTACAAAATGCTGTCTGCGCCTCGCAGTCGCGCTGACGACACCGGCATTCCTACAAAATGCTGTGTGCGCCTCACAGTCGCGCCAATGACAAAGGCATTCCTAGAAAAAGCTGTCTGCGCCTCACCGTCGCGCCGACGACACAGGCATTCCTACAAAATGCTGTCTGCGCCTCACAGTCGCGCCGACGACACAGGCATTCCTACAAAATGCTGTCTGCGCCTCGTAAGTCGCGCCGACGACACAGGCATTCCTATAAAATGCTGTCTGCGCCTCGTAGTCGCGCCGACGACACAGGCATTTCTATAAAAGGCTGTCTGCGCCTCACAGTCACGCCGACGACACAGGCATTCCTACAAAATGCTGTCTGCGCCTCACAGTCGCGCCGACGACACAGGCATTCCTATAAAATGCTGTCTGCTCCTCGCAGTCGCGCCAACGACACAGGCATTCCTACAAAATGCTGTCTGCGCCTCACAGTCGCGCCGACGACACAGGCATTCCTATAAAATGCTGTCTGCGCCTCACAGTCGCGCCGACGACACAGGCATTCCTATAAAATGCTGTCTCCGCCTCGCAGTCGCGCCGACGACACAGGCATTCCTACAAAATGCTGTCTGCGCCTCACAGTCGCGCCGACGACACAGGCATTCCTATAGAATACTGTCTGCGGCTCACAGTCGCGCCGACGACACAGGCATTCCTATAAAATGCTGTCTGCTCCTCGCAGTCGCGCCAACGACACATGCATTCCTACAAAATGCTGTCTGCGCCTCGCAGTCGCGCCGACGACAGAGGCATTCCTAGAAAATGCTGTCGGCGCCTCAGAGTCGCGCCGACGACCCAGGCATTCCTACAAAATGCTGTCTGCGCCTCGCAGTCGCGCCGACGACACAGGCATTCCTATAAAATGCTGTCTGCGCCTCACAATCGCACCGATGACACAGGCATTCCTACAAAATGCTGTCTGCGCCTCACAGTCGCGCCGACGACACAGGCATTCCTACAAAATGCTGTCTGCGCCTCGCAGTCGCGCCGACGACACAGGCATTCCTACAAAATGCTGTCTGCGCCTCGCAGTCGCGCCGACGACACCGGCATTCCTACAAAATGCTGTGTGCGCCTCACAGTCGCGCCAATGACACAGGCATTCCTAGAAAAAGCTGTCTGCGCCTCACCGTCGCGCCGACGACACAGGCATTCCTACAAAATGCTGTCTGCGCCTCACAGTCGCGCCGACGACACAGGCATTCCTACAAAATGCTGTCTGCGCGTCACAGTCGCGCCGACGACACAGGCATTCCTACAAAATGCTGTCTGCGCCTCGCAGTCGCGCCGACGACACAGGCATTCCTACAAAATGCTGTCTGCGCCTCACAGTCGTGCCGACGACACAGGCATTCCTACAAAATGCTGTCTGCGCCTCACAATCGCGCCGACGACACAGGCATTGCTACAAAATGCTGTCTGCGCCTCACCGTCGCGCCGACGACACCGGCATTCCTAGAAAATAATGTGTGCGCCTCACAGTCGCGCCAATGACACAGGCATTCCTAGAAAAAGCTGTCTGCGCCTCACCGTCACGCCGACGACACAGGCATTCCTACAAAATGCTGTCTGCGCCTCACAGTCGCGCCGACGACACAGGCATTCCTACAAAATGCTGTCTGCGCCTCAGTCGCGCCGACGACACAGGCATTCCTACAAAATGCTGTCTGCGCCTCACAGTCGCGCCGACGACACAGGCATTCCTACAAAATGCTGTCTGCGCCTCGCAGTCGCGCCGACGACACAGGCATTCCTACAAAATGCTGTCTGCGCCTCGCAGTCACGCCGACGACACAGGCATTCCTACAAAATGCTGTCTGCGCCTCACAGTCGTGCCGACGACACAGGCATTCCTACAAAATGCTGTCTGCGCCTCACAATCGCGCCGACGACACAGGCATTCCTACAAAAAGCTGTCTGCGCCTCACAGTCGCGCCGATGACACAGGCATTCCTAGAAAAAGCTGTCCGCGCCTCGCAGTCGCGGCGACGACACAGGCATTCCTACAAAATGCTGTCTGCGCCTCGCAGTCGCGCCGACGACACCGGCATTCCTACAAAATGCTGTGTGCGCCTCACAGTCGCGCCAATGACACAGGCATTCCTAGAAAAAGCTGTCTGCGCCTGACCGTCGCGCCGACGACACAGGCATTCCTACAAAATGCTGTCTGCGCCTCGCAGTCGCGCCGACGACACAGGCATTCCTACAAAAAGCTGTCTGCGCCTCACAGTCCCGCCGACGACACAGGCATTCCTACAAAATGCTGTCTGCGCCTCGCAGTCGCGCCGACGACACAGGCATTCCTACAAAATGCTGTCTGCGCCTCACAGTCGTGCCGACGACACAGGCATTCCTACAAAATGCCTTCTGCGCCTCACAGTCGCGCCAACGACAAAGGCATTCCTAGAAAATGCTGTCTGCGCCTCACAGTCGCGCCAACGACACAGGCATTCCTACAAAATACTGTCTGCGCCTCACAGTCGCGCCGACGACACAGGCATTCCTACAAAATGCTGTCTGCGCCTCGCAGTCGCGCCGACGACACAGGCATTCCTACAAAATGCTGTCTGCGCCTCACAGTCGCGCCGACGACACAGGCATTCCTACAAAATGCTGTCTGCGCCTCACAGTCGCGCCAACGACACAGGCATTCCCAGAAAAAGCTGTCTGCGCCTCACAGTCGCGCCGACGACACAGGCATTCCTACAAAATGCTATCTGCGCCTCACAGTCGCGCCGACGACACAGGCATTCCTATAAAATGCTGTCTGCGCCTCACAGTCGCGCCGACGACACAGGCATTCCTACAAAATGCTGTCTGCGCCTCACAGTCGCGCCGACGACACAGGCATTCCTACAAAATGCTGTCTGCACCACGCAGTCGCGCCGACGACACAGGCATTTCTACAAAATGCTGTCTGCGCCTCACAGTCGCGCCGACGACACAGGCATTCCTACAAAATGCTGTCTGCGCCTCGCAGTCGCGCCGACGACACAGGCATTCCTACAAAATGCTGTCTGCGCCTCGCAGTCGCGCCGACGACGCAGGCATTCCTAGAAAATGCTGTCTGCGCCTCACAGTCGCGCCGACGACACAGGCATTCCTATAAAATGCTGCCTGCGCCTCGCAGTCACGCCGACGACACAGGCATTCCTATAAAATGCTGTCTGTGCCTCACAGTCGCGCCGACGACACAGGCATTCCTACAAAATGCTGTCTGCGCCTCACAGTAGCGCCGATGACACAGGCATTCGTATAAAATGCTGTCTGCGCCTCACAGTCGCGCCGACGACAGAGGCATTCCTACAAAATGCTGTCTGCGACTCACAGTCGCGCCGACGACACAGGCATTCCTATAAAATGCTGTCTGCGCCTCACAGTCGCGCCGACGACACAGGCATTCCTATAAAATGCTGTCTGCGCCTCGCAGTCGCGCCGTCGACAGAGGCATTCCTACAAAATGCTGTCTGCGACTCACAGTCGCGCCGACGACACAGGCATTCCTATAAAATGCTGCCTGCGCCTCACAGTCGCGCCGATGACACAGGCATTCCTATAAAATGCTGTCTGCGCCTCGCAGTCGCGCCAACGACACAGGCATTCCTACAAAATGCTGTCTGCGCCTCAAAGTCGCGCCGACGAGACAGGCATTCCTATAAAATGCTGTCTGCGCCTCACAGACGCGCCGACGACACAGGCATTCCTGCAAAATGCTGTCTGCGCCTCACAGTTGCGCCGACGACACAGGCATTCCTACAAAATGCTGTCTGCGCCTCACAGTCGCGCCAACAACACAGGCATTCCTACAAAATGCTGTCTGCGCCTCACAGTCGCGCCAACGACACAGGCATTCCTACAAAATGCTGTCTGCGCCTCAAAGTCGCGCCAACGACACAGGCATTCCTACAAAATGCTGTCTGCGCCTCGCAGTCGCGCCAACGACACAGGCATTCCTACAAAGTGCTGTCTGCGCCTCGCAGTCGCGCCAACGACACAGGCATTCATACAAAATTTGTCTGCGCCTCGCAGTCGCGCCGACGACACAGGCATTCCTACAAAAAGCTGTCTGCACCACGCAGTCGCGCCGACGACACAGGCATTTCTACAAAATGCTGTCTGCGCCTCACAGTCGCGCCGACGACACAGGCATTCCTACAAAATGCTGTCTGCGCCTCGCAGTCGCGCCGACGACACAGGCATTCCTACAAAATGCTGTCTGCGCCTCGCAGTCGCGCCGACGACACAGGCATTCCTAGAAAATGCTGTCTGCGCCTCACAGTCGCGCCGACGACACAGGCATTCCTACAAAATGCTGTCTGCGCCTCACAGTCGCGCCGATGACACAGGCATTCCTATAAAATGCTGTCTGCGCCTCACAGTCGCGCCGACGACAGAGGCATTCCTACAAAATGCTGTCTGCGACTCACAGTCGCGCCGACGACACAGGCATTCCTATAAAATGCTGTCTGCGCCTCACAGTCGCGCCGACGACAGAGGCATTCCTACAAAATGCTGTCTGCGACTCACAGTCGCGCCGACGACACAGGCATTCCTATAAAATGCTGTCTGCGCCTCACAGTCGCGCCGACGACACAGGCATTCCTATAAAATGCTGTCTGCGCCTCGCAGTCGCGCCGTCGACAGAGGCATTCCTACAAAATGCTGTCTGCGACTCACAGTCGCGCCGACGACACAGGCATTCCTATAAAATGCTGCCTGCGCCTCACAGTCGCGCCGATGACACAGGCATTCCTATAAAATGCTGTCTGCGCCTCGCAGTCGCGCCAACGACACAGGCATTCCTACAAAATGCTGTCTGCGCCTCAAAGTCGCGCCGACGAGACAGGCATTCCTATAAAATGCTGTCTGCGCCTCACAGACGCGCCGACGACACAGGCATTCCTGCAAAATGCTGTCTGCGCCTCACAGTTGCGCCGACGACACAGGCATTCCTACAAAATGCTGTCTGCGCCTCACAGTCGCGCCAACAACACAGGCATTCCTACAAAATGCTGTCTGCGCCTCACAGTCGCGCCAACGACACAGGCATTCCTACAAAATGCTGTCTGCGCCTCAAAGTCGCGCCAACGACACAGGCATTCCTACAAAATGCTGTCTGCGCCTCGCAGTCGCGCCAACGACACAGGCATTCCTACAAAGTGCTGTCTGCGCCTCGCAGTCGCGCCAACGACACAGGCATTCATAAAAAATTTGTCTGCGCCTCGCAGTCGCGCCGACGACACAGGCATTCCTACAAAATGCTGTCTGCACCACGCAGTCGCGCCGACGACACAGGCATTTCTACAAAATGCTGTCTGCGCCTCACAGTCGCGCCGACGACACAGGCATTCCTACAAAATGCTGTCTGCGCCTCGCAGTCGCGCCGACGACACAGGCATTCCTAGAAAATGCTCTCTGCGCCTCACAGTCGCGCCGACGACACAGGCATTCCTATAAAATGCTGTCTGCGCCTCGCAGTCACGCCGACGACACAGGCATTCCTATAAAATGCTGTCTGTGCCTCACAGTCGCGCCGACGACACAGGCATTCCTACAAAATGCTGTCTGCGCCTCACAGTCGCGCCGATGACACAGGCATTCCTATAAAATGCTGTCTGCGCCTCACAGTCGCGCCGACGACAGAGGCATTCCTACAAAATGCTGTCTGCGACTCACAGTCGCGCCGACGACACAGGCATTCCTATAAAATGCTGTCTGCGCCTCACAGTCGCGCCGACGACACAGGCATTCCTATAAAATGCTGTCTGCGCCTCGCAGTCGCGCCGTCGACAGAGGCATTCCTACAAAATGCTGTCTGCGACTCACAGTCGCGCCGACGACACAGGCATTCCTATAAAATGCTGCCTGCGCCTCACAATCGCGCCGATGACACAGGCATTCCTACAAAATGCTGTCTGCGCCTCACAGTCGCGCCGACGAGACAGGCATTCCTATAAAATGCTGTCTGCGCCTCACAGACGCGCCGACGACACAGGCATTCCTGCAAAATGCTGTCTGCGCCTCACAGTTGCGCCGACGACACAGGCATTCCTACAAAATGCTGTCTGCGCCTCACAGTCGCGCCAACAACACAGGCATTCCTACAAAATGCTGTCTGCGCCTCACAGTCGCGCCAACGACACAGGCATTCCTACAAAATGCTGTCTGCGCCTCAAAGTCGCGCCAACGACACAGGCATTCCTACAAAATGCTGTCTGCGCCTCGCAGTCGCGCCAACGACACAGGCATTCCTATAAAGTGCTGTCTGCGCCTCGCAGTCGCGCCAACGACACAGGCATTCATACAAAATTTGTCTGCGCCTCGCAGTCGCGCCGACGACACAGGCATTCCTACAAAATGCTGTCTGCACCACGCAGTCGCGCCGACGACACAGGCATTTCTACAAAATGCTGTCTGCGCCTCACAGTCGCGCCGACGACACAGGCATTCCTACAAAATGCTGTCTGCGCCTCGCAGTCGCGCCGACGACACAGGCATTCCTACAAAATGCTGTCTGCGCCTCGCAGTCGCGCCGACGACACAGGCATTCCTAGAAAATGCTCTCTGCGCCTCACAGTCGCGCCGACGACACAGGCATTCCTATAAAATGCTGTCTGCGCCTCGCAGTCACGCCGACGACACAGGCATTCCTATAAAATGCTGTCTGTGCCTCACAGTCGCGCCGACGACACAGGCATTCCTACAAAATGCTGTCTGCGCCTCACAGTCGCGCCGATGACACAGGCATTCCTATAAAATGCTGTCTGCGCCTCACAGTAGCGCCGACGACAGAGGCATTCCTACAAAATGCTGTCTGCGACTCACAGTCGCGCCGACGACACAGGCATTCCTATAAAATGCTGTCTGCGCCTCACAGTCGCGCCGACGACACAGGCATTCCTATAAAATGCTGTCTGCGCCTCGCAGTCGCGCCGTCGACAGAGGCATTCCTACAAAATGCTGTCTGCGACTCACAGTCGCGCCGACGACACAGGCATTCCTATAAAATGCTGCCTGCGCCTCACAGTCGCGCCGATGACACAGGCATTCCTATAAAATGCTGTCTGCGCCTCGCAGTCGCGCCAACGACACAGGCATTCCTACAAAATGCTGTCTGCGCCTCACAGTCGCGCCGACGAGACAGGCATTCCTATAAAATGCTGTCTGCGCCTCACAGACGCGCCGACGACACAGGCATTCCTGCAAAATGCTGTCTGCGCCTCACAGTTGCGCCGACGACACAGGCATTCCTACAAAATGCTGTCTGCGCCTCACAGTCGCGCCAACAACACAGGCATTCCTACAAAATGCTGTCTGCGCCTCACAGTCGCGCCAACGACACAGGCATTCCTACAAAATGCTGTCTGCGCCTCAAAGTCGCGCCAACGACACAGGCATTCCTACAAAATGCTGTCTGCGCCTCGCAGTCGCGCCAACGACACAGGCATTCCTACAAAGTGCTGTCTGCGCCTCGCAGTCGCGCCAACGACACAGGCATTCATACAAAATTTGTCTGCGCCTCGCAGTCGCGCCGACGACACAGGCATTCCTAGAAAATGCTGTCTGCGCCTCACAGTCGCGCCGACGACACAGGCATTCCTAGAAAATGCTGTCTGCGCCTCGCAGTCGCGGCGACGACACAGGCATTCCTACAAAATGCTGTCTGCGCCTCGCAGTCGCGCCGACGACACCGGCATTCCTACAAAATGCTGTGTGCGCCTCACAGTCGCGCCAATGACACAGGCATTCCTAGAAAAAGCTGTCTGCGCCTCACCGTCGCGCCGACGACACAGGCATACCTACAAAATGCTGTCTGCGCCTCGCAGTCGCGCCGACGACACAGGCATTCCTACAAAAAGCTGTCTGCGCCTCACAGTCCCGCCGACGACACAGGCATTCCTACAAAATGCTGTCTGCGCCTCGCAGTCGCGCCGACGACACAGGCATTCCTACAAAATGCTGTCTGCGCCTCACAGTCGTGCCGACGACACAGGCATTCCTACAAAATGCCTTCTGCGCCTCACAGTCGCGCCAACGACAAAGGCATTCCTAGAAAATGCTGTCTGCGCCTCACAGTCGCGCCAACGACATAGGCATTCCTACAAAATACTGTCTGCGCCTCACAGTCGCGCCGACGACACAGGCATTCCTACAAAATGCTGTCTGCGCCTCGCAGTCGCGCCGACGACACAGGCATTCCTACAAAATGCTGTCTGCGCCTCACAGTCGCGCCGACGACACAGGCATTCCTACAAAATGCTGTCTGCGCCTCACAGTCGCGCCAACGACACAGGCATTCCCAGAAAAAGCTGTCTGTGCCTCACAGTCGCGCCGACGACACAGGCATTCCTACAAAATGCTATCTGCGCCTCACAGTCGCGCCGACGACACAGGCATTCCTATAAAATGCTGTCTGCGCCTCACAGTCGCGCCGACGACACAGGCATTCCTACAAAATGCTGTCTGCGCCTCACAGTCGCGCCGACGACACAGGCATTCCTACAAAATGCTGTCTGCGCCTCGCAGTCGCGCCGACGACACAGGCATTTCTACAAAATGCTGTCTGCGCCTCACAGTCGCGCCGACGACACAGGCATTCCTACAAAATGCTGTGTGCGCCTCGCAGTCGCGCCGACGACACAGGCATTCCTACAAAATGCTGTCTGCGCCTCGCAGTCGCGCCGACGACACAGGCATTCCTAGAAAATGCTGTCTGCGCCTCACAGTCGCGCCGACGACTCAGGCATTCCTATAAAATGCTGTCTGCGCCTCGCAGTCACGCCGACGACACAGGCATTCCTATAAAATGCTGTCTGTGCCTCACAGTCGCGCCGACGACACAGGCATTCCTACAAAATGCTGTCTGCGCCTCACAGTCGCGCCGATGACACAGGCATTCCTATAAAATGCTGTCTGCGCCTCACAGTCGCGCCGACGACACAGGCATTCCTATAAAATGCTGTCTGCGCCTCGCAGTCGCGCCGACGACAGAGGCATTCCTACAAAATGCTGTCTGCGACTCACAGTCGCGCCGACGACACAGGCATTCCTATAAAATGCTGTCTGCGCCTCACAGTCGCGCCGACGACACAGGCATTCCTATAAAATGCTGTCTGCGCCTCGCAGTCGCGCCAACGACACAGGCATTCCTACAAAATGCTGTCTGCGCCTCACAGTCGCGCCGACGACACAGGCATTCCTATAAAATGCTGTCTGCGCCTCACAGTCGCGCCGACGACACAGGCATTCCTCCAAAATGCTGTCTGCGCCTCACAGTCGCGCCGACGACACAGGCATTCCTACAAAATGCTGTCTGCGCCTCACAGTCGCGCCAACGACACAGGCATTCCTACAAAATGCTGGGTGCGCCTCACAGTCGCGCCAACGACACAGGCATTCCTACAAAATGCTGTCTGCGCCTCACAGTCGCGCCAACGACACAGGCATTCCTACAAAATGCTGTCTGCGCCTCGCAGTCGCGCCAACGACACAGGCATTCCTACAAAGTGCTGTCTGCGCCTCGCAGTCGCGCCAACGACACAGGCATTCCTACAAAATGTGTCTGCGACTCGCAGTCGTGCCGACGACACAGGCATTCCTAGAAAATGCTGTCTGCGCCTCACAGTCGCGCCCACGACACAGGCATTCCTACAAAATGCTGTCTGCGCCTCACAGTCGCGCCGATGGCACAGGCATTCCTATAAAATGCTGTCTGCGCCTCACAGTCGCGCCGACGACACAGGCATTCCTATAAAATGCTGTCTGCGCCTCGCAGTCGCGCCGTCGACAGAGGCATTCCTACAAAATGCTGTCTGCGCCTCACAGTCGCGCCGGCGACACAGGCATTCCTATAAAATGCTGTCTGCGCCTCACAGTCGCGCCGACGACACAGGCATTCCTCCAAAATGCTGTCTGCGCCTCACAGTCGCGCCGACGACACAGGCATTCCTACAAAATGCTGTCTGCGCCTCACAGTCGCGCCAACGACACAGGCATTCCTACAAAATGCTGGGTGCGCCTCACAGTCGCGCCAACGACACAGGCATTCCTACAAAAAGCTGTCTGCGCCTCACAGTCGCGCAGACGACACAGGCATTCCTACAAAATGCTGTCTGCGCCTCGCAGTCGCGCCGACGACACAGGCATTCCTACAAAAAGCTGTCTGCGCATCACAGTCGCGCCGACGACACAGGCATTCCTACAAAATGCTGTCTTCGCCTCGCAGTCGCGCCGACGACACAGGCATTCCTACAAAATGCTGTCCGGGCCTCACACTCGCGCCGACGACACAGGCATTCCTACAAAATGCTGTGTGCGCCTCACAGTCGCGCCGACGACACAGGCATTCCTACAAAATGCTGTCTGCGCCTCGCAGTCGCGCCGACGACACAGGCATTCCTATAAAATACTGTCTGCGGCTCACAGTCGCGCCGACGACACAGGCATTCCTATAAAATGCTGTCTGCGCCTCACAGTCGCGCCGACGATACAGGCATTCCTACAATATGCTGTCTGCGCCTCGCAGTCGCGCCGACGACACAGGCATTCCTATAAAATGCTGTCTGCGCCTCCCAGTCGCGCCGACGACACAGGCATTCCTACAAAAAGCTGTCTGCGCCTCGCAGTCGCGCCAACGACACAGGCATTCCTATAAAATGCTGTCTGCGCCTCACAGTCGCGCCGACGACACAGGCATTCCTATAAAATGCTGCCTGCGCCTCGCAGTCGCGCCAACGACACAGACATTCCTACAAAATGCTGTCTGCGCCTCACAGTCGCGCCGACGACACAGGTATTCCTATAAAATGCTGTCTGCGCCTCACAGTCGCGCCGACGACACAGGCATGCCTACAAAATGCTGTCTGCGCCTCGCAGTCGTGCCAACGACACAGGCATTCCTACAAAATGCTGTGTGCGCCTCACAGTAGCGCCGACGACACAGGCATTCCTACAAAAAGCTGTCTGCGCCTCACAGTAGCGCCGACGACACAGGCATTCCTAGGAAATGCTGTCTGCGCCTCGCAGTCGCGCCGACGACACAGGCATTCCTACAAAATGCTGTCTGCGCCTCGCAGTCGCGCCGACGACACAGGCATTCCTACAAAATGCTGTCTGCGTCGCACAGTCGCGCCGACGACACAGGCATTCCTAGAAAATGCTGTCTGCGCCTCGCAGTCGCGCCGACGACACAGGCATTCCTACAAAATGCTGTCTGCGCCTCGCAGTCGCGCCGACGACACAGGCATTCCTACAAAATGCTGTCTGCGCCTCACAGTCGCGCCAACGACACAGGCATTCCTAGATAAAGCTGTCTGCGCCTCACAGTCGCACCGACGACACAGGCATTCCTGTAAAATGCTGTTTGCGCCTCACAGTCGCGCCGACGACACAGGCGTTCCTACAAAATACTGTCTGCGCCTCACAGTCGCGCCGACGACACAGGCATTCCTACAAAATGCTGTCTGCGCCTCACAGTCACGCCAACGACACAGGCATTCCTAGAAAAAGCTGTCTGCGCCTCACAGTATTCCTACAAAATGCTGTCTCCGCCTCACAGTCGCGCCGATGACACAGGCATTCCTACAAAATGCTGTCTGCGCCTCACCGTCGCGCCGACGACACAGGCATTCCTACAAAATGCTGTCTTCGCCTCACAGTCGCGCCGACGACACAGGCATTCCTATAAAATGCTGTCTGCGCCTCACAGTCGCACCGACGACACAGGCATTCCTACAAAATGCTGTCTGTGCCTCACAATCGCGCCGACGACACAGCCATTCCTATAAAATGCTGTCTGCGCCTCGCAGTCGCGCCGACGACACAGGCATTTCTATAAAAGGCTGTCTGCGCCTCACAGTCACGCCGACGACACAGGCATTCCTAGAAAATGCTGTCTGCGCCTCGCAGTCGCGCCGACGACACAGGCATTCCTACAAAATGCTGTCTGCGCCTCGCAGTCGCGCCGACGACACAGGCATTCCTACAAAATGCTGTCTGCGCCTCACAGTCGCGCCAACGACACAGGCATTCCTAGATAAAGCTGTCTGCGCCTCACAGTCGCACCGACGACACAGGCATTCCTGTAAAATGCTGTTTGCGCCTCACAGTCGCGCCGACGACACAGGCGTTCCTACAAAATACTGTCTGCGCCTCACAGTCGCGCCGACGACACAGGCATTCCTACAAAATGCTGTCTGCGCCTCACAGTCACGCCAACGACACAGGCATTCCTAGAAAAAGCTGTCTGCGCCTCACAGTATTCCTACAAAATGCTGTCTCCGCCTCACAGTCGCGCCGATGACACAGGCATTCCTACAAAATGCTGTCTGCGCCTCACCGTCGCGCCGACGACACAGGCATTCCTACAAAATGCTGTCTTCGCCTCACAGTCGCGCCGACGACACAGGCATTCCTATAAAATGCTGTCTGCGCCTCACAGTCGCACCGACGACACAGGCATTCCTACAAAATGCTGTCTGTGCCTCACAATCGCGCCGACGACACAGCCATTCCTATAAAATGCTGTCTGCGCCTCGCAGTCGCGCCGACGACACAGGCATTTCTATAAAAGGCTGTCTGCGCCTCACAGTCACGCCGACGACACAGGCATTCCTACAAAATGCTGTCTGCGCCTCACAGTCGCGCCGACGACACAGGCATTCCTATAAAATGCTGTCTGCGCCTCACAGTCGCGCCGACGACACAGGCATTCCTATAAAATGCTGTCTCCGCCTCGCAGTCGCGCCGACGACACAGGCATTCCTACAAAATGCTGTCTGCGCCTCACAGTCGCGCCGACGACACAGGCATTCCTATACAATACTGTCTGCGGCTCACAGTCGCGCCGACGACACAGGCATTCCTATAAAATGCTGTCTGCTCCTCGCAGTCGCGCCAACGACACAGGCATTCCTACAAAATGCTGTCTGCGCCTCGCAGTCGCGCCGACGACACAGGCATTCCTAGAAAATGCTGTCTGCGCCTTACAGTCGCGCCGACGAACCAGGCATTCCTACAAAATGCTGTCTGCGCCTCGCAGTCGCGCCGACGACACAGGCATTCCTATAAAATGCTGTCTGCGCCTCACAATCGCACCGATGACACAGGCATTCCTACAAAATGCTGTCTGCGCCTCGCAGTCGCGCCGACGACACAGGCATTCCTACAAAATGCTGTCTGCGCCTCGCAGTCGGGCCGACGACACAGGCATTCCTACAAAATGCTGTCTGCGCCTCGCAGTCGCGCCGACGACACCGGCATTCCTACAAAATGCTGTGTGCGCCTCACAGTCGCGCCAATAACAAAGGCATTCCTAGAAAAAGCTGTCTGCGCCTCACCGTCGCGCCGACGACACAGGCATTCCTACAAAATGCTGTCTGCGCCTCACAGTCGCGCCGACGACACAGGCATTCCTACAAAATGCTGTCTGCGCCTCGTAAGTCGCGCCGACGACACAGGCATTCCTATAAAATGCTGTCTGCGCCTCGCAGTCGCGCCGACGACATAGGCATTTCTATAAAAGGCTGTCTGCGCCTCACAGTCACGCCGACGACACAGGCATTCCTACAAAATGCTGTCTGCGCCTCACAGTCGCGCCGACGACACAGGCATTCCTATAAAATGCTGTCTGCTCCTCGCAGTCGCGCCAACGACACAGGCATTCCTACAAAATGCTGTCTGCGCCTCACAGTCGCGCCGACGACACAGGCATTCCTATAAAATGCTGTCTGCGCCTCACAGTCGCGCCGACGACACAGGCATTCCTATAAAATGCTGTCTCCGCCTCGCAGTCGCGCCGACGACACAGGCATTCCTACAAAATGCTGTCTGCGCCTCACAGTCGCGCCGACGACACAGGCATTCCTATAGAATACTGTCTGCGGCTCACAGTCGCGCCGACGACACAGGCATTCCTATAAAATGCTGTCTGCTCCTCGCAGTCGCGCCAACGACACATGCATTCCTACAAAATGCTGTCTGCGCCTCACAATCGCGCCGACGACACAGGCATTGCTACAAAATGCTGTCTGCGCCTCACCGTCGCGCCGACGACACCGGCATTCCTAAAAAATGCTGTGTGCGCCTCACAGTCGCGCCAATGACACAGGCATTCCTAGAAAAAGCTGTCTGCGCCTCACCGTCACGCCGACGACACAGGCATTCCTACAAAATGCTGTCTGCGCCTCACAGTCGCGCCGACGACACAGGCATTCCTACAAAATGCTGTCTGCGCCTCAGTCGCGCCGACGACACAGGCATTCCTACAAAATGCTGTCTGCGCCTCACAGTCGCGCCGACGACACAGGCATTCCTACAAAATGCTGTCTGCGCCTCGCAGTCACGCCAACGACAAAGGCATTCCTAGAAAATGCTGTCTGCGCCTCACAGTCGCGCCAACGACACAGGCATTCCTACAAAATACTGTCTGCGCCTCACAGTCGCGCCGACGACACAGGCATTCCTACAAAATGCTGTCTGCGCCTCGCAGTCGCGCCGACGACACAGGCATTCCTACAAAATGCTGTCTGCGCCTCACAGTCGCGCCGACGACACAGGCATTCCTACAAAATGCTGTCTGCGCCTCGCAGTCGCGCCGACGACACAGGCATTCCTACAAAATGCTGTCTGCGCCTCACAGTCGTGCCGACGACACAGGCATTCCTACAAAATGCCTTCTGCGCCTCACAGTCGCGCCAACGACAAAGGCATTCCTAGAAAATGCTGTCTGCGCCTCACAGTCGCGCCAACGACACAGGCATTCCTACAAAATACTGTCTGCGCCTCACAGTCGCGCCGACGACACAGGCATTCCTACAAAATGCTGTCTGCGCCTCGCAGTCGCGCCGACGACACAGGCATTCCTACAAAATGCTGTCTGCGCCTCACAGTCGCGCCGACGACACAGGCATTCCTACAAAATGCTGTCTGCGCCTCACAGTCGCGCCAACGACACAGGCATTCCCAGAAAAAGCTGTCTGCGCCTCACAGTCGCGCCGACGACACAGGCATTCCTACAAAATGCTATCTGCGCCTCACAGTCGCGCCGACGACACAGGCATTCCTATAAAATGCTGTCTGCGCCTCACAGTCGCGCCGACGACACAGGCATTCCTATAAAATGCTGTCTCCGCCTCGCAGTCGCGCCGACGACACAGGCATTCCTACAAAATGCTGTCTGCGCCTCACAGTCGCGCCGACGACACAGGCATTCCTATACAATACTGTCTGCGGCTCACAGTCGCGCCGACGACACAGGCATTCCTATAAAATGCTGTCTGCTCCTCGCAGTCGCGCCAACGACACAGGCATTCCTACAAAATGCTGTCTGCGCCTCGCAGTCGCGCCGACGACACAGGCATTCCTAGAAAATGCTGTCTGCGCCTTACAGTCGCGCCGACGAACCAGGCATTCCTACAAAATGCTGTCTGCGCCTCGCAGTCGCGCCGACGACACAGGCATTCCTATAAAATGCTGTCTGCGCCTCACAATCGCACCGATGACACAGGCATTCCTACAAAATGCTGTCTGCGCCTCGCAGTCGCGCCGACGACACAGGCATTCCTACAAAATGCTGTCTGCGCCTCGCAGTCGGGCCGACGACACAGGCATTCCTACAAAATGCTGTCTGCGCCTCGCAGTCGCGCCGACGACACCGGCATTCCTACAAAATGCTGTGTGCGCCTCACAGTCGCGCCAATAACAAAGGCATTCCTAGAAAAAGCTGTCTGCGCCTCACCGTCGCGCCGACGACACAGGCATTCCTACAAAATGCTGTCTGCGCCTCACAGTCGCGCCGACGACACAGGCATTCCTACAAAATGCTGTCTGCGCCTCGTAAGTCGCGCCGACGACACAGGCATTCCTATAAAATGCTGTCTGCGCCTCGCAGTCGCGCCGACGACATAGGCATTTCTATAAAAGGCTGTCTGCGCCTCACAGTCACGCCGACGACACAGGCATTCCTACAAAATGCTGTCTGCGCCTCACAGTCGCGCCGACGACACAGGCATTCCTATAAAATGCTGTCTGCTCCTCGCAGTCGCGCCAACGACACAGGCATTCCTACAAAATGCTGTCTGCGCCTCACAGTCGCGCCGACGACACAGGCATTCCTATAAAATGCTGTCTGCGCCTCACAGTCGCGCCGACGACACAGGCATTCCTATAAAATGCTGTCTCCGCCTCGCAGTCGCGCCGACGACACAGGCATTCCTACAAAATGCTGTCTGCGCCTCACAGTCGCGCCGACGACACAGGCATTCCTATAGAATACTGTCAGCGGCTCACAGTCGCGCCGACGACACAGGCATTCCTATAAAATGCTGTCTGCTCCTCGCAGTCGCGCCAACGACACATGCATTCCTACAAAATGCTGTCTGCGCCTCACAATCGCGCCGACGACACAGGCATTGCTACAAAATGCTGTCTGCGCCTCACCGTCGCGCCGACGACACCGGCATTCCTAAAAAATGCTGTGTGCGCCTCACAGTCGCGCCAATGACACAGGCATTCCTAGAAAAAGCTGTCTGCGCCTCACCGTCACGCCGACGACACAGGCATTCCTACAAAATGCTGTCTGCGCCTCACAGTCGCGCCGACGACACAGGCATTCCTACAAAATGCTGTCTGCGCCTCAGTCGCGCCGATGACACAGGCATTCCTACAAAATGCTGTCTGCGCCTCACAGTCGCGCCGACGACACAGGCATTCCTACAAAATGCTGTCTGCGCCTCGCAGTCGCGCCGACGACACAGGCATTCCTACAAAATGCTGTCTGCGCCTCGCAGTCACGCCGACGACACAGGCATTCCTACAAAATGCTGTCTGCGCCTCACAGTCGTGCCGACGACACAGGCATTCCTACAAAATGCTGTCTGCGCCTCGCAATCGCGCCGACGACACAGGCATTCCTACAAAAAGCTGTCTGCGCCTCACAGTCGCGCCGATGACACAGGCATTCCTAGAAAAAGCTGTCCGCGCCTCGCAGTCGCGGCGACGACACAGGCATTCCTACAAAATGCTGTCTGCGCCTCGCAGTCGCGCCGACGACACCGGCATTCCTACAAAATGCTGTGTGCGCCTCACAGTCGCGCCAATGACACAGGCATTCCTAGAAAAAGCTGTCTGCGCCTCACCGTCGCGCCGACGACACAGGCATTCCTACAAAATGCTGTCTGCGCCTCGCAGTCGCGCCGACGACACAGGCATTCCTACAAAAAGCTGTCTGCGCCTCACAGTCCCGCCGACGACACAGGCATTCCTACAAAATGCTGTCTGCGCCTCGCAGTCGCGCCGACGACACAGGCATTCCTACAAAATGCTGTCTGCGCCTCACAGTCGTGCCGACGACACAGGCATTCCTACAAAATGCCTTCTGCGCCTCACAGTCGCGCCAACGACAAAGGCATTCCTAGAAAATGCTGTCTGCGCCTCACAGTCGCGCCAACGACACAGGCATTCCTACAAAATACTGTCTGCGCCTCACAGTCGCGCCGACGACACAGGCATTCCTACAAAATGCTGTCTGCGCCTCGCAGTCGCGCCGACGACACAGGCATTCCTACAAAATGCTGTCTGCGCCTCACAGTCGCGCCGACGACACAGGCATTCCTACAAAATGCTGTCTGCGCCTCACAGTCGCGCCAACGACACAGGCATTCCCAGAAAAAGCTGTCTGCGCCTCACAGTCGCGCCGACGACACAGGCATTCCTACAAAATGCTATCTGCGCCTCACAGTCGCGCCGACGACACAGGCATTCCTATAAAATGCTGTCTGCGCCTCACAGTCGCGCCGACGACACAGGCATTCCTACAAAATGCTGTCTGCGCCTCACAGTCGCGCCGACGACACAGGCATTCCTACAAAATGCTGTCTGCACCACGCAGTCGCGCCGACGACACAGGCATTTCTACAAAATGCTGTCTGCGCCTCACAGTCGCGCCGACGACACAGGCATTCCTACAAAATGCTGTCTGCGCCTCGCAGTCGCGCCGACGACACAGGCATTCCTACAAAATGCTGTCTGCGCCTCGCAGTCGCGCCGACGACACAGGCATTCCTAGAAAATGCTGTCTGCACCTCACAGTCGCGCCGACGACACAGGCATTCCTATAAAATGCTGTCTGCGCCTCGCAGTCACGCCGACGACACAGGCATTCCTATAAAATGCTGTCTGTGCCTCACAGTCGCGCCGACGACACAGGCATTCCTACAAAATGCTGTCTGCGCCTCACAGTAGCGCCGATGACACAGGCATTCCTATAAAATGCTGTCTGCGCCTCACAGTCGCGCCGACGACAGAGGCATTCCTACAAAATGCTGTCTGCGACTCACAGTCGCGCCGACGACACAGGCATTCCTATAAAATGCTGTCTGCGCCTCACAGTCGCGCCGACGACACAGGCATTCCTATAAAATGCTGTCTGCGCCTCGCAGTCGCGCCAACAACACAGGCATTCCTACAAAATGCTGTCTGCGCCTCACAGTCGCGCCAACGACACAGGCATTCCTACAAAATGCTGTCTGCGCCTCGCAGTCGCGCCAACGACACAGGCATTCCTACAAAGTGCTGTCTGCGCCTCGCAGTCGCGCCAACGACACAGGCATTCCTAGAAAATGCTGTCTGCGCCTCACAGTCGCGCCGACGACACAGGCATTCCTATAAAATGCTGTCTGCGCCTCGCAGTCACGCCGACGACACAGGCATTCCTATAAAATGCTGTCTGTGCCTCACAGTCGCGCCGACGACACAGGCATTCCTACAAAATGCTGTCTGCGCCTCACAGTCGCGCCGATGACACAGGCATTCCTATAAAATGCTGTCTGCGCCTCACAGTCGCGCCGACGACAGAGGCATTCCTACAAAATGCTGTCTGCGACTCACAGTCGCGCCGACGACACAGGCATTCCTATAAAATGCTGTCTGCGCCTCACAGTCGCGCCGACGACACAGGCATTCCTATAAAATGCTGTCTGCGCCTCGCAGTCGCGCCGTCGACAGAGGCATTCCTACAAAATGCTGTCTGCGACTCACAGTCGCGCCGACGACACAGGCATTAATATAAAATGCTGCCTGCGCCTCACAGTCGCGCCGATGACACAGGCATTCCTATAAAATGCTGTCTGCGCCTCGCAGTCGCGCCAACGACACAGGCATTCCTACAAAATGCTGTCTGCGCCTCACAGTCGCGCCGACGAGACAGGCATTCCTATAAAATGCTGTCTGCGCCTCACAGACGCGCCGACGACACAGGCATTCCTGCAAAATGCTGTCTGCGCCTCACAGTTGCGCCGACGACACAGGCATTCCTACAAAATGCTGTCTGCGCCTCACAGTCGCGCCAACAACACAGGCATTCCTACAAAATGCTGTCTGCGCCTCACAGTCGCGCCAACGACACAGGCATTCCTACAAAATGCTGTCTGCGCCTCAAAGTCGCGCCAACGACACAGGCATTCCTACAAAATGCTGTCTGCGCCTCGCAGTCGCGCCAACGACACAGGCATTCCTACAAAGTGCTGTCTGCGCCTCGCAGTCACGCCAACGACACAGGCATTCATACAAAATTTGTCTGCGCCTCGCAGTCGCGCCGACGACACAGGCATTCCTAGAAAATGCTGTCTGCGCCTCACAGTCGCGCCGACGACACAGGCATTCCTAGAAAATGCTGTCTGCGCCTCGCAGTCGCGGCGACGACACAGGCATTCCTACAAAATGCTGTCTGCGCCTCGCAGTCGCGCCGACGACACCGGCATTCCTACAAAATGCTGTGTGCGCCTCACAGTCGCGCCAATGACACAGGCATTCCTAGAAAAAGCTGTCTGCGCCTCACCGTCGCGCCGACGACACAGGCATACCTACAAAATGCTGTCTGCGCCTCGCAGTCGCGCCGACGACACAGGCATTCCTACAAAAAGCTGTCTGCGCCTCACAGTCCCGCCGACGACACAGGCATTCCTACAAAATGCTGTCTGCGCCTCGCAGTCGCGCCGACGACACAGGCATTCCTACAAAATGCTGTCTGCGCCTCACAGTCGTGCCGACGACACAGGCATTCCTACAAAATGCCTTCTGCGCCTCACAGTCGCGCCAACGACAAAGGCATTCCTAGAAAATGCTGTCTGCGCCTCACAGTCGCGCCAACGACATAGGCATTCCTACAAAATACTGTCTGCGCCTCACAGTCGCGCCGACGACACAGGCATTCCTACAAAATGCTGTCTGCGCCTCGCAGTCGCGCCGACGACACAGGCATTCCTACAAAATGCTGTCTGCGCCTCACAGTCGCGCCGACGACACAGGCATTCCTACAAAATGCTGTCTGCGCCTCACAGTCGCGCCAACGACACAGGCATTCCCAGAAAAAGCTGTCTGTGCCTCACAGTCGCGCCGACGACACAGGCATTCCTACAAAATGCTATCTGCGCCTCACAGTCGCGCCGACGACACAGGCATTCCTATAAAATGCTGTCTGCGCCTCACAGTCGCGCCGACGACACAGGCATTCCTACAAAATGCTGTCTGCGCCTCACAGTCGCGCCGACGACACAGGCATTCCTACAAAATGCTGTCTGCGCCTCGCAGTCGCGCCGACGACACAGGCATTTCTACAAAATGCTGTCTGCGCCTCACAGTCGCGCCGACGACACAGGCATTCCTACAAAATGCTGTCTGCGCCTCGCAGTCGCGCCGACGACACAGGCATTCCTACAAAATGCTGCCTGCGCCTCGCAGTCGCGCCGACGACACAGGCATTCCTAGAAAATGCTGTCTGCGCCTCACAGTCGCGCCGACGACTCAGGCATTCCTATAAAATGCTGTCTGCGCCTCGCAGTCACGCCGACGACACAGGCATTCCTATAAAATGCTGTCTGTGCCTCACAGTCGCGCCGACGACACAGGCATTCCTACAAAATGCTGTCTGCGCCTCACAGTCGCGCCGATGACACAGGCATTCCTATAAAATGCTGTCTGCGCCTCACAGTCGCGCCGACGACACAGGCATTCCTATAAAATGCTGTCTGCGCCTCGCAGTCGCGCCGACGACAGAGGCATTCCTACAAAATGCTGTCTGCGACTCACAGTCGCGCCGACGACACAGGCATTCCTATAAAATGCTGTCTGCGCCTCACAGTCGCGCCGACGACACAGGCATTCCTATAAAATGCTGTCTGCGCCTCGCAGTCGCGCCAACGACACAGGCATTCCTACAAAATGCTGTCTGCGCCTCACAGTCGCGCCGACGACACAGGCATTCCTATAAAATGCTGTCTGCGCCTCACAGTCGCGCCGACGACACAGGCATTCCTCCAAAATGCTGTCTGCGCCTCACAGTCGCGCCGACGACACAAGCATTCCTACAAAATGCTGTCTGCGCCTCACAGTCGCGCCAACGACACAGGCATTCCTACAAAATGCTGGGTGCGCCTCACAGTCGCGCCAACGACACAGGCATTCCTACAAAATGCTGTCTGCGCCTCACAGTCGCGCCAACGACACAGGCATTCCTACAAAATGCTGTCTGCGCCTCGCAGTCGCGCCAACGACACAGGCATTCCTACAAAGTGCTGTCTGCGCCTCGCAGTCGCGCCAACGACACAGGCATTCCTACAAAATGTGTCTGCGCCTCGCAGTCGTGCCGACGACACAGGCATTCCTAGAAAATGCTGTCTGCGCCTCACAGTCGCGCCCACGACACAGGCATTCCTACAAAATGCTGTCTGCGCCTCACAGTCGCGCCGATGGCACAGGCATTCCTATAAAATGCTGTCTGCGCCTCACAGTCGCGCCGACGACACAGGCATTCCTATAAAATGCTGTCTGCGCCTCGCAGTCGCGCCGTCGACAGAGGCATTCCTACAAAATGCTGTCTGCGACTCACAGTCGCGCCGACGACACAGGCATTCCTATAAAATGCTGCCTGCGCCTCACAGTCGCGCCGACGACACAGGCATTCCTATAAAATGCTGTCTGCGCCTCGCAGTTGCGCCAACGACACAGGCATTCCTACAAAATGCTGTCTGCGCCTCACAGTCGCGCCGACGAGACAGGCATTCCTATAAAATGCTGTCTGCGCCTCACAGACGCGCCGACGACACAGGCATTCCTACAAAATGCTGTCTGCGCCTCACAGTTGCGCCGACGACACAGGCATTCCTACAAAATGCTGTCTGCGCCTCACAGTCGCGCCAACAACACAGGCATTCCTACAAAATGCTGTCTGCGCCTCACAGTCGCGCCAACGACACAGGCATTCCTACAAAATGCTGTCTGCGCCTCACAGTCGCGCCAACGACACAGGCATTCCTACAAAATGCTGTCTGCGCCTCGCAGTCGCGCCACCGACACAGGCATTCCTACAAAGTGCTGTCTGCGCCTCGCAGTCGCGCCAACAACACAGGCATTCATACAAAATTTGTCTGCGCCTCGCAGTCGCGCCGACGACACAGGCATTCCTAGAAAATGCTGTCTGCGCCTCACAGTCGCGCCGACGACACAGGCATTCCTACAAAATGCTGTCTGCGCCTCTTAGTCGCGCCGACGACACAGGCATTTTTATAAAATGCTGTCTGCGCCTCACAGTCGCGCCGACGACACAGGCATTCCTATAAAATGCTGTCTGCGCCTCACAGTCGCGCCGACGACACAGGCATTCCTACAAAATGCTGTCTTCGCCTCACAGTCGCGCCGACGACACAGGCATTCCTATAAAATGCTGTCTGCGCCTCACAGTCGCGCCAACGACACAGGCATTCCTACAAAATGCTGTCTGCGCCTCGCAGTCGCGCCGACGACACAGGCATTCCTATAAAATGCTGTCTGCGCCTCGCAGTCGCGCCAACGACACAGGCATTCCTACAAAATGCTGTCTGCGCCTCACAGTCGCGCCGACGAGACAGGCATTCCTATAAAATGCTGTCTGCGCCTCACAGACGCGCCGACGACACAGGCATTCCTACAAAATGCTGTCTGCGCCTCACAGTTGCGCCGACGACACAAGCATTCCTACAAAATGCTGTCTGCGCCTCACAGTCGCGCCAACAACACAGGCATTCCTACAAAATGCTGTCTGCGCCTCGCAGTCGCGCCAACGACACAGGCATTCATACAAAATTTGTCTGCGCCTCGCAGTCGCGCCAACGACACAGGCATTCCTACAAAGTGCTGTCTGCGCCTCGCAGTCGCGCCAACGACACAGGCATTCATACAAAATTTGTCTGCGCCTCGCAGTCGCGCCGACGACACAGGCATTCCTAGAAAATGCTGTCTGCGCCTCACAGTCGCGCCGACGACACAGGCATTCCTACAAAATGCTGTCTGCGCCTCGCAGTCGCGCCGACGACACAGGCATTCCTATAAAATGATGTCTGCGCCTCACAGTCGCGCCGACGACGCAGGCATTGCTACAAAATGCTGTCTGCGCCTCACAGTCGCGCCGACGACACAGGCATTTTTATAAAATGCTGTCTGCGCCTCACAGTCGCGCCGACGACACAGGCATTCCTATAAAATGCTGTCTGCGCCTCACAGTCGCGCCGACGACACAGGCATTCCTACAAAATGCTGTCTGCGCCTCACTGTCGCGCCGACGACACAGGCATTCCTATAAAATGCTGTCTGCGCCTCACAGTCGCGCCAACGACACAGGCATTCCTACAAAATGCTGTCTGCGCCTCGCAGTCGCGCCGACGACACAGGCATTCCTATAAAATGCTGTCTGCGCCTCACAGTCGCGCCAACGACACAGGCATTCCTACAAAATGCTGTCTGCGCCTCGCAGTCGCGCCAACGACACAGGCATTCCTACAAAGTGCTGTCTGCGCCTCGCAGTCGCGCCAAGGACACAGGCATTCCTACAAAATTTGTCTGCGCCTCGCAGTCGCGCCGACGACACAGGCATTCCTAGCAAATGCTGTCTGCGCCTCACAGTCGCGCCGACGACACAGGCATTCCTACAAAATGCTGTCTGCGCCTCACAGTCGCGCCGTCGACACAGGCATTCCTAGAAAATGCTGTCTGCGCCTCACAGTCGCGCCGACGACACAGGCATTCCAAGAAAATGCTGTCTGCGCCTCACAGTCGCGCCGACGACACAGGCATTCCTACAAAATGCTGTCTGCGCCTCACAGTCGCGCCGATGACACAGGCATTCCTATAAAATGCTGTCTGCGCCTCACAGTCGCGCCGACGACACAGGCATTCCTATAAAATGCTGTCTGCGCCTCGCAGTCGCGCCGTCGACAGAGGCAATCCTACAAAATGCTGTCTGCGACTCACAGTCGCGCCGACGACACAGGCATTCCTATAAAATGCTGCCTGCGCCTCACAGTCGCGCCGACGACACAGACATTCCTATAAAATGCTGTCTGCGACTCACAGTCGCGCCGACGACACAGGCATTCCTATAAAATGCTGTCTGCGCCTCACAGTCGCGCCGACGACACAGGCATTCCTATAAAATGCTGTCTGCGCCTCGCAGTCGCGCCGTCGACAGAGGCATTCCTACAAAATGCTGTCTGCGACTCACAGTCGCGCCGACGACACAGGCATTCCTATAAAATGCTGCCTGCGCCTCACAGTCGCGCCGATGACACAGGCATTCCTATAAAATGCTGTCTGCGCCTCGCAGTCGCGCCAACGACACAGGCATTCCTACAAAATGCTGTCTGCGCCTCACAGTCGCGCCGACGAGACAGGCATTCCTATAAAATGCTGTCTGCGCCTCACAGACGCGCCGACGACACAGGCATTCCTGCAAAATGCTGTCTGCGCCTCACAGTTGCGCCGACGACACAGGCATTCCTACAAAATGCTGTCTGCGCCTCACAGTCGCGCCAACAACACAGGCATTCCTACAAAATGCTGTCTGCGCCTCACAGTCGCGCCAACGACACAGGCATTCCTACAAAATACTGTCTGCGCCTCACAGTCGCGCCGACGACACAGGCATTCCTACAAAATGCTGTCTGCGCCTCGCAGTCGCGCCGACGACACAGGCATTCCTACAAAATGCTGTCTGCGCCTCACAGTCGCGCCGACGACACAGGCATTCCTACAAAATGCTGTCTGCGCCTCACAGTCGCGCCAACGACACAGGCATTCCCAGAAAAAGCTGTCTGCGCCTCACAGTCGCGCCGACGACACAGGCATTCCTACAAAATGTTGTCTGCGCCTCACTGTCGCGCCGACGACACAGGCATTCCTATAAAATGCTGTCTGCGCCTCACAGTCGCGCCGACGACACAGGCATTCCTATAAAATGCTGTCTGCGCCTCACAGTCGCGCCGACGACACAGGCATTCCTACAAAATGCTGTCTGCGCCTCACAGTCGCGCCGAAGACACAGGCATTCCTACAAAATGCTGTCTGCGCCTCGCAGTCGCGCCGACGACACAGGCATTTCTACAAAATGCTGTCTGCGCCTCACAGTCGCGCCGACGACACAGGCATTCCTACAAAATGCTGTCTGCGCCTCGCAGTCGCGCCGACGACACAGGCATTCCTACAAAATGCTGTCTGCGCCTCGCAGTCGCGCCGACGACACAGGCATTCCTAGAAAATGCTGTCTGCGCCTCACAGTCGCGCCGACGACTCAGGCATTCCTATAAAATGCTGTCTGCGCCTCGCAGTCACGCCGACGACACAGGCATTTCTATAAAATGCTGTCTGTGCCTCACAGTCGCGCCGACGACACAGGCATTCCTACAAAATGCTGTCTGCGCCTCACAGTCGCGCCGATGACACAGGCATTCCTATAAAATGCTGTCTGCGCCTCACAGTCGCGCCGACAACACAGGCATTCCTATAAAATGCTGTCTGCGCCTCGCAGTCGCGCCGACGACAGAGGCATTCCTACAAAATGCTGTCTGCGACTCACAGTTGCGCCGACGACACAGGCATTCCTATAAAATGCTGTCTGCGCCTCACAGTCGCGCCGACGACACAGGCATTCCTATAAAATGCTGTCTGCGCCTCGCAGTCGCGCCAACGACACAGGCATTCCTACAAAATGCTGTCTGCGCCTCACGGTCGCGCCGACGACACAGGCATTCCTATAAAATGCTGTCTGCGCCTCACAGTCGCGCCGACGACACAGGCATTCCTCCAAAATGCTGTCTGCGCCTCACAGTCGCGCCGACGACACAGGCATTCCTACAAAATGCTGTCTGCGCCTCACAGTCGCGCCAACGACACAGGCATTCCTACAAAATGCTGGGTGCGCCTCACAGTCGCGCCAACGACACAGGCATTCCTACAAAATGCTGTCTGCGCCTCACAGTCGCGCCAACGACACAGGCATTCCTACAAAATGCTGTCTGCGCCTCGCAGTCGCGCCAACGACACAGGCATTCCTACAAAGTGCTGTCTGCGCCTCGCAGTCGCGCCAACGACACAGGCATTCCTACAAAATGTGTCTGCGCCTCGCAGTCGTGCCGACGACACAGGCATTCCTAGAAAATGCTGTCTGCGCCTCACAGTCGCGCCCACGACACAGGCATTCCTACAAAATGCTGTCTGCGCCTCACAGTCGCGCCGATGGCACAGGCATTCCTATAAAATGCTGTCTGCGCCTCACAGTCGCGCCGACGACACAGGCATTCCTATAAAATGCTGTCTGCGCCTCGCAGTCGCGCCGTCGACAGAGGCATTCCTACAAAATGCTGTCTGCGACTCACAGTCGCGCCGACGACACAGGCATTCCTATAAAATGCTGCCTGCGCCTCACAGTCGCGCCGACGACACAGGCATTCCTATAAAATGCTGTCTGCGCCTCGCAGTCGCGCCAACGACACAGGCATTCCTACAAAATGCTGTCTGCGCCTCACAGTCGCGCCGACGAGACAGGCATTCCTATAAAATGCTGTCTGCGCCTCACAGACGCGCCGACGACACAGGCATTCCTACAAAATGCTGTCTGCGCCTCACAGTCGCGCCAACAACACAGGCATTCCTACAAAATGCTGTCTGCGCCTCACAGTCGCGCCAACGACACAGGCATTCCTACAAAATGCTGTCTGCGCCTCACAGTCGCGCCAACGACACAGGCATTCCTACAAAATGCTGTCTGCGCCTCGCAGTCGCGCCACCGACACAGGCATTCCTACAAAGTGCTGTCTGCGCCTCGCAGTCGCGCCAACAACACAGGCATTCATACAAAATTTGTCTGCGCCTCGCAGTCGCGCCGACGACACAGGCATTCCTAGAAAATGCTGTCTGCGCTTCGCAGTCGCGCCAACGACACAGGCATTCCTACAAAATGCTGTCTGCGCCTCACAGTCGCGCCGACGACACAGGCATTCCTATAAAATGCTGTCTGCGCCTCACAGTCGCGCCGACGACACAGGCATTCCTATAAAATGCTGTCTGCACCTCACAGTCGCGCCAACGACACAGGCATTCCTACAAAATGCTGTCTGCGCCTCGCAGTCGCGCCGACGACACAGGCATTCCTATAAAATGCTGTCTGCTCCTCGCAGTCGCGCCAACGACACAGGCATTCCTACAAAATGCTGTCTGCGCCTCACAGTCGCGCCGACGAGACAGGCATTCCTATAAAATGCTGTCTGCGCCTCACAGACGCGCCGACGACACAGGCATTCCTACAAAATGCTGTCTGCGCCTCACAGTTGCGCCGACGACACAAGCATTCCTACAAAATGCTGTCTGCGCCTCACAGTCGCGCCAACAACACAGGCATTCCTACAAAATGCTGTCTGCGCCTCGCAGTCGCGCCAACGACACAGGCATTCATACAAAATTTGTCTGCGCCTCGCAGTCGCGCCAACGACACAGGCATTCCAACAAAGTGCTGTCTGCGCCTCGCAGTCGCGCCAACGACACAGGCATTCATACAAAATTTGTCTGCGCCTCGCAGTCGCGCCGACGACACAGGCATTCCTAGAAAATGCTGTCTGCGCCTCACAGTCACGCCGACGACACAGGCATTCCTACAAAATGCTGTCTGCGCCTCGCAGTCGCGCCGACGACACAGGCATTCCTATAAAATGATGTCTGCGCCTCACAGTCGCGCCGACGACGCAGGCATTCCTACAAAATGCTGTCTGCGCCTCACAGTCGCGCCGACGACACAGGCATTTTTATAAAATGCTGTCTGCGCCTCACAGTCGCGCCGACGACACAGGCATTCCTATAAAATGCTGTCTGCGCCTCACAGTCGCGCCGACGACACAGGCATTCCTACAAAATGTTGTCTGCGCCTCACTGTCGCGCCGACGACACAGGCATTCCTATAAAATGCTGTCTGTGCCTCACAGTCGCGCCAACGACACAGGCATTCCTACAAAATGCTGTCTGCGCCTCGCAGTCGCGCCGACGACACAGGCATTCCTATAAAATGCTGTCTGCGCCTCACAGTCGCGCCAACGACACAGGCATTCCTACAAAATGCTGTCTGCGCCTCGCAGTCGCGCCAACGACACAGGCATTCCTACAAAGTGCTGTCTGCGCCTCGCAGTCGCGCCAAGGACACAGGCATTCCTACAAAATTTGTCTGCGCCTCGCAGTCGCGCCGACGACACAGGCATTCCTAGCAAATGCTGTCTGCGCCTCACAGTCGCGCCGACGACACAGGCATTCCTACAAAATGCTGTCTGCGCCTCACAGTCGCGCCGTCGACACAGGCATTCCTAGAAAATGCTGTCTGCGCCTCACAGTCGCGCCGACGACACAGGCATTCCTAGAAAATGCTGTCTGCGCCTCACAGTCGCGCCGACGACACAGGCATTCCTACAAAATGCTGTCTGCGCCTCACAGTCGCGCCGATGACACAGGCATTCCTATAAAATGCTGTCTGCGCCTCACAGTCGCGCCGACGACACAGGCATTCCTATAAAATGCTGTCTGCGCCTCGCAGTCGCGCCGTCGACAGAGGCAATCCTACAAAATGCTGTCTGCGACTCACAGTCGCGCCGACGACACAGGCATTCCTATAAAATGCTGCCTGCGCCTCACAGTCGCGCCGACGACACAGACATTCCTATAAAATGCTGTCTGCGACTCACAGTCGCGCCGACGACACAGGCATTCCTATAAAATGCTGTCTGCGCCTCACAGTCGCGCCGACGACACAGGCATTCCTATAAAATGCTGTCTGCGCCTCGCAGATGCGCCGTCGACAGAGGCATTCCTACAAAATGCTGTCTGCGACTCACAGTCGCGCCGACGACACAGGCATTCCTATAAAATGCTGCCTGCGCCTCACAGTCGCGCCGATGACACAGGCATTCCTATAAAATGCTGTCTGCGCCTCGCAGTCGCGCCAACGACACAGGCATTCCTACAAAATGCTGTCTGCGCCTCACAGTCGCGCCGACGAGACAGGCACTCCTATAAAATGCTGTCTGCGCCTCACAGACGCGCCGACGACACAGGCATTCCTGCAAAATGCTGTCTGCGCCTCACAGTTGCGCCGACGACACAGGCATTCCTACAAAATGCTGTCTGCGCCTCACAGTCGCGCCAACAACACAGGCATTCCTACAAAATGCTGTCTGCGCCTCACAGTCGCGCCAACGACACAGGCATTCCTAGAAAATGCTGTCTGCGCCTCACAGTCGCGCCGACGACACAGGCATTCCTAGAAAATGCTGTCTGCGCCTCGCAGTCGCGGCGACGACACAGGCATTCCTACAAAATGCTGTCTGCGCCTCGCAGTCGCGCCGACGACACCGGCATTCCTACAAAATGCTGTGTGCGCCTCACAGTCGCGCCAATGACACAGGCATTCCTAGAAAAAGCTGTCTGCGCCTCACCGTCGCGCCGACGACACAGGCATACCTACAAAATGCTGTCTGCGCCTCGCAGTCGCGCCGACGACACAGGCATTCCTACAAAAAGCTGTCTGCGCCTCACAGTCCCGCCGACGACACAGGCATTCCTACAAAATGCTGTCTGCGCCTCGCAGTCGCGCCGACGACACAGGCATTCCTACAAAATGCTGTCTGCGCCTCACAGTCGTGCCGACGACACAGGCATTCCTACAAAATGCTATCTGCGCCTCACAGTCGCGCCGACGACACAGGCATTCCTATAAAATGCTGTCTGCGCCTCACAGTCGCGCCGACGACACAGGCATTCCTACAAAATGCTGTCTGCGCCTCACAGTCGCGCCGACGACACAGGCATTCCTACAAAATGCTGTCTGCGCCTCGCAGTCGCGCCGACGACACAGGCATTTCTACAAAATGCTGTCTGCGCCTCACAGTCGCGCCGACGACACAGGCATTCCTACAAAATGCTGTCTGCGCCTCGCAGTCGCGCCGACAACACAGGCATTCCTACAAAATGCTGTCTGCGCCTCGCAGTCGCGCCGACGACACAGGCATTCCTAGAAAATGCTGTCTGCGACTCACAGTCGCGCCGACGACTCAGGCATTCCTATAAAATGCTGTCTGCGCCTCGCAGTCACGCCGACGACACAGGCATTCCTATAAAATGCTGTCTGTGCCTCACAGTCGCGCCAACGACACAGGCATTCCTACAAAATGCTGGGTGCGCCTCACAGTCGCGCCAACGACACAGGCATTCCTACAAAATGCTGTCTGCGCCTCACAGTCGCGCCAACGACACAGGCATTCCTACAAAATGCTGTCTGCGCCTCGCAGTCGCGCCAACGACACAGGCATTCCTACAAAGTGCTGTCTGCGCCTCGCAGTCGCGCCAACGACACAGGCATTCCTACAAAATGTGTCTGCGCCTCGCAGTCGTGCCGACGACACAGGCATTCCTAGAAAATGCTGTCTGCGCCTCACAGTCGCGCCCACGACACAGGCATTCCTACAAAATGCTGTCTGCGCTTCACAGTCGCGCCGATGGCACAGGCATTCCTATAAAATGCTGTCTGCGCCTCACAGTCGCGCCGACGACACAGGCATTCCTATAAAATGCTGTCTGCGCCTCGCAGTCGCGCCGTCGACAGAGGCATTCCTACAAAATGCTGTCTGCGACTCACAGTCGCGCCGACGACACAGGCATTCCTATAAAATGCTGCCTGCGCCTCACAGTCGCGCCGACGACACAGGCATTCCTATAAAATGCTGTCTGCGCCTCGCAGTCGCGCCAACGACACAGGCATTCCTACAAAATACTGTCTGCGCCTCACAGTCACGCCGACGACACAGGCATTCCTATAAAATGCTGTCTGCGCCTCGCAGTCGCGCCAACGACACAGGCATTCCTACAAAATACTGTCTGCGCCTCACAGACGCGCCGACGACACAGGCATTCCTGCAAAATGCTGTCTGCGCCTCACAGTTGCGCCGACGACACAGGCATTCCTACAAAATGCTGTCTGCGCCTCACAGTCGCGCCAACAACACAGGCATTCCTACAAAATGCTGTCTGCGCCTCACAGTCGCGCCAACGACACAGGCATTCCTAGAAAATGCTGTCTGCGCCTCACAGTCGCGCCGACGACACAGGCATTCCTAGAAAATGCTGTCTGCGCCTCGCAGTCGCGGCGACGACACAGGCATTCCTACAAAATGCTGTCTGCGCCTCGCAGTCGCGCCGACGACACCGGCATTCCTACAAAATGCTGTGTGCGCCTCACAGTCGCGCCAAGGACACAGGCATTCCTAGAAAAAGCTGTCTGCGCCTCACCGTCGCGCCGACGACACAGGCATACCTACAAAATGCTGTCTGCGCCTCGCAGTCGCGCCGACGACACAGGCATTCCTACAAAAAGCTGTCTGCGCCTCACAGTCCCGCCGACGACACAGGCATTCCTACAAAATGCTGTCTGCGCCTCGCAGTCGCGCCGACGACACAGGCATTCCTACAAAATGCTGTCTGCGCCTCGCAGTCGCGCCGACAACACAGGCATTCCTACAAAATGCTGTCTGCGCCTCGCAGTCGCGCCGACGACACAGGCATTCCTACAAAATGCTGTCTGCGCCTCGCAGTCGCGCCAACGACACAGGCATTCCTACAAAATGCTGTCTGCGCCTCACAGTCGCGCCGACGACACAGGCATTCCTAGAAAATGCTGTCTGCGACTCACAGTCGCGCCGACGACACAGGCATTCCTCCAAAATGCTGTCTGCGCCTCACAGTCGCGCCGACGACACAGGCATTCCTATAAAATGCTGTCTGTGCCTCACAGTCGCGCCAACGACACAGGCATTCCTACAAAATGCTGGGTGCGCCTCACAGTCGCGCCAACGACACAGGCATTCCTACAAAATGCTGTCTGCGCCTCACAGTCGCGCCAACGACACAGGCATTCCTACAAAATGCTGTCTGCGCCTCGCAGTCGCGCCAACGACACAGGCATTCCTACAAAGTGCTGTCTGCGCCTCGCAGTCGCGCCAACGACACAGGCATTCCTACAAAATGTGTCTGCGCCTCGCAGTCGTGCCGACGACACAGGCATTCCTAGAAAATGCTGTCTGCGCCTCACAGTCGCGCCCACGACACAGGCATTCCTACAAAATGCTGTCTGCGCTTCACAGTCGCGCCGATGGCACAGGCATTCCTATAAAATGCTGTCTGCGCCTCACAGTCGCGCCGACGACACAGGCATTCCTATAAAATGCTGTCTGCGCCTCGCAGTCGCGCCGTCGACAGAGGCATTCCTACAAAATGCTGTCTGCGACTCACAGTCGCGCCGACGACACAGGCATTCCTATAAAATGCTGCCTGCGCCTCACAGTCGCGCCGACGACACAGGCATTCCTATAAAATGCTGTCTGCGCCTCGCAGTCGCGCCAACGACACAGGCATTCCTACAAAATACTGTCTGCGCCTCACAGTCACGCCGACGAGACAGGCATTCCTATAAAATGCTGTCTGCGCCTCACAGACGCGCCGACGACACAGGCATTCCTACAAAATGCTGTCTGCGCCTCACAGTTGCGCCGACGACACAGGCATTCCTACAAAATGCTGTCTCCGCCTCGCAGTCGCGCCGACGACACAGGCATTCCTACAAAATGCTGTCTGCGCCTCACAGTCGCGCCGACGACACAGGCATTCCTATAGAATACTGTCTGCGGCTCACAGTCGCGCCGACGACACAGGCATTCCTATAAAATGCTGTCTGCTCCTCGCAGTCGCGCCAACGACACAGGCATTCCTACAAAATGCTGTCTGCGCCTCGCAGTCGCGCCGACGACACAGGCATTCCTAGAAAATGCTGTCTGCGCCTCACAGTCGCGCCGACGACCCAGGCATTCCTATAAAATGCTGTCTGCGCCTCACAGTCGCGCCGACGACACAGGCATTCCTATAAAATGCTGTCTGCGCCTCACAGTCGCGCCGACGACACAGGCATTCCTACAAAATGCTGTCTGCGCCTCACAGTCGCGCCGACGACACAGGCATTCCTACAAAATGCTGTCTGCGCCTCGCAGTCGCGCCGACGACACAGGCATTTCTACAAAATGCTGTGTGCGCCTCACAGTCGCGCCGACGACACAGGCATTCCTACAAAATGCTGTCTGCGCCTCGCAGTCGCGCCGACAACACAGGCATTCCTACAAATTGCTGTCTGCGCCTCGCAGTCGCGCCGACGACACAGGCATTCCTACAAAATGCTGTCTGCGCCTCGCAGTCGCGCCAACGACACAGGCATTCCTACAAAATGCTGTCTGCGCCTCACAGTCGCGCCGACGACACAGGCATTCCTAGAAAATGCTGTCTGCGACTCACAGTCGCGCCGACGACACAGGCATTCCTCCAAAATGCTGTCTGCGCCTCACAGTCGCGCCGACGACACAGGCATTCCTATAAAATGCTGTCTGTGCCTCACAGTCGCGCCAACGACACAGGCATTCCTACAAAATGCTGGGTGCGCCTCACAGTCGCGCCAACGACACAGGCATTCCTACAAAATGCTGTCTGCGCCTCACAGTCGCGCCAACGACACAGGCATTCCTACAAAATGCTGTCTGCGCCTCGCAGTCGCGCCAACGACACAGGCATTCCTACAAAGTGCTGTCTGCGCCTCGCAGTCGCGCCAACGACACAGGCATTCCTACAAAATGTGTCTGCGCCTCGCAGTCGTGCCGACGACACAGGCATTCCTAGAAAATGCTGTCTGCGCCTCACAGTCGCGCCCACGACACAGGCATTCCTACAAAATGCTGTCTGCGCTTCACAGTCGCGCCGATGGCACAGGCATTCCTATAAAATGCTGTCTGCGCCTCACAGTCGCGCCGACGACACAGGCATTCCTATAAAATGCTGTCTGCGCCTCGCAGTCGCGCCGTCGACAGAGGCATTCCTACAAAATGCTGTCTGCGACTCACAGTCGCGCCGACGACACAGGCATTCCTATAAAATGCTGCCTGCGCCTCACAGTCGCGCCGACGACACAGGCATTCCTATAAAATGCTGTCTGCGCCTCGCAGTCGCGCCAACGACACAGGCATTCCTACAAAATACTGTCTGCGCCTCACAGTCACGCCGACGAGACAGGCATTCCTATAAAATGCTGTCTGCGCCTCACAGACGCGCCGACGACACAGGCATTCCTACAAAATGCTGTCTGCGCCTCACAGTTGCGCCGACGACACAGGCATTCCTACAAAATGCTGTCTCCGCCTCGCAGTCGCGCCGTCGACACAGGCATTCCTACAAAATGCTGTCTGCGCCTCACAGTCGCGCCGACGACACAGGCATTCCTATAGAATACTGTCTGCGGCTCACAGTCGCGCCGACGACACAGGCATTCCTATAAAATGCTGTCTGCTCCTCGCAGTCGCGCCAACGACACAGGCATTCCTACAAAATGCTGTCTGCGCCTCGCAGTCGCGCCGACGACACAGGCATTCCTAGAAAATGCTGTCTGCGCCTCACAGTCGCGCCGACGACCCAGGCATTCCTACAAAATGCTGTCTGCGCCTCGCAGTCGCGCCGACGACACAGGCATTCCTATAAAATGCTGTCTGCGCCTCACAATCGCACCGATGACACAGGCATTCCTACAAAATGCTGTCTGCGCCTCACAGTCGCGCCGACGACACAGGCATTCTTACAAAATGCTGTCTGCGCCTCGCAGTCGCGCCGACGACACAGGCATTCCTACAAAATGCTGTCTGCGCCTCGCAGTCGCGCCGACGACACCGGCATTCCTATAAAATGCTGTGTGCGCCTCACAGTCGCGCCAATGACACAGGCATTCCTAGAAAAAGCTGTCTGCGCCTCACCGTCGCGCCGACGACACAGGCATTCCTACAAAATGCTGTCTGCGCCTCACAGTCGCGCCGACGACACAGGCATTCCTACAAAATGCTGTCTGCGCGTCACAGTCGCGCCGACGACACAGGCATTCCTACAAAATGCTGTCTGCGCCTCGCAGTCGCGCCGACGACACAGGCATTCCTACAAAATGCTGTCTGCGCCTCACAGTCCTGCCGACGACACAGGCATTCCTACAAAATGCTGTCTGCGCCTCACAATCGCGCCGACGACACAGGCATTGCTACAAAATGCTGTCTGCGCCTCACCGTCGCGCCGACGACACCGGCATTCCTAGAAAATGCTGTGTGCGCCTCACAGTCGCGCCAATGACACAGGCATTCCTAGAAAAAGCTGTCTGCGCCTCACCGTCGCGCCGACGACACAGGCATTCCTACAAAATGCTGTCTGCGCCTCACAGTCGCGCCGACGACACAGGCATTCCTACAAAATGCTGTCTGCGCCTCAGTCGCGCCGACGACACAGGCATTCCTACAAAATGCTGTCTGCGCCTCACAGTCGCGCCGACGACACAGGCATTCCTACAAAATGCTGTCTGCGCCTCGCAGTCGCGCCGACGACACAGGCATTCCTGCAAAATGCTGTCTGCGCCTCGCAGTCACGCCGACGACACAGGCATTCCTACAAAATGCTGTCTGCGCCTCACAGTCGTGCCGACGACACAGGCATTCCTACAAAATGCTGTCTGCGCCTCACAATCGCGCCGACGACACAGGCATTCCTACAAAAAGCTGTCTGCGCCTCACAGTCGCGCCGATGACACAGGCATTCCTAGAAAAAGCTGTCCGCGCCTCGCAGTCGCGGCGACGACACAGGCATTCCTACAAAATGCTGTCTGCGCCTCGCAGTCGCGCCGACGACACCGGCATTCCTACAAAATGCTGTGTGCGCCTCACAGTCGCGCCAATGACACAGGCATTCCTAGAAAAAGCTGTCTGCGCCTCACCGTCGCGCCGACGACACAGGCATTCCTACAAAATGCTGTCTGCGCCTCGCAGTCGCGCCGACGACACAGGCATTCCTACAAAAAGCTGTCTGCGCCTCACAGTCCCGCCGACGACACAGGCATTCCTACAAAATGCTGTCTGCGCCTCGCAGTCGCGCCGACGACACAGGCATTCCTACAAAATGCTGTCTGCGCCTCACAGTCGTGCCGACGACACAGGCATTCCTACAAAATGCCTTCTGCGCCTCACAGTCGCGCCAACGACAAAGGCATTCCTAGAAAATGCTGTCTGCGCCTCACAGTCGCGCCAACGACACAGGCATTCCTACAAAATGCTGTCTGCGCCTCGCAGTCGCGCCGACGACACAGGCATTCCTACAAAATGCTGTCTGCGCCTCACAGTCGCGCCGACGACACAGGCATTCCTACAAAATGCTGTCTGCGCCTCACAGTCGCGCCAACGACACAGGCATTCCCAGAAAAAGCTGTCTGCGCCTCACAGTCGCGCCGACGACACAGGCATTCCTACAAAATGCTATCTGCGCCTCACAGTCGCGCCGACGACACAGGCATTCCTATAAAATGCTGTCTGCGCCTCACAGTCGCGCCGACGACACAGGCATTCCTACAAAATGCTGTCTGCGCGTCACAGTCGCGCCGACGACACAGGCATTCCTACAAAATGCTGTCTGCACCACGCAGTCGCGCCGACGACACAGGCATTTCTACAAAATGCTGTCTGCGCCTCGCAGTCGCGCCGACGACACAGGCATTCCTACAAAATGCTGTCTGCGCCTCACAGTCGTGCCGACGACACAGGCATTCCTACAAAATGCCTTCTGCGCCTCACAGTCGCGCCAACGACAAAGGCATTCCTAGAAAATGCTGTCTGCGCCTCACAGTCGCGCCAACGACACAGGCATTCCTACAAAATGCTGTCTGCGCCTCGCAGTCGCGCCGACGACACAGGCATTCCTACAAAATGCTGTCTGCGCCTCACAGTCGCGCCGACGACACAGGCATTCCTACAAAATGCTGTCTGCGCCTCACAGTCGCGCCAACGACACAGGCATTCCCAGAAAAAGCTGTCTGCGCCTCACAGTCGCGCCGACGACACAGGCATTCCTACAAAATGCTATCTGCGCCTCACAGTCGCGCCGACGACACAGGCATTCCTATAAAATGCTGTCTGCGCCTCACAGTCGCGCCGACGACACAGGCATTCCTACAAAATGCTGTCTGCGCCTCACAGTCGCGCCGACGACACAGGCATTCCTACAAAATGCTGTCTGCACCACGCAGTCGCGCCGACGACACAGGCATTTCTACAAAATGCTGTCTGCGCCTCACAGTCGCGCCGACGACACAGGCATTCCTACAAAATGCTGTCTGCGCCTCGCAGTCGCGCCGACGACACAGGCATTCCTACAAAATGCTGTCTGCGCCTCGCAGTCGCGCCGACGACACAGGCATTCCTAGAAAATGCTGTCTGCGCCTCACAGTCGCGCCGACGACACAGGCATTCCTATAAAATGCTGTCTGCGCCTCGCAGTCACGCCGACGACACAGGCATTCCTATAAAATGCTGTCTGTGCCTCACAGTCGCGCCGACGACACAGGCATTCCTACAAAATGCTGTCTGCGCCTCACAGTCGCGCCGATGACACAGGCATTCCTATAAAATGCTGTCTGCGCCTCACAGTCGCGCCGACGACAGAGGCATTCCTACAAAATGCTGTCTGCGACTCACAGTCGCGCCGACGACACAGGCATTCCTATAAAATGCTGTCTGCGCCTCACAGTCGCGCCGACGACACAGGCATTCCTATAAAATGCTGTCTGCGCCTCGCAGTCGCGCCGTCGACAGAGGCATTCCTACAAAATGCTGTCTGCGACTCACAGTCGCGCCGACGACACAGGCATTCCTATAAAATGCTGCCTGCGCCTCACAGTCGCGCCGATGACACAGGCATTCCTATAAAATGCTGTCTGCGCCTCGCAGTCGCGCCAACGACACAGGCATTCCTACAAAATGCTGTCTGCGCCTCACAGTCGCGCCGACGAGACAGGCATTCCTATAAAATGCTGTCTGCGCCTCACAGACGCGCCGACGACACAGGCATTCCTGCAAAATGCTGTCTGCGCCTCACAGTCGCGCCAACGACACAGGCATTCCTACAAAATGCTGTCTGCGCCTCAAAGTCGCGCCAACGACACAGGCATTCCTACAAAATGCTGTCTGCGCCTCGCAGTCGCGCCAACGACACAGGCATTCCTACAAAGTGCTGTCTGCGCCTCACAGTCGCGCCAACGACACAGGCATTCCCAGAAAAAGCTGTCTGCGCCTCACAGTCGCGCCGACGACACAGGCATTCCTAGAAAATGCTGTCTGCGCCTCACAGTCGCGCCGACGACACAGGCATTCCTATAAAATGCTGTCTGCGCCTCGCAGTCACGCCGACGACACAGGCATTCCTATAAAATGCTGTCTGTGCCTCACAGTCGCGCCAACGACACAGGCATTCATACAAAATTTGTCTGCGCCTCGCAGTCGCGCCGACGACACAGGCATTCCTAGAAAATGCTGTCTGCGCCTCACAGTCGCGCCGACGACACAGGCATTCCTAGAAAATGCTGTCTGCGCCTCGCAGTCGCGGCGACGACACAGGCATTCCTACAAAATGCTGTCTGCGCCTCGCAGTCGCGCCGACGACACCGGCATTCCTACAAAATGCTGTGTGCGCCTCACAGTCGCGCCAATGACACAGGCATTCCTAGAAAAAGCTGTCTGCGCCTCACCGTCGCGCCGACGACACAGGCATACCTACAAAATGCTGTCTGCGCCTCGCAGTCGCGCCGACGACACAGGCATTCCTACAAAAAGCTGTCTGCGCCTCACAGTCCCGCCGACGACACAGGCATTCCTACAAAATGCTGTCTGCGCCTCGCAGTCGCGCCGACGACACAGGCATTCCTACAAAATGCTGTCTGCGCCTCACAGTCGTGCCGACGACACAGGCATTCCTACAAAATGCCTTCTGCGCCTCACAGTCGCGCCAACGACAAAGGCATTCCTAGAAAATGCTGTCTGCGCCTCACAGTCGCGCCAACGACATAGGCATTCCTACAAAATACTGTCTGCGCCTCACAGTCGCGCCGACGACACAGGCATTCCTACAAAATGCTGTCTGCGCCTCGCAGTCGCGCCAACGACACAGGCATTCCTACAAAATGCTGTCTGCGCCTCACAGTCGCGCCGACGACACAGGCATTCCTACAAAATGCTGTCTGCGCCTCACAGTCGCGCCAACGACACAGGCATTCCCAGAAAAAGCTGTCTGCGCCTCACAGTCGCGCCGACGACACAGGCATTCCTACAAAATGCTATCTGCGCCTCACAGTCGCGCCGACGACAAAGGCATTCCTATAAAATGCTGTCTGCGCCTCACAGTCGCGCCGACGACACAGGCATTCCTACAAAATGCTGTCTGCGCCTCACAGTCGCACCGACGACACAGGCATTCCTACAAAATGCTGTCTGCGCCTCGCAGTCGCGCCGACGACACAGGCATTTCTACAAAATGCTGTCTGCGCCTCACAGTCGCGCCGACGACACAGGCATTCCTACAAAATGCTGTCTGCGCCTCGCAGTTGCGCCGACGACACAGGCATTCCTACAAAATGCTGTCTGCGCCTCGCAGTCGCGCCGACGACACAGGCATTCCTAGAAAATGCTGTCTGCGCCTCACAGTCGCGCCGACGACTCAGGCATTCCTATAAAATGCTGTCTGCGCCTCGCAGTCACGCCGACGACACAGACATTCCTATAAAATGCTGTCTGTGCCTCACAGTCGCGCCGACGACACAGGCATTCCTACAAAATGCTGTCTGCGCCTCACAGTCGCGCCGATGACACAGGCATTCCTATAAAATGCTGTCTGCGCCTCACAGTCGCGCCGACGACACAGGCATTCCTATAAAATGCTGTCTGCGCCTCGCAGTCGCGCCGACGACAGAGGCATTCCTACAAAATGCTGTCTGCGACTCACAGTCGCGCCGACGACACAGGCATTCCTATAAAATGCTGTCTGCGCCTCACAGTCGCGCCGACGACACAGGCATTCCTATAAAATGCTGTCTGCGCCTCGCAGTCGCGCCAACGACACAGGCATTCCTACAAAATGCTGGGTGCGCCTCACAGTCGCGCCAACGACACAGGCATTCCTACAAAATGCTGTCTGCGCCTCACAGTCGCGCCAACGACACAGGCATTCCTACAAAATGCTGTCTGCGCCTCGCAGTCGCGCCAACGACACAGGCATTCCTACAAAGTGCTGTCTGCGCCTCGCAGTCGCGCCAACGACACAGGCATTCCTACAAAATGTGTCTGCGCCTTGCAGTCGTGCCGACGACACAGGCATTCCTAGAAAATGCTGTCTGCGCCTCACAGTCGCGCCCACGACACAGGCATTCCTAGAAAATGCTGTCTGCGCCTCGCAGTCGCGGCGACGACACAGGCATTCCTACAAAATGCTGTCTGCGCCTCGCAGTCGCGCCGACGACACCGGCATTCCTACAAAATGCTGTGTGCGCCTCACAGTCGCGCCAATGACACAGGCATTCCTAGAAAAAGCTGTCTGCGCCTCACCGTCGCGCCGACGACACAGGCATACCTACAAAATGCTGTCTGCGCCTCGCAGTCGCGCCGACGACACAGGCATTCCTACAAAAAGCTGTCTGCGCCTCACAGTCCCGCCGACGACACAGGCATTCCTACAAAATGCTGTCTGCGCCTCGCAGTCGCGCCGACGACACAGGCATTCCTACAAAATGCTGTCTGCGCCTCACAGTCGTGCCGACGACACAGGCATTCCTACAAAATGCTATCTGCGCCTCACAGTCGCGCCGACGACACAGGCATTCCTATAAAATGCTGTCTGCGCCTCACAGTCGCGCCGACGACACAGGCATTCCTACAAAATGCTGTCTGCGCCTCACAGTCGCGCCGACGACACAGGCATTCCTACAAAATGCTGTCTGCGCCTCGCAGTCGCGCCGACGACACAGGCATTTCTACAAAATGCTGTCTGCGCCTCACAGTCGCGCCGACGACACAGGCATTCCTACAAAATGCTGTCTGCGCCTCGCAGTCGCGCCGACAACACAGGCATTCCTACAAAATGCTGTCTGCGCCTCGCAGTCGCGCCGACGACACAGGCATTCCTAGAAAATGCTGTCTGCGACTCACAGTCGCGCCGACGACTCAGGCATTCCTATAAAATGCTGTCTGCGCCTCGCAGTCACGCCGACGACACAGGCATTCCTATAAAATGCTGTCTGTGCCTCACAGTCGCGCCGACGACACAGGCATTCCTACAAAATGCTGTCTGCGCCTCACAGTCGCGCCGATGACACAGGCATTCCTATAAAATGCTGTCTGCGCCTCACAGTCGCGCCGACAACACAGGCATTCCTATAAAATGCTGTCTGCGCCTCGCAGTCGCGCCGACGACAGAGGCATTCCTACAAAATGCTGTCTGCGACTCACAGTCGCGCCGACGACACAGGCATTCCTATAAAATGCTGTCTGCGCCTCACAGTCGCGCCGACGACACAGGCATTCCTATAAAATGCTGTCTGCGCCTCGCAGTCGCGCCAACGACACAGGCATTCCTACAAAATGCTGTCTGCGCCTCACAGTCGCGCCGACGACACAGGCATTCCTATAAAATGCTGTCTGCGCCTCACAGTCGCGCCGACGACACAGGCATTCCTCCAAAATGCTGTCTGCGCCTCACAGTCGCGCCGACGACACAGGCATTCCTACAAAATGCTGTCTGCGCCTCACAGTCGCGCCAACGACACAGGCATTCCTACAAAATGCTGGGTGCGCCTCACAGTCGCGCCAACGACACAGGCATTCCTACAAAATGCTGTCTGCGCCTCACAGTCGCGCCAACGACACAGGCATTCCTACAAAATGCTGTCTGCGCCTCGCAGTCGCGCCAACGACACAGGCATTCCTACAAAGTGCTGTCTGCGCCTCGCAGTCGCGCCAACGACACAGGCATTCCTACAAAATGTGTCTGCGCCTCGCAGTCGTGCCGACGACACAGGCATTCCTAGAAAATGCTGTCTGCGCCTCACAGTCGCGCCCACGACACAGGCATTCCTACAAAATGCTGTCTGCGCTTCACAGTCGCGCCGATGGCACAGGCATTCCTATAAAATGCTGTCTGCGCCTCACAGTCGCGCCGACGACACAGGCATTCCTATAAAATGCTGTCTGCGCCTCGCAGTCGCGCCGTCGACAGAGGCATTCCTACAAAATGCTGTCTGCGACTCACAGTCGCGCCGACGACACAGGCATTCCTATAAAATGCTGCCTGCGCCTCACAGTCGCGCCGACGACACAGGCATTCCTATAAAATGCTGTCTGCGCCTCGCAGTCGCGCCAACGACACAGGCATTCCTACAAAATGCTGTCTGCGCCTCACAGTCACGCCGACGAGACAGGCATTCCTATAAAATGCTGTCTGCGCCTCACAGACGCGCCGACGACACAGGCATTCCTACAAAATGCTGTCTGCGCCTCACAGTTGCGCCGACGACACAGGCATTCCTACAAAATGCTGTCTCCGCCTCGCAGTCGCGCCGACGACACAGGCATTCCTACAAAATGCTGTCTGCGCCTCACAGTCGCGCCGACGACACAGGCATTCCTATAGAATACTGTCTGCGGCTCACAGTCGCGCCGACGACACAGGCATTCCTATAAAATGCTGTCTGCTCCTCGCAGTCGCGCCAACGACACAGGCATTCCTACAAAATGCTGTCTGCGCCTCGCAGTCGCGCCGACGACACAGGCATTCCTAGAAAATGCTGTCTGCGCCTCACAGTCGCGGCGACGACCCAGGCATTCCTACAAAATGCTGTCTGCGCCTCGCAGTCGCGCCGACGACACAGGCATTCCTATAAAATGCTGTCTGCGCCTCACAATCGCACCGATGACACAGGCATTCCTACAAAATGCTGTCTGCGCCTCACAGTCACGCCGACGACACAGGCATGCTTACAAAATGCTGTCTGCGCCTCGCAGTCGCGCCGACGACACAGGCATTCCTACAAAATGCTGTCTGCGCCTCGCAGTCGCGCCGACGACACCGGCATTCCTACAAAATGCTGTGTGCGCCTCACAGTCGCGCCAATGACACAGGCATTCCTAGAAAAAGCTGTCTGCGCCTCACCGTCGCGCCGACGACACAGGCATTCCTACAAAATGCTGTCTGCGCCTCACAGTCGCGCCGACGACACAGGCATTCCTACAAAATGCTGTCTGCGCGTCACAGTCGCGCCGACGACACAGGCATTCCTACAAAATGCTGTCTGCGCCTCGCAGTCGCGCCGACGACACAGGCATTCCTACAAAATGCTGTCTGCGCCTCACAGTCCTGCCGACGACACAGGCATTCCTACAAAATGCTGTCTGCGCCTCACAATCGCGCCGACGACACAGGCATTGCTACAAAATGCTGTCTGCGCCTCACCGTCGCGCCAACGACACCGGCATTCCTAGAAAATGCTGTGTGCGCCTCACAGTCGCGCCAATGACACAGGCATTCCTAGAAAAAGCTGTCTGCGCCTCACCGTCGCGCCGACGACACATGCATTCCTACAAAATGCTGTCTGCGCCTCAGTCGCGCCGACGACACAGGCATTCCTACAAAATGCTGTCTGCGCCTCACAGTCGCGCCGACGACACAGGCATTCCTACAAAATGCTGTCTGCGCCTCGCAGTCGCGCCGACGACACAGGCATTCCTGCAAAATGCTGTCTGCGCCTCGCAGTCACGCCGACGACACAGGCATTCCTACAAAATGCTGTCTGCGCCTCACAGTCGTGCCGACGACACAGGCATTCCTACAAAATGCTGTCTGCGCCTCACAATCGCGCCGACGACACAGGCATTCCTACAAAAAGCTGTCTGCGCCTCACAGTCGCGCCGATGACACAGGCATTCCTAGAAAAAGCTGTCCGCGCCTCGCAGTCGCGGCGACGACACAGGCATTCCTACAAAATGCTGTCTGCGCCTCGCAGTCGCGCCGACGACACCGGCATTCCTACAAAATGCTGTGTGCGCCTCACAGTCGCGCCAATGACACAGGCATTCCTAGAAAAAGCTGTCTGCGCCTCACCGTCGCGCCGACGACACAGGCATTCCTACAAAATGCTGTCTGCGCCTCGCAGTCGCGCCGACGACACAGGCATTCCTACAAAAAGCTGTCTGCGCCTCACAGTCCCGCCGACGACACAGGCATTCCTACAAAATGCTGTCTGCGCCTCGCAGTCGCGCCGACGACACAGGCATTCCTACAAAATGCTGTCTGCGCCTCACAGTCGTGCCGACGACACAGGCATTCCTACAAAATGCCTTCTGCGCCTCACAGTCGCGCCAACGACAAAGGCATTCCTAGAAAATGCTGTCTGCGCCTCACAGTCGCGCCAACGACACAGGCATTCCTACAAAATGCTGTCTGCGCCTCGCAGTCACGCCGACGACACAGGCATTCCTACAAAATGCTGTCTGCGCCTCACAGTCGCGCCGACGACACAGGCATTCCTACAAAATGCTGTCTGCGCCTCACAGTCGCGCCAACGACACAGGCATTCCCAGAAAAAGCTGTCTGCGCCTCACAGTCGCGCCGACGACACAGGCATTCCTACAAAATGCTATCTGCGCCTCACAGTCGCGCCGACGACACAGGCATTCCTATAAAATGCTGTCTGCGCCTCACAGTCGCGCCGACGACACAGGCATTCCTACAAAATGCTGTCTGCGCCTCACAGTCGCGCCGACGACACAGGCATTCCTACAAAATGCTGTCTGCACCACGCAGTCGCGCCGACGACACAGGCATTTCTACAAAATGCTGTCTGCGCCTCGCAGTCGCGCCGACGACACAGGCATTCCTACAAAATGCTGTCTGCGCCTCACAGTCGTGCCGACGACACAGGCATTCCTACAAAATGCCTTCTGCGCCTCACAGTCGCGCCAACGACAAAGGCATTCCTAGAAAATGCTGTCTGCGCCTCACAGTCGCGCCAACAACACAGGCATTCCTACAAAATGCTGTCTGCGCCTCGCAGTCGCGCCGACGACACAGGCATTCCTACAAAATGCTGTCTGCGCCTCACAGTCGCGCCGACGACACAGGCATTCCTACAAAATGCTGTCTGCGCCTCACAGTCGCGCCAACGACACAGGCATTCCCAGAAAAAGCTGTCTGCGCCTCACAGTCGCGCCGACGACACAGGCATTCCTACAAAATGCTATCTGCGCCTCACAGTCGCGCCGACGACACAGGCATTCCTATAAAATGCTGTCTGCGCCTCACAGTCGCGCCGACGACACAGGCATTCCTACAAAATGCTGTCTGCGCCTCACAGTCGCGCCGACGACACAGGCATTCCTACAAAATGCTGTCTGCACCACGCAGTCGCGCCGACGACACAGGCATTTCTACAAAATGCTGTCTGCGCCTCACAGTCGCGCCGACGACACAGGCATTCCTACAAAATGCTGTCTGCGCCTCGCAGTCGCGCCGACGACACAGGCATTCCTACAAAATGCTGTCTGCGCCTCGCAGTCGCGCCGACGACACAGGCATTCCTAGAAAATGCTGTCTGCGCCTCACAGTCGCGCCGACGACACAGGCATTCCTATAAAATGCTGTCTGCGCCTCGCAGTCACGCCGACGACACAGGCATTCCTATAAAATGCTGTCTGTGCCTCACAGTCGCGCCGACGACACAGGCATTCCTACAAAATGCTGTCTGCGCCTCACAGTCGCGCCGATGACACAGGCATTCCTATAAAATGCTGTCTGCGCCTCACAGTCGCGCCGACGACAGAGGCATTCCTACAAAATGCTGTCTGCGACTCACAGTCGCGCCGACGACACAGGCATTCCTATAAAATGCTGTCTGCGCCTCACAGTCGCGCCGACGACACAGGCATTCCTATAAAATGCTGTCTGCGCCTCGCAGTCGCGCCGTCGACAGAGGCATTCCTACAAAATGCTGTCTGCGACTTACAGTCGCGCCGACGACACAGGCATTCCTATAAAATGCTGCCTGCGCCTCACAGTCGCGCCGATGACACAGGCATTCCTATAAAATGCTGTCTGCGCCTCGCAGTCGCGCCAACGACACAGGCATTCCTACAAAATGCTGTCTGCGCCTCACAGTCGCGCCGACGAGACAGGCATTCCTATAAAATGCTGTCTGCGCCTCACAGACGCGCCGACGACACAGGCATTCCTGCAAAATGCTGTCTGCGCCTCACAGTCGCGCCAACGACACAGGCATTCCTACAAAATGCTGTCTGCGCCTCAAAGTCGCGCCAACGACACAGGCATTCCTACAAAATGCTGTCTGCGCCTCGCAGTCGCGCCAACGACACAGGCATTCCTACAAAGTGCTGTCCGCGCCTCACAGTCGCGCCAACGACACAGGCATTCCCAGAAAAAGCTGTCTGCGCCTCACAGTCGCGCCGACGACACAGGCATTCCTAGAAAATGCTGTCTGCGCCTCACAGTCGCGCCGACGACACAGGCATTCCTATAAAATGCTGTCTGCGCCTCGCAGTCACGCCGACGACACAGGCATTCCTATAAAATGCTGTCTGTGCCTCACAGTCGCGCCAACGACACAGGCATTCATACAAAATTTGTCTGCGCCTCGCAGTCGCGCCGACGACACAGGCATTCCTAGAAAATGCTGTCTGCGCCTCACAGTCGCGCCGACGACACAGGCATTCCTAGAAAATGCTGTCTGCGCCTCGCAGTCGCGGCGACGACACAGGCATTCCTACAAAATGCTGTCTGCGCCTCGCAGTCGCGCCGACGACACCGGCATTCCTACAAAATGCTGTGTGCGCCTCACAGTCGCGCCAATGACACAGGCATTCCTAGAAAAAGCTGTCTGCGCCTCACCGTCGCGCCGACGACACAGGCATACCTACAAAATGCTGTCTGCGCCTCGCAGTCGCGCCGACGACACAGGCATTCCTACAAAAAGCTGTCTGCGCCTCACAGTCCCGCCGACGACACAGGCATTCCTACAAAATGCTGTCTGCGCCTCGCAGTCGCGCCGACGACACAGGCATTCCTACAAAATGCTGTCTGCGCCTCACAGTCGTGCCGACGACACAGGCATTCCTACAAAATGCCTTCTGCGCCTCACAGTCGCGCCAACGACAAAGGCATTCCTAGAAAATGCTGTCTGCGCCTCACAGTCGCGCCAACGACATAGGCATTCCTACAAAATACTGTCTGCGCCTCACAGTCGCGCCGACGACACAGGCATTCCTACAAAATGCTGTCTGCGCCTCGCAGTCGCGCCAACGACACAGGCATTCCTACAAAATGCTGTCTGCGCCTCACAGTCGCGCCGACGACACAGGCATTCCTACAAAATGCTGTCTGCGCCTCACAGTCGCGCCAACGACACAGGCATTCCCAGAAAAAGCTGTCTGCGCCTCACAGTCGCGCCGACGACACAGGCATTCCTACAAAATGCTATCTGCGCCTCACAGTCGCGCCGACGACAAAGGCATTCCTATAAAATGCTGTCTGCGCCTCACAGTCGCGCCGACGACACAGGCATTCCTACAAAATGCTGTCTGCGCCTCACAGTCGCACCGACGACACAGGCATTCCTACAAAATGCTGTCTGCGCCTCGCAGTCGCGCCGACGACACAGGCATTTCTACAAAATGCTGTCTGCGCCTCACAGTCGCGCCGACGACACAGGCATTCCTACAAAATGCTGTCTGCGCCTCGCAGTCGCGCCGACGACACAGGCATTCCTACAAAATGCTGTCTGCGCCTCGCAGTCGCGCCGACGACACAGGCATTCCTAGAAAATGCTGTCTGCGCCTCACAGTCGCGCCGACGACTCAGGCATTCCTATAAAATGCTGTCTGCGCCTCGCAGTCACGCCGACGACACAGGCATTCCTATAAAATGCTGTCTGTGCCTCACAGTCGCGCCGACGACACAGGCATTCCTACAAAATGCTGTCTGCGCCTCACAGTCGCGCTGATGACACAGGCATTCCTATAAAATGCTGTCTGCGCCTCACAGTCGCGCCGACGACACAGGCATTCCTATAAAATGCTGTCTGCGCCTCGCAGTCGCGCCGACGACAGAGGCATTCCTACAAAATGCTGTCTGCGACTCACAGTCGCGCCGACGACACAGGCATTCCTATAAAATGCTGTCTGCGCCTCACAGTCGCGCCGACGACACAGGCATTCCTATAAAATGCTGTCTGCGCCTCGCAGTCGCGCCAACGACACAGGCATTCCTACAAAATGCTGTCTGCGCCTCACAGTCGCGCCGACGACACAGGCATTCCTATAAAATGCTGTCTGCGCCTCACAGTCGCGCCGACGACACAGGCATTCCTCCAAAATGCTGTCTGCGCCTCACAGTCGCGCCGACGACACAGGCATTCCTACAAAATGCTGTCTGCGCCTCACAGTCGCGCCAACGACACAGGCATTCCTACAAAATGCTGGGTGCGCCTCACAGTCGCGCCAACGACACAGGCATTCCTACAAAAAGCTGTCTGCGCCTCACAGTCGCGCCGATGACACAGGCATTCCTAGAAAAAGCTGTCCGCGCCTCGCAGTCGCGGCGACGACACAGGCATTCCTACAAAATGCTGTCTGCGCCTCGCAGTCGCGCCGACGACACCGGCATTCCTACAAAATGCTGTGTGCGCCTCACAGTCGCGCCAATGACACAGGCATTCCTAGAAAAAGCTGTCTGCGCCTCACCGTCGCGCCGACGACACAGGCATTCCTACAAAATGCTGTCTGCGCCTCGCAGTCGCGCCGACGACACAGGCATTCCTACAAAAAGCTGTCTGCGCCTCACAGTCCCGCCGACGACACAGGCATTCCTACAAAATGCTGTCTGCGCCTCGCAGTCGCGCCGACGACACAGGCATTCCTACAAAATGCTGTCTGCGCCTCACAGTCGTGCCGACGACACAGGCATTCCTACAAAATGCCTTCTGCGCCTCACAGTCGCGCCAACGACAAAGGCATTCCTAGAAAATGCTGTCTGCGCCTCACAGTCGCGCCAACGACACAGGCATTCCTACAAAATGCTGTCTGCGCCTCGCAGTCACGCCGACGACACAGGCATTCCTACAAAATGCTGTCTGCGCCTCACAGTCGCGCCGACGACACAGGCATTCCTACAAAATGCTGTCTGCGCCTCACAGTCGCGCCAACGACACAGGCATTCCCAGAAAAAGCTGTCTGCGCCTCACAGTCGCGCCGACGACACAGGCATTCCTACAAAATGCTATCTGCGCCTCACAGTCGCGCCGACGACACAGGCATTCCTATAAAATGCTGTCTGCGCCTCACAGTCGCGCCGACGACACAGGCATTCCTACAAAATGCTGTCTGCGCCTCACAGTCGCGCCGACGACACAGGCATTCCTACAAAATGCTGTCTGCACCACGCAGTCGCGCCGACGACACAGGCATTTCTACAAAATGCTGTCTGCGCCTCGCAGTCGCGCCGACGACACAGGCATTCCTACAAAATGCTGTCTGCGCCTCACAGTCGTGCCGACGACACAGGCATTCCTACAAAATGCCTTCTGCGCCTCACAGTCGCGCCAACGACAAAGGCATTCCTAGAAAATGCTGTCTGCGCCTCACAGTCGCGCCAACAACACAGGCATTCCTACAAAATGCTGTCTGCGCCTCGCAGTCGCGCCGACGACACAGGCATTCCTACAAAATGCTGTCTGCGCCTCACAGTCGCGCCGACGACACAGGCATTCCTACAAAATGCTGTCTGCGCCTCACAGTCGCGCCAACGACACAGGCATTCCCAGAAAAAGCTGTCTGCGCCTCACAGTCGCGCCGACGACACAGGCATTCCTACAAAATGCTATCTGCGCCTCACAGTCGCGCCGACGACACAGGCATTCCTATAAAATGCTGTCTGCGCCTCACAGTCGCGCCGACGACACAGGCATTCCTACAAAATGCTGTCTGCGCCTCACAGTCGCGCCGACGACACAGGCATTCCTACAAAATGCTGTCTGCACCACGCAGTCGCGCCGACGACACAGGCATTTCTACAAAATGCTGTCTGCGCCTCACAGTCGCGCCGACGACACAGGCATTCCTACAAAATGCTGTCTGCGCCTCGCAGTCGCGCCGACGACACAGGCATTCCTACAAAATGCTGTCTGCGCCTCGCAGTCGCGCCGACGACACAGGCATTCCTAGAAAATGCTGTCTGCGCCTCACAGTCGCGCCGACGACACAGGCATTCCTATAAAATGCTGTCTGCGCCTCGCAGTCACGCCGACGACACAGGCATTCCTATAAAATGCTGTCTGTGCCTCACAGTCGCGCCGACGACACAGGCATTCCTACAAAATGCTGTCTGCGCCTCACAGTCGCGCCGATGACACAGGCATTCCTATAAAATGCTGTCTGCGCCTCACAGTCGCGCCGACGACAGAGGCATTCCTACAAAATGCTGTCTGCGACTCACAGTCGCGCCGACGACACAGGCATTCCTATAAAATGCTGTCTGCGCCTCACAGTCGCGCCGACGACACAGGCATTCCTATAAAATGCTGTCTGCGCCTCGCAGTCGCGCCGTCGACAGAGGCATTCCTACAAAATGCTGTCTGCGACTCACAGTCGCGCCGACGACACAGGCATTCCTATAAAATGCTGCCTGCGCCTCACAGTCGCGCCGATGACACAGGCATTCCTATAAAATGCTGTCTGCGCCTCGCAGTCGCGCCAACGACACAGGCATTCCTACAAAATGCTGTCTGCGCCTCACAGTCGCGCCGACGAGACAGGCATTCCTATAAAATGCTGTCTGCGCCTCACAGACGCGCCGACGACACAGGCATTCCTGCAAAATGCTGTCTGCGCCTCACAGTCGCGCCAACGACACAGGCATTCCTACAAAATGCTGTCTGCGCCTCAAAGTCGCGCCAACGACACAGGCATTCCTACAAAATGCTGTCTGCGCCTCGCAGTCGCGCCAACGACACAGGCATTCCTACAAAGTGCTGTCCGCGCCTCACAGTCGCGCCAACGACACAGGCATTCCCAGAAAAAGCTGTCTGCGCCTCACAGTCGCGCCGACGACACAGGCATTCCTAGAAAATGCTGTCTGCGCCTCACAGTCGCGCCGACGACACAGGCATTCCTATAAAATGCTGTCTGCGCCTCGCAGTCACGCCGACGACACAGGCATTCCTATAAAATGCTGTCTGTGCCTCACAGTCGCGCCAACGACACAGGCATTCATACAAAATTTGTCTGCGCCTCGCAGTCGCGCCGACGACACAGGCATTCCTAGAAAATGCTGTCTGCGCCTCACAGTCGCGCCGACGACACAGGCATTCCTAGAAAATGCTGTCTGCGCCTCGCAGTCGCGGCGACGACACAGGCATTCCTACAAAATGCTGTCTGCGCCTCGCAGTCGCGCCGACGACACCGGCATTCCTACAAAATGCTGTGTGCGCCTCACAGTCGCGCCAATGACACAGGCATTCCTAGAAAAAGCTGTCTGCGCCTCACCGTCGCGCCGACGACACAGGCATACCTACAAAATGCTGTCTGCGCCTCGCAGTCGCGCCGACGACACAGGCATTCCTACAAAAAGCTGTCTGCGCCTCACAGTCCCGCCGACGACACAGGCATTCCTACAAAATGCTGTCTGCGCCTCGCAGTCGCGCCGACGACACAGGCATTCCTACAAAATGCTGCCTGCGCCTCACAGTCGTGCCGACGACACAGGCATTCCTACAAAATGCCTTCTGCGCCTCACAGTCGCGCCAACGACAAAGGCATTCCTAGAAAATGCTGTCTGCGCCTCACAGTCGCGCCAACGACATAGGCATTCCTACAAAATACTGTCTGCGCCTCACAGTCGCGCCGACGACACAGGCATTCCTACAAAATGCTGTCTGCGCCTCGCAGTCGCGCCAACGACACAGGCATTCCTACAAAATGCTGTCTGCGCCTCACAGTCGCGCCGACGACACAGGCATTCCTACAAAATGCTGTCTGCGCCTCACAGTCGCGCCAACGACACAGGCATTCCCAGAAAAAGCTGTCTGCGCCTCACAGTCGCGCCGACGACACAGGCATTCCTACAAAATGCTATCTGCGCCTCACAGTCGCGCCGACGACAAAGGCATTCCTATAAAATGCTGTCTGCGCCTCACAGTCGCGCCGACGACACAGGCATTCCTACAAAATGCTGTCTGCGCCTCACAGTCGCACCGACGACACAGGCATTCCTACAAAATGCTGTCTGCGCCTCGCAGTCGCGCCGACGACACAGGCATTTCTACAAAATGCTGTCTGCGCCTCACAGTCGCGCCGACGACACAGGCATTCCTACAAAATGCTGTCTGCGCCTCGCAGTCGCGCCGACGACACAGGCATTCCTACAAAATGCTGTCTGCGCCTCGCAGTCGCGCCGACGACACAGGCATTCCTAGAAAATGCTGTCTGCGCCTCACAGTCGCGCCGACGACTCAGGCATTCCTATAAAATGCTGTCTGCGCCTCGCAGTCACGCCGACGACACAGGCATTCCTATAAAATGCTGTCTGTGCCTCACAGTCGCGCCGACGACACAGGCATTCCTACAAAATGCTGTCTGCGCCTCACAGTCGCGCTGATGACACAGGCATTCCTATAAAATGCTGTCTGCGCCTCACAGTCGCGCCGACGACACAGGCATTCCTATAAAATGCTGTCTGCGCCTCGCAGTCGCGCCGACGACAGAGGCATTCCTACAAAATGCTGTCTGCGACTCACAGTCGCGCCGACGACACAGGCATTCCTATAAAATGCTGTCTGCGCCTCACAGTCGCGCCGACGACACAGGCATTCCTATAAAATGCTGTCTGCGCCTCGCAGTCGCGCCAACGACACAGGCATTCCTACAAAATGCTGTCTGCGCCTCACAGTCGCGCCGACGACACAGGCATTCCTATAAAATGCTGTCTGCGCCTCACAGTCGCGCCGACGACACAGGCATTCCTCCAAAATGCTGTCTGCGCCTCACAGTCGCGCCGACGACACAGGCATTCCTACAAAATGCTGTCTGCGCCTCACAGTCGCGCCAACGACACAGGCATTCCTACAAAATGCTGGGTGCGCCTCACAGTCGCGCCAACGACACAGGCATTCCTACAAAATGCTGTCTGCGCCTCACAGTCGCGCCAACGACACAGGCATTCCTACAAAATGCTGTCTGCGCCTCGCAGTCGCGCCAACGACACAGGCATTCCTACAAAGTGCTGTCTGCGCCTCGCAGTCCCGCCAACGACACAGGCATTCCTACAAAATGTGTCTGCGCCTTGCAGTCGTGCCGACGACACAGGCATTCCTAGAAAATGCTGTCTGCGCCTCACAGTCGCGCCCACGACACAGTCATTCCTACAAAATGCTGTCTGCGCCTCACAGTCGCGCCGATGGCACAGGCATTCCTATAAAATGCTGTCTGCGCCTCACAGTCGCGCCGACGACACAGGCATTCCTATAAAATGCTGTCTGCGCCTCGCAGTCGCGCCGTCGACAGAGGCATTCCTACAAAATGCTGTCTGCGACTCACAGTCGCGCCGACGACACAGGCATTCCTATAAAATGCTGCCTGCGCCTCACAGTCGCGCCGACGACACAGGCATTCCTATAAAATGCTGTCTGCGCCTCGCAGTCGCGCCAACGACACAGGCATTCCTACAAAATGCTGTCTGCGCCTCACAGTCGCGCCGACGAGACAGGCATTCCTATAAAATGCTGTCTGCGCCTCACAGACGCGCCGACGACACAGGCATTCCTACAAAATGCTGTCTGCGCCTCACAGTTGCGCCGACGACACAGGCATTCCTACAAAATGCTGTCTGCGCCTCACAGTCGCGCCAACAACACAGGCATTCCTACAAAATGCTGTCTGCGCCTCACAGTCGCGCCAACGACACAGGCATTCCTACAAAATGCTGTCTGCGCCTCACAGTCGCGCCAACGACACAGGCATTCCTACAAAATGCTGTCTGCGCCTCGCAGTCGCGCCACCGACACAGGCATTCCTACAAAGTGCTGTCTGCGCCTCGCAGTCGCGCCAACAACACAGGCATTCATACAAAATTTGTCTGCGCCTCGCAGTCGCGCCGACGACACAGGCATTCCTAGAAAATGCTGTCTGCGCCTCACAGTCGCGCCGACGACACAGGCATTCCTACAAAATGCTGTCTGCGCCTCACAGTCGCGCCGACGACACAGGCATTTTTATAAAATGCTGTCTGCGCCTCACAGTCGCGCCGACGACACAGGCATTCCTATAAAATGCTGTCTGCGCCTCACAGTCGCGCCGACGACACAGGCATTCCTACAAAATGCTGTCTGCGCCTCACAGTCGCGCCGACGACACAGGCATTCCTATAAAATGCTGTCTGCGCCTCACAGTCACGCCAACGACACAGGCATTCCTACAAAATGCTGTCTGCGCCTCGCAGTCGCGCCGACGACACAAGCATTCCTACAAAATGCTGTCTGCGCCTCACAGTCGCGCCAACAACACAGGCATTCCTACGAAATGCTGTCTGCGCCTCGCAGTCGCGCCAACGACACAGGCATTCATACAAAATTTGTCTGCGCCTCGCAGTCGCGCCAACGACACAGGCATTCCTACAAAGTGCTGTCTGCGCCTCGCAGTCGCGCCAACGACACAGGCATTCATACAAAATTTGTCTGCGCCTCGCAGTCGCGCCGACGACACAGGCATTCCTAGAAAATGCTGTCTGCGCCTCACAGTCGCGCCGACGACACAGGCATTCCTACAAAATGCTGTCTGCGCCTCACAGTCGCGCCGACGACACAGGCATTTTTATAAAATGCTGTCTGCGCCTCACAGTCGCGCCGACGACACAGGCATTCCTATAAAATGCTGTCTGCGCCTCACAGTCGCGCCGACGACACAGGCATTCCTACAAAATGCTGTCTGCGCCTCACAGTCGCGCCGACGACACAGGCATTCCTATAAAATGCTGTCTGCGCCTCACAGTCGCGCCAACGACACAGGCATTCCTACAAAATGCTGTCTGCGCCTCGCAGTCGCGCCGACGACACAGGCATTCCTATAAAATGCTGTCTGCGCCTCGCAGTCGCGCCAACGACACAGGCATTCCTACAAAATGCTGTCTGCGCCTCACAGTCGCGCCGACGAGACAGGCATTCCTATAAAATGCTGTCTGCGCCTCACAGACGCGCCGACGACACAGGCATTCCTACAAAATGCTGTCTGCGCCTCACAGTTGCGCCGACGACACAAGCATTCCTACAAAATGCTGTCTGCGCCTCACAGTCGCGCCAACAACACAGGCATTCCTACAAAATGCTGTCTGCGCCTCGCAGTCGCGCCAACGACACAGGCATTCATACAAAATTTGTCTGCGCCTCGCAGTCGCGCCAACGACACAGGCATTCCTACAAAGTGCTGTCTGCGCCTCGCAGTCGCGCCAACGACACAGGCATTCATACAAAATTTGTCTGCGCCTCGCAGTCGCGCCGACGACACAGGCATTCCTAGAAAATGCTGTCTGCGCCTCGCAGTCGCGCCGACGACACAGGCATTCCTATAAAATGATGTCTGCGCCTCACAGTCGCGCCGACGACGCAGGCATTCCTACAAAATGCTGTCTGCGCCTCACAGTCGCGCCGACGACACAGGCATTTTTATAAAATGCTGTCTGCGCCTCACAGTCGCGCCGACGACACAGGCATTCCTATAAAATGCTGTCTGCGCCTCACAGTCGCGCCGACGACACAGGCATTCCTACAAAATGCTGTCTGCGCCTCACTGTCGCGCCGACGACACAGGCATTCCTATAAAATGCTGTCTGCGCCTCACAGTCGCGCCAACGACACAGGCATTCCTACAAAATGCTGTCTGCGCCTCGCAGTCGCGCCGACGACACAGGCATTCCTATAAAATGCTGTCTGCGCCTCACAGTCGCGCCAACGACACAGGCATTCCTACAAAATGCTGTCTGCGCCTCGCAGTCGCGCCAACGACACAGGCATTCCTACAAAGTGCTGTCTGCGCCTCGCAGTCGCGCCAAGGACACAGGCATTCCTACAAAATTTGTCTGCGCCTCGCAGTCGCGCCGACGACACAGGCATTCCTAGCAAATGCTGTCTGCGCCTCACAGTCGCGCCGACGACACAGGCATTCCTACAAAATGCTGTCTGCGCCTCACAGTCGCGCCGTCGACACAGGCATTCCTAGAAAATGCTGTCTGCGCCTCACAGTCGCGCCGACGACACAGGCATTCCTAGAAAATGCTGTCTGCGCCTCAAAGTCGCGCCGACGACACAGGCATTCCTACAAAATGCTGTCTGCGCCTCACAGTCGCGCCGATGACACAGGCATTCCTATAAAATGCTGTCTGCGCCTCACAGTCGCGCCGACGACACAGGCATTCCTATAAAATGCTGTCTGCGCCTCGCAGTCGCGCCAACGACACAGGCATTCCTACAAAATGCTGTCTGCGCCTCACAGTCGCGCCGACGAGACAGGCATTCCTATAAAATGCTGTCTGCGCCTCACAGACGCGCCGACGACACAGGCATTCCTGCAAAATGCTGTCTGCGCCTCACAGTTGCGCCGACGACACAGGCATTCCTACAAAATGCTGTCTGCGCCTCACAGTCGCGCCAACAACACAGGCATTCCTACAAAATGCTGTCTGCGCCTCACAGTCGCGCCAACGACACAGGCATTCCTACAAAATGCTGTCTGCGCCTCAAAGTCGCGCCAACGACACAGGCATTCCTACAAAATGCTGTCTGCGCCTCGCAGTCGCGCCAACGACACAGGCATTCCTACAAAGTGCTGTCTGCGCCTCGCAGTCGCGCCGACGACACCGGCATTCCTACAAAATGCTGTGTGCGCCTCACAGTCGCGCCAATGACACAGGCATTCCTAGAAAAAGCTGTCTGCGCCTCACCGTCGCGCCGACGACACAGGCATACCTACAAAATGCTGTCTGCGCCTCGCAGTCGCGCCGACGACACAGGCATTCCTACAAAAAGCTGTCTGCGCCTCACAGTCCCGCCGACGACACAGGCATTCCTACAAAATGCTGTCTGCGCCTCGCAGTCGCGCCGACGACACAGGCATTCCTACAAAATGCTGTCTGCGCCTCACAGTCGTGCCGACGACACAGGCATTCCTACAAAATGCTATCTGCGCCTCACAGTCGCGCCGACGACACAGGCATTCCTATAAAATGCTGTCTGCGCCTCACAGTCGCGCCGACGACACAGGCATTCCTACAAAATGCTGTCTGCGCCTCACAGTCGCGCCGACGACACAGGCATTCCTACAAAATGCTGTCTGCGCCTCGCAGTCGCGCCGACGACACAGGCATTTCTACAAAATGCTGTCTGCGCCTCACAGTCGCGCCGACGACACAGGCATTCCTACAAAATGCTGTCTGCGCCTCGCAGTCGCGCCGACGACACAGGCATTCCTACAAAATGCTGTCTGCGCCTCGCAGTCGCGCCGACGACACAGGCATTCCTAGAAAATGCTGTCTGCGCCTCACAGTCGCGCCGACGACTCAGGCATTCCTATAAAATGCTGTCTGCGCCTCGCAGTCACGCCGACGACACAGGCATTCCTAGAAAATGCTGCCTGCGCCTCACAGTCGCGCCGACGACACAGGCATTCCTACAAAATGCTGTCTGCGCCTCACAGTCGCGCCGATGACACAGGCATTCCTATAAAATGCTGTCTGCGCCTCACAGTCGCGCCGACGACACAGGCATTCCTATAAAATGCTGTCTGCGCCTCGCAGTCGCGCCAACGACACAGGCATTCCTACAAAATGCTGTCTGCGCCTCACAGTCGCGCCGACGAGACAGGCATTCCTATAAAATGCTGTCTGCGCCTCACAGACGCGCCGACGACACAGGCATTCCTGCAAAATGCTGTCTGCGCCTCACAGTTGCGCCGACGACACAGGCATTCCTACAAAATGCTGTCTGCGCCTCACAGTCGCGCCAACAACACAGGCATTCCTACAATATGCTGTCTGCGCCTCACAGTCGCGCCAACGACACAGGCATTCCTACAAAATGCTGTCTGCGCCTCAAAGTCGCGCCAACGACACAGGCATTCCTACAAAATGCTGTCTGCGCCTCGCAGTCGCGCCAACGACACAGGCATTCCTACAAAGTGCTGTCTGCGCCTCGCAGTCGCGCCAACGACACAGGCATTCATACAAAATTTGTCTGCGCCTCGCAGTCGCGCCGACGACACAGGCATTCCTAGAAAATGCTGTCTGCGCCTCACAGTCGCGCCGACGACACAGGCATTCCTAGAAAATGCTGTCTGCGCCTCGCAGTCGCGGCGACGACACAGGCATTCCTACAAAATGCTGTCTGCGCCTCACAGTCGCGCCGACGACACAGGCATTCCTATAAAATGCTGTCTGCGCCTCACAGTCGCGCCGACGACACAGGCATTCCTACAAAATGCTGTCTGCGCCTCACAGTCGCGCCGACGACACAGGCATTCCTACAAAATGCTGTCTGCGCCTCGCAGTCGCGCCGACGACACAGGCATTTCTACAAAATGCTGTCTGCGCCTCACAGTCGCGCCGACGACACAGGCATTCCTACAAAATGCTGTCTGCGCCTCGCAGTCGCGCCGACGACACAGGCATTCCTACAAAATGCTGTCTGCGCCTCGCAGTCGCGCCGACGACACAGGCATTCCTAGAAAATGCTGTCTGCGCCTCACAGTCGCGCCGACGACTCAGGCATTCCTATAAAATGCTGTCTGCGCCTCGCAGTCACGCCGACGACACAGGCATTCCTAGAAAATGCTGCCTGCGCCTCACAGTCGCGCCGACGACACAGGCATTCCTACAAAATGCTGTCTGCGCCTCACAGTCGCGCCGATGACACAGGCATTCCTATAAAATGCTGTCTGCGCCTCACAGTCGCGCCGACGACACAGGCATTCCTATAAAATGCTGTCTGCGCCTCGCAGTCGCGCCAACGACACAGGCATTCCTACAAAATGCTGTCTGCGCCTCACAGTCGCGCCGACGAGACAGGCATTCCTATAAAATGCTGTCTGCGCCTCACAGACGCGCCGACGACACAGGCATTCCTGCAAAATGCTGTCTGCGCCTCACAGTTGCGCCGACGACACAGGCATTCCTACAAAATGCTGTCTGCGCCTCACAGTCGCGCCAACAACACAGGCATTCCTACAATATGCTGTCTGCGCCTCACAGTCGCGCCAACGACACAGGCATTCCTACAAAATGCTGTCTGCGCCTCAAAGTCGCGCCAACGACACAGGCATTCCTACAAAATGCTGTCTGCGCCTCGCAGTCGCGCCAACGACACAGGCATTCCTACAAAGTGCTGTCTGCGCCTCGCAGTCGCGCCAACGACACAGGCATTCATACAAAATTTGTCTGCGCCTCGCAGTCGCGCCGACGACACAGGCATTCCTAGAAAATGCTGTCTGCGCCTCACAGTCGCGCCGACGACACAGGCATTCCTAGAAAATGCTGTCTGCGCCTCGCAGTCGCGGCGACGACACAGGCATTCCTACAAAATGCTGTCTGCGCCTCGCAGTCGCGCCGACGACACCGGCATTCCTACAAAATGCTGTGTGCGCCTCACAGTCGCGCCAATGACACAGGCATTCCTAGAAAAAGCTGTCTGCGCCTCACCGTCGTGCCGACGACACAGGCATACCTACAAAATGCTGTCTGCGCCTCGCAGTCGCGGCGACGACACAGGCATTCCTACAAAATGCTGTCTGCGCCTCGCAGTCGCGCCGACGACACCGGCATTCCTACAAAATGCTGTGTGCGCCTCACAGTCGCGCCAATGACACAGGCATTCCTAGAAAAAGCTGTCTGCGCCTCACCGTCGCGCCGACGACACAGGCATACCTACAAAATGCTGTCTGCGCCTCGCAGTCGCGCCGACGACACAGGCATTCCTACAAAAAGCTGTCTGCGCCTCACAGTCCCGCCGACGACACAGGCATTCCTACAAAATGCTGTCTGCGCCTCGCAGTCGCGCCGACGACACAGGCATTCCTACAAAACGCTGTCTGCGCCTCACAGTCGTGCCGACGACACAGGCATTCCTACAAAATGCTATCTGCGCCTCACAGTCGCGCCGACGACACAGGCATTCCTATAAAATGCTGTCTGCGCCTCACAGTCGCGCCGACGACACAGGCATTCCTACAAAATGCTGTCTGCGCCTCACAGTCGCGCCGACGACACAGGCATTCCTACAAAATGCTGTCTGCGCCTCGCAGTCGCGCCGACGACACAGGCATTTCTACAAAATGCTGTCTGCGCCTCACAGTCGCGCCGACGACACAGGCATTCCTACAAAATGCTGTCTGCGCCTCGCAGTCGCGCCGACGACACAGGCATTCCTACAAAATGCTGTCTGCGCCTCGCAGTCGCGCCGACGACACAGGCATTCCTAGAAAATGCTGTCTGCGCCTCACAGTCGCGCCGACGACTCAGGCATTCCTAAAAAATGCTGTCTGCGCCTCGCAGTCACGCCGACGACACAGGCATTCCTAGAAAATGCTGTCTGCGCCTCACAGTCGCGCCGACGACACAGGCATTCCTACAAAATGCTGTCTGCGCCTCACAGTCGCGCCGATGACACAGGCATTCCTATAAAATGCTGTCTGCGCCTCACAGTCGCGCCGACGACACAGGCATTCCTATAAAATGCTGTCTGCGCCTCGCAGTCGCGCCAACGACACAGGCATTCCTACAAAATGCTGTCTGCGCCTCACAGTCGCGCCGACGAGACAGGCATTCCTATAAAATGCTGTCTGCGCCTCACAGACGCGCCGACGACACAGGCATTCCTGCAAAATGCTGTCTGCGCCTCACAGTTGCGCCGACGACACAGGCATTCCTACAAAATGCTGTCTGCGCCTCACAGTCGCGCCAACAACACAGGCATTCCTACAATATGCTGTCTGCGCCTCACAGTCGCGCCAACGACACAGGCATTCCTACAAAATGCTGTCTGCGCCTCAAAGTCGCGCCAACGACACAGGCATTCCTACAAAATGCTGTCTGCGCCTCGCAGTCGCGCCAACGACACAGGCATTCCTACAAAGTGCTGTCTGCGCCTCGCAGTCGCGCCAACGACACAGGCATTCATACAAAATTTGTCTGCGCCTCGCAGTCGCGCCGACGACACAGGCATTCCTAGAAAATGCTGTCTGCGCCTCACAGTCGCGCCGACGACACAGGCATTCCTAGAAAATGCTGTCTGCGCCTCGCAGTCGCGGCGACGACACAGGCATTCCTACAAAATGCTGTCTGCGCCTCGCAGTCGCGCCGACGACACCGGCATTCCTACAAAATGCTGTGTGCGCCTCACAGTCGCGCCAATGACACAGGCATTCCTAGAAAAAGCTGTCTGCGCCTCACCGTCGCGCCGACGACACAGGCATACCTACAAAATGCTGTCTGCGCCTCGCAGTCGCGCCGACGACACAGGCATTCCTACAAAAAGCTGTCTGCGCCTCACAGTCCCGCCGACGACACAGGCATTCCTACAAAATGCTGTCTGCGCCTCGCAGTCGCGCCGACGACACAGGCATTCCTACAAAATGCTGTCTGCGCCTCACAGTCGTGCCGACGACACAGGCATTCCTACAAAATGCTATCTGCGCCTCACAGTCGCGCCGACGACACAGGCATTCCTATAAAATGCTGTCTGCGCCTCACAGTCGCGCCGACGACACAGGCATTCCTACAAAATGCTGTCTGCGCCTCACAGTCGCGCCGACGACACAGGCATTCCTACAAAATGCTGTCTGCGCCTCGCAGTCGCGCCGACGACACAGGCATTTCTACAAAATGCTGTCTGCGCCTCACAGTCGCGCCGACGACACAGGCATTCCTACAAAATGCTGTCTGCGCCTCGCAGTCGCGCCGACGACACAGGCATTCCTACAAAATGCTGTCTGCGCCTCGCAGTCGCGCCGACGACACAGGCATTCCTAGAAAATGCTGTCTGCGCCTCACAGTCGCGCCGACGACTCAGGCATTCCTATAAAATGCTGTCTGCGCCTCGCAGTCACGCCGACGACACAGGCATTCCTATAAAATGCTGTCTGTGCCTCACAGTCGCGCCGACGACACAGGCATTCCTACAAAATGCTGTCTGCGCCTCACAGTCGCGCCGATGACACAGGCATTCCTATAAAATGCTGTCTGCGCCTCACAGTCGCGCCGACGACACAGGCATTCCTATAAAATGCTGTCTGCGCCTCGCAGTCGCGCCGACGACAGAGGCATTCCTACAAAATGCTGTCTGCGACTCACAGTCGCGCCGACGACACAGGCATTCCTATAAAATGCTGTCTGCGCCTCACAGTCGCGCCGACGACACTGGCATTCCTATAAAATGCTGTCTGCGCCTCGCAGTCGCGCCAACGACACAGGCATTCCTACAAAATGCTGTCTGCGCCTCACAGTCGCGCCGACGACACAGGCATTCCTATAAAATGCTGTCTGCGCCTCACAGTCGCGCCGACGACACAGGCATTCCTCCAAAATGCTGTCTGCGCCTCACAGTCGCGCCGACGACACAGGCATTCCTACAAAATGCTGTCTGCGCCTCACATTCGCGCCAACGACACAGGCATTCCTACAAAATGCTGGGTGCGCCTCACAGTCGCGCCAACGACACAGGCATTCCTACAAAATGCTGGGTGCGCCTCACAGTCGCGCCAACGACACAGGCATTCCTACAAAATGCTGTCTGCGCCTCGCAGTCGCGCCAACGACACAGGCATTCCTACAAAGTGCTGTCTGCGCCTCGCAGTCGCGCCAACGACACAGGCATTCCTACAAAATGTGTCTGCGCCTCGCAGTCGTGCCGACGACACAGGCATTCCTAGAAAATGCTGTCTGCGCCTCACAGTCGCGCCCACGACACAGGCATTCCTAGAAAATGCTGTCTGCGCCTCACAGTCGCGCCGATGGCACAGGCATTCCTATAAAATGCTGTCTGCGCCTCACAGTCGCGCCGACGACACAGGCATTCCTATAAAATGCTGTCTGCGCCTCGCAGTCGCGCCGTCGACAGAGGCATTCCTACAAAATGCTGTCTGCGACTCACAGTCGCGCCGACGACACAGGCATTCCTATAAAATGCTGCCTGCGCCTCACAGTCGCGCCGACGACACAGGCATTCCTACAAAATGCTGTCTGCGCCTCGCAGTCGCGCCGTCGACAGAGGCATTCCTACAAAATGCTGTCTGCGACTCACAGTCGCGCCGACGACACAGGCATTCCTATAAAATGCTGCCTGCGCCTCACAGTCGCGCCGACGACACAGGCATTCCTATAAAATGCTGTCTGCGCCTCGCAGTCGCGCCAACGACACAGGCATTCCTACAAAATGCTGTCTGCGCCTCACAGTCACGCCGACGAGACAGGCATTCCTATAAAATGCTGTCTGCGCCTCACAGACGCGCCGACGACACAGGCATTCCTACAAAATGCTGTCTGCGCCTCACAGTTGCGCCGACGACACAGGCATTCCTACAAAATGCTGTCTGCGCCTCACAGTCGCGCCAACAACACAGGCATTCCTACAAAATGCTGTCTGCGCCTCACAGTCGCGCCAACGACACAGGCATTCCTACAAAATGCTGTCTGCGCCTCACAGTCGCGCCAACGACACAGGCATTCCTACAAAATGCTGTCTGCGCCTCGCAGTCGCGCCAACGACACAGGCATTCCTACAAAGTGCTGTCTGCGCCTCGCAGTCGCGCCAACGACACAGGCATTCATACAAAATTTGTCTGCGCCTCGCAGTCGCGCCGACGACACAGGCATTCCTATAAAATGCTGTCTGCGCCTCGCAGTCACGCCGACGACACAGGCATTCCTATAAAATGCTGTCTGTGCCTCACAGTCGCGCCGACGACACAGGCATTCCTACAAAATGCTGTCTGCGCCTCACAGTCGCGCCGATGACACAGGCATTCCTATAAAATGCTGTCTGCGCCTCACAGTCGCGCCGACGACACAGGCATTCCTATAAAATGCTGTCTGCGCCTCGCAGTCGCGCCGACGACAGAGGCATTCCTACAAAATGCTGTCTGCGACTCACAGTCGCGCCGACGACACAGGCATTCCTATAAAATGCTGTCTGCGCCTCACAGTCGCGCCGACGACACAGGCATTCCTATAAAATGCTGTCTGCGCCTCGCAGTCGCGCCAACGACACAGGCATTCCTACAAAATGCTGTCTGCGCCTCACAGTCGCGCCGACGACACAGGCATTCCTATAAAATGCTGTCTGCGCCTCACAGTCGCGCCGACGACACAGGCATTCCTCCAAAATGCTGTCTGCGCCTCACAGTCGCGCCGACGACACAGGCATTCCTACAAAATGCTGTCTGCGCCTCACAGTCGCGCCAACGACACAGGCATTCCTACAAAATGCTGGGTGCACCTCACAGTCGCGCCAACGACACAGGCATTCCTACAAAATGCTGTCTGCGCCTCACAGTCGCGCCAACGACACAGGCATTCCTACAAAATGCTGTCTGCGCCTCGCAGTCGCGCCAACGACACAGGCATTCCTACAAAGTGCTGTCTGCGCCTCGCAGTCGCGCCAACGACACAGGCATTCCTACAAAATGTGTCTGCGCCTCGCAGTCGTGCCGACGACACAGGCATTCCTAGAAAATGCTGTCTGCGCCTCACAGTCGCGCCCACGACACAGGCATTCCTACAAAATGCTGTCTGCGCCTCACAGTCGCGCCGATGGCACAGGCATTCCTATAAAATGCTGTCTGCGCCTCACAGTCGCGCCGACGACACAGGCATTCCTATAAAATGCTGTCTGCGCCTCGCAGTCGCGCCGTCGACAGAGGCATTCCTACAAAATGCTGTCTGCGACTCACAGTCGCGCCGACGACACAGGCATTCCTATAAAATGCTGCCTGCGCCTCACAGTCGCGCCGACGACACAGGCATTCCTATAAAATGCTGTCTGCGCCTCGCAGTCGCGCCAACGACACAGGCATTCCTACAAAATGCTGTCTGCGCCTCACAGTCACGCCGACGAGACAGGCATTCCTATAAAATGCTGTCTGCGCCTCACAGACGCGCCGACGACACAGGCATTCCTACAAAATGCTGTCTGCGCCTCACAGTTGCGCCGACGACACAGGCATTCCTACAAAATGCTGTCTGCGCCTCACAGTCGCGCCAACAACACAGGCATTCTTACAAAATGCTGTCTGCGCCTCACAGTCGCGCCAACGACACAGGCATTCCTACAAAATGCTGTCTGCGCCTCACAGTCGCGCCAACGACACAGGCATTCCTACAAAATGCTGTCTGCGCCTCGCAGTCGCGCCAACGGCACAGGCATTCCTACAAAGTGCTGTCTGCGCCTCGCAGTCGCGCCAACGACACAGGCATTCATACAAAATTTGTCTGCGCCTCGCAGTCGCGCCGACGACACAGGCATTCCTAGAAAATGCTGTCTGCGCCTCACAGTCGCGCCGACGACACAGGCATTCCTACAAAATGCTGTCTGCGACTCACAGTCGCGCCGACGACACAGGCATTCCTATAAAATGCTGCCTGCGCCTCACAGTCGCGCCGATGACACAGGCATTCCTATAAAATGCTGTCTGCGCCTCGCAGTCGCGCCAACGACACAGGCATTCCTACAAAATGCTGTCTGCGCCTCACAGTCGCGCCGACGAGACAGGCATTCCTATAAAATGCTGTCTGCGCCTCACAGACGCGCCGACGACACAGGCATTCCTGCAAAATGCTGTCTGCGCCTCACAGTTGCGCCGACGACACAGGCATTCCTACAAAATGCTGTCTGCGCCTCACAGTCGCGCCAACAACACAGGCATTCCTACAAAATGCTGTCTGCGCCTCACAGTCGCGCCAACGACACAGGCATTCCTACAAAATGCTGTCTGCGCCTCAAAGTCGCGCCAACGACAGAGGCATTCCTACAAAATGCTGTCTGCGCCTCGCAGTCGCGCCAACGACACAGGCATTCCTACAAAGTGCTGTCTGCGCCTCGCAGTCGCGCCAACGACACAGGCATTCATACAAAATTTGTCTGCGCCTCGCAGTCGCGCCGACGACACAGGCATTCCTAGAAAATGCTGTCTGCGCCTCACAGTCGCGCCGACGACACAGGCATTCCTAGAAAATGCTGTCTGCGCCTCGCAGTCGCGGCGACGACACAGGCATTCCTACAAAATGCTGTCTGCGCCTCGCAGTCGCGCCGACGACACCGGCATTCCTACAAAACGCTGTGTGCGCCTCACAGTCGCGCCAATGACACAGGCATTCCTAGAAAAAGCTGTCTGCGCCTCACCGTCGCGCCGACGACACAGGCATACCTACAAAATGCTGTCTGCGCCTCGCAGTCGCGCCGACGACACAGGCATTCCTACAAAAAGCTGTCTGCGCCTCACAGTCCCGCCGACGACACAGGCATTCCTACAAAATGCTGTCTGCGCCTCGCAGTCGCGCCGACGACACAGGCATTCCTACAAAATGCTGTCTGCGCCTCACAGTCGTGCCGACGACACAGGCATTCCTACAAAATGCTATCTGCGCCTCACAGTCGCGCCGACGACACAGGCATTCCTATAAAATGCTGTCTGCGCCTCACAGTCGCGCCGACGACACAGGCATTCCTACAAAATGCTGTCTGCGCCTCACAGTCGCGCCGACGACACAGGCATTCCTACAAAATGCTGTCTGCGCCTCACAGTCGCGCCAACAACACAGGCATTCCTACAAAATGCTGTCTGCGCCTCACAGTCGCGCCAACGACACAGGCATTCCTACAAAATGCTGTCTGCGCCTCAAAGTCGCGCCAACGACACAGGCATTCCTACAAAATGCTGTCTGCGCCTCGCAGTCGCGCCAACGACACAGGCATTCCTACAAAGTGCTGTCTGCGCCTCGCAGTCGCGCCAACGACACAGGCATTCATACAAAATTTGTCTGCGCCTCGCAGTCGCGCCGACGACACAGGCATTCCTATAAAATGCTGTCTGCGCCTCACAGTCGCGCCGACGACACAGGCATTCCTAGAAAATGCTGTCTGCGCCTCGCAGTCGCGGCGACGACACAGGCATTCCTACAAAATGCTGTCTGCGCCTCGCAGTCGCGCCGACGACACCGGCATTCCTACAAAATGCTGTGTGCGCCTCACAGTCGCGCCAATGACACAGGCATTCCTAGAAAAAGCTGTCTGCGCCTCACCGTCGCGCCGACGACACAGGCATACCTACAAAATGCTGTCTGCGCCTCGCAGTCGCGCCGACGACACAGGCATTCCTACAAAAAGCTGTCTGCGCCTCACAGTCCCGCCGACGACACAGGCATTCCTACAAAATGCTGTCTGCGCCTCGCAGTCGCGCCGACGACACAGGCATTCCTACAAAATGCTGTCTGCGCCTCACAGTCGTGCCGACGACACACGCATTCCTACAAAATGCTATCTGCGCCTCACAGTCGCGCCGACGACACAGGCATTCCTATAAAATGCTGTCTGCGCCTCACAGTCGCGCCGACGACACAGGCATTCCTACAAAATGCTGTCTGCGCCTCACAGTCGCGCCGACGACACAGGCATTCCTACAAAATGCTGTCTGCGCCTCGCATTCGCGCCGACGACACAGGCATTCCTACAAAATGCTGTCTGCGCCTCGCAGTCGCGCCGACGACACAGGCATTCCTAGAAAATGCTGTCTGCGCCTCACAGTCGCGCCGACGACTCAGGCATTCCTATAAAATGCTGTCTGCGCCTCGCAGTCACGCCGACGACACAGGCATTCCTATAAAATGCTGTCTGTGCCTCACAGTCGCGCCGACGACACAGGCATTCCTACAAAATGCTGCCTGCGCCTCACAGTCGCGCCGATGACACAGGCATTCCTATAAAATGCTGTCTGCGCCTCACAGTCGCGCCGACGACACAGGCATTCCTATAAAATGCTGTCTGCGCCTCGCAGTCGCGCCGACGACAGAGGCATTCCTACAAAATGCTGTCTGCGACTCACAGTCGCGCCTACGACACAGGCATTCCTATAAAATGCTGTCTGCGCCTCACAGTCGCGCCGACGACACAGGCATTCCTATAAAATGCTGTCTGCGCCTCGCAGTCGCGCCAACGACACAGGCATTCCTACAAAATGCTGTCTGCGCCTCACAGTCGCGCCGACGACACAGGCATTCCTATAAAATGCTGTCTGCGCCTCACAGTCGCGCCGACAACACAGGCATTCCTCCAAAATGCTGTCTGCGCCTCACAGTCGCGCCGACGACACAGGCATTCCTACAAAATGCTGTCTGCGCCTCACAGTCGCGCCAACGACACAGGCATTCCTACAAAATGCTGGGTGCGCCTCACAGTCGCGCCAACGACACAGGCATTCCTACAAAATGCTGTCTGCGCCTCACAGTCGCGCCAACGACACAGGCATTCCTACAAAATGCTGTCTGCGCCTCGCAGTCGCGCCAACGACACAGGCATTCCTACAAAGTGCTGTCTGCGCCTCGCAGTCGCGCCAACGACACAGGCATTCCTACACAATGTGTCTGCGCCTCGCAGTCGTGCCGACGACACAGGCATTCCTAGAAAATGCTGTCTGCGCCTCACAGTCGCGCCCACGACACAGGCATTCCTACAAAATGCTGTCTGCGCCTCACAGTCGCGCCGATGGCACAGGCATTCCTATAAAATGCTGTCTGCGCCTCACAGTCGCGCCGACGACACAGGCATTCCTATAAAATGCTGTCTGCGCCTCGCAGTCGCGCCGTCGACAGAGGCATTCCTACAAAATGCTGTCTGCGACTCACAGTCGCGCCGACGACACAGGCATTCCTATAAAATGCTGCCTGCGCCTCACAGTCGCACCGACGACACAGGCATTCCTATAAAATGCTGTCTGCGCCTCACAGTCGCGCTAACGACACAGGCATTCCTACAAAATGCTGTCTGCGCCTCGCAGTCGCGCCAACGACACAGGCATTCCTACAAAGTGCTGTCTGCGCCTCGCAGTCGCGCCAACGACACAGGCATTCATACAAAATTTGTCTGCGCCTCGCAGTCGCGCCGACGACACAGGCATTCCTAGAAAATGCTGTCTGCGCCTCACAGTCGCGCCGACGACACAGGCATTCCTACAAAATGCTGTCTGCGCCTCGCAGTCGCGCCGACGACACAGGCATTCCTATAAAATGATGTCTGCGCCTCACAGTCGCGCCGACGACGCAGGCATTCCTACAAAATGCTGTCTGCGCCTCACAGTCGCGCCGACGACACAGGCATTTTTATAAAATGCTGTCTGCGCCTCACAGTCGCGCCGACGACACAGGCATTCCTACAAAGTGCTGTCTGCGCGTCGCAGTCGCGCCAAGGACACAGGCATTCCTACAAAATTTGTCTGCGCCTCGCAGTCGCGCCGACGACACAGGCATTCCTAGCAAATGCTGTCTGCGCCTCACAGTCGCGCCGACGACACAGGCATTCCTACAAAATGCTGTCTGCGCCTCACAGTCGCGCCGTCGACACAGGCATTCCTAGAAAATGCTGTCTGCGCCTCACAGTCGCGCCGACGACACAGGCATTCCTAGAAAATGCTGTCTGCGCCTCACAGTCGCGCCGACGACACAGGCATTCCTACAAAATGCTGTCTGCGCCTCACAGTCGCGCCGATGACACAGGCATTCCTATAAAATGCTGTCTGCGCCTCACAGTCGCGCCGACGACACAGGCATTCCTATAAAATGCTGTCTGCGCCTCGCAGTCGTGCCGTCGACAGAGGCAATCCTACAAAATGCTGTCTGCGCCTCACAGTCGCGCCGACGACTCAGGCATTCCTATAAAATGCTGTCTGCGCCTCGCAGTCACGCCGACGACACAGGCATTCCTATAAAATGCTGTCTGTGCCTCACAGTCGCGCCGACGACACAGGCATTCCTACAAAATGCTGCCTGCGCCTCACAGTCGCGCCGATGACACAGGCATTCCTATAAAATGCTGTCTGCGCCTCACAGTCGCGCCGACGACACAGGCATTCCTATAAAATGCTGTCTGCGCCTCGCAGTCGCGCCGACGACAGAGGCATTCCTACAAAATGCTGTCTGCGACTCACAGTCGCGCCTACGACACAGGCATTCCTATAAAATGCTGTCTGCGCCTCACAGTCGCGCCGACGACACAGGCATTCCTATAAAATGCTGTCTGCGCCTCGCAGTCGCGCCAACGACACAGGCATTCCTACAAAATGCTGTCTGCGCCTCACAGTCGCGCCGACGACACAGGCATTCCTATAAAATGCTGTCTGCGCCTCACAGTCGCGCCGACAACACAGGCATTCCTCCAAAATGCTGTCTGCGCCTCACAGTCGCGCCGACGACACAGGCATTCCTACAAAATGCTGTCTGCGCCTCACAGTCGCGCCAACGACACAGGCATTCCTACAAAATGCTGGGTGCGCCTCACAGTCGCGCCAACGACACAGGCATTCCTACAAAATGCTGTCTGCGCCTCACAGTCGCGCCAACGACACAGGCATTCCTACAAAATGCTGTCTGCGCCTCGCAGTCGCGCCAACGACACAGGCATTCCTACAAAGTGCTGTCTGCGCCTCGCAGTCGCGCCAACGACACAGGCATTCCTACACAATGTGTCTGCGCCTCGCAGTCGTGCCGACGACACAGGCATTCCTAGAAAATGCTGTCTGCGCCTCACAGTCGCGCCCACGACACAGGCATTCCTACAAAATGCTGTCTGCGCCTCACAGTCGCGCCGATGGCACAGGCATTCCTATAAAATGCTGTCTGCGCCTCACAGTCGCGCCGACGACACAGGCATTCCTATAAAATGCTGTCTGCGCCTCGCAGTCGCGCCGTCGACAGAGGCATTCCTACAAAATGCTGTCTGCGACTCACAGTCGCGCCGACGACACAGGCATTCCTATAAAATGCTGCCTGCGCCTCACAGTCGCACCGACGACACAGGCATTCCTATAAAATGCTGTCTGCGCCTCACAGTCGCGCTAACGACACAGGCATTCCTACAAAATGCTGTCTGCGCCTCGCAGTCGCGCCAACGACACAGGCATTCCTACAAAGTGCTGTCTGCGCCTCGCAGTCGCGCCAACGACACAGGCATTCATACAAAATTTGTCTGCGCCTCGCAGTCGCGCCGACGACACAGGCATTCCTAGAAAATGCTGTCTGCGCCTCACAGTCGCGCCGACGACACAGGCATTCCTACAAAATGCTGTCTGCGCCTCGCAGTCGCGCCGACGACACAGGCATTCCTATAAAATGATGTCTGCGCCTCACAGTCGCGCCGACGACGCAGGCATTCCTACAAAATGCTGTCTGCGCCTCACAGTCGCGCCGACGACACAGGCATTTTTATAAAATGCTGTCTGCGCCTCACAGTCGCGCCGACGACACAGGCATTCCTACAAAGTGCTGTCTGCGCGTCGCAGTCGCGCCAAGGACACAGGCATTCCTACAAAATTTGTCTGCGCCTCGCAGTCGCGCCGACGACACAGGCATTCCTAGCAAATGCTGTCTGCGCCTCACAGTCGCGCCGACGACACAGGCATTCCTACAAAATGCTGTCTGCGCCTCACAGTCGCGCCGTCGACACAGGCATTCCTAGAAAATGCTGTCTGCGCCTCACAGTCGCGCCGACGACACAGGCATTCCTAGAAAATGCTGTCTGCGCCTCACAGTCGCGCCGACGACACAGGCATTCCTACAAAATGCTGTCTGCGCCTCACAGTCGCGCCGATGACACAGGCATTCCTATAAAATGCTGTCTGCGCCTCACAGTCGCGCCGACGACACAGGCATTCCTATAAAATGCTGTCTGCGCCTCGCAGTCGTGCCGTCGACAGAGGCAATCCTACAAAATGCTGTCTGCGACTCACAGTCGCGCCGACGACACAGGCATTCCTATAAAATGCTGCCTGCGCCTCACAGTCGCGCCGACGACACAGACATTCCTATAAAATGCTGTCTGCGCCTCGCAGTCGCGCCAACGACACAGGCATTCCTACAAAATTTGTCTGCGCCTCGCAGTCGCGCCGACGACACAGGCATTCCTAGCAAATGCTGTCTGCGCCTCACAGTCGCGCCGACGACAGAGGCATTCCTACAAAATGCTGTCTGCGCCTCACAGTCGCGCCGTCGACACAGGCATTCCTAGAAAATGCTGTCTGCGCCTCACAGTCGCGGCGACGACACAGGCATTCCTAGAAAATGCTGGGTGCGCCTCGCAGTCGCGCCAACGACATAGGCATTCCTACAAAATGCTGTCTGCGCCTCACAGTCGCGCCGACGACACAGGCATTCCTATAAAATGCTGTCTGCACCTCACAGTCGCGCCGACGACACAGGCATTCCTCCAAAATGCTGTCTGCGCCTCACAGTCGCGCCGACGACACAGGCATTCCTACAAAATGCTTTCTGCGCCTCACAGTCGCGCCAACGACACAGGCATTCCTACAAAATGCTGGGTGCGCCTCACAGTCGCGCCAACGACACAGGCATTCCTACAAAATGCTGTCTGCGCCTCACAGTCGCGCCAACGACACAGGCATTCCTACAAAATGCTGTCTGCGCCTCGCAGTCGCGCCAACGACAGAGGCATTCCTACAAAGTGCTGTCTGCGCCTCGCAGTCGCGCCAACGACACAGGCATTCCTACAAAATGTGTCTGCGCCTCGCAGTCGTGCCGACGACACAGGCATTCCTAGAAAATGCTGTCTGCGCCTCACAGTCGCGCCCATGACACAGGCATTCCTACAAAATGCTGTCTGCGCCTCGCAGTCGCGCCGTCGACAGAGGCATTCCTACAAAATGCTGTCTGCGACTCACAGTCGCGCCGACGACACAGGCATTCCTATAAAATGCTGCCTGCGCCTCACAGTCGCGCCGACGACACAGGCATTCCTATAAAATGCTGTCTGCGCCTCGCAGTCGCGCCAACGACACAGGCATTCCTACAAAATTCTGTCTGCGCCTCACAGTCGCGCCGACGAGACAGGCATTCCTATAAAATGCTGTCTGCGCCTCACAGACGCGCCGACGACACAGGCATTCCTACAAAATGCTGTCTGCGCCTCACAGTTGCGCCGACGACACAGGCATTCCTACAAAATGCTGTCTGCGCCTCACAGTCGCGCCAACAACACAGGCATTCCTACAATATGCTGTCTGCGCCTCACAGTCGCGCCAACGACACAGGCATTCCTACAAAATGCTGTCTGCGCCTCACAGTCGCGCCAACGACACAGGCATTCCTACAAAATGCTGTCTGCGCCTCGCAGTCGCGCCAACGACCCAGGCATTCCTACAAAGTGCTGTCTGCGCCTCGCAGTCGCGCCAACGACACAGGCATTCATACAAAATTTGTCTGCGCCTCGCAGTCGCTCCGACGACACAGGCATTCCTAGAAAATGCTGTCTGCGCCTCACAGTCGCGCCGACGACACAGGCATTCCTACAAAATGCTGTCTGCGCCTCACAGTCGCGCCGACGACACAGGCATTTTTTATAAAATGCTGTCTGCGCCTCACAGTCGCGCCAACGACACAGGCATTCCTATAAAATGCTGTCTGCGCCTCGCAGTCGCGCCAACGACACAGGCATTCCTACAAAATGCTGTCTGCGCCTCACAGTCGCGCCGACGAGACAGGCATTCCTATAAAATGCTGTCTGCGCCTCACAGACGCGCCGACGACACAGGCATTCCTGCAAAATGCTGTCTGCGCCTCACAGTTGCGCCGACGACACAGGCATTCCTACAAAAATGCTGTCTGCGCCTCACAGTCGCGCCAACAACACAGGCATTCCTACAAAATGCTGTCTGCGCCTCACAGTCGCGCCAACGACACAGGCATTCCTACAAAATGCTGTCTGCGCCTCAAAGTCGCGCCAACGACACAGGCATTCCTACAAAATGCTGTCTGCGCCTCGCAGTCGCGCCGACGACACAGGCATTTCTACAAAATGCTGTCTGCGCCTCACAGTCGCGCCGACGACACAGGCATTCCTACAAAATGCTGTCTGCGCCTCACAGTCGCGCCAACAACACAGGCATTCCTACAAAATGCTGTCTGTGCCTCACAGTCGCGCCAACGACACAGGCATTCCTACAAAATGCTGTCTGCGCCTCACAGTCGCGCCAACGACACAGGCATTCCTACAAAATGCTGTCTGCGCCTCGCAGTCGCGCCAACGACACAGGCATTCCTACAAAGTGCTGTCTGCGCCTCGCAGTCGCGCCAACGACACAGGCATTCATACAAAATTTGTCTGCGCCTCGCAGTCGCGCCGACGACACAGGCATTCCTAGAAAATGCTGTCTGCGCCTCACAGTCGCGCCGACGACACAGGCATTCCTACAAAATGCTGTCTGCGCCTCACAGTCGCGCCGACGACACAGGCATTTTTATAAAATGCTGTCTGCGCCTCACAGTCGTGCCAACGACACAGGCATTCCTATAAAATGCTGTCTGCGCCTCACAGTCGCGCCGACGACACAGGCATTCCTATAAAATGCTGTCTGCGCCTCGCAGTCGCGCCAACGACACAGGCATTCCTACAAAATGCTGTCTGCGCCTCACAGTCGCGCCGACGACACAGGCATTCCTATAAAATGCTGTCTGCGCCTCACAGTCGCGCCGACGACACAGGCATTCCTACAAAATGCTGTCTGCGCCTCGCAGTCGCGCCAACGACACAGGCATTCCTACAAAGTGCTGTCTGCGCCTCGCAGTCGCGCCAACGACACAGGCATTCCTACAAAATGTGTCTGCGCCTCGCAGTCTTGCCGACGACACAGGCATTCCTAGAAAATGCTGTCTGCGCCTCACAGTCGCGCCCACGACACAGGCATTCCTACAAAATGCTGTCTGCGCCTCACAGTCGCGCCGATGGCACAGGCATTCCTATAAAATGCTGTCTGCGCCTCGCAGTCGCGCCGTCGACAGAGGCATTCCTACAAAATGCTGTCTGCGACTCACAGTCGCGCCGACGACACAGGCATTCCTATAAAATGCTGCCTGCGCCTCACAGTCGCGCCGACGACACAGGCATTCCTATAAAATGCTGTCTGCGCCTCGCAGTCGCGCCAACGACACAGGCATTCCTACAAAATGCTGTCTGCGCCTCACAGTCACGCCGACGAGACAGGCATTCCTATAAAATGCTGTCTGCGCCTCACAGACGCGCCGACGACACAGGCATTCCTACAAAATGCTGTCTGCGCCTCACAGTTGCGCCGACGACACAGGCATTCCTACAAAATGCTGTCTGCGCCTCACAGTCGCGCCAACAACACAGGCATTCCTACAAAATGCTGTCTGCGCCTCACAGTCGCGCCAACGACACAGGCATTCCTACAAAATTCTGTCTGCGCCTCACAGTCGCGCCAACGACACAGGCATTCCTACAAAATGCTGTCTGCGCCTCGCAGTCGCGCCAACGACACAGGCATTCCTACAAAGTGCTGTCTGCGCCTCGCAGTCGCGCCAACGACACAGGCATTCATACAAAATTTGTCTGCGCCTCGCAGTCGCGCCGACGACACAGGCATTCCTAGAAAATGCTGTCTGCGCCTCACAGTCGCGCCGACGACACAGGCATTCCTACAAAATGCTGTCTGCGACTCACAGTCGCGCCGACGACACAGGCATTCCTATAAAATGCTGCCTGCGCCTCACAGTCGCGCCGATGACACAGGCATTCCTATAAAATGCTGTCTGCGCCTCGCAGTCACGCCAACGACACAGGCATTCCTACAAAATGCTGTCTGCGCCTCACAGTCGCGCCGACGAGACAGGCATTCCTATAAAATGCTGTCTGCGCCTCACAGACGCGCCGACGACACAGGCATTCCTGCAAAATGCTGTCTGCGCCTCACAGTCGCGCCAACGACACAGGCATTCCTACAAAATGCTGTCTGCGCCTCACAGTCGCGCCAACAACACAGGCATTCCTACAAAATGCTGTCTGCGCCTCACAGTCGCGCCAACGACACAGGCATTCCTACAAAATGCTGTCTGCGCCTCAAAGTCGCGCCAACGACACAGGCATTCCTACAAAATGCTGTCTGCGCCTCGCAGTCGCGCCAACGACACAGGCATTCCTACAAAGTGCTGTCTGCGCCTCGCAGTCGCGCCAACGACCCAGGCATTCATACAAAATTTGTCTGCGCCTCGCAGTCGCGCCGACGACACAGGCATTCCTAGAAAATGCTGTCTGCGCCTCACAGTCGCGCCGACGACACAGGCATTCCTAGAAAATGCTGTCTGCGCCTCGCAGTCGCGGCGACGACACAGGCATTCCTACAAAATGCTGTCTGCGCCTCGCAGTCGCGCCGACGACACCGGCATTCCTACAAAATGCTGTGTGCGCCTCACAGTCGCGCCAATGACACAGGCATTCCTAGAAAAAGCTGTCTGCGCCTCACCGTCGCGCCGACGACACAGGCATACCTACAAAATGCTGTCTGCGCCTCGCAGTCGCGCCGACGACACAGGCATTCCTACAAAAAGCTGTCTGCGCCTCACAGTCCCGCCGACGACACAGGCATTCCTACAAAATGCTGTCTGCGCCTCGCAGTCGCGCCGACGACACAGGCATTCCTACAAAATGCTGTCTGCGCCTCACAGTCGTGCCGACGACACAGGCATTCCTACAAAATGCTATCTGCGCCTCACAGTCGCGCCGACGACACAGGCATTCCTATAAAATGCTGTCTGCGCCTCACAGTCGCGCCGACGACACAGGCATTCCTACAAAATGCTGTCTGCGCCTCACAGTCGCGCCGACGACACAGGCATTCCTACAAAATGCTGTCTGCGCCTCGCAGTCGCGCCGACGACACAGGCATTCCTACAAAATGCTGTCTGCGCCTCGCAGTCGCGCCGACGACACAGGCATTCCTAGAAAATGCTGTCTGCGCCTCACAGTCGCGCCGACGACTCAGGCATTCCTATAAAATGCTGTCTGCGCCTCGCAGTCACGCCGACGACACAGGCATTCCTATAAAATGCTGTCTGTGCCTCACAGTCGCGCCGACGACACAGGCATTCCTACAAAATGCTGTCTGCGCCTCACAGTCGCGCCGATGACACAGGCATTCCTATAAAATGCTGTCTGCGCCTCACAGTCGCGCCGACGACACAGGCATTCCTACAAAATGCTGTCTGCGCCTCGCAGTCGCGCCGACGACAGAGGCATTCCTACAAAATGCTGTCTGCGACTCACAGTCGCGCCTACGACACAGGCATTCCTATAAAATGCTGTCTGCGCCTCACAGTCGCGCCGACGACACAGGCATTCCTATAAAATGCTGTCTGCGCCTCGCAGTCGCGCCAACGACACAGGCATTCCTACAAAATGCTGTCTGCGCCTCACAGTCGCGCCGACGACACAGGCATTCCTATAAAATGCTGTCTGCGCCTCACAGTCGCGCCGACGACACAGGCATTCCTCCAAAATGCTGTCTGCGCCTCACAGTCGCGCCGACGACACAGGCATTCCTACAAAATGCTGTCTGCGCCTCACAGTCGCGCCAACGACACAGGCATTCCTACAAAATGCTGGGTGCGCCTCACAGTCGCGCCAACGACACAGGCATTCCTACAAAATGCTGTCTGCGCCTCACAGTCGCGCCAACGACACAGGCATTCCTACAAATTGCTGTCTGCGCCTCGCAGTCACGCCAACGACACAGGCATTCCTACAAAGTGCTGTCTGCGCCTCGCAGTCGCGCCAACGACACAGGCATTCCTACAAAATGTGTCTGCGCCTCGCAGTCGTGCCGACGACACAGGCATTCCTAGAAAATGCTGTCTGCGCCTCACAGTCGCGCCCACGACACAGGCATTCCTACAAAATGCTGTCTGCGCCTCACAGTCGCGCCGATGGCACAGGCATTCCTATAAAATGCTGTCTGCGCCTCACAGTCGCGCCGACGACACAGGCATTCCTATAAAATGCTGTCTGCGCCTCGCAGTCGCGCCGTCGACAGAGGCATTCCTACAAAATGCTGTCTGCGACTCACAGTCGCGCCGACGACACAGGCATTCCTATAAAATGCTGCCTGCGCCTCACAGTCGCGCCGACGACACAGGCATTCCTATAAAATGCTGTCTGCGCCTCGCAGTCGCGCCAACGACACAGGCATTCCTACAAAATGCTGTCTGCGCCTCACAGTCACGCCGACGAGACAGGCATTCCTATAAAATGCTGTCTGCGCCTCACAGACGCGCCGACGACACAGGCATTCCTACAAAATGCTGTCTGCGCCTCACAGTTGCGCCGACGACACAGGCATTCCTACAAAATGCTGTCTGCGCCTCACAGTCGCGCCAACAACACAGGCATTCCTACAAAATGCTGTCTGCGCCTCACAGTCGCGCCAACGACACAGGCATTCCTACAAAATGCTGTCTGCGCCTCACAGTCGCGCCAACGACACAGGCATTCCTACAAAATGCTGTCTGCGCCTCGCAGTCGCGCCAACGACACAGGCATTCCTACAAAGTGCTGTCTGCGCCTCGCAGTCGCGCCAACGACACAGGCATTCATACAAAATTTGTCTGCGCCTCGCAGTCGCGCCGACGACACAGGCATTCCTAGAAAATGCTGTCTGCGCCTCACAGTCGCGCCGACGACACAGGCATTCCTACAAAATGCTGTCTGCGCCTCGCAGTCGCGCCGACGACACAGGCATTCCTATAAAATGATGTATGCGCCTCACAGTCGCGCCGACGACACAGGCATTCCTACAAAATGCTGTCTGCGCCTCACAGTCGCGCCGACGACACAGGCATTTTTATAAAATGCTGTCTGCGCCTCACAGTCGCGCCGACGACACAGGCATTCCTACAAAGTGCTGTCTGCGCCTCGCAGTCGCGCCAAGGACACAGGCATTCCTACAAAATTTGTCTGCGCCTCGCAGTCGCGCCGACGACACAGGCATTCCTAGCAAATGCTGTCTGCGCCTCACAGTCGCGCCGACGACACAGGCATTCCTACAAAATGCTGTCTGCGCCTCACAGTCGCGCCGTCGACACAGGCATTCCTAGAAAATGCTGTCTGCGCCTCACAGTCGCGCCGACGACACAGGCATTCCTAGAAAATGCTGTCTGCGCCTCACAGTCGCGCCGACGACACAGGCATTCCTACAAAATGCTGTCTGCGCCTCACAGTCGCGCCGATGACACAGGCATTCCTATAAAATGCTGTCTGCGCCTCACAGTCGCGCCGACGACACAGGCATTCCTATAAAATGCTGTCTGCGCCTCGCAGTCGCGCCGTCGACAGAGGCAATCCTACAAAATGCTGTCTGCGACTCACAGTCGCGCCGACGACACAGGCATTCCTATAAAATGCTGCCTGCGCCTCACAGTCGCGCCGACGACACAGACATTCCTATAAAATGCTGTCTGCGCCTCGCAGTCGCGCCAACGACACAGGCATTCCTACAAAATTTGTCTGCGCCTCGCAGTCGCGCCGACGACACAGGCATTCCTAGCAAATGCTGTCTGCGCCTCACAGTCGCGCCGACGACAGAGGCATTCCTACAAAATGCTGTCTGCGCCTCGCAGTCGCGCCAACGACATAGGCATTCCTACAAAATGCTGTCTGCGCCTCACAGTCGCGCCGACGACACAGGCATTCCTATAAAATGCTGTCTGCACCTCACAGTCGCGCCGACGACACAGGCATTCCTCCAAAATGCTGTCTGCGCCTCACAGTCGCGCCGACGACACAGGCATTCCTACAAAATGCTGTCTGCGCCTCACAGTCGCGCCAACGACACAGGCATTCCTACAAAATGCTGTCTGCGCCTCGCAGTCGCGCCAACGACACAGGCATTCCTACAAAGTGCTGTCTGCGCCTCGCAGTCGCGCCAACGACACAGGCATTCCTACAAAATGTGTCTGTGCCTCGCAGTCGTGCCGATGACACAGGCATTCCTAGAAAATGCTGTCTGCGCCTCACAGTCGCGCCCATGACACAGGCATTCCTAGAAAATGCTGTCTGCGCCTCACAGTCGCGCCCACGACACAGGCATTCCTACAAAATGCTGTCTGCGCCTCACAGTCGCGCCGATGGCACAGGCATTCCTATAAAATGCTGTCTGCGCCTCACAGTCGCGCCGACGACACAGGCATTCCTATAAAATGCTGTCTGCGCCTCGCAGTCGCGCCGTCGACAGAGGCATTCCTACAAAATGCTGTCTGCGACTCACAGTCGCGCCGACGACACAGGCATTCCTATAAAATGCTGCCTGCGCCTCACAGTCGCGCCGACGACACAGGCATTCCTATAAAATGCTGTCTGCGCCTCGCAGTCGCGCCAACGACACAGGCATTCCTACAAAATGCTGTCTGCGCCTCACAGTCACGCCGACGAGACAGGCATTCCTATAAAATGCTGTCTGCGCCTCACAGACGCGCCGACGACACAGGCATTCCTACAAAATGCTGTCTGCGCCTCACAGTTGCGCCGACGACACAGGCATTCCTACAAAATGCTGTCTGCGCCTCACAGTCGCGCCAACAACACAGGCATTCCTACAAAATGCTGTCTGCGCCTCACAGTCGCGCCAACGACACAGGCATTCCTACAAAATGCTGTCTGCGCCTCACAGTCGCGCCAACGACACAGGCATTCCTACAAAATGCTGTCTGCGCCTCGCAGTCGCGCCAACGACACAGGCATTCCTACAAAGTGCTGTCTGCGCCTCGCAGTCGCGCCAACGACACAGGCATTCATACAAAATTTGTCTGCGCCTCGCAGTCGCGCCGACGACACAGGCATTCCTAGAAAATGCTGTCTGCGCCTCACAGTCGCGCCGACGACACAGGCATTCCTACAAGATGCTGTCTGCGACTCACAGTCGCGCCGACGACACAGGAATTCCTATAAAATGCTGCCTGCGCCTCACAGTCGCGCCGATGACACAGGCATTCCTATAAAATGCTGTCTGCGCCTCGCAGTCGCGCCAACGACACAGGCATTCCTACAAAATGCTGTCTGCGCCTCACAGTCGCGCCGACGAGACAGGCATTCCTATAAAATGCTGTCTGCGCCTCACAGACGCGCCGACGACACAGGCATTCCTGCAAAATGCTGTCTGCGCCTCACAGTTGCGCCGACGACACAGGCATTCCTACAAAATGCTGTCTGCGCCTCACAGTCGCGCCAACAACACAGGCATTCCTACAAAATGCTGTCTGCGCCTCACAGTCGCGCCAACGACACAGGCATTCCTACAAAATGCTGTCTGCGCCTCAAAGTCGCGCCAACGACACAGGCATTCCTACAAAATGCTGTCTGCGCCTCGCAGTCGCGCCAACGACACAGGCATTCCTACAAAGTGCTGTCTGCGCCTCGCAGTCGCGCCAACGACACAGGCATTCATACAAAATTTGTCTGCGCCTCGCAGTTGCGCCGACGACACAGGCATTCCTAGAAAATGCTGTCTGCGCCTCACAGTCGCGCCGACGACACAGGCATTCCTAGAAAATGCTGTCTGCGCCTCGCAGTCGCGGCGACGACACAGGCATTCCTACAAAATGCTGTCTGCGCCTCGCAGTCGCGCCGACGACACCGGCATTCCTACAAAATGCTGTGTGCGCCTCACAGTCGCGCCAATGACACAGGCATTCCTAGAAAAAGCTGTCTGCGCCTCACCGTCGCGCCGACGACACAGGCATACCTACAAAATGCTGTCTGCGCCTCGCAGTCGCGCCGACGACACAGGCATTCCTACAAAAAGCTGTCTGCGCCTCAGTCCCGCCGACGACACAGGCATTCCTACAAAATGCTGTCTGCGCCTCGCAGTCGCGCCGACGACACAGGCATTCCTACAAAATGCTGTCTGCGCCTCGCAGTCGCGCCAACGACACAGGCATTCCTACAAAGTGCTGTCTGCGCCTCGCAGTCGCGCCAACGACACAGGCATTCATACAAAATTTGTCTGCGCCTCGCAGTCGCGCCGACGACACAGGCATTCCTAGAAAATGCTGTCTGCGCCTCACAGTCGCGCCGACGACACAGGCATTCCTACAAGATGCTGTCTGCGACTCACAGTCGCGCCGACGACACAGGAATTCCTATAAAATGCTGCCTGCGCCTCACAGTCGCGCCGATGACACAGGCATTCCTATAAAATGCTGTCTGCGCCTCGCAGTCGCGCCAACGACACAGGCATTCCTACAAAGTGCTGTCTGCGCCTCGCAGTCGCGCCAACGACACAGGCATTCATACAAAATTTGTCTGCGCCTCGCAGTCGCGCCGACGACACAGGCATTCCTAGAAAATGCTGTCTGCGCCTCACAGTCGCGCCGACGACACAGGCATTCCTACAAGATGCTGTCTGCGACTCACAGTCGCGCCGACGACACAGGAATTCCTATAAAATGCTGCCTGCGCCTCACAGTCGCGCCGATGACACAGGCATTCCTATAAAATGCTGTCTGCGCCTCGCAGTCGCGCCAACGACACAGGCATTCCTACAAAGTGCTGTCTGCGCCTCGCAGTCGCGCCAACGACACAGGCATTCCTACAAAATGTGTCTGTGCCTCGCAGTCGTGCCGACGACACAGGCATTCCTAGAAAATGCTGTCTGCGCCTCACAGTCGCGCCCATGACACAGGCATTCCTAGAAAATGCTGTCTGCGCCTCACAGTCGCGCCCACGACACAGGCATTCCTACAAAATGCTGTCTGCGCCTCACAGTCGCGCCGATGGCACAGGCATTCCTATAAAATGCTGTCTGCGCCTCACAGTCGCGCCGACGACACAGGCATTCCTATAAAATGCTGTCTGCGCCTCGCAGTCGCGCCGTCGACAGAGGCATTCCTACAAAATGCTGTCTGCGACTCACAGTCGCGCCGACGACACAGGCATTCCTATAAAATGCTGCCTGCGCCTCACAGTCGCGCCGACGACACAGGCATTCCTATAAAATGCTGTCTGCGCCTCGCAGTCGCGCCAACGACACAGGCATTCCTACAAAATGCTGTCTGCGCCTCACAGTCACGCCGACGAGACAGGCATTCCTATAAAATGCTGTCTGCGCCTCACAGACGCGCCGACGACACAGGCATTCCTACAAAATGCTGTCTGCGCCTCACAGTTGCGCCGACGACACAGGCATTCCTACAAAATGCTGTCTGCGCCTCACAGTCGCGCCAACAACACAGGCATTCCTACAAAATGCTGTCTGCGCCTCACAGTCGCGCCAACGACACAGGCATTCCTACAAAATGCTGTCTGCGCCTCACAGTCGCGCCAACGACACAGGCATTCCTACAAAATGCTGTCTGCGCCTCGCAGTCGCGCCAACGACACAGGCATTCCTACAAAGTGCTGTCTGCGCCTCGCAGTCGCGCCAACGACACAGGCATTCATACAAAATTTGTCTGCGCCTCGCAATCGCGCCGACGACACAGGCATTCCTAGAAAATGCTGTCTGCGCCTCACAGTCGCGCCGACGACACAGGCATTCCTACAAGATGCTGTCTGCGACTCACAGTCGCGCCGACGACACAGGAATTCCTATAAAATGCTGCCTGCGCCTCACAGTCGCGCCGATGACACAGGCATTCCTATAAAATGCTGTCTGCGCCTCGCAGTCGCGCCAACGACACAGGCATTCCTACAAAATGCTGTCTGCGCCTCACAGTCGCGCCGACGTGACAGGCATTCCTATAAAATGCTGTCTGCGCCTCACAGACGCGCCGACGACACAGGCATTCCTGCAAAATGCTGTCTGCGCCTCACAGTTGCGCCGACGACACAGGCATTCCTACAAAATGCTGTCTGCGCCTCACAGTCGCGCCAACAACACAGGCATTCCTACAAAATGCTGTCTGCGCCTCACAGTCGCGCCAACGACACAGGCATTCCTACAAAATGCTGTCTGCGCCTCAAAGTCGCGCCAACGACACAGGCATTCCTACAAAATGCTGTCTGCGCCTCGCAGTCGCGCCAACGACACAGGCATTCCTACAAAGTGCTGTCTGCGCCTCGCAGTCGCGCCAACGACACAGGCATTCATACAAAATTTGTCTGCGCCTCGCAGTTGCGCCGACGACACAGGCATTCCTAGAAAATGCTGTCTGCGCCTCACAGTCGCGCCGACGACACAGGCATTCCTAGAAAATGCTGTCTGCGCCTCGCAGTCGCGGCGACGACACAGGCATTCCTACAAAATGCTGTCTGCGCCTCGCAGTCGCGCCGACGACACCGGCATTCCTACAAAATGCTGTGTGCGCCTCACAGTCGCGCCAATGACACAGGCATTCCTAGAAAAAGCTGTCTGCGCCTCACCGTCGCGCCGACGACACAGGCATACCTACAAAATGCTGTCTGCGCCTCGCAGTCGCGCCGACGACACAGGCATTCCTACAAAAAGCTGTCTGCGCCTCACAGTCCCGCCGACGACACAGGCATTCCTACAAAATGCTGTCTGCGCCTCGCAGTCGCGCCGACGACACAGGCATTCCTACAAAATGCTGTCTGCGCCTCACAGTCGTGCCGACGACACAGGCATTCCTACAAAATGCTATCTGCGCCTCACAGTCGCGCCGACGACACAGGCATTCCTATAAAATGCTGTCTGCGCCTCACAGTCGCGCCGACGACACAGGCATTCCTACAAAATGCTGTCTGCGCCTCACAGTCGCGCCGACGACACAGGCATTCCTACAAAATGCTGTCTGCGCCTCGCAGTCGCGCCGACGACACAGGCATTCCTACAAAATGCTGTCTGCGCCTCGCAGTCGCGCCGACGACACAGGCATTCCTAGAAAATGCTGTCTGCGCCTCACAGTCGCGCCGACGACTCAGGCATTCCTATAAAATGCTGTCTGCGCCTCGCAGTCACGCCGACGACACAGGCATTCCTATAAAATGCTGTCTGTGCCTCACAGTCGCGCCGACGACACAGGCATTCCTACAAAATGCTGTCTGCGCCTCACAGTCGCGCCGATGACACAGGCATTCCTATAAAATGCTGTCTGCGCCTCACAGTCGCGCCGACGACACAGGCATTCCTATAAAATGCTGTCTGCGCCTCGCAGTCGCGCCGACGACAGAGGCATTCCTACAAAATGCTGTCTGCGACTCACAGTCGCGCCTACGACACAGGCATTCCTATAAAATGCTGTCTGCGCCTCACAGTCACGCCGACGACACAGGCATTCCTAAAAAATGCTGTCTGCGCCTCGCAGTCGCGCCAACAACACAGGCATTCCTACAAAATGCTGTCTGCGCCTCACAGTCGCGCCGACGACACAGGCATTCCTATAAAATGCTGTCTGCGCCTCACAGTCGCGCCGACGACACAGGCATTCCTCCAAAATGCTGTCTGCGCCTCACAGTCGCGCCGACGACACAGGCATTCCTACAAAATGCTGTCTGCGCCTCACAGTCGCGCCAACGACACAGGCATTCCTACAAAATGCTGGGTGCGCCTCACAGTCGCGCCAACGACACAGGCATTCCTACAAAATGCTGTCTGCGCCTCACAGTCGCGCCAACGACACAGGCATTCCTACAAAATGCTGTCTGCGCCTCGCAGTCGCGCCAACGACACAGGCATTCCTACAAAATGCTGTCTGCGCCTCGCAGTCGCGCCGACGACACAGGAACTCCTACAAAATGCTGTCTGCGCCTCACAGTCGTGCCGACGACACAGGCATTCCTACAAAATGCTATCTGCGCCTCACAGTCGCGCCGACGACACAGGCATTCCTATAAAATGCTGTCTGCGCCTCACAGTCGCGCCGACGACACAGGCATTCCTACAAAATGCTGTCTGCGCCTCACAGTCGCGCCGACGACACAGGCATTCCTACAAAATGCTGTCTGCGCCTCGCAGTCGCGCCGACGACACAGGCATTCCTACAAAATGCTGTCTGCGCCTCGCAGTCGCGCCGACGACACAGGCATTCCTAGAAAATGCTGTCTGCGCCTCACAGTCGCGCCGACGACTCAGGCATTCCTATAAAATGCTGTCTGCGCCTCGCAGTCACGCCGACGACACAGGCATTCCTATAAAATGCTGTCTGTGCCTCACAGTCGCGCCGACGACACAGGCATTCCTACAAAATGCTGTCTGCGCCTCACAGTCGCGCCGATGACACAGGCATTCCTATAAAATGCTGTCTGCGCCTCACAGTCGCGCCGACGACACAGGCATTCCTATAAAATGCTGTCTGCACCTCGCAGTCGCGCCGACGACAGAGGCATTCCTACAAAATGCTGTCTGCGACTCACAGTCGCGCCTACGACACAGGCATTCCTATAAAATGCTGTGTGCGCCTCACAGTCGCGCCGACGACACAGGCATTCCTATAAAATGCTGTCTGCGCCTCGCAGTCGCGCCAACAACACAGGCATTCCTACAAAATGCTGTCTGCGCCTCACAGTCGCGCCGACGACACAGGCATTCCTATAAAATGCTGTCTGCGCCTCACAGTCGCGCCGACGACACAGGCATTCCTCCAAAATGCTGTCTGCGCCTCACAGTCGCGCCGACGACACAGGCATTCCTACAAAATGCTGTCTGCGCCTCACAGTCGCGCCAACGACACAGGCATTCCTACAAAATGCTGGGTGCGCCTCACAGTCGCGCCAACGACACAGGCATTCCTACAAAATGCTGTCTGCGCCTCACAGTCGCGCCAACGACACAGGCATTCCTACAAAATGCTGTCTGCGCCTCGCAGTCGCGCCAACGACACAGGCATTCCTACAAAGTGCTGTCTGCGCCTCGCAGTCGCGCCAACGACACAGGCATTCCTACAAAATGTGTCTGCGCCTCGCAGTCGTGCCGACGACACAGGGATTCCTAGAAAATGCTGTCTGCGCCTCACAGTCGCGCCCACGACACAGGCATTCCTACAAAATGCTGTCTGCGCCTCACAGTCGCGCCGATGGCACAGGCATTCCTATAAAATGCTGTCTGCGCCTCACAGTCGCGGCGACGACACAGGCATTCCTATAAAATGCTGTCTGCGCCTCGCAGTCGCGCCGTCGACAGAGGCATTCCTACAAAATGCTGTCTGCGACTCACAGTCGCGCCGACGACACAGGCATTCCTATAAAATGCTGCCTGCGCCTCACAGTCGCGCCGACGACACAGGCATTCCTATAAAATGCTGTCTGCGCCTCGCAGTCGCGCCAACGACACAGGCATTCCTACAAAATGCTGTCTGCGCCTCACAGTCACGCCGACGAGACAGGCATTCCTATAAAATGCTGTCTGCGCCTCACAGACGCGCCGACGACACAGGCATTCCTACAAAATGCTGTCTGCGCCTCACAGTTGCGCCGACGACACAGGCATTCCTACAAAATGCTGTCTGCGCCTCACAGTCGCGCCAACAACACAGGCATTCCTACAAAATGCTGTCTGCACCTCACAGTCGCGCCAACGACACAGGCATTCCTACAAAATGCTGTCTGCGCCTCACAGTCACGCCAACGACACAGGCATTCCTACAAAATGCTGTCTGCGCCTCGCAGTCGCGCCAACGACACAGGCATTCCTACAAAGTGCTGTCTGCGCCTCGCAGTCGCGCCAACGACACAGGCATTCATACAAAATTTGTCTGCGCCTCGCACTCGCGCCGACGACACAGGCATTCCTAGAAAATGCTGTCTGCGCCTCACAGTCGCGCCGACGACACAGGCATTCCTACAAAATGCTGTCTGCGCCTCGCAGTCGCGCCGACGACACAGGCATTCCTATAAAATGATGTCTGCGCCTCACAGTCGCGCCGACGACGCAGGCATTCCTACAAAATGCTGTCTGCGCCTCACAGTCGCGCCGACGACACAGGCATTTTTATAAAATGCTGTCTGCGCCTCACAGTCGCGCCGACGACACAGGCATTCCTACAAAGTGCTGTCTGCGCCTCGCAGTCGCGCCAAGGACACAGGCATTCCTACAAAATTTGTCTGCGCCTCGCAGTCGCGCCGACGACACAGGCATTCCTAGCAAATGCTGTCTGCGCCTCACAGTCGCGCCGACGACACAGGCATTCCTACAAAATGCTGTCTGCGCCTCACAGTCGCGCCGTCGACACAGGCATTCCTAGAAAATGCTGTCTGCGCCTCACAGTCGCGCCGACGACACAGGCATTCCTAGAAAATGCTGTCTGCGCCTCAGAGTCGCGCCGACGACACAGGCATTCCTACAAAATGCTGTCTGCGCCTCACAGTCGCGCCGATGACACAGGCATTCCTATAAAATGCTGTCTGCGCCTCGCAGTCGCGCCGTCGACAGAGGCAATCCTACAAAATGCTGTCTGCGACTCACAGTCGCGCCGACGACACAGGCATTCCTATAAAATGCTGCCTGCGCCTCACAGTCGCGCCGACGACACAGACATTCCTATAAAATGCTGTCTGCGCCTCGCAGTCGCGCCAACGACACAGGCATTCCTACAAAATTTGTCTGCGCCTCGCAGTCGCGCCGACGACACAGGCATTCCTAGCAAATGCTGTCTGCGCCTCACAGTCGCGCCGACGACAGAGGCATTCCTACAAAATGCTGTCTGCGCCTCACAGTCGCGCCGTCGACACAGGCATTCCTAGAAAATGCTGTCTGCGCCTCACAGTCGCGCCGACGACACAGGCATTCCTAGAAAATGCTGGGTGCGCCTCGCAGTCGCGCCAACGACATAGGCATTCCTACAAAATGCTGTCTGCGCCTCACAGTCGCGCCGACGACACAGGCATTCCTATAAAATGCTGTCTGCACCTCACAGTCGCGCCGACGACACAGGCATTCCTCCAAAATGCTGTCTGCGCCTCACAGTCGCGCCGACGACACAGGCATTCCTACAAAATGCTGTCTGCGCCTCACAGTCGCGCCAACGACACAGGCATTCCTACAAAATGCTTGGTGCGCCTCACAGTCGCGCCAACGACACAGGCATTCCTACAAAATGCTGTCTGCGCCTCACAGTCGCGCCAACGACACAGGCATTCCTACAAAATGCTGTCTGCGCCTCGCAGTCGCGCCAACGACACAGGCATTCCTACAAAATGCTGTCTGCGACTCACAGTCGCGCCGACGACACAGGCATTCCTATAAAATGCTGCCTGCGCCTCACAGTCGCGCCGACGACACAGGCATTCCTATAAAATGCTGTCTGCGCCTCGCAGTCGCGCCAACGACACAGGCATTCCTACAAAATGCTGTCTGCGCCTCACAGTCACGCCGACGAGACAGGCATTCCTATAAAATGCTGTCTGCGCCTCACAGACGCGCCGACGACACAGGCATTCCTACAAAATGCTGTCTGCGCCTCACAGTTGCGCCGACGACACAGGCATTCCTACAAAATGCTGTCTGCGCCTCACAGTAGCGCCGACGACACAGGCATTCCTACAAAAAGCTGTCTGCGCCTCACAGTCGCGCCGACGACACAGGCATTCCTAGAAAATGCTGTGTGCGCCTCGCAGTCGCGCCGACGACACAGGCATTCCTACAAAATGCCGTCTGCGCCTCGCAGTTGCGCCGACGACACAGGCATTCCTACAAAATGCTGTCTGCCCCTCACAGTCGCGCCAACGACACAGGCATTCCTAGAAAAAGCTGTCTGCGCCTCACAGTCGCGCCGACGACACAGGCATTCCTACAAAATGCTGTCTGCGCCTCGCAGTCGCGCCGACGACACAGGCACTCCTACAAAAAGCTGTCTGCGCCTCACAGTCGCGCCGACGACACAGGCATTCCTGCAAAATGCTGTCTGCGCCTCGCAGTCGCGCCGACGACACAGGCATTAATACAAAATGCTGTCTGCGCCTCACAGTCGCGCCGATGACACAGGCATTCCTACAAAATGCTGTGTGCGCCTCACAGTCGCGCCGACGACACAGTCATTCCTACAAAATGCTGTCTGCGCCTCGCAGTCGCGCCGACGACACAGGCATTCCTACAAAATGCTGTCTGCGCCTCACAGTCGCGCCGACGACACAGGCATTCCTACAAAATGCTGTCTGCGCCTCACAGTCACGCCAACGACACAGGCATTCCTAGAAAAAGCTGTCCGCGCCTCACAGTCGCGCCGACGACACAGCCATTCCTACAAAATGCTGTCTGCGCCTCACAGTCGCGCCGATCACACAGGCATTCCTACAAAATGCTGTCTGCGCCTCGCAGTCGCGCCGACGACACAGGCATTCCTACAAAATGCTGTCTGCGCCTCACAGTCGCGCCGACGACACAGGCATTCCTACAAAATGCTGTCTGCGCCTCACAGTCCCGCCGACGACACAGCCATTCCTACAAAATGCTGTCTGCGTCTCACAGTCACGCCGACGACACAGGCATTCCGACAAAATGCTGTCTGCGCCTCGCAGTCAAGCCGACGACACAGGCATTCCTACAAAATGCTGTCTGCGCCTCACAGTCGCGCCGACGACACAGGCATTCCTACAAAATGCTGTCTGGGCCTCGCAGTCACGCCGATGACACAGGCATTCCTACCAAATGCTGTCTGCGCCTCACAGTCGCGCCGACGACACAGGCATTCCTACAAAATGCCGTGTGTGCCTCACAGTCGCGCCGACGACACAGGCATTCCCACAAAATGCTGTCTGCGCCTCGCAGTCGCGCCGACGACACAGGCATTCCTACAAACTGCTGTCTGCGCCTCACAGTCGCGCCGACGACACAGGCATTCCTACAAAATGCCGTGTGTGCCTCACAGTCGCGCCGACGACACAGGCATTCCCACAAAATGCTGTCTGCGCCTCGCAGTCGCGCCAACGACACAGGCATTCCTACAAAATGCCGTCTGCGCCTCGCAGTTGCGCCGACGACACAGGCATTCCTACAAAATGCTGTCTGCCCCTCACAGTCGCGCCAACGACACAGGCATTCCTAGAAAAAGCTGTCTGCGCCTCACAGTCGCGCCGACGACACAGGCATTCCTACAAAATGCTGTCTGCGCCTCGCAGTCGCGCCGACGACACAGGCACTCCTACAAAAAGCTGTCTGCGCCTCACAGTCGCGCCGACGACACAGGCATTCCTGCAAAATGCTGTCTGCGCCTCGCAGTCGCGCCGACGACACAGGCATTAATACAAAATGCTGTCTGCGCCTCACAGTCGCGCCGATGACACAGGCATTCCTACAAAATGCTGTGTGCGCCTCACAGTCGCGCCGACGACACAGTCATTCCTACAAAATGCTGTCTGCGCCTCGCAGTCGCGCCGACGACACAGGCATTCCTACAAAATGCTGTCTGCGCCTCACAGTCGCGCCGACGACACAGGCATTCCTACAAAATGCTGTCTGCGCCTCACAGTCACGCCAACGACACAGGCATTCCTAGAAAAAGCTGTCCGCGCTTCACAGTCGCGCCGACGACACAGCCATTCCTACAAAATGCTGTCTGCGCCTCACAGTCGCGCCGATCACACAGGCATTCCTACAAAATGCTGTCTGCGCCTCGCAGTCGCGCCGACGACACAGGCATTCCTACAAAATGCTGTCTGCGCCTCACAGTCGCGCCGACGACACAGGCATTCCTACAAAATGCTGTCTGCGCCTCACAGTCCCGCCGACGACACAGCCATTCCTACAAAATGCTGTCTGCGTCTCACAGTCACGCCGACGACACAGGCATTCCGACAAAATGCTGTCTGCGCCTCGCAGTCAAGCCGACGACACAGGCATTCCTACAAAATGCTGTCTGCGCCTCACAGTCGCGCCGACGACACAGGCATTCCTACAAAATGCTGTCTGGGCCTCGCAGTCACGCCGATGACACAGGCATTCCTACCAAATGCTGTCTGCGCCTCACAGTCGCGCCGACGACACAGGCATTCCTACAAAATGCCGTGTGTGCCTCACAGTCGCGCCGACGACACAGGCATTCCCACAAAATGCTGTCTGCGCCTCGCAGTCGCGCCGACGACACAGGCATTCCTACAAACTGCTGTCTGCGCCTCACAGTCGCGCCGACGACACAGGCATTCCTACAAAATGCTGTCTGCACCTCACAGTCGCGCCAACGACACAGGCATTCCTAGAAAAAGCTGTCTGCGCCTCACAGTCGCGCCGACGACACAGGCATTCCTACAAAATGCTGTCTGCGCCTCACAGTCGCTCCGATGACACAGGCATTCCTACAAAATGCTGTCTGCGCATCGCAGTCGCGCCGAAGACACAGGCATTCCTACAAAATGCTGTCTGCGCCTCACAGTCGCGCCGACGACACAGGCATTCCTACAAAATGCTGTCTGCGACTCACAGTCGCGCCGACGACACAGGCATTCCTACAAAATGCTGTCTGCGTCTCACCGTCGCGCCGACGACATAGGCATTCCTACAAAATGCTGTCTGCGCTTCGCAGTCGCGCCGACGACACAGGCATTCCTACAAAATGCTGTCTGCGCCTCGCAGTCGCGCCGACGACACAGGCATTCCTACAAAATGCTGTCTGCGCCTCACAGTCGCGCCGACGACAGAGGCATTCCTACAAAATGCTGTCTGCGCCTCGCAGTCGCGCCAACGACACAGGCACTCCTACAAAAAGCTGTCTGCGCCTCACAGTCGCGCCGACGACACAGGCATTCCTACAAAATGCTGTCTGCGCCTCGCAGTCGCGCCGACGACACAGGCATTCCTACAAAATGCTGTCTGCGCCTCACAGTCGCGCCGACGACACAGGCATTCCTACAAAATGCTGTGTGCGCCTCACAGTCGCGCCGACGACACAGGCATTCCTACAAAATGATGTCTGCGCCTCGCAGTCGCGCCGACGACACAGGCATTCCTACAAAATGCTGTCTGCGCCTCGCAGTCACGCCGACGACACAGACATTCCTACAAAATGCTGTCTGCGCCTCGCAGTCGCGCCGACGACACAGGCATTCCTACAAAATGCTGTCTGCGCCTCACAGTCGCGCCGAAGACACAGGCATTCCTACAAAATGCTGTCTGGGCCTCGCAGTCACGCCGATGACACAGGCATTCCTACCAAATGCTGTCTGCGCCTCACAGTCGCGCCGACGACACAGGCATTCCTACAAAATGGCGTGTATGCCTCACAGTCGCGCCGACGACACAGGCATTCCCACAAAATGCTGTCTGCGCCTCGCAGTCGCCCCGACGACACAGGCATTCCTACAAAATGCTGTCTGCGCCTCACAGTCGCGCCGACGACACAGGCATTCCTACAAAATGCTGTCTGCGCCTCACAGTCGCGCCAACGACACAGGCATTCCTAGAAAAAGCTGTCTGCGCCTCACAGTCGCGCCGACGACACAGGCATTCCTGCAAAATGCTGTCTGCGCCTCACAGTTGCGCCGACGACACAGGCATTCCTACAAAATGATGTCTGCGCCTCGCAGTCGCGCCGACGACACAGGCATTCCTACAAAATGCTGTCTTGGCCTCACAGTCGCGCCGACGACACAGGCATTCCTACAATATGCTGTCTGCGCCTCACAGTCGCGCCAACGACACAGGCATTCCTAGAAAAAGCTGTCTGCGCCTCACAGTCGCGCCGACGACACAGGCATTCCTACAAAATGCTGTCTGCGCCTCACAGTCGCGCCAACGACACAGGCATTCCTATAAAATGCTGTCTGCGCCTCACAATCGCGCCGATGACACAGGCATTCCTACAAAATGCTGTCTGCGCCTCACAGTCGCGCCGACGACACAGGCAATCCTACAAAATGCCGTCTGCGCCTCGCAGTCGCGCCGACGACACAGGCATTCCTACAAAATGCTGTCTGCGCCTCACAGTCGCGCCGATGACACAGGCATTCCTACAAAATGCTGTCTGCGCCTCGCAGTCGCACCGACGACACAGGCATTCCTACAAAATGCTGTCTGCACCTCGCTGTCGCGCCGACGACACAGGCATTCCTAGAAAATGCTGTCTGCGCCTTACAGTCGCGCCGACGACACAGGCATTCCTACAAAATGTTGTCTGCGCCTCGCAGTCGCGCCGACGACACAGGCATTCCTATAAAATGCTGTCTGCGCCTCACAGTCGCGCCAACGACACAGGCATTCCTACAAAATGCTGTCTGCGCCTCACAGTCGCGCCGACGACACAGGCATTCCTACAAAATGCTGTCTGCGCCTCACAGCCGCGCCAACGACGCAGGCATTCCTACAAAATGCTGTCTGCGCCTCGCTGTCGCGCCAACGACACAGGCATTCCTACAAAATGCTGTCTGCGCCTCGCAGTCGCGCCGACGACACAGGCATTCCTACAAAATGCTGTCTGCGCCTCACAGTCGCGCCGACGACACAGGCATTCCTACAAAATGCTGTCTGCGCCTCGCAGTCGCGCCGACGACACAGGCATTCCTATAAAATGCTGTCTGCGCCTCACAGTCGCGCCGACGACACAGGCATTCCTACAAAATGCTGTCTGCGCCTCACAATCGCGCCGACGACACAGGCATTCCTACAAAATGCTGTCTGCGCCTCACAGTCGCGCCGACGACACAGGCATTCCTACAAAATGCTGTCTGCGTCTCACCGTCGCGCCGACGACATAGGCATTCCTACAAAATGCTGTCTGCGCTTCGCAGTCGCGCCGACGACACAGGCATTCCTACAAAATGCTGTCTGCGCCTCGCAGTCGCGCCGACGACACAGGCATTCCTACAAAATGCTGTCTGCGCCTCGCAGTCGCGCCGACGACACAGGCATTCCTACAAAATGCTGTCTGCGCCTCACAGTCGCGCCGACGACACAGGCATTCCTACAAAATGCTGTGTGCGCCTCACAGTCGCGCCGACGACACAGGCATTCCTACAAAATGATGTCTGCGCCTCGCAGTCGCGCCGACGACACAGGCATTCCTACAAAATGCTGTCTGCGCCTCGCAGTCACGCCGACGACACAGACATTCCTACAAAATGCTGTCTGCGCCTCGCAGTCGCGCCGACGACACAGGCATTCCTACAAAATGCTGTGTGCGCCTCACAGTCGCGCCAACGACACAGGCATTCCTACAAAATGCTGGGTGCGCCTCACAGTCGCGCCAACGACACAGGCATTCCTACAAAATGCTGTCTGCGCCTCACAGTCGCGCCAACGACACAGGCATTCCTACAAAATGCTGTCTGCGCCTCGCAGTCGCGCCAACGACACAGGCATTCCTACAAAGTGCTGTCTGCGCCTCGCAGTCGCGCCAACGACACAGGCATTCCTACAAAATGTGTCTGCGCCTCGCAGTCGTGCCGACGACACAGGCATTCCTAGAAAATGCTGTCTGCGCCTCACAGTCGCGCCCATGACACAGGCATTCCTACAAAATGCTGTCTGCGCCTCACAGTCGCGCCGATGGCACAGGCATTCCTATAAAATGCTGTCTGCGCCTCACAGTCGCGCCGACGACACAGGCATTCCTATAAAATGCTGTCTGCGCCTCGCAGTCGCGCCGTCGACAGAGGCATTCCTACAAAATGCTGTCTGCGACTCACAGTCGCGCCGACGACACAGGCATTCCTATAAAATGCTGCCTGCGCCTCACAGTCGCGCCGACGAGACAGGCATTCCTATAAAATGCTGTCTGCGCCTCACAGACGCGCCGACGACACAGGCATTCCTACAAAATGCTGTCTGCGCCTCACAGTTGCGCCGACGACACAGGCATTCCTACAAAATGCTGTCTGCGCCTCACAGTCGCGCCAACAACACAGGCATTCCTACAAAATGCTGTCTGCGCCTCACAGTCACGCCAACGACACAGGCATTCCTACAAAATGCTGTCTGCGCCTCACAGTCGCGCCAACGACACAGGCATTCCTACAAAATGCTGTCTGCGCCTCGCAGTCGCGCCAACGACACAGGCATTCCTACAAAGTGCTGTCTGCGCCTCGCAGTCGCGCCAACGACACAGGCATTCATACAAAATTTGTCTGCGCCTCGCAGTCGCGCCGACGACACAGGCATTCCTAGAAAATGCTGTCTGCGCCTCACAGTCGCGCCGACGACACAGGCATTCCTACAAAATGCTGTCTGCGCCTCACAGTCGCGCCGACGACACAGGCATTTTTATAAAATGCTGTCTGCGCCTCACAGTCGCGCCGACGACACAGGCATTCCTATAAAATGCTGTCTGCGCCTCACAGTCGCGCCGACGACACAGGCATTCCTACAAAATGCTGTCTGCGCCTCACAGTCGCGCCGACGACACAGGCATTCCTATAAAATGCTGTCTGCGCCTCACAGTCGCGCCAACGACACAGGCATTCCTACAAAATGCTGCCTGCGCCTCGCAGTCGCGCCGACGACACAGGCATTCCTATAAAATGCTGTCTGCGCCTCGCAGTCGCGCCAACGACACAGGCATTCCTACAAAATGCTGTCTGCGCCTCACAGTCGCGCCGACGAGACAGGCATTCCTATAAAATGCTGTCTGCGCCTCACAGACGCGCCGACGACACAGGCATTCCTACAAAATGCTGTCTGCGCCTCACAGTTGCGCCGACGACACAAGCATTCCTACAAAATGCTGTCTGCGCCTCACAGTCGCGCCAACAACACAGGCATTCCTACAAAATGCTGTCTGCGCCTCACAGTCGCGCCAACGACACAGGCATTCCTACAAAATGCTGTCTGCGCCTCACAGTCGCGCCAACGACACAGGCATTCCTACAAAATGCTGTCTGCGCCTCGCAGTCGCGCCAACGACCCAGGCATTCCTACAAAGTGCTGTCTGCGCCTCGCAGTCGCGCCAACGACACAGGCATTCATACAAAATTTGTCTGCGCCTCGCAGTCGCGCCGACGACACAGGCATTCCTAGAAAATGCTGTCTGCGCCTCACAGTCGCGCCGACGACACAGGCATTCCTACAAAATGCTGTCTGCGCCTCGCAGTCGCGCCGACGACACAGGCATTCCTATAAAATGATGTCTGCGCCTCACAGTCGCGCCGACGACACAGGCATTCCTACAAAATGCTGTCTGCGCCTCACAGTCGCGCCGACGACACAGGCATTTTTATAAAATGCTGTCTGCGCCTCACAGTCGCGCCGACGACACAGGCATTCCTATAAAATGCTGTCTGCGCCTCACAGTCGCGCCGACGACACAGGCATTCCTACAAAATGCTGTCTGCGCCTCACAGTCGCGCCGACGACACAGGCATTCCTATAAAATGCTGTCTGCGCCTCACAGTCGCGCCAACGACACAGGCATTCCTACAAAATGCTGTCTGCGCCTCGCAGTCGCGCCAACGACACAGGCAATCCTACAAAGTGCTGTCTGCGCCTCGCAGTCGCGCCAAGGACACAGGCATTCCTACAAAATTTGTCTGCGCCTCGCAGTCGCGCCGACGACACAGGCATTCCTAGCAAATGCTGTCTGCGCCTCACAGTCGCGCCGACGACACAGGCATTCCTACAAAATGCTGTCTGCGCCTCACAGTCGCGCCGTCGACACAGGCATTCCTAGAAAATGCTGTCTGCGCCTCACAGTCGCGCCGACGACACAGGCATTCCTAGAAAATGCTGTCTGCGCCTCAAAGTCGCGCCGACGACACAGGCATTCCTACAAAATGCTGTCTGCGCCTCACAGTCGCGCCGATGACACAGGCATTCCTATAAAATGCTGTCTGCGCCTCACAGTCGCGCCGACGACACAGGCATTCCTATAAAATGCTGTCTGCGCCTCGCAGTCGCGCCGTCGACAGAGGCATTCCTACAAAATGCTGTCTGCGACTCACAGTCGCGCCGACGACACAGGCATTCCTATAAAATGCTGCCTGCGCCTCACAGTCGCGCCGACGACACAGACATTCCTATAAAATGCTGTCTGCGCCTCGCAGTCGCGCCAACGACACAGGCATTCCTACAAAATTTGTCTGCGCCTCGCAGTCGCGCCGACAACACAGGCATTCCTATAAAATGCTGTCTGCGGCTCACAGTCGCGCCAACGACACAGGCATTCCTACAAAATTTGTCTGCGCCTCGCAGTCGCGCCCACGACACAGGCATTCCTACAAAATGCTGTTTGCGCCTCGCAGTCGCGCCAACGACACAGGCATTCCTACAAAATTTGTCTGCGCCTCGCAGTCGCGCCGACGACACAGGCATTCCTAGAAAATGCTGTCTGCGCCTCACAGTCGCGCCGACGACACAGGCATTCCTACAAAATGCTGTCTGCGCCTCACAGTCGCGCCGATGACACAGGCATTCCTATAAAAAGCTGTCTGCGCCTCGCAGTCGCGCCGTCGACAGAGGCATTCCTACAAAATGCTGTCTGCGACTCACAGTCGCGCCGACGACACAGGCATTCCTATAAAATGCTGCCTGCGCCTCACAGTCGCGCCGACGACACAGGCATTCCTATAAAATGCTGTCTGCGCCTCACAGTCACGCCGATGACACAGGCATTCCTATAAAATGCTGTCTGCGCCTCACAGACGCGCCGACGACACAGGCATTCCTACAAAATGCTGTCTGCGCCTCACAGTCGCGCCGACGACACAGGCATTCCTACAAAATGCTGTCTGCACGTCACAGTCGCGCCAACGACACAGGCATTCCTACAAAATGCTGTCTGCGCCTCACAGTCGCGCCAACGACACAGGCATTCCTACAAAATGCTGTCTGCGCCTCACAGTCGCGCCAACGACACAGGCATTCCTACAAAATGCTGTCTGCGCCTCGCAGTCGCGCCAACGACACAGGCATTCCTACAAAGTGCTGTCTGCGCCTCGCAGTGGCGCCAACGACACAGGCATTCATATAAAATTTGTCTGCGCCTCGCAGTCGCGCCGACGACACAGGCATTCCTAGAAAATGCTGTCTGCGCCTCACAGTCGCGCCGACGACACAGGCATTCCTACAAAATGCTGTCTGCGCCTCGCAGTCGCGCCGACGACACAGGCATTCCTATAAAATGATGTCTGCGCCTCGCAGTCGCGCCAACGACACAGGCATTCCTACAAAGTGCTGTCTGCGCCTCGCAGTGGCGCAAACGACACAGGCATTCATACAAAATTTGTCTGCGCCTCGCAGTCGCGCCGACGACACAGGCATTCCTAGAAAATGCTGTCTGCGCCTCACAGTCGCGCCGACGACACAGGCATTCCTACAAAATGCTGTCTGCGCCTCGCAGTCGCGCCGACGACACAGGCATTCCTATAAAATGATGTCTGCGCCTCACAGTCGCGCCGACGACACAGGCATTCCTAGAAAATGCTGTCTGCGCCTCACAGTCGCGCCGACGACACAGGCATTCGTATGAAATGCTGTCTGCACCTCGCAGTCGCGCCGACGACACAGGCATTCCTACAAAATGCTGTCTGCGCCTCACAGTCGCGCCAACGACACAGGCATTCGTACAAAATGCTGTCTGCGCCTCGCAGTCGTGCCGATGACACAGGCATTCCTACAAAATGCTGTCGGCGCCTCACAGTCGCGCCGACGACACAGGCATTACTACAAAATGTTGTCTGCGCCTCGCAGTCGCGCCGACGACACAGGCATTCCTATAAAATGCTGTCTGCGCCTCACAGTCACGCCGACGACACAGGCATTCCTACAAAATGCTGTCTGCGCCTCACAGTCGCGCCGACGACACAGGCATTCCTATAAAATGCTGTCTGCGCCTCACAGTCGCGCCGACGACACAGGCATTCGTATGAAATGCTGTCTGCGCCTCACAGTCGCGCCGACGACAGAGGCATTCCTACAAAATGCTGCCTGCGCCTCACAGTCGCGCCGACGACACAGGCATTCCTACAAAATGCTGTCTGCGCCTCACAGTCGCGCCAACGACACAGGCATTCCTACAAAATGGTGTCTGCGCCTCACAGTCGCGCCGACGACACAGGCATTCCTACAAAATGCTGTCTGCGCCTCACAGTCGCGCCAACGACACAGGCATTCCTACAAAATGCTGTCTGCGCCTCGCAGTCGCGCCAACGACACAGGCATTCCTACAAAATGCTGTCTGCGCCTCGCAGTCGCGCCAACGACACAGGCATTCCTACAAAATGCTGTCTGCGCCTCGCAGTCGCGCCGACGACACAGGCATTCCTAGAAAATGCTGTCTGCGCCTCACAGTCGCGCCGACGACACAGGCATTACTACAAAATGCTGTCTGCGCCTCGCAGTCGCGCCGACGACACAGGCATTCCTATAAAATGCTGTCTGCGCCTCACAGTCGCGCCGACGACACAGGCATTCCTACAAAATGCTGTCTTCGCCTGACAGTCGCGCCGACGACACAGGCAATCCTATAAAATGCTGTCTGCGCCTCACAGTCGCGCCGACGACACAGGCATTCGTATAAAATGCTGTCTGCGTCTCGCAGTCGCGCCGACGACACAGGCATTCCAATAAAATGCTGTCTGCGCCTCACAGTCGCGCCGACGACACAGGCATTCCTACAAGATGCTGTCTGCGCCTCGCAGTCGCGCCAACGACACAGGCATTCCTACAAAATGCTGTGTGCGCCTCACAGTAGCGCCGACGACACAGGCATTCCTACAAAAAGCTGTCTGCGCCTCACAGTCGCGCCGACGACACAGGCATTCCTAGAAAATGCTGTGTGCGCCTCGCAGTCGCGCCGACGACACAGGCATTCCTACAAAATGCCGTCTGCGCCTCGCAGTCGCGCCGACGACACAGGCATTCCTACAAAATGCTGTCTGCCCCTCACAGTCGCGCCAACGACACAGGCATTCCTAGAAAAAGCTGTCTGCGCCTCACAGTCGCGCCGACGACACAGGCATTCCTACAAAATGCTGTCTGCGCCTCGCAGTCGCGCCGACGACACAGGCACTCCTACAAAAAGCTGTCTGCGCCTCACAGTCGCGCCGACGACACAGGCATTCCTGCAAAATGCTGTCTGCGCCTCGCAGTCGCGCCGACGACACAGGCATTAATACAAAATGCTGTCTGCGCCTCACAGTCGCGCCGATGACACAGGCATTCCTACAAAATGCTGTGTGCGCCTCACAGTCGCGCCGACGACACAGTCATTCCTACAAAATGCTGTCTGCGCCTCGCAGTCGCGCCGACGACACAGGCATTCCTACAAAATGCTGTCTGCGCCTCACAGTCGCGCCGACGACACAGGCATTCCTACAAAATGCTGTCTGCGCCTCACAGTCACGCCAACGACACAGGCATTCCTAGAAAAAGCTGTCCGCGCCTCACAGTCGCGCCGACGACACAGCCATTCCTACAAAATGCTGTCTGCGCCTCACAGTCGCGCCGATCACACAGGCATTCCTACAAAATGCTGTCTGCGCCTCGCAGTCGCGCCGACGACACAGGCATTCCTACAAAATGCTGTCTGCGCCTCACAGTCGCGCCGACGACACAGGCATTCCTACAAAATGCTGTCTGCGCCTCACAGTCCCGCCGACGACACAGGCATTCCTACAAAATGCTGTCTGCGTCTCACAGTCACGCCGACGACACAGGCATTCCGACAAAATGCTGTCTGCGCCTCGCAGTCAAGCCGACGACACAGGCATTCCTACAAAATGCTGTCTGCGCCTCACAGTCGCGCCGACGACACAGGCATTCCTACAAAATGCTGTCTGCGCCTCACAGTCGCGCCGATGGCACAGGCATTCCTATAAAATGCTGTCTGCGCCTCACAGTCGCGCCGACGACACAGGCATTCCTATAAAATGCTGTCTGCGCCTCGCAGTCGCGCCGTCGACAGAGGCATTCCTACAAAATGCTGTCTGCGACTCACAGTCGCGCCGACGACACAGGCATTCCTATAAAATGCTGCCTGCGCCTCACAGTCGCGCCGACGAGACAGGCATTCCTATAAAATGCTGTCTGCGCCTCACAGACGCGCCGACGACACAGGCATTCCTACAAAATGCTGTCTGCGCCTCACAGTTGCGCCGACGACACAGGCATTCCTACAAAATGCTGTCTGCGCCTCACAGTCGCGCCAACAACACAGGCATTCCTACAAAATGCTGTCTGCGCCTCACAGTCACGCCAACGACACAGGCATTCCTACAAAATGCTGTCTGCGCCTCACAGTCGCGCCAACGACACAGGCATTCCTACAAAATGCTGTCTGCGCCTCGCAGTCGCGCCAACGACACAGGCATTCCTACAAAGTGCTGTCTGCGCCTCGCAGTCGCGCCAACGACACAGGCATTCATACAAAATTTGTCTGCGCCTCGCAGTCGCGCCGACGACACAGGCATTCCTAGAAAATGCTGTCTGCGCCTCACAGTCGCGCCGACGACACAGGCATTCCTACAAAATGCTGTCTGCGCCTCACAGTCGCGCCGACGACACAGGCATTTTTATAAAATGCTGTCTGCGCCTCACAGTCGCGCCGACGACACAGGCATTCCTATAAAATGCTGTCTGCGCCTCACAGTCGCGCCGACGACACAGGCATTCCTACAAAATGCTGTCTGCGCCTCACAGTCGCGCCGACGACACAGGCATTCCTATAAAATGCTGTCTGCGCCTCACAGTCGCGCCAACGACACAGGCATTCCTACAAAATGCTGCCTGCGCCTCGCAGTCGCGCCGACGACACAGGCATTCCTATAAAATGCTGTCTGCGCCTCGCAGTCGCGCCAACGACACAGGCATTCCTACAAAATGCTGTCTGCGCCTCACAGTCGCGCCGACGAGACAGGCATTCCTATAAAATGCTGTCTGCGCCTCACAGACGCGCCGACGACACAGGCATTCCTACAAAATGCTGTCTGCGCCTCACAGTTGCGCCGACGACACAAGCATTCCTACAAAATGCTGTCTGCGCCTCACAGTCGCGCCAACAACACAGGCATTCCTACAAAATGCTGTCTGCGCCTCACAGTCGCGCCAACGACACAGGCATTCCTACAAAATGCTGTCTGCGCCTCACAGTCGCGCCAACGACACAGGCATTCCTACAAAATGCTGTCTGCGCCTCGCAGTCGCGCCAACGACCCAGGCATTCCTACAAAGTGCTGTCTGCGCCTCGCAGTCGCGCCAACGACACAGGCATTCATACAAAATTTGTCTGCGCCTCGCAGTCGCGCCGACGACACAGGCATTCCTAGAAAATGCTGTCTGCGCCTCACAGTCGCGCCGACGACACAGGCATTCCTACAAAATGCTGTCTGCGCCTCGCAGTCGCGCCGACGACACAGGCATTCCTATAAAATGATGTCTGCGCCTCACAGTCGCGCCGACGACACAGGCATTCCTACAAAATGCTGTCTGCGCCTCACAGTCGCGCCGACGACACAGGCATTTTTATAAAATGCTGTCTGCGCCTCACAGTCGCGCCGACGACACAGGCATTCCTATAAAATGCTGTCTGCGCCTCACAGTCGCGCCGACGACACAGGCATTCCTACAAAATGCTGTCTGCGCCTCACAGTCGCGCCGACGACACAGGCATTCCTATAAAATGCTGTCTGCGCCTCACAGTCGCGCCAACGACACAGGCATTCCTACAAAATGCTGTCTGCGCCTCGCAGTCGCGCCAACGACACAGGCAATCCTACAAAGTGCTGTCTGCGCCTCGCAGTCGCGCCAAGGACACAGGCATTCCTACAAAATTTGTCTGCGCCTCGCAGTCGCGCCGACGACACAGGCATTCCTAGCAAATGCTGTCTGCGCCTCACAGTCGCGCCGACGACACAGGCATTCCTACAAAATGCTGTCTGCGCCTCACAGTCGCGCCGTCGACACAGGCATTCCTAGAAAATGCTGTCTGCGCCTCACAGTCGCGCCGACGACACAGGCATTCCTAGAAAATGCTGTCTGCGCCTCAAAGTCGCGCCGACGACACAGGCATTCCTACAAAATGCTGTCTGCGCCTCACAGTCGCGCCGATGACACAGGCATTCCTATAAAATGCTGTCTGCGCCTCACAGTCGCGCCGACGACACAGGCATTCCTATAAAATGCTGTCTGCGCCTCGCAGTCGCGCCGTCGACAGAGGCATTCCTACAAAATGCTGTCTGCGACTCACAGTCGCGCCGACGACACAGGCATTCCTATAAAATGCTGCCTGCGCCTCACAGTCGCGCCGACGACACAGACATTCCTATAAAATGCTGTCTGCGCCTCGCAGTCGCGCCAACGACACAGGCATTCCTACAAAATTTGTCTGCGCCTCGCAGTCGCGCCGACAACACAGGCATTCCTATAAAATGCTGTCTGCGGCTCACAGTCGCGCCAACGACACAGGCATTCCTACAAAATTTGTCTGCGCCTCGCAGTCGCGCCCACGACACAGGCATTCCTACAAAATGCTGTTTGCGCCTCGCAGTCGCGCCAACGACACAGGCATTCCTACAAAATTTGTCTGCGCCTCGCAGTCGCGCCGACGACACAGGCATTCCTAGAAAATGCTGTCTGCGCCTCACAGTCGCGCCGACGACACAGGCATTCCTACAAAATGCTGTCTGCGCCTCACAGTCGCGCCGATGACACAGGCATTCCTATAAAAAGCTGTCTGCGCCTCGCAGTCGCGCCGTCGACAGAGGCATTCCTACAAAATGCTGTCTGCGACTCACAGTCGCGCCGACGACACAGGCATTCCTATAAAATGCTGCCTGCGCCTCACAGTCGCGCCGACGACACAGGCATTCCTATAAAATGCTGTCTGCGCCTCACAGTCACGCCGATGACACAGGCATTCCTATAAAATGCTGTCTGCGCCTCACAGACGCGCCGACGACACAGGCATTCCTACAAAATGCTGTCTGCGCCTCACAGTCGCGCCGACGACACAGGCATTCCTACAAAATGCTGTCTGCACGTCACAGTCGCGCCAACGACACAGGCATTCCTACAAAATGCTGTCTGCGCCTCACAGTCGCGCCAACGACACAGGCATTCCTACAAAATGCTGTCTGCGCCTCACAGTCGCGCCAACGACACAGGCATTCCTACAAAATGCTGTCTGCGCCTCGCAGTCGCGCCAACGACACAGGCATTCCTACAAAGTGCTGTCTGCGCCTCGCAGTGGCGCCAACGACACAGGCATTCATATAAAATTTGTCTGCGCCTCGCAGTCGCGCCGACGACACAGGCATTCCTAGAAAATGCTGTCTGCGCCTCACAGTCGCGCCGACGACACAGGCATTCCTACAAAATGCTGTCTGCGCCTCGCAGTCGCGCCGACGACACAGGCATTCCTATAAAATGATGTCTGCGCCTCGCAGTCGCGCCAACGACACAGGCATTCCTACAAAGTGCTGTCTGCGCCTCGCAGTGGCGCCAACGACACAGGCATTCATACAAAATTTGTCTGCGCCTCGCAGTCGCGCCGACGACACAGGCATTCCTAGAAAATGCTGTCTGCGCCTCACAGTCGCGCCGACGACACAGGCATTCCTACAAAATGCTGTCTGCGCCTCGCAGTCGCGCCGACGACACAGGCATTCCTATAAAATGATGTCTGCGCCTCACAGTCGCGCCGACGACACAGGCATTCCTAGAAAATGCTGTCTGCGCCTCACAGTCGCGCCGACGACACAGGCATTCGTATGAAATGCTGTCTGCACCTCGCAGTCGCGCCGACGACACAGGCATTCCTACAAAATGCTGTCTGCGCCTCACAGTCGCGCCAACGACACAGGCATTCGTACAAAATGCTGTCTGCGCCTCGCAGTCGTGCCGATGACACAGGCATTCCTACAAAATGCTGTCGGCGCCTCACAGTCGCGCCGACGACACAGGCATTACTACAAAATGTTGTCTGCGCCTCGCAGTCGCGCCGACGACACAGGCATTCCTATAAAATGCTGTCTGCGCCTCACAGTCACGCCGACGACACAGGCATTCCTACAAAATGCTGTCTGCGCCTCACAGTCGCGCCGACGACACAGGCATTCCTATAAAATGCTGTCTGCGCCTCACAGTCGCGCCGACGACACAGGCATTCGTATGAAATGCTGTCTGCGCCTCACAGTCGCGCCGACGACAGAGGCATTCCTACAAAATGCTGCCTGCGCCTCACAGTCGCGCCGACGACACAGGCATTCCTACAAAATGCTGTCTGCGCCTCACAGTCGCGCCAACGACACAGGCATTCCTACAAAATGGTGTCTGCGCCTCACAGTCGCGCCGACGACACAGGCATTCCTACAAAATGCTGTCTGCGCCTCACAGTCGCGCCAACGACACAGGCATTCCTACAAAATGCTGTCTGCGCCTCGCAGTCGCGCCAACGACACAGGCATTCCTACAAAATGCTGTCTGCGCCTCGCAGTCGCGCCAACGACACAGGCATTCCTACAAAATGCTGTCTGCGCCTCGCAGTCGCGCCGACGACACAGGCATTCCTAGAAAATGCTGTCTGCGCCTCACAGTCGCGCCGACGACACAGGCATTACTACAAAATGCTGTCTGCGCCTCGCAGTCGCGCCGACGACACAGGCATTCCTATAAAATGCTGTCTGCGCCTCACAGTCGCGCCGACGACACAGGCATTCCTACAAAATGCTGTCTTCGCCTGACAGTCGCGCCGACGACACAGGCAATCCTATAAAATGCTGTCTGCGCCTCACAGTCGCGCCGACGACACAGGCATTCGTATAAAATGCTGTCTGCGTCTCGCAGTCGCGCCGACGACACAGGCATTCCAATAAAATGCTGTCTGCGCCTCACAGTCGCGCCGACGACACAGGCATTCCTACAAGATGCTGTCTGCGCCTCGCAGTCGCGCCAACGACACAGGCATTCCTACAAAATGCTGTGTGCGCCTCACAGTAGCGCCGACGACACAGGCATTCCTACAAAAAGCTGTCTGCGCCTCACAGTCGCGCCGACGACACAGGCATTCCTAGAAAATGCTGTGTGCGCCTCGCAGTCGCGCCGACGACACAGGCATTCCTACAAAATGCCGTCTGCGCCTCGCAGTCGCGCCGACGACACAGGCATTCCTACAAAATGCTGTCTGCCCCTCACAGTCGCGCCAACGACACAGGCATTCCTAGAAAAAGCTGTCTGCGCCTCACAGTCGCGCCGACGACACAGGCATTCCTACAAAATGCTGTCTGCGCCTCGCAGTCGCGCCGACGACACAGGCACTCCTACAAAAAGCTGTCTGCGCCTCACAGTCGCGCCGACGACACAGGCATTCCTGCAAAATGCTGTCTGCGCCTCGCAGTCGCGCCGACGACACAGGCATTAATACAAAATGCTGTCTGCGCCTCACAGTCGCGCCGATGACACAGGCATTCCTACAAAATGCTGTGTGCGCCTCACAGTCGCGCCGACGACACAGTCATTCCTACAAAATGCTGTCTGCGCCTCGCAGTCGCGCCGACGACACAGGCATTCCTACAAAATGCTGTCTGCGCCTCACAGTCGCGCCGACGACACAGGCATTCCTACAAAATGCTGTCTGCGCCTCACAGTCACGCCAACGACACAGGCATTCCTAGAAAAAGCTGTCCGCGCCTCACAGTCGCGCCGACGACACAGCCATTCCTACAAAATGCTGTCTGCGCCTCACAGTCGCGCCGATCACACAGGCATTCCTACAAAATGCTGTCTGCGCCTCGCAGTCGCGCCGACGACACAGGCATTCCTACAAAATGCTGTCTGCGCCTCACAGTCGCGCCGACGACACAGGCATTCCTACAAAATGCTGTCTGCGCCTCACAGTCCCGCCGACGACACAGGCATTCCTACAAAATGCTGTCTGCGTCTCACAGTCACGCCGACGACACAGGCATTCCGACAAAATGCTGTCTGCGCCTCGCAGTCAAGCCGACGACACAGGCATTCCTACAAAATGCTGTCTGCGCCTCACAGTCGCGCCGACGACACAGGCATTCCTACAAAATGCTGTCTGGGCCTCGCAGTCACGCCGATGACACAGGCATTCCTACCAAATGCTGTCTGCGCCTCACAGTCGCGCCGACGACACAGGCATTCCTACAAAATGCCGTGTGTGCCTCACAGTCGCGCCGACGACACAGGCATTCCCACAAAATGCTGTCTGCGCCTCGCAGTCGCGCCGACGACACAGGCATTCCTACAAACTGCTGTCTGCGCCTCACAGTCGCGCCGACGACACAGGCATTCCTACAAAATGCTGTCTGCACCTCACAGTCGCGCCAACGACACAGGCATTCCTAGAAAAAGCTGTCTGCGCCTCACAGTCGCGCCGACGACACAGGCATTCCTACAAAATGCTGTCTGCGCCTCACAGTCGCTCCGATGACACAGGCATTCCTACAAAATGCTGTCTGCGCATCGCAGTCGCGCCGAAGACACAGGCATTCCTACAAAATGCTGTCTGCGCCTCACAGTCGCGCCGACGACACAGGCATTCCTACAAAATGCTGTCTGCGACTCACAGTCGCGCCGACGACACAGGCATTCCTACAAAATGCTGTCTGCGTCTCACCGTCGCGCCGACGACATAGGCATTCCTACAAAATGCTGTCTGCGCTTCGCAGTCGCGCCGACGACACAGGCATTCCTACAAAATGCTGTCTGCGCCTCGCAGTCGCGCCGACGACACAGGCATTCCTACAAAATGCTGTCTGCGCCTCACAGTCGCGCCGACGACAGAGGCATTCCTACAAAATGCTGTCTGCGCCTCGCAGTCGCGCCAACGACACAGGCACTCCTACAAAAAGCTGTCTGCGCCTCACAGTCGCGCCGACGACACAGGCATTCCTACAAAATGCTGTCTGCGCCTCGCAGTCGCACCGACGACACAGGCATTCCTACAAAATGCTGTCTGCGCCTCACAGTCGCGCCGACGACACAGGCATTCCTACAAAATGCTGTGTGCGCCTCACAGTCGCGCCGACGACACAGGCATTCCTACAAAATGATGTCTGCGCCTCGCAGTCGCGCCGACGACACAGGCATTCCTACAAAATGCTGTCTGCGCCTCGCAGTCACGCCGACGACACAGACATTCCTACAAAATGCTGTCTGCGCCTCGCAGTCGCGCCGACGACACAGGCATTCCTACAAAATGCTGTCTGCGCCTCACAGTCGCGCCGAAGACACAGGCATTCCTACAAAATGCTGTCTGGGCCTCGCAGTCGCGCCGACGACACAGGCATTCCTACAAAATGCTGTCTGCGCCTCGCAGTCACGCCGACGACACAGACATTCCTACGAAATGCTGTCTGCGCCTCGCAGTCGCGCCGACGACACAGGCATTCCTACAAAATGCTGTCTGCGCCTCACAGTCGCGCCGAAGACACAGGCATTCCTACAAAATGCTGTCTGGGCCTCGCAGTCACGCCGATGACACAGGCATTCCTACCAAATGCTGTCTGCGCCTCACAGTCGCGCCGATGACACAGGCATTCCTACAAAATGGCGTGTATGCCTCACAGTCGCGCCGACGACACAGGCATTCCCACAAAATGCTGTCTGCGCCTCGCAGTCGCCCCGACGACACAGGCATTCCTACAAAATGCTGTCTGCGCCTCACAGTCGCGCCGACGACACAGGCATTCCTACAAAATGCTGTCTGCGCCTCACAGTCGCGCCAACGACACAGGCATTCCTAGAAAAAGCTGTCTGCGCCTCACAGTCGCGCCGACGACACAGGCATTCCTACAAAATGCTGTCTGCGCCTCACAGTCGCGCCGACGACACAGGCATTCCTACAAAATGATGTCTGCGCCTCGCAGTCGCGCCGACGACACAGGCATTCCTACAAAATGCTGTCTTGGCCTCACAGTCGCGCCGACGACACAGGCATTCCTACAATATGCTGTCTGCGCCTCACAGTCGCGCCAACGACACAGGCATTCCTAGAAAAAGCTGTCTGCGCCTCACAGTCGCGCCGACGACACAGGCATTCCTACAAAATGCTGTCTGCGCCTCACAGTCGCGCCAACGACACAGGCATTCCTATAAAATGCTGTCTGCGCCTCACAATCGCGCCGACGACACAGGCATTCCTACAAAATGCTGTCTGCGCCTCACAGTCGCGCCGACGACACAGGCAATCCTACAAAATGCTGTCTGCGCCTCGCAGTCGCGCCGACGACACAGGCATTCCTACAAAATGCTGTCTGCGCCTCACAGTCGCGCCGATGACACAGGCATTCCTACAAAATGCTGTCTGCGCCTCGCAGTCGCACCGACGACACAGGCATTCCTACAAAATGCTGTCTGCACCTCGCTGTCGCGCCGACGACACAGGCATTCCTAGAAAATGCTGTCTGCGCCTTACAGTCGCGCCGACGACACAGGCATTCCTACAAAATGTTGTCTGCGCCTCGCAGTCGCGCCGACGACACAGGCATTCCTATAAAATGCTGTCTGCGCCTCACAGTCGCGCCAACGACACAGGCATTCCTACAAAATGCTGTCTGCGCCTCACAGTCGCGCCGACGACACAGGCATTCCTACAAAATGCTGTCTGCGCCTCACAGCCGCGCCAACGACGCAGGCATTCCTACAAAATGCTGTCTGCGCCTCGCTGTCGCGCCAACGACACAGGCATTCCTACAAAATGCTGTCTGCGCCTCGCAGTCGCGCCGACGACACAGGCATTCCTAGAAAATGCTGTCTGCGCCTCACAGTCGCGCCGACGACACAGGCATTCCTACAAAATGCTGTCTGCGCCTCGCAGTCGCGCCGACGACACAGGCATTCCTATAAAATGCTGTCTGCGCCTCACAGTCGCGCCGACGACACAGGCATTCCTACAAAATGCTGTCTGCGCCTCATAATCGCGCCGACGACACAGGCATTCCTACAAAATGCTGTCTGCGCCTCACAGTCGCGCCGACGATACAGGCATTCCTACAAAATGCTGTCTGCGTCTCACCGTCGCGCCGACGACATAGGCATTCCTACAAAAAGCTGTCTGCGCCTCACAGTCGCGCCGACGACACAGGCATTCCTACAAAATGCTGTCTGCGCCTCGCAGTCGCGCCGACGACACAGGCATTCCTACAAAATGCTGTCTGCGCCTCACAGTCGCGCCGACGACACAGGCATTCCTACAAAATGCTGTGTGCGCCTCACAGTCGCGCCGACGACACAGGCATTCCTACAAAATGATGTCTGCGCCTCGCAGTCGCGCCGACGACACAGGCATTCCTACAAAATGCTGTCTGCGCCTCGCAGTCACGCCGACGACACAGACATTCCTACAAAATGCTGTCTGCGCCTCGCAGTCGCGCCGACGACACAGGCATTCCTACAAAATGCTGTCTGCGCCTCACAGTCGCGCCGAAGACACAGGCATTCCTACAAAATGCTGTCTGGGCCTCGCAGTCACGCCGATGACACAGGCATTCCTACCAAATGCTGTCTGCGCCTCACAGTCGCGCCGACGACACAGGCATTCCTACAAAATGCCGTGTGTGCCTCACAGTCGCGCCGACGACACAGGCATTCCCACAAAATGCTGTCTGCGCCTCGCAGTCGCCCCGACGACACAGGCATTCCTACAAAATGCTGTCTGCGCCTCACAGTCGCGCCGACGACACAGGCATTCTTACAAAATGCTGTCTGCGCCTCACAGTCGCGCCAACGACACAGGCATTCCTAGAAAAAGGTGTCTGCGCCTCACAGTCGCGCCGAGGCGCGACTGTGAGGGGGCTCGAGAAATTAAAGGGGGCTCGAGAAATTAAACCCGTGCATTAGGCATTGATATAAGAAAACTTAAGTACCCGTAAGGAAAATGGAACGTCATATAAAAACAAAACAAGCCCGTTTTAACAAAATGGAAAACAAAATGCACAAGAAAAGTAACATTGAAGTTCATTCGTGCGCGCTACACCACATAATCAACACTAAAGCTTATTCACTTGTACTGTATCGGTGCCCGTGTCGTTCGGAGCGATGGTTCCAGGTTCGGCCTCGCTATGAATTGTCCTCCAGTTAGAGTAAAGTTCAGTCCCGTCCGTGTTCTTGGCTTGTGGCACACGAGTCGACGTCACACACACACACGATGACACGGCACATGCCTCCGGTCACCACGCGAACTACCTTTGTGCACAACGCGAAGAACAAAACACATTTTGTTTTTCTTTGGACGTTTATCAGCAGACTCGTCGTTTGCATCGTCATCATCAGAGCACTGTCTGACGTGGCATGGTTCTAACCGCGCAACTTTAGAAACGTCGGGTTTCGTGCCGGTTTGGTCGACTCCATTCTGTGGAGGCTCCGTTCGGTGGGCCACTTTCTTAGCGTTCTGGGTGCCGCATTGCGTGCCTTGGCCTTTACTAGCTGAAGTAGCGGCTCATTTTTGGAGGCCATAAAGGGGGCGACACTGGCTGGCTTGCTGAGGGCGAGCGGTTGTTTCTGGCAGTCAGAGCTGAAGTGGACGTTTTTGCTGACACGACAGAACATCTTCGGACAGAAATGACGGCGGCGAATTTTCCTCCAGGTGCGCCAGACGTCGAGGGGGCCAGCCGAAATATCGACATAACAGGGCCATAACATCTCCAACCTCAAACATCCTGGGAGGACGAGTGTCGTGCGACCTTCATGAAAGCTTTTTGCTCTCACGTACAGCACACCGTCGATGAACCGAACGCTCCGTGCCGTTCTTTTCGTTTTCCTGACAACGAGCGCACTCGGCTGCTGTAGGTGCTGGATCACTTCTTTCATCCACGGATCCTCCCTCTGCTTTTACCCAATGTGCACGTGATTCAGGGCGAGCAACGGTAAGGGATTTTCTTCGCTTGCTAGTGTGGAATCATGCGGACATTAAGAAAACCTGACGGAGTTTCCCTGCTCAAAGTTGGAGCGCTGCCGTAGCTCTGTCAGTCCCCTTCACTTGGACAGGTAATGCGAGGGGCTGAGTTTTCGGCAAACTGTCAAATGGTAGGCCGGACGGTTCTTCTACGCCCGGTGGTCCAAGCCGCTCATCCCGAGCGTCGTGCTGCTCCCTCCATTGTGGTCCATCTTTTGGGAATGGTTGCCGGCACTGGGGCGCCATGTGGCCTATGTGGTCACACAACTGGCAGCGTGGTCGCCCGTCGTCGTCACGGGTACTCCTCGCTGGCCTAGCCACTGGACGACGACGAACATCTTGAATAGCCTTCAGGCAGTCAGATAATTAGGCTATAGGGTATTCGATCACCCTCAATTCCCTATCGCAGTGGGTGGCCTCCCACGGGCAATGACTCTGCCGCAGCGCAGGTAGCGATACATGTTGGAGGCGACTGCATTGTTGCTTCAGCGGGTGTCACTCCGGCGGGAGGTGCCGAGGCATATGGGTAACACGACTGCGGGTCGGCAGAGAAAAGGGTGCCGATCGGTTTTGGCCTGGACGCCTGGACCATCAAAAAAGCTGCCTGATCAATGCTCTGTAAAATTTGCAGGAAGGCAGAGCAGCTGTCCGGGGGGTTTGCAATAAGTATTTCCTTCAGCACAACCGGACGCAAGCCGCGCATGAGGTGCCGCAACCGCTCCTCTTCCGTCATAGACGGATTGGCTCTGGCGATGTAATGCATCGGGAAACTAGTATCTTTACGGCTGAGGCCTACGCACTATTGTCGGCTGTGAAGCATATAAGGAAATCAAAACTAAAATAATCAGTAATATGTACGCACTCCCTAAGTGTTGTGAAGTCTTTGATATCATTATGTAAGCATAAAAAACCCGTAATAATTGAACTCTATTCCGTCTTGTGTAAAGTGTCTATATCTAACCGGCACCCTATTATAGGCTGGGTGCCTGGCCATAGGGGAATCCAGGGTAACGTTCTAGTGGACCAGACGGCCACATCAATTGCATCGCACGCTGTTAATTCTAACGCTGCAGTCCCTGTTACAGATCTGAAGTCCTTGTTACCAAGGAAACTGCAAAACTACTGGCAACGCTTGTGGTACGTGGAAACAAATAAGCTGCACGTAATAAAGCCACAATTAGATTTCTGGCCTTCTGCAACAAAATTATGCCTAACAGATGTGATATTCTGTCGTCTAAGAATTGGACACACATTTGGTACCAATAACCTTTTACTCACTGGAAATGAGCCTCCCACCATCCGGGAGAGGCTGATCGTCCTCCACGTCCTCCTGGAGCGTCGAGAATCCGAATCTGAAACACTTTCCTTTAGCATACCGGCAGCACGTCCCCTTCATCCAGGAGTGCTACTTGGTGCAAAACCGCTGTTTGACTCCGACGCAGTCCTAGGTTTCCTGAAAGATGTTGTGTTACATGTTATTAGTCCCATACGTTCGTAGCGTCTCTTCTCTTTAGAGGTCTGTCCTACCCACAAATAGTGGCAGGCGTTTGGTGTGTTGCGACACCACGGACCCGAGCACACGAGGGTTGGACCCTCCCGCGTGTAGCCGTGCGCGGCTTAGCCGTGTCTGGGGAAAAGGGGATCCTGGGGGTTGAGCCGATGCAGGGTGTTGGACCTTTAAGGCCCCCCGGCGGAGGCAACACACCTCTTCGGCCTCGGCTTCACATAGACGGCACCCCCGGACTTACCCACCCGGGGGAAATCGGTAGTCGCCTCTTCCTGTCCTCCTCTCCAATCTTCGACTTTCTCTCCCACTTTTACATCTTTCCTGTCTTCTGTTCACTTCTTATTACTTCCTTTCTCCACGACGGCAAGGGTTAACCTTGTGTATCTGCCCTCCCTTGGGTATAATATATTAGGTTATAGTAGCAATGTACGGCTGGCGCCTGCAGCCTTACGCGTTAAGGCCTGCAGCGTCCCCATGTTGGGCTCCGTGGTGGGTGGCCGCCATTGCTGCCGAACACAAACCGAAATACCATGGGAACACCCGCATTTCCCCGCCTACTTGATCGTCACCCTCAGAAGAGGGGACGCACCGAAGACTTAAGCACTTGTTTCAACCGCACGAAAGAGACCTACCCAAAATACCACGTAGTACACAGTGAGAATCCTGAAAAACAAGCTAGATTTATTTCACCATTCACAGTAGCAAAATCTTTGACCGAAGCCTTAGGGTCAGGTTATAAGGTAACAAAAATGGCTAGCGGTGACCTTCTCCTTGAGATCCCTCAGAAACATCAGTATGAGAAGCTTGGCAGTCTTGTGACATTTGGTAACAAACCAATTTCTATTTCACAACACCGAACAATGAACAGCTCACGGGGAGTCGTGTCAGAGGCAGACCTCCTAGACTTGACAGAAACTGAACTCCTGGAAGGGTGGAAAGAACAAAATGTTACTGACGTAAAACGTATTAAAATTAGACGAGACAACAAGGAAATCCCCACTAAACATCTTATCCTAACATTTTCATCCAGCGTTCTGCCAGAAACGATTGAAACAGGATACATCAGATTAAATGTTCGACCATATATCCCCAACCCTAGAAGGTGTTTCAAATGTCAGAGGTTCGGCCATGGCTCGCAGAGCTGCCGTGGTCAGACAACTTGTGCAAAGTGTGGAGTGCAGGGCCACCCCTCGGAGAACTGCAGTGGCACACCTCACTGTGTGAACTGCAGTGGTGACCATCCAGCTTACTCACGCTCCTGTCCGAACTGGAAGAAAGAAAAAGATATAATCACCCTTAAAGTCAAAGAAAATATTTCATTTAAGGAAGCCCGTAAAAGGTGCTCTCCATTCCACAACACACCTTATGCTGATGCGGCGCGTCGGGGGGCAGCGTCGCAGCGGCAATCGCCGAGTGCCCTGCCCGCGTGCAGCGAGCAGGCACCTTTGGCTCCTGCCCCCAGGGTGGAAGTAGGTAAGCCTACTCCATCCAACCAGCAACCAGGCCCGGCTACCCTTGGGTTGCCGGTCCCACAAGAGTTATCTGCGGCAACCTGCGCTGCACGCAGCGATCCCGCAGGACCGATAGCGGCCACGAAGGTAGGCGCAGCTGAGGCTGCCTCGGCCTTCCCGGCCCCTCCCAGCGCTGGCAACAGCCGGCGCAGCCAAATCCCGCAGGGAGCCCCATCGACCTCAGGGCTGGTGGGCGCAGGGGTCTTGCCTTCCGAGGTGAGACTCTCACGAAAAACTTCTCGCTCGCAAGAGCGCGTGTCCGGCGGCTCACAAGAGGCAATGGACACAACACCTATACCTACGGCGCAGCAAGCGCCTAAGGAGCGGCGAGGTTCCCTCGAGCGCTCCAGAAAAAACAAAACCCCGGTTACAGGGCCTCGAAAGAGCTCTGTAACCTAAGGCATCACCTCCCTTTCCGTAGACACAGTACTTATTTAAAATAAATATGGATACACAAATTATTCAATGGAACGTCAGAGGTCTTCTTAGAAACCTGGATGACGTACAAGAACTCATACACAAACACAATCCAAAAGTGCTGTGTTTACAGGAAACACACCTAAAATCAAAACACACAAACTTTCTCCGACAGTATATAACTTTTCGCAAAGATCGCGATGATGCTCTCGCATCATCGGGAGGTGTAGCTATAGTTATCCACAATAGCATTGCGTGTCAACATTTACAGCTCCAAACGCCTCTTGAAGCAGTGGCAGTTCGAGCTGTCCTCCTAAACAAACTCATCACCATTAGCTCGCTTTACGTACCCCCACACTACAAATTAAACAAACATGAATTCCAGTCATTTATAGACGAATTGCCAGAACCTTACGTTGTTCTCGGCGATCTCAATGCGCACAGCTCCCTGTGGGGTGACTGTCGTATAGATGCGCGAGGTCGTCTTGTTGAACAGTTCCTTTTTTCTTCTGGTGCGTGCCTTTTGAATAAGAAGAAACCCACTTATTACTGTCTTGCAAATAATACCTTTTCCTCAATTGATCTCAGCATAGTTTCCCCGACTATACTGCCTGAACTGGAGTGGGAAGTTGCGAACAATCCTTACGGAAGCGACCACTTCCCCATACTATTAAGAACACTTAAACAAAACGAATATCTACCACAGGCTCCTAGGTGGCAGGTTGACACAGCCGACTGGGAGAAATTCCGAACCATAACTAGCATATCATGGGATGACATGTCCTTGTTACAAATTGATGCTGCTGTGGATTACCTTACAGCTTTTATTATAGATGCCGCATCTAAATGCATACGTGAAGTAAGTGGATCGGCATGCAAACGGCATGTCCCGTGGTGGAACGATGAATGTAGAGTCGCACGTAGGAATCAAAACAAAGCGTGGGGGTTGCTACGCGCTTCGCCCACTGCAGAGAATCTCGTTAACTTTAAGAAAGTTAAGTCTCGAGGCAGGAGAACCCGCCGACAGGCCAGAAGAGAGAGCTGGCAAAAGTTTTTATCGAACATCAACTCGTTTACAGATGAGGCGAAAGTCTGGAACCGCGTAAATAGAATTAGAGGGAGACAAACATATTCACTCCCTCTGGTAAACACACAGGGTGATACGCTGCAACATCAGGCAGACTCACTTGGGGAGCACTTTGAGAGTGTTTCAAGTTCAAAACATTATTCGAAATCCTTCCTGAAATATAGGCAAATAGAAGAATGTAAGCCACTCAAAAGAAAATGTCCACAGAGTGAATCCTACAACTGCCCATTCAGTATTGCTGAGTTGAAAGCTGCCTTGAGCTCATGCAAGAGCTCTGCACCCGGATCTGACAGAATTATGTATGAAATGCTCAAAAACTTACACGATGACACGCAAGTTACACTACTCACACTTTTCAACACCATCTGGGATGCAGGGTACCTTCCAACCGCATGGAAGGAAGCTATTGTGGTCCCTGTTTTGAAACAAGGTAAAGACCCTTCCTCAGTGGCAAGTTACCGCCCGATAGCCCTCACAAGTTGCCTTTGTAAGGTATTTGAAAAAATGATTAATCGGCGACTGATCCATTTCCTTGAAATGAGCAAAATGCTTGATCCTTATCAATGCGGCTTTCGAGAAGGGCGGTCCACAACCGATCATCTCGTACGTGTTGAAGCAAATATTCGGGAGGCATTCATACATAAACAGTTCTTCCTATCGATATTTCTCGATATGGAAAAGGCCTATGACACAACGTGGCGTTACGGAATCTTAAGAGACCTGTCAGAAATGGGCATCCACGGTAATATGCTTAACATAATGGAAAGCTATCTGTCAAATCGCACGTTCCGGGTAAAAGTAGGCAATGCACTCTCACGTCCTTTTACGCAAGAAACGGGTGTACCCCAAGGAGGCGTGCTCAGCTGCACGCTCTTCATTGTGAAGATGAACACGCTTCGCGCTTCATTACCTCAGGCCATCTTTTACTCTGTCTACGTGGACGACATTCAGCTAGCTTTCAAATCCTGTAACCTCGCAGTGTGCGAGAGACAGGTACAGCATGGCCTGAACAGTCTCAATGTGGGCAGACAGGAATGGATTTAAGATCAATCCTAACAAAAGCACTTGCGTTCTTTTTACAAGAAAGAGAGGAATGATCCCTGACCCTTGCTTAGAACTGGGTGGACAACAAATACCTGTAAACAAAGAGCACAAGTTTCTAGGTGTTATACTTGACTGCAGACTCACTTTCGTCCCCCACATTAAACATCTTAAAGAAAAATGTCTGAAAACAATGAACATAATGAAACTTCTATCCCAGACTACGTGGTGTAGTGACAGGAAGTGTTTAATGAATCTCTATAAAAGCCTCATTCGATCGCGACTTGACTATGGTGCCGTAATTTATCACTCTGCCTCCCCGAGCGCACTAAAGATGCTAGACCCAGTGCATCATCTAGGAATCCGACTGGCCACTGGCGCTTTCAGAACGAGTCCCATACAAAGCTTATATGTAGAATCGAATGAGTGGTCACTTCATCTGCAGAGAACATACATCAGCCAAGCATATTTTCTGAAAGTCCACTCAAATCCTCAACATCCATGTTTCAATACCGTTAATGACACGACATATGCTACACTTTTTCGCAATCGTCCCTCAATAAGACAGCCTTTCTCGCTGCGTGTGAGAGAGCTTAGTGATGAAATGCATGTTCCACTCCTCGAGCTCCGCCTAATGCCTCCAGCTAAGCTGCTACCTCCTTGGGAGTGGCAGACGATAAAATGCGATATATCTTTCATGCAGGTTACAAAACACGCTCCAGAGATTGAAATCCAGATGCATTTCCGGGAACTGGAATGCAAACACTCCTGCACGGAATTTTACACAGACGCATCGAAGTCACGCGAGGGAGTGTCATATGCAGCCATCGGTCCATCCTTCTTGAAATCCGATTTACTGCATCCCGAAACTAGTATCTTCACGGCTGAGGCCTACGCAATATTGTCGACCGTGAAGCACATAAGGAAATCAAAACTCAGAAAATCAGTTATATATACGGACTCCCTTAGTGTTGTGAAGTCTTTGATGTCGTTCTGTAAGCACAAAAATCCTATAATAATCGAACTCTATTCCGTCCTATGTAAAGCATATGTATCTAACCAGCATGTAATTATATGCTGGGTGCCTGGCCATAGCGGCATCCAGGGTAACGTTCTAGTGGACCAGATGGCCACATCAACTGCATCACACACTGTTAATTCTACCGCTGCAGTCCCTGTCACAGACCTGAAACCTTTCTTAAGAAGAAAACTGCGAAACCACTGGCAACGTATGTGGGACGCAGAAGTAAATAACAAACTGCACGTGATAAAACCACAGTTAGGTTCTTGGCCCCCCGTAACAAAATCACGGCGAACAGATGTCCTATTCTCTCGCCTGAGAATAGGACACACTTTTGGCACGCATAACTTTTTACTCACTGGAAATGAGCCTCCAACCTGCGGTAGATGCGGGGAGAGGCTGACCGTCCTCCACGTCCTCCTGGAGTGTCGGGAAGCCGAATATGACAGAAAGAAACATTTTCCCTTAGCATACCGGCAGCAGATCCCCCTTCATCCCGTAATGTTACTCGGCCCAGAACCGCTATTTGACGCCAATGCAGTCCTGTTTCCTGAAAGATGTTGTGTTGCATGTTGTTAGCCCCATATGTTCGTAGCGTCTCCTCTCTTCGGAGGATGGCGCTGTGATAGCTCTTTTGTATAGCACGTGCCTCTAGGCCCTTGTGTTTCAAGGGCTCCGGTGAGGCAACAGTGCTCCAGGTATTTTTATTATCTCATATATGTTTTATTCTGCATCATTCTTTTACGATGGATTTTAATGTTCAAAGTATTCGTCATGACTCATCGCCATAATTTTATAGCACGTAGATTTTACGCACTTTACACAGACAATTTTTAGGCCAGTTTACAGCCAAGTCACATCTCCATAATACATCGTCAACATCACAACTAGTCATGGCGCTCTTTGGCCAAACCTGGCCCTTGCGCCATTAAACACCACATATTATTATTATTATTACCCACAAATAGTGAGTCGGCAGTCACGTCATCTGCCCCCACGGTGGTCGCAGCTGGCGCTGCTCCACCAACCGAGCAGAAGGGACTACCAACCTCGAAGGTGGGTGCAGCCGAGACTGCCCCAACCTCCCCGGCCCCTTCCAGCGCTGGCAACAGCCGGCGCAGCCAAATCCTTCAGGGAGCCCCATCGACCCCCGGGCTGGTGGGCGCAGGGGTCTTGCCCTCCAAGGTGGGACTCTCTCGGGAAATATCTCGCTCGCAAGAGCACGTGTCCGGCGCCTCACAAGAGGCAATGGACACTACACCTGTTCTCAAGGCGCACCAAGCGCCTAAGGAGCGGCGAGGCTCCCTCGAACGCTCCAGAAAGGGCAGAACCCCCGTTACAGGGCCTCGAAAGAGCTCTGTAACCTAAGGCATCACCTCCTTTTCCATACCCACAGCACTTATTTACTTCCAATATGGCTACACAGATAATTCAATGGAACGTCAGAGGTCTTCTTAGAAACCTTGATGATGTGCAGGAACTCATCCACAAACACAATCCAAAAGTGCTGTGTCTACAGGAAACACACTTAAAATCGAAACACACAAATTTTCTCCTACAGTATGTTACGTTTCGCAGAGATCGCGATGATGCTCTCGCATCGTCGGGCGGTGTTGCCATTGTTATTCCGAAAGGCACAGCGTGTCAAAGTTTGCAGCTACAAACGCCCGTTGAAGCAGTGGCTGTTCGTGCTGTTCTCCTAAACAAACTTATCACTGTGTGCTCGCTCTACATACCCCCACATTACAAATTAACTAAATATGAATTTCAGTCCTTCATAGATGAATTACCAGAACCTTACATTGTTCTTGGCGATTTCAATTCACACAACTACCTGTGGGGCGACCCTCGTATACATGCGCGAGGACGACTTGTTGAACAGTTCCTTCTCTCTTCTGGTGTGCGCCTGTTGAATAAGAAGGAACACACATATTACTCTCTTGCAAACAGAACCTATTCTTCAAGAGATCTTAGCATAGTCTCCCCCTCTGTACTGCTTGAACTTGAATGAAAAGTGGCCAACAACCCTTACGGCAGCGACCACTTCCCTATACTGCTAAGATCACCCAAAGAAAAGGAATATCCACCACAGGCTCCTAGGTGGAAGACTGACACAGCCGACTGGGAGAAATACTGAACTCTTTCTAGTATATCATGGGATGACATGTCCTCGTTAGAAATCGATGCTGCTGTGGAATATTTTACAGCCTTTATAATAGATGCCGCATATAAATGCATATCACAAGTAAATGGCTTGGCATGTAAACGGCGTGTCCCGTGGTGGAACGACGATTGTACGATCACTCGTAAGAAACAAAACAAAAAGCGGGGGGGTTGCTACGCGCCTCTCCCAGTGCGGAGAATCTTATTCACTTTAAGAAAGCAAAATCCGAAGGCAGGAGAACGCGCCGACACGCCAGAAGAGAGCGCTGGCAAAAGGTTTTATCGGGTATCAACACGTATACAGATGAGGCCAAAGTCTGGAACAGGGTAAATAGCATAAGAGGGCTACAAACGTACTGCCTCCCTTTGGTAAACACACAAGGCGATACCCTGCAAGACCAGGCGGATGCTCTCGCTGAACACTTCGAACGCGTGTCTAGCTCCACGCAGTATTCGGAGAACTTTCTGAAGCATAAAGCAATAGAAGAACTTAAACCACTTAATCGGAAATCCATCCAAACGATCCTTATAATCGTCCTTTTACGATTGCGGAACTTCAAGCTTCCTTGTCAGTATGTCGGAGCTCTGGACCAGGCCCCGATAGAATCATGTATCATATGCCTAAACACCTACACTCCGACACGCAAATCACGCTACTTACACTTCTCAATACTATCTGGGCTGCTGCTTATCTCCCATCAAAGTGGAAGGAGGCTATTGTGATTCCTGTTTTGAAGCATGGTAAAGACATTACCATTACCATGCAGTAAAGCATTGCTCACTAGCTACCGTCCCATAGCGCTTACGAGCTCCCTCTGTAAGCTTTTTGAAAAAAATGATCAATCGCCGTCTCGTACATCTCTTAGAGTCCAGTAAAATGCTTGACCCATTTCAATGTGGTTTTCGGGAAGGGTGGTCTACTACTGACCATATCGTGCGCATCGAAGCGAGCATTCGCGATGCCTTCGTGCACAAACAATCTTCTGTATCTCTTTCTGGATATGGAAAACGCGTACGACACAACCTGGCGGTACGGTATCCTGCGCGACCTTTCGGCGCTGGGCATCCGCGGCAATATGTTAACTATTATAGAGAGCTACCTAGAGAACCGTACATTTCGGGTGAAAATCATTGTTGTACATCCCATACTTACATCATACCCTACTTCAGTCATTCCCATATTTTTTATTCCTTATGTATTTTAAGCAATTTATAGCTCTCAGTTTTAGGCCTCTCTACAGCCACGTCACATCTGCCATTAGTCAGTTCTGTGCTCATCACCACTGCCTTGGCGCTCTTTGACCACACTTGGCCCTTGCGCCAATAAACACTACATATCATCATCATCACATTTCGGGTGAAAATAGGTCCTGCACTGTCGCGTACATTCATACAGGAAACAGGGGTACCCCAGGGTGGTGTACTCAGCTGCACGCTCCTTGTCGTAAAGATGAACACGCTTCGGGCATCATTACCACCAGCTATTTTTACTCCGTCTACGTAGATGATATACAAATAGGTTTGAAATCCTGCAACATCAGTCTGCGAGAGACAGGTACAGCAGGCCCTAAACGTGTTCATGTGGGCAGAACAAACTCGATTTAAAATTAACCCCCACAAAAGTTCCTGTGTTCTCTTCACAAGAAAGAGAGGCCTGGTCCGAGACCATTTTCTAGAACTGGGCGGACAACAAATTCATTTTAACAAAGACCACAAATTACATTCATTTCATTCTTCATTCTTACATTCATTTCACACATAAAATGTCTAAAAACAATGAACCTACTTAAAATCCTATCCCACACAACATGGGGTAGCGACAGGAAGTGCCTGTTGAATCTTTACAGGAGCCTAGTTCGATCACAAATAGACTATGGTGCCGTAGTGTATCACTCTGCCGCCCCGAGCGCGCTAAAGATGCTAGACCCCGTTCACCATCTGGGAATCCGCCTGGCCACTGGCGCATTTAGAACAAGCCCCGTTGAAAGCTTGTATGTCGAATCCGATGAGTGGTCACTCCATTTTCGGAGAACATATATCAGCTTTAACGAAGAAATGGACGTCCCATTTCTCGAACATCGCCTAATGCCTACAGTTAAGCTACTACCGCCCTGGCAGTGGCAGGTGATAGAATGTGACGTATCCTTTGTAAAGGTCACAAAGCCCGTTCGTGAGCTTGAAATTGCCATGCATTTCCATGAGCTTCAATTGAAGTACTCCTGCTCCGAGTTTCACACAGACGCATCAAAATCAAATGCTGGCGTATCCTACGCTGCTGTTGGTCCCTCTTTTACTGAATCTGACGTGTTGAACCCTATAATAAGTATCTTCACTGCAGAAGTCTACGCAGTACTGTGTGCAGTAAAACATATAAAGAAACTTTAACTCGACAAAGCCATCATATTCACTGACTCGTTAAGTCTTGTAAAAGCACTCATTTCTTTTCAAACGCATACGAATCCTGTCTTCAATGAACTCTACTCACTTTTATGTAACATGTAGCTATTACATAGGCATGTAGTAATAAGCTGGGTTCCTGGCCATAGAGGAATCGAGGGAAATGTGCTTGCCGACGAGATCGCCAAATCAATAGCATCGCAAGGTATTCGTTCTGCTGCTGTCCCTGCCACAGATATGAAGCCTTTCATAAGAAACAAACTGCGAAGGCACTGGCAACGCTTGTGGGACGCAGAAACAAATAAGCTTCACCTAATTAAGCCGAAGTTAGGTTCCTGGCACCCAACTACGAAAATACGAAGAACCGATGTCCTATTCACTAGACTGAGAATAGGACTCACATTTGGCACTCACAACTTTCTCTTAACCGGTAACGAGCCTCAGACCTGTGGTAGATGAGGCGACCGCTTGACCGTCCACCATATCTTCCTGGAGTGCCGTGAAGCCGAAAGAGACAGGAGAAAACATTTTCCTTTTGCATATAGCCATTGTATTCCCCTGCATCCGGCTATATTCCTTGGCGCCGAACCACTTTTTAAGACCAAAGCAGTCCTCGGCTTTTTGGAAAGATGTTGCGCTCCATATCACAAGCCGGTTAATTTCGTAGCGCATCCTCTTTCCAGAGGATGCTGCTACGATAGTTTTCTTTGTAAAGCACATGCCTCTAAGCCCTTATCTTTCAAAGGCTATGGTGAGGCAGTAGTGCTCTAGACAATTTTAGCACCTCACAGACTTTATATATTGTATCATTCTCCTTTATGCATTTTAATCTTCATAGTACACGTCAATAATCATTCCCATAATTTTACTACGTGTATATTTCATGGAATATATATCAGCTCTTTTAGGCCTGTTACAGCCACGTCACATTTAGTTCACAGAACACATCAGTCCACTGCTAACTCATTACCATTAGCATGGCGCTCTTTGGCCACACCTGGCCCTTGCGCCATTAAACATCATATATTCATTCATTCACTCGATTCTGCTTCGGCCCAGGTCTCCCTGCTGTCTGAAAAGCCATAAAAATGAAATTGTCTCGCGGCGACCTATCTTCAAGATCATCTAGACGTGACTGCAGGGAGGCATTCGGACGGGACAGTTGCTTAAGCGTATTTTGTATGAATGCCACTTCGTCAGTAAAACTGGCCAGCTTCTCGCACTTATCTTCCAAAGTTTTGAGTCTCTGCTGGATGCCAGTGATCTTTCAATCCAAGTTTTTCTGTGCATTTTTTATCGCTTTGACGTCGGAAGCCGGATCATCCTGAACTTCGGAGCTTTGTACGGCCCGTTCATGCACGTCTTTGAGCAAATGAAACAAAACGCTCATTTGCTCAGCAGGGTCATCCGGCAGGAATTCAAGCTCTTAGAGCGTGTACCGGGCCCCGGGTAGAGCGTGTACCAGGCCCCGGGTTCGCCTCAACATCTCCCGACCACAAGAGCAAGATTAACATAGAAAAACACTCAGAAACAGTCTCGCAGAGCACCCGTGGGCACAGGAGAAGCAGTAAACATCGATCATTCGATTTCTTAGCATGCAAGGAAAGCTTGTTACACAGCTGCATAGAGAAGAAACGCAGATTTGCAGTCATTCTGGCAGGACTGTTCCCGTGCCCACTGAAGCTGAAGCGGACGTCCTGGTCATTTAAAAGCTTGGCGGAAGATGTCGTCTTCAACTGGGCTGGACGCTGACAGACGAGTTGCATCGACGGTAGCGTGTGCACATTCGGCGGGGCGATCCATCTGTGGTCACACGGTGTTGACAGGCGCATGTTCATAGGTTGCGCACAACGAAGGAATTGCGCTCGAGGCGCCCGTGACGCCGCCAGTACAGACACCGTGTGACCCGGTGACAGAGATTGCCACATTGCGACTGTCGCTATCAGAACCCAAGCGGCACCTTCCTCGTACTCTCCGCATGACAATACACACTTTGCTTTGTATTCTCGTATGGATGGCATCATGCAGCCGGCGTTTCCGTGCGGTTGTGGTGTCAGTACGGCGTACGGATTCTTTCCCCCGGTAGCGTTCGAAACCGCGCAGTCCGATGTCTTACCCGCTGCTGAAAGACCCTCCTAGGTTTTGCCTATCCGATGTATTGCACCATTAATGTCATTCATTTAGAAGTCCGCAAACATTCTGACCAGTATGTGATTACCGCAGGAAACGTTGGTGCTTTCTTTTCTCTTTCCCGGCTACATAAACGACAAGCAAACTATTTTCATCCACGTTTAATTTTTTTGTATAAGACACTCTCGCACTTTAACAATATGTTTAATGTGTATGGGTAGGTTTTTAGCAGTCTCACCGTGCCTTCTTTCGCTTCTGCCCCCATCCATGTCAGTTACTCCAACCAACCAGCATTTGTGAATCCGCTCGATACATTACATTAAGAGATATACACCAAAAATGTGTCCCAGCTTGTGACCCAGCTTTAGGAAGGCTGTTATTCACATTTTATATGAAGGCGTGAGATATTCAAGGCAAGTACAGAAAACTGCCCCCCCCCTGACCTCGTTCGTGCTCTTTCAATATCGTCGCCGCTCCAGAGCAGCAAACATGTCAAATATGAAGTACGAACTAATCCAATCTCGGGTTGTTCTCAAGGATATTTCAAGACTACGGTTCCTTCCGGTGGTTTTCTGGCTTGTCGAGCTCACATGACCACCTTAACTAGGGCAAGGTTCGGTTTTAGCTGAAAAACGAGAATTTACTGGAGATATGCATGCAGTTATTTGCATTGGAACTGACGGCCGTAAGGGACCCTGAACCACCTCTCCCTCTGAACCCTCCCTTTTCAACAGCAGACCCTGCTATCACTATCTTCTGGACGTTTTTAGTGACCAAACGCCTCGCTAGCATCAAGTGCTGTCGGCCACCCGGCATAGATACCCTAGCCGCTGCGGGGTGCCGCGATGAGTCCACTGGCCTGCACCTTTCCTTCTTTCTACTCATCTCCTTATATTCTTTTTCCACTTTAATTACCTGGCGGCGAGCGTTAACCTTGTGTGGCTCACCATCCTTGGTTACACTATTTATGGTTATGTGGTGGCATACAGCTAGCGTGCGCAAGTCTTGAGATACAAGCCTTGTGGCGTCCCCATGTTGGGCTCGGTGGTGGGCGGCTGGCGCTACTGCCGAAGAGAACTGCTTTTATGGCTACTCTTTTCATTTCCCTAACTGATCGCTTTCTAAAAAGGGGGCGCAACGAAGCAAGCACTCTATTTTTCTTCATGTGCTACAATTTGCGAAGTACCTTGTGACTGACAGTGGTGGCAACATAACCGCCAGAAAACGATCTCTCTTTAAATTTTCGAAGTGCTTAAGAGACACATTAGGCACAGGATTCAAAGCTACAAGGATGGCTAATGGCCACACCCTTTTCGAACTAAGACAGAGAAACTGAAAACGCTTTCAGTTCACAAATGCATTGGTGACACAGCAGTACCTGTCACGGCGCACCGTTCAATGAAGAGTGTTCGTGGGGTAACCTCTGATGAAGACATGCTTGACCTCAGTGATGAAGAATTGCTTAAAGGTTTTGCAGAACGAAACGTGACGAAAGCTCAAAGAATCATGATTCGTCGGAATGACACTGAAATTACCACAAAACCTGTAATCCTTACATTCGGCTCCACCACGCTACCACACTCAGTCGAAGCACGGTAGGTAAAAATCCGTGAGGCCTTATATCCCCAATCCTAGACGTTGTTTCAAATGCCACAGGTTCGGGCGCAGCTCTCAGACATGCAGAGGAAAGTTAACGTGTGCCAAATGCTGTTCTAACGATCATCCATCTGATAACTACAATGCTGAATTACATTGCACGAACTGTGAAGGGGATCATCCTGCCTTCTCACGGCCATGCCCAATCTGCAAGAAACAAAGAAATTATTGCCCTTAAGATCAATCAAAACATCCCATTCTCTGAAGCGAGCAGGCGACGTACATTCCCTCGCAAGGAAAGCTTTTCCCGCTGTGACGAGGCAGGGAGCGCTCTCACAACGGCCTAAAGAGCCCGCTCTCGTCACACAGAGTGAACCACGCGGGACTCTCGTAATAAAACTGCACTTAGTAGCCTCACAACACTCCTTTTTGTTTATTGCACTTCTTTATTGTTTTCCCCCTGTGCCTTGTCTTGTTTCAACTTCTATTTGCCGGCCGTCACAGGATTACTTCAGTCCCCCCAGCATTGTTTGCATCCCTACTAGGATGATGCTAGAATATATTCCTAATTGCAGCTGATTCCATGGTGTCATTGGGACCAATGTACCATATGGTTTTTAAGTGTCCTTGTTGACTTGCTGTCTTGATCACATGAAATGATCCGTTATAGGCCGCGTTCTGGCTTGGCCCTCTTTTTACCAGTAGGAAGTCGCCCACGTATAGTGTTAGTAACGTTATATTTTGCCTCTTGTCGATGTTTCTCTTAATTTTTTCACGGCACCTTGATCTACTATTTTCAGGTGTTGCTGCTTCTGTGAGCTTTATGTTCTTGTCAATGCCGAGGCTTATATCCGCAGACAGGTAATGTGTTCTCCCAGTTGCAGCGAATAGAGAAGTGCATCGCCGGTCAGTTGTATACGAGCGGCTGTGGTAGGCTACTGCCGCTTCCAGACATTGACAACCACCTGCGAATGCTGGATACATACTAATGTATTGTTCGATGTCCGTCATAGGCCTTTAAGCTAGCCCATTTGCTGCGGGATGATAGGGCGCAGCGAACCGTAACTTGATGTTAAGCTTTTCAGCCCATTACTGTAGCTGATGACTTCGGAAAGCAGGTGCATTGTCGGATGCAATTGCTTTTACATTGTCAAACATTTTGCCGTTCAAAAACGAAATTATTCTGTTAGCATCTCTTTTACCAGGTCTTCCTGCAATCATCCTGGTGCACTCACCAATGCACAACAGGAAGGCTTGTCTTAACTCCTTCGGACTTTTTTCGCGAAGACTAGATGGACTAGAAGACCTAAAATGGCGTGTTTGAATACCATGGTATAGACATTTTCGTGTCAGTTGCTTAAATTTCACTTTGTCAATCTGGCATTTATGCGATGACAAAACAGTCTTTTGGTTCTTGCTTCATAGAAGGCCACGAGAACTTTGTGAATTTCATGTGGGTTCTCCAAGAGCCATCATGGTCACCTGATTCGGGGCCATCGTGCTACAGTTCTAATATTTTTGGAATCAAGAAAGTAGGAACGGCAACTAGCCCATTCTTAGTACGTCGCAAAACCTCGGTTCCTTACCATGTCCTTGCAACATTTGCCTTTTCAAGATTGTCTGGAAGCATATTGGCTAATCGCGAAATTCCATCTGCGTCCTTCATAAAGCTCCCGGGCGATGGGCTACATCAAACTCACATTGATGCAGCACCAGAAACTATGGTGGCTTTGCTGGTGTCACTTCAAGAGATCACCTGCCAATGAATGGAGAGACCGAAAAAGCTGCGTTGGGATGTCCGAGGGGCAGAAGCATCCAGAGACGGAGTTTCATGAACGCTTACCACAGAATGGTTACCAAGAGGGAAGTCACCATCGGTCGTTGCATGCCGCAGAAAGAGTCGTTGCCTGAGGAACGCAGTTTGCTTAGATTGAAAACAAAACTAATTAATAAGGGTTCTCAATCTGACCCTATGACAAAAAACGAGACTTTTTCTTTGATTTCTGCGAGTTTATTACACACAGAAATTGAGGTTAATGGACAGCGTACGAGTACTTCATTAAAAAAGCAAAGCAAATCCGCAAGATGTATTCCGAGGGAGATCTAAAACTTGGTCACCCTGTTGGTAGTCAACTTGGCGGAGGCTGTGGTGTCGCGCGTCAGCACACAGTTGTTTTCGGATGTTCACGCGAGCCAGATGGCAAGCTTCCTTGGCAGATTGCTCGAAACGCTCGGTGCCTTCACTAGATTGTCAGAATTCTCACATGGTAGCATTGTTTGACATCGTCTTTACGACCGTAAAGACGAGAAAACGGCGTGAAGCGAGTGGGCTCCTTATAGCGCAGCGGTATTGTGCGCAAACGTGACGTACGGTAGGACCTCGTCTCCGGGCTTATGCTGCACGTCTATGCGCATCGTTATTATCTCTGTCATCCTTTTATTAAGCCTTCCTGTCAAGCCTTTTGCTTGCTGATAATATGCAGTCGTCTTACGGTGCGCGGTGTAAATCAGTTGAAAAATTTCTTGAAGCAGCCTTGCCGCAAACGCCCCCTCCCCCTCTATCTATGATGAGACAGGTTGGGGCGCCGTCACGTAGTACGATGTTTCTTACGCAAAAGTGCAATCTCAGAAACTGTGCCTTTAGGGAGAGGCTTTGTTTCAGTATAGCGGGTTAAATGGTCTGTAGCGATGATGGTCCACATGTTTCCGAAAGTAGCCAACGGGAACGGACCCAGGAGGTCCATGCCGACTTGATCGAAGTGGCTCTATAGGATTCAGCAGTCACACATGTTTAACATTGGGCGACTTTCGGCGCAGGCATTCACGGAAGGCTTCGACATATCTTTTAACCACAATGGCAAATTACGGCGAGTAGTACGATTGCCGTATCCTAGCAAGGGTTCGAGTGATACCCAAGTGGCAAGGCGCAGGCTCGTCGGGGCACGCGAACAGGACTTCGTGACGAAGCTCTGCAGGTACGACCAAGGAATATGTTTTGTTGCTGGTAGCAAAATTCGTCTTGTATAAGGTGCCCCATTAACAAAGCGGCGACAATCCGCGAGCAATTTGCTGGGGCAGATATGGAATAGCCTGGAATAGCCAGCCGTAGAGGTAAGGTCCGAACTTTGCACGTGCCCATACGACGGCAAGACACTCTTTCTCTGTGGTAGCTTAATTTGACTCGAGTCGTGATACCATGCTACTGCCGTAAGCTGTGACCCTTTCGCCGTTCCCCTGCGGCTGTACGAGCGCCGCAACCAGACCGTCGTTACTGGCGTCGGTATGAATTTTCTTTCGACTTCCTCGTCCCAATGCCCAAGAACAGGGGGCGTTACCAGGCGCTGTCGAAGCTCAGTGAAAGCCGCTTGTTCAGAGTTCCAGGTGAACGGCGTGTCATCTCTACCGAGACGACACGCCGACACGGTCCGAAAGCAACTACAAATAAACAGACGAATGTCCCACTTCCGCAACCGTGTTAAACTCCCTGTAACAGAGGACGTCCTCACTGGTGACTAACCATCCTACAAAGGGGGGGGGGGAGGGAGCAACCTCCCCATTACCGAGTCGCGTCCATGCCATTATGAAGGGCACATTCCATCGGGGTTTGTTTTAGGCGAGAGACAAGACAGCTGTGGTTTTTCGCTTCTGGCGTTAAGCTGTCCACACTCCGCCTACTTACCATCAAAATTCTTTACTCCCCCTTCCTAACATTCACTTGAGAGACCAAGTGCGGCTACCTGAAATAAACAGTGTAAAAATTGTTGTGTAAGAAAAACGTGTCCTGTTTTCTTTGTCCGTTCGGTATCCCTGCCCGTGAGTGGCTTATCAAATTATAAATGAAGAAAGAGCAAAAATGAAAGAATATAATTCCGCAAGTGGTACGCTGATTTCGGGATCGATTCAATATGCAATACCTGTAGTAGTAGAAGGAAAAACCAGTGAAACCAGTGAAAAATAAGAGGAAAGCTTCACACCACAACGACTTGTCGTTTGTGTTTTTTGACCGGTTGTTCCTTCAACTATGCACCAACTGGCCCAGATTTCAGTCCATCTATACCTGTAGTAGCACGTCAGAACCAGGAATGCGTGATCGGGCTATTTCGCCTTTGTGTGATGGCCTTTTGATCTTGGCTAGCGTTTGCTTTTGTTGTTCCTCAGAAAGATTTACTTCCTCAGTCGTGTACAAAGTATTTTTATTGCATGCACCGCATTAGAAAATGCATAAGTACATGTTTAATCATCAACCGCAGGGTCAACGTCTTTGTCAGCGGAGAAGATACTCAGATGCATAATCTCATGCGGGGAGTATCGGAAAGATACACTAAACCCCGATTATCCTTTCCCTGGCATAAAACTCAATCAAGCATTGATAGCCTTGCATACATCACCCACGGCGCTTCCTTAGGCCTAACAGAAAGCAACTTAAAGGGCTATAATACCACCAAAGATTCTTATGCTACGTAAGCCACAGCTGAAGTGACGTTCGTGAATAAGTGTGGTGCGAGTAACATTTTGTTCTTCTTGCATCTCCGTTCTTTGCTAGAGCGTGAAGTCTCTGAAGTTTGTGTGTGTGTGTGTGTGTGTGTGTGTGTCTTTGCTTGAGGTCGTTCTGTATGGTGCCGCCCATATGGGTTAGGGTATAGGCGACGAAACGCATTCTCGTTCGCGGCGCTCGAAGATGTTTTCTTTTTCACTGTCGGCACGCGTGCCTGCGAAATTCAGCTTTGTGCTTCGTCGGTCAGAAATCACCCCTTCTATGCTACAACCATAAGTCCCTTCTGGTCGAGTGCCGTGAGGGAAAAGACTGTCGACAGATTAGTCAGAAGCCGACCATGCATGGTCCTCTGGCTGTTTGCATCTGTATGGGTCCAGGCGACACACGGAATGCCTGGGGCACCGAGAACTAGAGCCGCTCACTGGCATATTTGGCGCGAAATACCAATAATTCTATTTTGCTCCAGCTGCAGCACTAAACGCTTGTTGTTCGAGGAGGCTTTAAAACAGGAACTGAAACTGAAAAAAAAAACATGAGTAACTACTATGTGCTTGTACACTAAGTCAACTAACGTCGCTGTTGAACCATAAAAACTTCGGCAACGCTTGTGGTCTCGCGGTGTCATCGCACAACGTTGCCACACGGTGCAAAGCCAGCCCACTAAAATGCTTACAGCTCAATGAAAGGTGCGGAAATCGTTTGTAAACGCCTGTACGACACTTTTTCCCTAGTTTGTTTAGTAATTACTACATCTTTCTTCTTATCCAAGAACACATTATTAGTCTGGCAAGTTTTATGAATGCCTCGCTAAACCACCTTGTCATTTTGTGTTTCTGCAAAATATTAGGTGCTCGATTCACTTCTTGAAGATTATTTCTAAAACGGTGAAATAGTGCAGTGCCCTCACCGCGTTTCTTAGTAAACGAAACTAATTTTAAATGGAACATACGATTTATCTTTTCCTGCGAGGTTTTGTTTATTAAAATTCTACGGTAATCTTAAACGTTACTTATCGATGATCCAATTAAAATGGGCTGTCAAGCAGCGTACAGATCAAGTCACTGGCCAGAAAGGAGACCTCGCTGACTGGACCCTTGACGGCGCGGACAACCAGCGCCTCTTCCTCCGTGCCGCCAGCCTCAACCTCACGGGGGGCCGACGCACAGAGTGCACAGCGCAGAGCCCTTTGCACCGAGGACAGCCTGGCGTCTGTTCTCTGGCACGAAGCTGAAAGGTGACAAGGACATGCTGTGTGGTGCACAAAAAGCACAAGGACGAGAAAATAAGTATACGGTAAACATAAGCACTCTCGTCACCGGCATGTTCCTTGGGGGGGTTACTGCAGTAGCAGCCCAGAGGGAACTCTGAGAACTGATACTATGACCCACAGTAATGACCAGGAACAAACTGTCCTTTGCTCTCAGACCATACATATGTACACAACACTGCCACCTGCCACCTTGTGGCACTGCCGATAATAACAGCAACCTGTCAAGTCTGTGTGTTGGTATAAATTCATATCCACAGTTTGAATCGGTAACAATGTGCCAAACTTTACTCCGGGGCTTGGACAGGCACGAAGCCATTTAATTATTTGAGACGCACAATACATGCCCACACAAATCTTGGGGAGGGGGCAGGCAAAACACAACTGTCTCCCTGACTGGGCCACATCACCTAAACATTTATTTTACACCGTGCAATGGTGGTAGACAATTTCTAGGATGAGAAATCTCTGCAAAATGCAAGCGTTCCTTTTCCTTCTAATATACTGAGAGGGGCACAAATGAACATACAATGCGAAACAAGCGACAAAAGTGTGCTTACAAATTACACTGCAGTCGAAAATGGATATTTCGAACCCACACATAACAAATTACTGTGTTTATCAAACCGCTGTAAGATCTCCTTGAAAATCACATACAACTGTGTATTACCAGCACATTCTGCATATAGAACACGGCGCCACGCCAAAGACCTGAAAGTGTAGTTCTTTGTGCACTTTGAAGTCTTCGGGCACCTGCAGATTGAGAAGACAATCGTGCACTGGGGAAATCAGAGAACCTGCTGAGGATTGATGTTATGAGCGTCTGGATTAAGGATCTATGGTCAGCGCTCTACGGTGGACAGTTTACCAAGCTCGACCGCAAACATGCTTACCAGCAGCTGGTGCTCCAGGATGCCACCTGGAAGTATGTCACAATATCGACAACTTTGGGGCTATTCCAGTACACGCGCTTCTAGTTTGGCGTGGCCTCAGCCCCACTCATACTTCAGAGGGAGATGGGGAACCTCTTCAGGGGCATGAGGCGCGTGGCGGTGTACTTGGATGTCATTCTGGTTACTGGCAGCAATGATGGGGACCATCTGTAGAACTTGCACAATGTCCTGACACGACTGCAGGACGCCGGTTCAAGCTGGAAAGGTGCATTTTTCTGGCCCCCAGTGGTGATTACTTGTCATTTCCCAGGCTGGCCTAGCCCCGGCTCCCCGCAAATTTAATGCTGTGCTCAAGGCGCCTAAGCCCCGGAACGAGAAGGAACTCCAGGGCTGCTTCGGCCTCATCAACGTCTACAGGAGTTCCCTGCCGAACCTGTCGGAGCATCTACAGCCATTTTCTGCTTCGAGATGGTCAACAGTGGGTCTGGAAGAAGGAGCAGGACCGGGCCTTCCAACGCAGCAAGGAGCTAATCATCAATGCTCCAGTGCTAATACACTTCGATTATGCAAAGCCTGTCGTCTTGACCATAGATGCATCGCCGTACAGCGTGGTAACCGGCCTGGCACACCGTGACAAGGATGGCCAAAAACACCCTGTGTCATTTGCTTCTCATAGTCTTCATGCTGCAGAGCAACGCTACAACCAGCTGGGCAAGGAAGGTGACATGTTCGGTGTAGAATGCTTCCACCAGTATCTGTGGGGCCACAAGCCACTGTTGGGGCTGCTGTGCCCGTGCAGGCATCACCTCGAGTGGTACGCTGGGCCTTGAGGCTGGCAGCTTAAAGTTGCCAGCTGGTTTTATATCCGGGAAAGGACCTGGGACCTGCTAACGCCCTGAGCCGCCTGCCCCTGCCAGAGGTGCCTGATGCTGCTCCAGAACCTGCTGAAGTGGTCACGCTGGAGCACGCGAACCCGGAGGTGCTTGCCAGATCTGCGGTATGGCATGCGACCAGCCGTGACTCAGTCCCTTCCCAGGTGGTCATGGCGGTATGCCGTGGGGAGGAATCAGCAGGCCTTAGCCATAAGGCCGCCCAGCTGAGCTTGCAGCACGGCTGCCTACTGTGGGGTTCCAGGGTGGTGATCCCACGAAGTCTCCAGTCCAGGGTCCTGCAGTTGCTGCACAGGCCCCGCAGAGGCGTCTGCATAAGCAGGCGTTTGGTGCGTTACGACACCACGTACCTGAGCACGCGAAGATTGGACCCTCCCGCGTGTAGCCGTGCGCGGCTCAGCGGTGTCCGGGGAAAGGGGGATCCTGGAGGTTGAGCCGATGCCGGGTGTTTGGACCTTTAAGGCCCCCCGGCGGAGGCAACACACTTCTTCGGCCTCGGCTTCACATAGACGGCACCTCCAGACTCACCCACCTGGAGGAAATCGGTAGTTGCATTTTCCTGTCTCTCGCTCTCCCTCTAACCTTCGTCTTTCTCTTACTTTCCATCTTTCCTGTCTCCTTCTCATTTCTTTATTACTTCCGACCTTCCTGGCAGCAAGGGTTAACCTTGTGTGAGTACCCAACCTTGGTTATATCATATTGGGTTATAGCGGCAACGTACAGCTGGCGTTTGCAAGCCCTGGTTTTCAGGCCCTGCAGCGTCCCCTTGTTGGACACCATGGTGGGTGGCTAGCGTTGCTGCCGAAAACTACACATCCACACATGGCTACATCCTTCCCTCCACTACCTGATCGCCCTCAGAAAAGAGGGCGCACCGATGAAGTATTCCAGTTTTTTGACCGCTAAAAAGAATGCTTCCCGCATTTCCATGTCATTAATTCTGCAAAACCAGATAAACCAGTACGAACAATCTCACCCTTCCTTCTTTCCAAGTCATTGACTGAAGTCCTTGGTCCTGCTTATAAGGCGTCGAGGATGCCAAGCGGTTATCTCCTCTTGGAGCTCCGCGATCAAAAACAATACGAAAAAGTGTCAAAACTAGTGTCATTTGGGGAAACCCAAATAATTATAACCCCGCACCGCACGATGAACACCACCCGTGGTGTTGCCTCTGACGATGACTTGATGGAGCTCACTGAGGCTGAACTCTTAGAGGGCTTCAATGACCAGAATGTTATCAATGTTAAACGAATTAAGATGAGGCCAGATGGAATAGAGATCAAGACGAAACACCTGATACTCACCTTCGGCTCAAGTGTCCTTCCCGAGTCCATCGAGGCCGGTTATATCAAACTTCGTGTTCTACCATACGTTCCCAATCCTCTCAGATGCTTTAAGTGCCAACGTTTCGACCACAGTTCACAGAACTGTCGAGGCCAGCTGACTTGTGCCAAGTGCAGTGACAAAGAACATTCCTCCGAAGCGTGCCAGAACACTCCACATTCCCCGCAGGGGCGTCTGCGTCAGCAGGCGTTTGGTGTGTTGCGACACCACGTACCCGAGCACACGAGGGTTGGACCCTCCCGCGTGTAGCCGTGCGCGGCTTAGCCGTGTCTGGGGAAAGGGGGATCCTGGAGGTTGAGCCGATGCTGGGTGTTTGGACCTATAAGGCCCCCCGGCGGAGGCAACACACCTCTTTGGCCTCTGCTTCACATAGACGGCACCCCCGGACTGACCCACCCGGGGGAAATCGGCAGTCGCCTTTTCCTGTCCTCCTCTCCATTCTTCGTCTTTCTCTTCCACTTTCCCATCTTTCCTGTCTTCTTTTCACTTCTTGTTAATTCCTTTCCTGGTGGCTAGGGTTAACCTTCGTGTGGCTAACTACCCTGAGTTACGCCATATTGGGTTATAGCCGCAGTATACAGCTGGCGTGGGCAGGGCTTGCTTGCAAGCTCCTGTCCCGTCCCCTCGTTGGGCTCCGTGGTGGGCGGCTGGTACCGCGACCGAAAAATACAATTTTTATGGCCAACTCTTTTGCTTCAAGCGATCGCCCTCCTAACAAGAGAGGGCGCACCGATGTCACTGCCCAGTTCTTCACGAAAACCAAAAGCAACTTTCCCAAATTCCACGTGGTTCATAGCGAGCATTCGGAAATTTCTGCACGATATGTCTCTCCCTTCAATGTTACAAGGACCCTAACCGACACCATTGGACAAGGATATAAAATAAAGAAACTAGCAAATGGGGACCTTCTTTTGGAATTGTTGTACCAACATCAGTACGAGAAACTTTCAGGAGTAACAGCCTTTGGTGACATTCCCGTAGCAATCAGCCCTCACCGATCACTGAATACCGTTCGTGGCGTCATTTCTGACGATGACCTTAAGTATATGACCGAAGAAGAACTCCTTAACGGACTAAAAGAACAAAATGTCATAGATGTGTACAGAATAAAGATCAGACGGGAAAACAAGGAAATCGAAACAAAGCACTTCGTCCTAACGTTCGCATTGAGCACACTGCCTGAATCTGTGGAGGTAGGCTACACCAATCTGAAACTCCGACCGTATATACCCAACCCGCGACGCTGTTTCAAATGCCAAAGGTACGGCCACGGCTCACAGAGCTGCCGGGGCCAAACGACATGCGCTAAGTGTGCTTCCCATGATCACCCTTCAGACAACTGTGAAGTTGAATTACACCATTGTATAAACTGCGAGGGCAATCATCCTGCCTACTCGCGTGCCTGCCCAACATGGAAACAAGAAAAAGAGATCATCACACTCAAAGTAAAAGAAAATATCACTTTCAGGGAAGCGCAAAAGCGACTTTCATTGGTGCAAAAAAAAAGCTTTTCCGTTGTGCTGCAACAGGGCGCGGCAACACAGCGGCCTTCCCAGCCTGCCCAAGTCACACAGAGTGAGGCTCGGGCAGAGACTCCAGCGCCCACAGTGGACGCAACTAGCGTTGCGCCGCTACCTCAAAAACAAGCCGTGCGGACCCCCAGGTCAGCAGGCTCTAGGGTCCCTCCCCACACGGCGAGGCCCAACTTGAACGAAACCGTGCGTCCGGCACGGGCGTCCAGCGTATCTGAGGATACAATGGACACAAGTCAAGGAAACCCTGTACCGTCGACGTCGGGTGAACGGCGGGGCTCCTTGGATCGCCACCATAAAGATAGGCTCCCAATCAAGTGGCCTGAAAACAAAACTTAGATCCTCTTTCACCCCACACATATAATACAAAATGGCTTTCGTACACTGGAATTCCAGGGGACTTTTACATAACATAAATGACATAAAAGACATACTGACCACCCTCTCACCTGTGGCTCTATGTCTCCAAGAAACAAACTTAGGTTCCAAACATAAAAACATACTCAAAAAGTATAAAGTCTTCCGCCGCGACCGAGAGCACGCCAACAGGCTCTCAGGTGGCGTTGCTATTATAGTTAAAGAGGGGATCGCAGCTAAAGAACACCATCTTAACACTAAATTAGAAGCTGTGGCAGCCATCCTGCACACATTTAAAACAATTACATTATGCTGTCTATACGTGGAGCCACATCTAGGATTATCTATAGATGAACTGGAGCACCTTATAGAACAGTTACCCGAGCCATATTTGATAGTCGGAGATTTTAACTCGCACTCTAGCTTTTGGGGTAGTGACAAAACCGATAAAAGAGGCCAAATTATTGAGGATCTTATACTGAGTAATAACCTATGTTTACTAAACACTGGAAAACCAACCTATTGTTCACCTAGCTCAGGAAAAATGAGCTGCATCGATCTCTCCTTTTGTTCACCCTCTATTTTCACTGAATTAGAATGGGACGTACTAGACAACCCATATGGAAGTGATCACCTACCTGTACTAATCAGCTTAAAATCCTCACCGGAAGTAATCCCGACAAAACCACAACGGTGGAAGCTCCATTTAGCCGACTGGGCCCTTTTTGAAGAGAAAGCCAGCCTAGAAAAAATTGTGTCAGATAATCTCACCATAGACGAACTAAATGAAGCTTTTACAAACTGTATTATTGATGCTGCAACCATAGCTATACCTCAGTCGTCTGGAATAGTAAAACAATATCAGAAAATTTGGTATACACAAGAATGTAGAGAAGCGAAAAAAGAACAAAACAAAGCTTGGGGAATATTTCGCAGATACCCAACGGCAGAAAACTTTATAACCTTTAAAAAAGCGAGAGCAAAAGCTCAATATATCCGCCGCAGTGCTGAAAAAAATTCATGGAAAAGTTACGTGTCCTCTATAAACAGCTCAACCACATCAAAACAAATGTGGGAGAAGGTACGAAAGCTAAATAACAGCTATTCCCCATTTACAGTTCCACTTCTCACAGCCCCCGGTATACAGACAAGCATAGAAGAACAGGCAGATATACTGGGTGAATATTTCTCAGCAGCTTCCAGTTCATCACACTATACAGAATCATTCCTAAAAATCAAAAAGACAGCTGAGAAACAAAGACTGCCGATAAATAGCAGCAGAAATGAACCATACAATACTTTAATTAAAATTCAAGAAATCCATAGGGTACTGTCCGCTGGTAAAAAAACTGCACCTGGCCCCGATAGAATACATTACCAAATGCTAGGCCACCTCTCTGAACATGCCGTAAAAGCCCTTTTAAATTTTTTTAACAAGATTTGGATATCGGGGAAGATACCTGAAGCATGGAAGAAAGCTATAATTGTTCCATTTTTGAAACCCGGAAAACCACCAACCTCCCCCAGTAGCTATAGGCCTATAGCCCTTACCAGCTGCCTTGCGAAGTCCTTCGAAAATGTCCTGAATATTAGATTAACCTTCGTGCTAGAAATCCGTGAGCTGCTCGATATCCATCAATGTGGTTTTAAAAAGGGATCATCCACTAATGACCATCTAGTTCGTCTTGAAAACACAGTACGAGAAGCATTTATACACAAACAACACTGCCTTGCTGTTTTTTTCGATTTAGAGAAGGCATATGACACAACCTGGAGGTTCGGGATTCTTAAAGATCTGGCCGATCTTGGCATCCACGGCAGGATGTTGAACTGCATAAAAGATTTTTTGTCTAACCGTTCGTTCCATGTGCGCCTAGGCTCAACCCTGTCGAAAAATTTCGTTCAGGAAAATGGAATACCTCAGGGGTGTATTTTAAGCACAACACTTTTTATTATCAAAATGAATTCCATTAGTAAAATAATCCCCAAGTCCATTATGTATTCAGTATACGTCGATGATCTTCAGATAGCCTGCACATCATCAAACATATCAACATGCGAAAGACAGGTACAGCTTACAATAAATAAACTAGCAACATGGGCAGACAGAAATGGTTTCCGCTTTTCTCCACAGAAAACCGTGGCCATTCTCTTTTCACTTAAACGAGGAGTACAGACAGACCCCACCCTACACCTGAACGAAGCCACATTACCTGTCCAAAACGAGCACAAATTTCTAGGCATAATTTTTGACAAAAAACTCACCTTCCTTCCGCACATCAACGCGCTGAAAAAGAAAGCATCTCGATCCCTGAACATACTTAAGGTCCTTTCACGCAAACACTGGGGTTCTGATAGGGTATGCCTGCTACACATCTACCGTTCTGTTATACGCTCCTGCTTAGACTATGGGTCCATAGTGTATGGCTCAGCAAGGAAGTCATACTTGAACCGCCTTGACCCAGTACATAATTTAGGTTTACGTCTTTCAACTGGTGCATACAGGACGTCTCCTATACACAGTCTATATGTAGAAACAAATGAACCACCCCTTTCCGACAGATGAACCATGATTACATGCTCATACATCCTAAAAATTCGTTCACTGCCGAAACACATCTGCTACCCAATAGTTACAAGGTGCCCATCACGAATACTATTTACAAACAAACCCCAAGCAATAAGACCACTTCTTCTCCGCTTCGAGGAAAGATGCCAAGAACTAGATATAAGGGACACACTGCCTCAGATAGCCCGAAAACCCGATCCACTCCCACCTTGGTATTGCCAGCCTTCAGTGTGTGACTTCACATTAACACATCTTCAAAAGAAACAAACACCACATGAACACATGATACAAGAATTTTTAGCACTAAACGAAAAATACGTGGAATACACAGCGTTTTATACTGATGGCTCCAAATCGGCAGGATACGTTGGCAGTGCCGCGATACAAAACAGTTGGGAAAAAACGGTACGCCTACCTCAGTGTGCATCTATTTTTACTGCAGAATGCTACGCAATTTCTCTAGCTGTAGAAAAAATATTAAATGAGAACATTGAAAACAGCATAATTTACACAGATTCACTAAGCGTACTAACAGCACTTCACCCTAAAAATGCAATTACACCATTAATCGGCGACATCCTACATAACATAAGAAAAACCATTAGAAAAGGACACAACATAAAATTTTGCTGGGTGCCCAGTCACGTCGGAATCGGTGGCAACGAAAAAGCAGATGAATGCGCAGCGAAAGCTCGACATAAAAAAATCACCCAAACAAGAATCCCTTACAAGGACTGTATAAAATTAGTGAACCATAAACTGAGGAATAAATGGCAGACTACATGGAATAATGAAGAAACAAATAAACTACACCTAGTAAAACCTGTAATAAAAGAATGGAAGACATGCTCACACCAAGAACGCTTCATCGAAGTAATTTTATGTCGTCTTCGCATAGGACACACGCACCTTACACACAAATTCCTCCTGACAAAACAAGACAAGCCTTGCTGTGAAAAATGCGGAAATGAACTTACTGTAAACCACACCTTATTAACATGTGTAAAACTCGAAACACTAAGGAAAAAATACTTTACTTCGTTTTATAATCAGCACATTCCCTTTCACCCAGCATTGATTTTAGGCGAAGACGCACTTGTGGGTACCACACATGTTATTAGCTTCTTAAGAGAAGCAGGTATCATTGAAAAACTATAAATGAGCCTATTCCCAACTTCATCTTGGTATACACCTCACCCACCTTCTCATATATGAGAAGAAGACTGAGGTCTTTAGTTTGTTGGGATCCTCGAAATCCTTGCCCAGACAAGGACCGTCGCTGAGGTGACCCAACTTTTTAAAAAGAAATTTGACCTTGCGTTTGGCGCATGATAGCCTCACTTGCTTATGTGCCATTAAACCCAACACAACACAACACAACAGAACACTCCACATTGTGTTAATTGTGATGGCGAGCATGCCGCGTACTCGCGGTCGTGCCCTTCCTGAAAAAAAGAAAAGTAAATCGTTACAATCAAAGTCAAGGAAAACATAACTTTCAAGGAGGCATGGAGGCGGGTAGCGTACCTGCCAAAGAAAAGCTTTGCCGAAGTGGCGCGTCAAGGGGCAGCGTCACAACGGCCTCCGGCGGCTGTCCGACCCAAAAACAGTGAGTTGGCAGTTACGCCATCTGCCGCCGCGGCGGTTGCAGCTAGCGCTGCTCCGTCAACCGAGGAGACGGGACCATCGAGCCCGAAGGTGGGCGCAGCCGAGGCTGCCTCAACTTCCCAGGTCCCTTCCAGTGCTGGCAACGGCCGGCGAAGCCAAATCCCCCAGGGAGCCCCATCGACCTCTGGGCTGGTGGCCGCAGGGGTCTTGCCCTCCAAGGCGGGACCCTCGCTGGTAACTTCCCGCTCGCAAGAGCACGTGTCCGGCGCTTCACAAGAGGCAATGGACACTACACCCATCCTCAAGGCGCACCAAGCGCCTAAGGAGCGGCTAGGCTCCCTCGAACGCTCCAGAAAGGGCAAAACCCCAATTACAGGGCCTCGAAAGGGCCCTGTAGTCTAAGGCATAACTTCCGTTTCCGTACACACAGCACTAATTTACATTAAATATGGATACACAAATCATTCAATGGAACATCACAGGTCTCCTTAGAAACCTTGAAGATTTGTAAGAACTCATTCGCAAATTACAATCCAAAAGTGCTGTGTTTACAGGAAACACACTTAAAACCAAAACACACAAACTTTCTTCGACAGCACCTTATTTTTCGCAAAGATCGCGATGATGCTGTCGGGCGGTGTCGCCATTGTAACTCATGAAAGCATAGCGTGTGAACGTTTACAGCTACGAACGGCCCTTGAGGCAGTGGCGGTTCGAGTTATTCTGCTAAACAAACTTATCACTATTTGCTCGCTTTATATACCCCCACATTATAAACTAAGCAAACATGAATTTCAGTCCTTTATAGATGAATTGCCAGAACCCTATGTTGTTCTTGGCGATTTCAATGCACATAACTACCTGTGGGGCGACCCTTGTATAGATGCGCGAGGACGTCTTGTCGAACCGTTCCTTTTTTCTTCTGGTGCGTGTCTGTTGAATAAGAAGGAACACACATATTACTCTCTTGCAAACGGAAGCTATTCTTCCATAGATCTTAGCATATTCTCCTCGTGTGTACTGCCAGAACTTGAATGGCAAGTTACCGACAACCCTTACGGCAGCGACCACTTCCCTATACTGCTAAGATCACCGAAAGAAAACGAATATCCACCACACGCTCCTAGGTGGAAGATAGAGACAGCTGATTGGGAGAAATTTCGATATCTTACTAGTATCTCATGGGCTGACCTGTCTTCGTTAGGAATTGACGCTGCAGTCGAGTTTTTTACAGCATTCATAATAGATGTCGCATTTAAATGCATATCAGAAGTAAAAGGCTTGGCCTGCAAACGACGTGTCCCATGGTGGAACGACGATTGTAGGATCGCTCGTAAAAAACAGAACAGGGCGTGGGGGTTGCTACGCGCTTCTCCCACTGCAGAGAATCTAGTCAACTTTAAATAAGTAAAATCCGAAGGCAGGCGAACCCGCCGACAGGCCAGACGAGAAAGTTGGCAGAAGTTTCTATCGAGCATTAACTCGTTCAGAGATGAGGCGAAAGCCTGGAACAGGGTCAATAGGATAAGAGGGCGACAAGCACATGCACTCCCTTTGGTAAACACAGAAGGCGATACCCTACAAGATCAGGCGGACTCACTTGGGGAGCACTTTGAGAGCGTGTCAAGTGCCAACCATTACTCGCAATCTTTTCTGAAATATCAACTAATAGAAGAATGTAAGCCACTCATGAGAAAATGTCAACAGAATGAACCATACAACTGTCCTTTTAGTATTGCCGAGTTAAGAGCTGCCTTGAGCGCATGCAAGAGCTCTGCACCGGGATTTGACAGAATCATGTATGAAATGATCCAAAAAATTACATAGACACCCAAGTTACACTAGTCACAATTTTCAACACAATTTGGGCTACAGGATACCTCCCGGTTGCATGGAAAGAAGCCATTGTGATCCCGGTTTTGAAACAAGGCAAAGATCCTTCCTCAGTGGCAAGTTACCGCCCGATAGCCCTGACAAGTTGCTTTTGTAAGGTATTTGAAAAAAATGATTATTCGGAGACTCATTCATTTTCTTGAACAGAGGAATATGCTTGATCCTTATCAGTGTGGCTTCCGAGAAGGGCGCTCCACAACTGACGATCTTGTACGTGTAGAAGCAAATATCCGATACGCATTTGTACAGAAACAGTTTTTCTTAACCATATTCCTCGATATGGAGAAGGCGTACCATACGACGTGGCGTTACGGTATCTTAAGAGACTTGTCAGAAATGGGCATCCATGGTAATATGCTAAACTTAATAGAAAGCTATCTGTCCAGTCGTACCTTTCGGGTAAAAGTCGGTAATGTACTTTCGCGTCCTTTTACGCAAGAAACGAGTGCACCCCAAGGAGGCGTGCTCAGCTGCACACGCTTCATTGTGAAGACGGGCACGCTTCGCGCTTCATTACCCCCGGCAATCTTCTATTCTGTTTACGTGGACGACATCCAAATAGCTTTCAAATCCTGTAACCTCGCTGTATGCGGGAGACAGGTACAGCATGACCTGAACAAAGTGTCAATGTGGGCAGACAGGAATGGATTTAAGATCAATCCTAACAAAAGCTCTTGTGTTCTTTTTACAAGAAAGAGAGGACTTATCCCAGATCCTTGCATAGAACTGCTTGGACAACAGATACCTGTAAACAAAGAACACAAATTTCTAGGTGTCATACTTGACTACAGACTCACCTTCGTCCCCCACATTAAACATCTTAAAGAAAAATGCCTGAAAACAATGAACATAATGAAACTTCTATCCCAGACTTCATGGGGTAGTGACAGGAAGTGTTTAATGAATCTCTATAAAAGGCTCATTCGATCGCGACTAGACTATGGTGCCGTGATTTATCACTCTGCCGCCCCGAGCGCACTAAAGATGCTAGACCCAGTGCACCATCTAGGAATCCGACTGGCCACTGGCGCTTTCAGAACAAGTCCCATACAAAGCTTATATGTAGAATAGAATGAGTGGTCACTTCATCTGCAGAGAACATACATCAGCCAAGCATATTTTCTGAAGGTCCACTCAAATCCTCAACATCCGTGTTTTAATACCGTTAATGACATGACATATGCTACACTTTTCCGCAATCATCCCTCCGTAAGACAGTCTTTCTCGCTGCGTGTGAGGGAGCTTAGTGATGAAATGCATGTCCGACTCCTGGAGCTCCGCCTAATGCCTCCAGCTAAGCTGCTACCTCCTTGGGAGTGGCAGATGATAAAATGCGATGTATCTTTCATGCAGGTTACAAAACACGCTCCAGAGATTGAAATCCAAGTGCATTTCCGGGAACTGCAATACAAACACTCCTGTACGGAGTTTTACACAGACGCATCGAAGTCACGCGAGGGGGTGTCATATGCAGCCGTCGGTCCATCCTTCTCGGAATCCGATTTACTGCATCCGGAAACTAGTATCTTCACGGCTGAATCCTACGCAATATTTTCGACCGTGAAGCATATAAGGAAATCAAAACTCCAGAAATCAGTTATATATACGGACTCCCTTAGTGTTGTGAAGTCTTTGATGTCGTTCTGTAAGCACAAAAATCCTATAATAATTGAACTCTATTCCGTCTTATGTAAAGCATATGTATCTAACCAGCGTGTGATTATATGCTGGGTGCCTGGCCATAGGGGCATCCAGGGTAACGTTCTAGCGGACCAGGTGGCCACATCAATTGCATCACACACTGTTAATTCTACTGCTGCAGTCCCTGTCACAGACCTGAAACCTTTCTTAAGAAGGAAACTGCGAAACTACTGGCAACGTTTGTGGGACCTGGAAACAAATAAGCTGCATGTAATAAAGCCACAATTAGGTTTCTCGCCTCCTGTAACAAAATCACGCCGGACAGACGTCCTCTTCTGTCGTCTAAGAATAGGACACACTTTTGGCACGCATAACTTTTTACTCACTGGAAACGGCATGCGACTAGCCCTAGGTGCATTCCGTACTAGCCCTGTTCCAAGTTTTCACGCAGAAGCTAATCAGTGGAACCTAGACCGACAGTGTAAGTATTGTAGTTTTATGTACGCACTTAAGATTAGTTCCAACCGAGAACACCCGTGTTACAAAATGTTGAAGAGCACAGAAACGCAAACCATCTTTCCAAAGCGGCCATCATTAGCAAAGCCATTTCCATTGAAAGCATTAACGAGTTAGTAGCACCATGGGAATCAGTCACCATACATTGTGACTTCTCGTTCACAGAAACAAACAAAAAGCATACACCCCAAGAAGCTGTAAAACAACACTTCTTATCACTACAGAGTAAGTACAAGTGTCCAGAATTTTACACTGATGCTTCAAAAACTGCTGAAACATGTGCTGCAATCGGCCCAGATGTTGTAGCCCATTTAAGATTACACAAATACGCAAGTATCTTCACTGCTGAAGCACACGCTATACTCCTCGCAGTTAAAGAAATAACAACAAAACAGATCAATCAATCGATAATATATGCAGATGCCTTAAGTGTGGTGCGGTCAATACACCTTGGAAAACAAAGAAAGAATCCGGTGATAAACACTCTCATCAGCAGCTTAACTTTAGCCTACAAGAGAGGGCTACATATTATAATCTGCTGGGTGCCTGGCCATACTAGTATACCTGGTAATGAAGCGGCAGACGCAAATGCGGCTTTAGCAGGTCTAAGGCCCCAAATAGATGTGAGCTATGTTTCATATACAGATATGAAGCCTGTCGTTCGAGGAATACGGCGTGACGCATGGCAAGAAGCTTGGGACACAGAAAATAACAAGCTTCACATCATCCAACCCTACATTACCCAAACACCTGTACACCGGCATAGACAAGAGGAAGTAATCACGTCGAGACTGAGGATAGGACACACACATGCAACACACTCATACTTGCTAGCCGGTACTGAACCACCGGTCTGCATTAGATGTGGAAATCAACTCCCAGTCATCCATGTTCTTATACAATGCCCTAGCATGGAAGCCACGCCAAAAAAATACTTTCCTGATCTTTACCGCACCAATTTACCTATGCATCCTGCATTTTTCCTATCGGCTGAGCCGATGTTCCCCCTCGACCGGCTGTCAAGTTATTTTAATGAAGTGAATTTTTTGAAGAATATATCTTACCGCTTTTAAACTCATCTTCCCTAAGCTACCCCAAATCCGACATAATCATCTTAAATTCTCCCAAGAAATGCAAGCCTTATGTTTTTAATTCCTAGGCCTTTACAGCCACCGCAGTACGTCACAGGCATTGCGACCCATTATACCCACTGACACGTTTATAACATTCTACCGCACTACTAAACATCGTTGCTGGCGCTCTTTGGTCGTTGCAGCCCTGGCGCCATAAAACAGTAATTAATAAATAAGCAGAAGTAGTTCCCGTAGGAAGTTCCACCGGACGGCATCACCTAAAAATGGTACAAGGCATGTGTAAGAAATCGTAGCAATTAAAGTAAAGGAGAACCTCTCATTCAAAGAAGCGCATAGGCGGGTGTCCAACCTGCCAAACAGCTTTGCCGATGTGGGGCGTCAGGGAGTAGCGCCACAACGGATCCCGGCAGCTGTCCGACCCACAAGCAGTGAGTCGGCAGTTACGCCACCTGCCCCCGCAGCGGTTGCAGCTAGCGCTGCTCCGTCACCCCAGCAGAAGGGGCCATCCACCTCCGGGCAGGTGCCCCCAAAGGCCTCGTCGAACGTGCCTTCTCGGCAAACAAAGCGCTCGGAAGAGCGCGTGTCCAGCGCCTCGCAAGAGGCGATGGACACGCGCTCGGATGAGCGCGTGTCCAGGAACTACACAACGACCAGCCAGACGGCGCCACGAGCGCCTAAGGAGCGGCGAGCATCACTCGACCGCTCCAGAAAAGACAAAACTCCAGTCACGGCAACTGCAAAGCGCTCGTGAACTAATCTGTCTCTTAAACACACAGCACCCTACACATAGTAAAATGGATACACATATACTACAATGGAATGTTAGAGGACTTCTCCATAACCTCGACGACATTCGAGAACTCCTACACAAACACAATCCCAAGTTGCTGTGTGTTCAAGAGACACACCTAAAATTAACGCAGACCAACTTCCTCGGGGGGTGTAGCCATAATAGTCCATCAGGGTGTTGCATGTCAGCAATTAAGTCTCCGAACCCCCCTCGAGGCAGTTGCAGTACGAGCTGTGCTATTTGGTAAGCTAATAACGGTTAGTTCGATGTACGTCTCCCCTTCTTGTCACCTTACTAAAACAGACTTTGAAAGCTTCATCGATGAACTCCCTCCGCCATATATAGTCGTTGGTGATTTAAATGCACATAGCCCGCTGTGGGGCGACACGCGCTCCGATGCACGTGGGCGCCTGATAGAAAGCTTTCTATTTTCTTCAGGTGCATGTTTATTGAATAAAAAAGAACCAACGTACTACAATGTTACACATCAAACGCCCTCCTCCATTGACTTGGGCGTAGCTTCCACCTTATTATTTCCGTACCTGGAGTGGTCTGTTCTCAACAACACCTATGGGAGTGACCACTTCCCAATTACATTAAATCTAACAAAACCAGATACATGCTCGCCCCATTTCACTCGATGGTACGTCGAATCAGGGAACTGGGAACTGTTTCGAAAACTCACATATTTAGGCGAGGACGACATTTCTGATTTTATTATTGACGATGCTGTGGCAAGGCAGGAGAACAATCACAAGGCAGGAGAACATGTCGACATGGAAAGAGAGAGAGCTGGGAGCGGTACATATGTGGGATTGACGTGCATTGCACTTTACCATAATCGACGCTCTTTGAGACGGCCTTTTTCATTGCGTGTGAAGGAGCTTAGCGTGGAAATGAATGTCCCACTCTTCGAACTTCGCCTAATGCCTCCAGCGAAGCAGCTACCTACGTGGGAGTGGCAGGTCATTGAATGCGATATATTCTTTGTAAGACTTACAAAATATCCACCAGAGTTCGAAATTCGGATGCATTTCCATGCACTGCAATGCATCAAAATCGAATGTTGGCGTGCCTTACGCGGCTGTTGGCTCCTCTTTTCCTGAATCAGGTGTATTGAACCCCTATACAAGCACTTTTACCGCAGAAGCCAATGAAGTACTGTCTGCGGTAGAACACAAAGAAAAAAAACTAGACAAAGCGATAATATTCACTGACTCGTTAAGTGTCGTAAAAGCAATGATGTCTTTGAGAAAACACAAATATCCTGTTTTTATCCAGCTGTACTCGTACTTGTGCAATAATGTTTCAGCTCGCAGACGTGTACTAATATGCGGGGTTCCTGGCCATAGATGCATCGAGGGTAATGTGCTGGCAGACCAATTGACCGCATCAATTATATCGCAAGCTATCAATTCTGCAACTTCTATTCCTACCACAGATCTCAAGCCTTTCTTGCGAACTAAAGTGCGAAGCCGCTGGCAACACTTGTGCGACAGCGAAACAAATATGCTTCACCTGATTAAGCGAAAGTAAGGTTTCTTGCACTCCGTTACAAAATCACGAAGCACTGACGTCCTATTCTGTAGACTCAGAATAGGGCACACATAAGGCACTCACAATTTTCTGCGTACTGGCAACGAACCTCCTACCAGTGGTAGATGAGGTGAAAGACTCACCGTCCTCCACTTCCTCGTGGAGTGTCGGAAACTGAAAGAGAAAGAAGGAAACATTTTCCTCTAGAATACTGTTATTGGCCACTCTCCATCCTGCTATGTTTATAGGTAAAGAACCCCTGTTTACCACCAAAGCTGTCCTGGATTTCTTGAAAGATAGGGTCTTGCATGTTAAGAGCCCAAATGCTTCATAGCGCATCCTCTCTACAGCGGATGGTGCTGTGATATTAGTCCTTGTATAGCAGGCGCCTTCACGTCCTTGCGCTACTAGGGCTCTGTTACGGCAGCAGTGCTTTTAGGAATTTTTTGCCTGTGATCAATTTTAGCGCATTGCAATTGTTTCACAATGCATCTTTCGCGTCCTTGGCACGCTTCATAGTCATTGGCAAACACTTTATTACACGTGTTCTATCGTCTTTTAGGCACCTTTACAGCCCTGTCGCATCCTTGCTCGTACTTTCTAGCTTCACATTGAACACATTCACCTTGGCTTGGCGCTCTTTGGTCATAGTTGGCCCTTGTGCTACAAAACACTATATTCAGCATCATCCACTCATGGCAGCCCTGGTGATAAACGGAGTTGTAGACGTGGATCCAATCTGTGGAGACGTGCGTTCGTGAATTCACTGGTGTTGCACAGATTCTGCGTAAGCTCGCGGGTGAGGGCGCGAAGACTATGGCTGCATCTGTTCGTTGCAGTGGTATTGGTATAACATTGGCACCATCGTGGGCCGATCAGGCCGCGTCATCTGCACTGTGATTTCCCGAAATTCCGCAGCGACCCGGTATCCACTGGTAGATGTTTTGCCCCTTGTTGATTGCGTGATGGTGGAGTAGTCGGATGTCTGCGATTAGTTGCGCGTTTGGTCCGTGGTTGAAAGGGGACATCAGACACTGGAGAGCTGCCTTTCAGTCCCATAAGATAGGTAACCATATAGGTAACCCACCCAGTATAGGTAACGTATAGCGCAGGAGACCGAGGAACAGTGCGTTATAGAGTTGGAGCATCGCACTCACAGACACACCCCATGACTTTCCCGCAAGATATTGTTACGGTTAACTGAAGGAAGAAGTTGAATTGGACTACAGGAAGACGAAGTCTGGCAGTTGCCTGAGCGCCATATACCTCAGTTGTAAATATACATTATTTTACACTCGTGGGCCTGCTTTCTTCCTGCAACATTTTGGTGGAAGGTGCGGGGTACAATCACGGAACTTCGCAGCGGACGTCATCTACCTGCCGCCACAATGGCAAATCAACATATACAAGCGACAATGCTTCAGCAGCACGTGCCAACGGTCATCCTCACTCATCCGCAGGACCCAGGGACATCTTGTGGCACGGACAACGCCAACGTCGAGGACTGGCTTACGATGTACGAGCGAGTGTGCGACAACAGGTGGGATCCAACAAAGATGCTAGCAAACGTGATGTTTTATCCAAGAGGAACTGCGAAACAATGGTACGTCACACACGAAGCTGACCTAACGAGCTGGGATGTCTGCAAAGAAAAAATGCGAGACCTGTTTGGCAGACCTGTCGGTCGTCAGCTGGCAGCAAAAAAAGAACTTGCGTGCCGCGGTCAGACGTCCACAGAATCCTATGTCATGTACATACTGGATGTGCTGGCCCTCTGTCGTAAGGCTGATGACATGACCGAGGCAGACAAGATTGGTCACATACTGAAACGTATTGAAGACGATGCCTTCAATCTCCTGATGTGTAAGGATTGTGCCACTGTGGATGCAATTGTAAAGGAGTGCCGGCGCTTCGAACAAGCGAAGGGCCACCGCGTCGCTCAAAATTTCGACCGATTGCCCAATGCCACCGCGACATCTTCTTGGGAAGACCCGCCGCGGTTCATTCAGCCCACAGGACCGGCAGATATTACGCGCATCGTTCGCCGTGAGCTTGAGGCCATGGCTCCGGCTCCAGTTCATTCCGACTGTCGGGAAAGCGTGCGCCCTATCTCCCTTATATAAGCGGTCGTTCGGGAGGAAATAACAAGTTTGGGCATTCCATCTCTCTGCTTGGTCCGCCATACAAACACCTACCAGATTTCTCCGGCCACTCGCTCCCAGACGCGAAGCTTTCCGCCACTCTATCGCAACCCAGCTGACTGGCTCACAGCGGATGATAAACCCATCCGTTTTAATTGCTCCGGTATTGGACACATCGCCCGTCATTGCCGCAACCACTGCTCGTCGCCTCCTCGGTGGTCGTCTCCGACTCACTTCCGCCAACTACCAGAGAATCGTACTTTCTCGCCCTATACGCCGACTAGGAACATCAACACCGACAGTCCTCCACCAAGATCCAGCCGCTCCCCATCCCCGCAAGGTCGTAGTTCCCGTTCGCCTCTCGTTCACCGCTCTTCGTCCCCTTCAGCAACCGGTCAGTTTGCTTCGGGAAACTAGGCGGTGCACCTCCCGGAGGTGAAGCTGCGACACCGACCCGGCCCACAAATCCTGTATTGACCATGCATTCATGTGCAAACCTACTAGACATTGGAGTTGATGCCGTTCCTGTCAGATCTCTCGTTGATACAATAGCGCAGCTTTCAGTTATGAGGTTCTGACACCTGCCGTACCGGGCACTGTGCAAGTGGCCGATGGGAGTACCTAACCTGTCCTTGAATGTGCACAGCACGTGTGAACATTGCGGGCGATTATACCACTGATCTATTGATCGTCCTTGAACATTGTCCACACGACCTAATTATCGGCCTCGTCATACACGCGGTTGGGGCAGGCCAGGCGACGCAAGCACATGCACAGGGCTTCCTGGCAGTGGAAGTTGCTTAGAGACGGAACATGTGGTTTGGGATGGCACCTATGTTGAGGAGCCGAATCCTGGCTGCATACAACCTGGGTCTTGGTTCACGTTCGGGCGTCACAATTACTTCGATCTCATCCCAGCTTAAGTAGGCCAAGCAAAAAGGGTCTCAAAGAACACTTGGGCGCGCCATGAGTTTGCGAAAATGAACAGGACGTGTGACGCAAAACCTGCTGCTGAATCGTGGTCGCGTCGTTTTCGCGCACACATAAACGGATTGGCCACTTCCTCGGCTACATGTGACTCACTTGCAGTAAAATCAGGAATTAATTGCGGACTTAAACAAAAGATCGCGCTACGTACGCTTATGCTTTATATGCCATTTGCGTTCCCGTGCGGTAAATTAGAAGACTTGAAAGGACGCTCACCTAACGTCCCTTAAGGGTGCTTACGTTTAACGTACGTAAGGGGACAAACGCTAAACTATAACTGTCTATTATCTACGCACTGACACGTTAAGCAGAAACTATTTACGTAATCGACAATAGCATATGCTGGCCCTACAGATCAGCCAAAGGGCATTAGATGGACATTGCCTGCGCAACGTTTGTTTCTATTGCGAAAAGGAACAAGACGAGCATACGATCTTGGCGCGCCTATCTGCAGAACAAGATGAGTGAGCTAAATTACGGTCCGATGTGCGCAGTCACGGATTCCCGGCCTCGAACACGCCCCCCCCACCTCTTCCCCCCTACGGCTCCGCTACGCTTATCAATGCGTCAGCGGCGTCTTCTCGTGATGCCATAGCCATTACATAACGTGAAGCCCAGTTACAAGCTTCCGCCGCTAGTAAAGTCGTGTTTCCGTGGGTATTCGCTTCGGAGCAGTTAAGTAGCGGCGCGCGAGCGCGTATCTATTTCGTATTTTGGATGGTTCCAGCGTTTTTTTTTTCTTGGAAAAACCAACGAAGCAAAGCTGAGTAAGAAACAAATGCTTGATTCAGAGGTTATTTCAGGTGCCCTACAACTTCGTAATTGATACATTTGCGATTCAAGGAATATATGAAAACTTCACTAATTAACCGTAGTCATTTTCTTAATAATAAGTGATGAAAATAGTACTGGCTGTAAGTACACACGACTGCGGGTACTATGCAGTCGGTACGATTGCTCTACAGCCCTCGAGCTTTTTAATTATCTCAGTCCAAGTTCACTGGGACACCTAGTATAGCAACATATGCGAAACCTTTACACAGAATCGTTTGCATTTCCGTTCGAAACCATATATTCATATCCAACAGCTATCAGACAAGACAACATTGCACCACATTATAATTTACGAAACATTTGACTTGCTGACTATAGGAGAGTCGGAGCCTGTGCCACGCAGAGTAAACAAAAGTAACGCGACCTTTCTTCGCGGAGTGCTCCGCATTTATCGTCGCAGCTAGTGTCAGGACGCAGCGTGAACTTGCACGATAACAAAGACTGCACTCATACATTCCGCTCATAGGTGCCGTGCTCTAAGTCACTCAAAATTTCAAGTAAAGCACACGCCACATTTTGAACAAACGCGGAAGGACAGAAAACAAAGCAAATCCAACTTGGACGAAAGTGCCGCGTTCAAGTGAGCACCGCCATTCCGCACGATATATTAGCTGGCTTGCACAGGTCAGGCATCTTTCTCGCCTGAATCGCTGGTTGGCAGTTGTCAACAAGAAAGAACTAACAATTTGCAAAATAGAAATAAATGTTACAGTTGTTTAGCACAGCCAAAATATTTGGAACAGAATATATATTTTCTCGTATGAGAGTATTAAAAAAAAAATCGAACATTACTTTTTACATGGTGTCCATTCAATGCATCCTACCGGTGTTAACATATGGCGCAGAAAATTCGAGACTTACAAAGAAGCTCGACAAGTTTAGGACCGCGCAAAGAGCGATTGAACGAAGAATGCATGGCATACCATTAGGAGACAGAAACATAGCAGTTTGGATAATAGAGCAAACGGGTATAGCCAGTATTCTAATTGCCATTAAGAGAAAAATATGGAGCTGGGCAGATTGTGAAATGCGCAGGTAAAATAGCCAGGGGACCATTAGGGTTACAGGATGGGTGCGAAGAGAAGGGAAGCGCCGTCGAGGACGGCAATAGACTAGGTGGGGCGATGAAATTAGGAAATATTTGGGCGCTAGTTGGAATCGGTTGAGCGACAGGGGTAATTGGAGATCGCAGGCAGAGGCCTTTGTGCTGCAGCGGACATAAAACAAGCTGATGATGATGATGATGATGCTTTTGGCATAGGTCTTGTAGCTTCAGTGTTTGTCGCCCACTCACCTTTAGTGGCGCTTCAGTCGTGCACCTCTGACACATCTGGCAATACATCTTGGCACGCGTTTCGTTCCCAGCTTCGCGACCTTTCTGCATGAATTATTTGTACGCTTCCGGAATAGCTCTTTTTCGCCGTTTCAAAGTGCACTGCATTTGGCACGCGCTTCGGTGTGCTTGCAGTAAACGGTAATATATAGGTGCATTGAGTAACTGAGGCTCGATAGCCTAGTTACTGGGTATATAGCAATCCAATAAAAAATTAAACCAAGACAAAACTGTTATCATAGTATTCCTTGAACCTAAATGCGGCGCAGGACGAACAAAAGGCCGTAAGGACGAACAAAACCTACGTTACAATAATAATGCGATTTGGGCACGTTGGCAATCCTTCATTCCGATATAGACTAGTGCAAAAGAACCAGCAGTGCGCAACTTCTCATTTCCGCTACATCCTGTTTGTTTAGCGATGACGGTTTAGCTTAAGATCCGCGACAAACTGGATCGAGATCTTTCGTACTCGTTTTGGATTTCATTGGGCACAATACTAAATCTAGCTAGATGCGTGCCATGCATCTGTGTTCCTTCACCTGTCATCAGCACTCTTCCCTCGTCAAGCATGATATGTTGCCTGCGCCCTCGTAACATCACTGCGTAGTTGCCTCGCACACTGCGTCCGCCTGATTTAGTGTTTGCATTCCTGTACAACTTGCCAAGTATGAAATGGTCCGCTCTGCGGTGAATAAACATCGCAATACCCTAGCGCGGCATAGGGTAAAAGTAAATAGAATTGTACCGATCGTATTTAGTTTAGGCATTTAATTAGGTGCGTCACTAAAGCTACTGTTCACATTGATTCCAACATGCACTTTTGATCAGCATAATTATTTTTGTTTTCTATCGCGTCTTAGCAGCCGTTTAATATGATGTTGCATCACGAGCACGGCGCAGCTTTCTGGCATAACCAAATAGCGTAGAATACCGGGACAAGCACGAAGATTGCATATGCCGTAAACGGGCCAACGAAAGTTCCTTTTTTTTTCTCTCTATCTCACTGTCTGTGTTTGCTTGTGAGCCAGTGTCTTACAGCATGCTGCCCTTGTTCAATTGGTACAATAGGGTCTCGAAACAGCATGAACTGCGCGCGTGGCGACGACAAGATGTAAGGCGAGAAAGATTCTTTCCCTCTTTCCTCAGCGTTATCTCCTGCTCTAAGAAATTCTGAGAGAGGTAAGTACGCCTGCGCAGTGTGCGCAGAAGTTGGTTGGGGCATGAAAGAGTGATTGACGGCTTCGAGCTTGGCCAGATGCGGCCGTTATCAGCATTGCACAAAGAAGCAGTGCGGGCAGTGGCTTCTCTCTCCCCTTGTGAGCCACTCTCTCTGCCTCAGGTGAATCACGGCGCTCGCCCGACGTTCCACCATAGTTCCACAGCCGCTGGATGCCGGGAACGAGCGGACGTGTTGTGTTAGTACTGCGGCGCTTGGCAGCCGGCCTCGTGGTCTTGGTGACTGCAGGCTGTGAGCGCCGGACGCTCCGTATTGTGGGTGTACTTGTGGCACGCTCCGCTCCCAGAACCTACACGGCAGTTGCCGAGACCCGTGGCGGAGCTCCGTTGTGTCCCCGAACCGCAACCTGCCCAAGCGTCACCAATCAGCGAAGTCAATGCTGCCCACTGTATATCTCGTGAGTAGGCACTAAAGCACATTCTAGCGCATTAGATCTAGAGGCATCATTCGGGATCGTTTGTCAGTGAACGAAACAGTACCGCCCCGGAGTGTAAGCTCCGGTGCGTTTCTCTTTTAGTACTTTGCTGACTATCCTAATGCAGCGCTAATATTGCAGCTTTACGGCTCGGCTCATGGATGCTGCGACACGTTCGCGACTATTCGCGTTCAGCAAAACGTCGTGGCATGTGAGATGCTTGAATGATACGGATACGGGCACGACCGATTTGGTTGTCACCACTGCTTTTGTTATTCCATGTATGGTGTAAACTAACGCAGAGTGATTGCATTTGCGCAAACGCAGCGACAATCGCAGTGACCGCACTCGTCTACGGTTCTCATTAGTCGTCCCAAGTTGTCGCACAGTTTACTGAAGCTTGCATTTGAGCGGTTCACGCGAATGTCGAGGTGTGGTGTGTACACTCGATGCACGCAAATCGACAACCTTACGGTTAGAAATGGGTTGTTGCAAGCATGTGGGCGCCTGCCTCCAATGTTGCTAATATCTCTAGTGCACTCATAGGACGTCGGCCAAAAACCAAATGAGAGCAAGACGTTTCGGCTCCCATACGGGGACCTCGTTCACAATGAAAGTAAACGAAATGGGAGATATTATTATGTAGTCTTGGCAAAAAAAAAAAAAAACTTTAACCTGCTGTTAACGGCCGGGGAGCGGCTGTGCTCCGCTGTCGTGGCGCTGCCGCTGCTCGCTTCCACCGAGGATAAAGAGGGCGAGGGAAGCATGTCTCTCACTGCTAAGCACGCTTTGACAAAAGGGTTAATGAAAAACTAGTGGGACGTTCGTTCTGCCAGCTGCGAGGTGCTCTTGCGGCCGCCTTGGTGCGGCGCTTCGTGCGAGCAAATGCGGTGGCCTGAGCGAAACCGTCCGCCTTGCATGCACCGCTATATAGTATAGAAATTGTCCTAATTATCGAAATTACCTATTAGTTCCATCCTATACATTCAAAGGCGAGATATGCTTTTATAGATAAGCCTTCGCAATATGCTCTTAGATAAACGTTTGAAATGCGTTTCTGAGAGCAATGAAAACAAAAGGTGAAAAATAGGCTAATTTGCCAGGGCTGTCTAGCGTTGTTCCAGGTTTTATTGAAATAGGCTGTCAATTCAATCCTTGCTCGTTCAGAAAAGATTAGAAGCAGAAATTTTGACTAGAAGGGCTCACTTCGGAAAGGGCCTGTAACCACCGTTACAATATTTCAAACAGGTTGACCGCACTTAATTAAGGAACGACCAAACGAGTGCGTTTGGCTTTGAAGTTCTTTAAACTCATGGTGAGATATAAAAACTTTTCGGGACTAGAAGACGTTTGCTGTGCCTGAGTATCCGATTGAGTTAGACCCCTTCACTAGGCATTTTGGAATGCGCCCACTACCTCGCCTTTTTTGATATCTTCGTGCACACTGCCTTTGTCGTTGGGGCCCACTTTCATGTTCACATGAGGCCAGGATAAGTTCATCCCGTTTGCATTGGGTACAACGCATTTGAATCGCGTAAGGTAAACCACGGCCACGAGATCATAGGATTCTCGCATAGTGAAGGCATCACACCGGCGGTGCTGTCGCTGTCACGGGTTCACTGGAAGAAGTATTTTAGATATAATTTACTGAGGTATCCTTCGTCTCTACGAGAAATGGCTCCACAGGCAGTGAAAAAAAAATGGGTTATACGCAACGTCTTTTAACCAGAGAGCTTGGCTAGTTTACAGTCCAGCACATGGGCAAGGTGGAATGGTTCGGGGCAACCACAGACCAAGCCACACTCAATACCTTGAAGGCATGCTCCCCCCTGTGAATTCGTTGAGAGATGCAAGTGCAACCCTGAAGCTTATGCTTGCTTTATTAATTTGCTACTTGTGACATTCATGATTACAAATACGAGATGCCATTGTGGCATGGTATTTAATATATAGCTAAGCTGCTGCTGTCAGGTCCTCGCCAAGTGCCCGTGTTCGAGCACGCGCAGGACTACCCATAGCGTTGTTCCTTTAATTTGGTCCCGGAAAACATGATTACGATACTCGGAATTGTGAAATTTCAGTGTATCGCAGTTGACAGCGGTCGCCAGAGACCCCAACCCGCTTATCAAACATAGGCTGGAAGCGGCATGCTAGCCGATCGGGTGGCTTCCGCTTCGCCACTGTCGCGTTCGCGCCGTTGCGGCTTTTCACGAGCGATGTTATGAAACTACTCTTGAGAGTAAGAGAAATGCTTTTCTCGCCCTCTTTATCCTCGACGTAAGCGAGCAGCGGCGCTGTTTGCGCCCGTCCATGTCATTACTCGTCCGTGTCTTTTTTAGTGCAGTTCCCTTCCTTAAGAACGACAGTGGCAGCGCCGCGATAGCGGAGCGTAGCTGCTCCCCGGCCGTTCCCTGCGGGTTCAAGTTTTTTTTACCAAGACTGTATATATGAATAGATGGCGCAAACAGCGGGCATAAACGGAAGCCTGCCGTCATTGCGATTCAGCGTGGTATCAGTAGGTTTTTAAGGACTGCAGATGCAAACGCGAGGTTAGATTACTTTCACTGGATAGCACATGCGCGTTACCCCAGTCAATACCATGTCCTTCTGATACAGAATGCTCGGTAAGAGTTTTACAAGAAACTGTGTGTTTTCACATCATGAGTGTTCCTTGATGCGTCTTCGAAAATTGCCCGTCTCGCCGATGTAGACGTAACTACAGTCTACACAGGGAAAGTTCTACACAATACCTGGGTACATTTATTTCGGAAGCTTGTCTTTGACATTTACAGGCACGTTTTTCAGCTTTTTCGCTGGCACATGTGCAACGTGCGCATCAAAAGAATGAAGTATAAGGGCTAGGGACTCGCTAGTACCGGGAGCATGAGGTATCGCAGCACGTTTACGAAGAAAAACGTGGCGTTGAGAAGCACTAGGCGGGCGGAATGGTTTGTGAAGGCAGAAATTCACGGTCGGACACACGCATTTGAGCTCATGAACTTTATTCGCACCACAATACCCCGCAGGGGCGTCTGCGCAAACAGGCGTTTGGTGTGTTGCGACACCACGTACCCGAGCACACGAGGGTTGGACCCACCCGCGTGTAGCCGTGCGCGGTTTAGCCGTGTCTGGGGAAAGGGGGATCCTGGGCGTTGAGCTGATGCTGGGTGTTTGGACCTCTAAGGCCCCCCGGCGGAGGCAACACACCCCTTTGGCCTCTGCTTCGCATAGACGGCACCCCCGGACTGACCCACCCGGGGGAAATCGGTAGTTGCCTTTTCCTCTCTCTCTCCCTACAACCTTCGTCTCCTCCTTACTTTCCCCCGCAGGGGCGTCTGCGTCAGCAGGCGTTTGGTGTGTTGCGACACCACGGACCCGAGCACACGAGGGTTGGACCCTCCCGCGTGTAGCCGTGCGCGGCTTAGCCGTGTCCGGGGAAAGGGGGATCCTGGGGGTTAAGCCGATGCCGGGTGTCCGGACCTTTAAGGCCCCCCGGCGGAGGCAACACACCTCTTTGGCCTCTGCTTCACGTAGACGGCACCCCCGGACTGACCCACCCGGGGGAAATCGGTAGTTGCCTTTTCCTGTCTCTCTCTCCCTACAACCTTCGTCCCCGCAGGGGCGTCTGCGTCAGCAGACGTTTGGTGTGTTGCGACACCACGGACCCGAGCACACGAGGGTTGGACCCTCCCGCGTGTAGCCGTGCGCGGCTTAGCCGTGTCCGGGGAAAGGGGGATCCTGGGGGTTGAGCCGATGCCGGGTGTTTGGACCTTTAAGGCCCCCCGGCGGAGGCAACACACCTCTTTGGCCTCTGCTTCACGTAGACGGCACCCCCGGACTGACCCACCCGGGGGAAATCGGTAGTTGCCTTTTCCTGTCTCTCTCTCCCTACAACCTTCGTCTTTCCCTTACTTTCCACCTTTCCTGTCTTCTTCTGGCTTCTTTTCATTCCGATTTTTCCAGGCAGCAAGGGTTAACCTTGTGTGAATAGCCAACCTTGGTTATTTCATATTTGGTTATAGTGGTAATGTACAGCTGGCGTTTGCAGGCAGTGTTTCACAGGTCCTGCAGCGTCCCCTTGTAGGACTCCATGGTGGGTGGCTGGCGTTACTGCCGAAATATCACATATATTTATGGATAGCTCCTTTCCTCAACTCCCTGATCGCCCTCAGAAAAGAGGGCGCACCGATGAAGTCTTTCAGTTTTTCGGACGCCAAGTCCACAACTTCCCACGTTTCCATGTAGTTCACTCGGAAACACCAGGCAAACCAGTACGCACCATTTCACCTTTCATTGTATCAAAGACCCTGACTGATGTTTTTGGAGCCGGTTATAAAGCGACCAGGATGGCAAGCGGTGATCTCCTCCTGGAGCTCCGCGATAAGAAGCAATACGAGAAACTGCCTAAGCTAGTGTCATTTGGGGATCACCAACTAACAGTAACCCCGCACCGTACTATGAACACCACCCGCGGCGTTGTGTCGGACGATGACTTGCTCGAGCTCACTGAGGCTGAACTCTTGGAGGGCTTCAGTGAAGAGAATGTAATCAATGTCAAAAGAATTAAGATGAGGCGAGATGGCAAAGAAATCCAAACCAAGCACTTGATAATCACCTTCGGATCAAGTGTCCTGCCCGAATCAATCGAGGCAGGGTATATCAAGCTCCGTGTTAGGCCATATGTGCCAAATCCGCTATGATGTTTCAAATGCCAACGTTTCGGCCACAGTTCGCAGAGCTGCCGAGGCCGTCAAACCTGTGCAAAGTGCAGTGCCCATGAACATACTTCTGAAGCTTGCAAGAACACTCTCTATTGTGTAAATTGTGAAGGGGAGCACGCCGCCTACTCGCGTGCGTGCCCATCCTGGAAAAAAGAAAAGGAAATTGTAGCAGTTAAAGTAAAGGAAAATATAAGTTTCAAGGAGGCACGCAGGCGAGTATCGTACCTGCCCAAGAAAACCTTTGCCGAAGTGGCGCGTCAGGGGGCAGCGCCACAACGGCCTCCGGCAACTGTCCGACCCACAGGCAGTGAGTCGGCAGTTACGCCATCTGCCCCCGCGGCGGTTGCAGCTAGCGCTGCTCCGTCGACCCAGAATGAGGGACCATCGACCCCGAAGGTGGCCGCCGCCGAGGCTGTCCCAACCTCCCCGGCCCCTTCCAGCGCTGGCAACAGCCGGCGCAGCCAAATCCCGCAGGGTGCCCCATCGACCTCTGGGCTGGTGGGCGCAGGGGTCTTGCCCTCCAAGGCAGGACTCTCTCTTGTAATTTCTCGCTCGCAAGAGCACGTGTCCGGCGCCTCACAAGAGGCAATGGACACTACACCCATCCTCAAGGCGCACCAAGCGCCTAAGGAGCGGCGAGGCTCCCTCGAACGCTCCAAAAAGAACAAAACCCCTATTACAGGGCCTCGAAAGGGTTCTGCAATCTAAGGCATCCCGTCCGTTTCCGTAAACACAGCACCAATTTATTTTAAATATGGATACACAAATCATTCAATGGAACATTAGAGGTCTCCTTACAAACCTTGATGATTTGCAAGAACTCATCCACAAACATAATCCAAAAGTGCTGTGTTTACAGGAAACACATTTAAAATCCACACACGCAAACTTTCTCCGTACGTATGTTACGTTTCGCAAAGATCGCGATGATGCCGTCGCATCATCGGGTGGTGTTGCGATTCTCACTCATAAAAGTATAGCATGTCAACCTTTACAGCTTCGAACGCCCCTTGAAGCAGTGGCGGTGCGAGTTGTTCTGCTAAACAAACTCATCACTATTTGCTCGCTTTATATACCCCCACATTACAAATTAACTAAACATGAATTTCAGTCCTTTATAGATGAACTGCCAGAACCCTATGTTGTTCTTGGCGACTTCAATGCGCACAGCTCCCTGTGGGGCGACTCTCGTATAGATGCGCGAGGTCGTCTTGTTGAACAGTTCCTTTTTTCTTGTGGTGCGTGCCTTTTGAATAAGAAGGAACCCACATATTACTCTCTAGCAAACCGATCCTTTTCGTCAATAGATCTTAGTATAGTCTCCCCGTCTCTACTGCTTGAACTCGAATGGGAAGTTGCCAACAATCCTTACGGCAGCGACCACTTCCCTATACTGCTAAGATCACCTAAAGAAAACGAATATCCACCACACGCTCCTAGGTGGAAGATTGAGACGGCTGATTGGGAGAAATTTCGATCTCTTACTAGTATCTCATGGGCTGACATGTCTTCGTTAGAAATTGATGCTGCAGTGGAGTTTTTCGCAGCCTTCATAATAGATGCCGCATCTAAATGCATATCACAAGTAAATGGCCTCTCGTGCAAACGGCGCGTCCCGTGGTGGACCGACGATTGTAGGATCGCACGTAAAAAAGAAAACAAAGCGTGGGGGTTGCTACGCGCCTCCCCCACTGCGGAGAATCTCATCAATTTTAAGAAAGTAAAATCACAAGGCAGGCGAACCCGCCGACAGGCCAGAAGAGACAGTTGGCAGAAGTTTTTAACGGGTATAAACACGTATACAGATGAGGCCAAAGTCTGGAACAGGGTAAATAGCATAAGAGGGCGACAAACATACTCCCTCCCTTTGGTAAACACACAAGGCGATACACTGCAAGACCAGGCTGATGCTCTCGGTGAACACTTCGAGCGCGTGTCTAGCTCCACTCAGTATTCGGCGAACTTTCTTAAACGTAAAGCAATAGAAGAGCTTAGGCCACTGAATCGGAAATCCGTCCCAAACGATCCTTATAATCGTCCTTTTACGATTGCCGAACTTAAAACCTCCTTGTCAGTATGTCGGAACTCTGCACCGGGCCCCGATAGAATCATGTATGATATGCTTAAACACCTGCAATCCGACGCACAAATCACGCTACTTACACTTTTCAATGCTATCTGGGCTGCTGGTTATCTCCCATCGAAGTGGAAGGAGGCTATTGTGATCCCTATATTGAAGCATGGTAAAGACACTTCATTGCTCACTAGCTACCGTCCCATAGCGCTTACAAGCTGCCTCTTTAAGCTTTTCGAAAAAATGATCAATCGCCGTCTGATACATCTCCTAGAGTCTAGTAAAATGCTTGACCCATTTCAATGCGGTTTTAGGGAAGGGCGATCTACAACCGACCATCTCGTGCGCATCGAAGCGAGCATTCGCGATGCCTTCGTACACAAACAATCTTTCTTATCTGTATTTCTGGATATGGAAAAAGCGTACGACACAACCTGGCGGTACGGTATCCTGCGCGACCTTTCGGTGCTGGGCATCCGCGGTAATATGTTAACTATCATAGAGGGCTACCTAGCGAACCGTACATTTCGGGTTAAAATAGGTCCTGCACTGTCGCGTACATTCATACAGGAAACTGGGGTACCCCAGGGTGGAGTACTAAGCTGCACGCTCTTTCTCGTAAAGATGAACACGCTTCGGGCATCATTACCACCAGCTATTTTTTATTCCGTCTACGTAGACGATATACAAATAGGTTTCAAATCCTGCAATCTCACAGTCTGCGAGAGACAGGTACAGCAGGCCCTAAACAAGGTGTCCATGTGGGCAGATCAAAATGGATTTAAAATCAACCCCCACAAAAGTTCCTGTGTTCTCTTCACAAGAAAGAGAGGCCTGGTCCCAGATCCTTGTGTAGAACTGGGCGGACAACAAATTCCTTTTAACAAAGAGCACAAATTTCTAGGTGTTATACTTGACTCCAAGCTTACATTCATTTCACACATAAAATGTCTAAAAACAAAATGTCTAAAAACAATGAACCTACTTAAAATCCTATCCCACACTTCATGGGGTAGTGACAGGAGGTGCCTGTTGAATCTTTACAAGAGCCTAGTTAGATCACGGTTAGATTACGGTGCCGTAGTATATCACTCTGCTGCACCTAGTGCGCTAAAAATGTTAGACCCCGTTCATCATCTGGGTATCCGCCTCGCCACTGGCGCATTTAGAACAAGCCCTGTTGAAAGTCTATATGCAGAGTCAGACGAATGGTCACTACATTTTCAGAGAACGTACATAAGCTTTACCTATTTTCTCAATGTGCGCTCCAATAAAGAACATCCGTGTTTCAAAACTGTTAATGACTTAACGTGTCAAACACTTTTTAATAATAAACCCTCCATGAGACTTCCTTTCTCACTGCGTGCAAGAGAACTTAGCACGGAAATGGATGTCCCTGTTCTTGAACATCGCCTTATGCCTCCAACTAAGCTATTACCGCCCTGGGAGTGGCAGGTGATAGACTGTGACGTATCCTTTGCAGAGGTCACAAAACACGCACCTGATATCGAAATCGCTATGCATTTCGGCGAACTTCAATCGAAGTACCACTGCTCTGAATTCTATACAGACGCGTCTAAATCACATGCTGGTGTATCTTATGCTGCTGTTGGTCCCTCTCTTTCTATATCTGACTTACTGAACCCGCAAACAAGTATCTTCACTGCAGAAGCTTATGCAGTACTGTCTGCAGTAAGACATATACAGAAATTAAAACTCGACAGAGCAATTGTATACACAGACTCGCTAAGTCTCGTAAAGGCGTTAATTTCATTACAAAAGCCTAAAAATCCTGTATTCATTGAACTTTACTCCCTCTTATGCAGTATTTATATATCACATATACATATAGTAATATGCTGGGTACCTGGCCATAGAGGTATCGAGGGTAATGTACTGGCTGATAGAATGGCCACATCACTCACATCACTAAACACTTCTTCTGCAGCTGCTGTCCCGGTCACAGATCTGAGGCCTTTCTTGCGTAAGAAACTGCGACAACACTGGCAACGCATATGGAACGCAGAAATAAACAATAAACTGCACATTATAAAGCCAAAGCTAGGTTTTTGGCCCTCGCCATCAAAATCACGGCGAACAGATGTCCTATTCTGCCGCCTCAGAATAGGACACACATTTGGTACACACAATTTTCTCCTTACTGGAAATGAACCGCCAACCTGTGGTCGATGTGGTGAGAGGCTGACCGTCCTCCACGTCCTCTTGGAGTGTCGCGAAGCCGAACCTGAAAGAAAGAAGCATTTTCCTCTAGCATATCGTTATTGCATACCTCTTCACCCAGCTATGTTTCTTGGCAAAGAACCATTTTTCAACACCAAAGTAGTCCTCAATTTTTTAAATGAGGTTGTCCTACATGTTATGAGCCCAATAAATTCGTAGCGCATCCTCTCTCCAGAGGATGCCGCTGTGATAGTTGTTTTATATAGCACATGCCTCCAGGCCCTTGTGTCTCAAGGGCTCTAACGAGGCCATGATGCTCTAGTTAATTTTAGAAACCTATGCATTTCTTTATATCATATCATTATTTTGCAATGCACCTTAATGCACATAGTACACGTCATTTGTCATCGCCATAATTTTATTACACGTACATTTTACGCACTTTACAGTGACTATATTTTAGGCCCCTTTACAGCCACGTCACCTCAGCTTCACAGAATTCATAACTCCACTGCGAAATCACTAACACTTGCATGGCGCTCTTTGGCCATACCTGGCCCTTGCGCCACTAAAAACCACACATTCATTCATTCATACAACCTTCGTCTTTTTCTTACTTTCCACCTTTCCTGTCTCCTTCTCATTTCTTTATTACTTCCGACCTTCCTGGCAGCAAGGGTTAACCTTGTGTGAGTAGCCAACCTTGGTTATGCCATATTGGGTTATAGTGGCAACGTACAGCTGGCGTTTGCAGGCCCTGTTTTTCAGGCCCTGCAGCGTCCCCTTGTTGGACTCCATGGTGGGTGGCTGGCGTTGCTGCCGAAAACTACACGTCCACACATGGCTACTTGCTTCCCTCCACTACTTGATCGCCCTCAGAAAAGAGGGCGCACCGATGAAGTCTTCCAATTTTTGGCCGCCAAAAAGAATCCTTCCCGCGCTTCCATGTTATCCATTCTGCAAAACCAGATAAACCAGTAAGAACTATCTCACCCTTCCTTGTCTCGAAGTCATTGACTGAAGCCTTTGGTCCTGGACATAAGGCGTCGAGGATGGCAAGCGGGGATCTCCTCTTGGAGCTCCACGATCAAAAACAATATCAAAAATTGTCAACACTAGTGTCATTTGGGGAAACCCAAATAATTATAACCCCGCACCGCACGATGAACACCACCCGTGGTGTTGTCTCTGACGATGACTTGATGGAGCTCACTGAGGCTGAACTCTTGGAGGGCTTCAGTGACCAGAATGTAATAAATGTTAAACGAATTAAGATGAGGCGAGATGGAAAAGAGATCAAGACGAAACACCTGATACTCACCTTCGGCTCAAGTGTCCTTCCCGAGTCTATCGAAGCCGGTTATATCAAACTTCGTGTTCGGCCATACGTTCCCAATCCTCTCAGATGCTTTAAGTGCCAACGTTTCGGCCACAGTTCACAGAACTGTCGAGGCCGGCTGACTTGTGCCAAGTGCAGTGACAAAGAACATTCTTCCGAAACGTGCCAAAACACTCCACATTGTGTTAACTGTGATGGCGAGCACGCCGCGTACTCGCGGTCGTGCCCTGCCTGGAAAAAAGAAAAAGAAATCGTTACAATCAAAGTCAAAGAAAACATAACTTTCAAGGAGGCACGAAGGCGGGTATCATACCTGCCCAAGAAAACCTTTGCCGATGTGGCGCGTCAGGGGGCAGCGTCACAACGGCCTCCGGCGGCTGTCCGGCTCACAAGCAGTGAGTCGGCAGTTACGCCTTCTGCCCCCGCGGCGGTAGCAGATAGCGCTGCTCCGTCAACCGAGAAGGGACCACCGACCCCGAAGGTGGCCGCCGCTGAGGCTGTCCCAACCTCCCCGGCCCCTTCCAGCGCTGGCAACAGCCGGCGCAGCCCGATCCCTCAGGGAGCCCCATCGACCTCCGGGCTGGTGGGCGCAGGGGTCTTGCCCTCCAAGGCGGGACTCTCTCGGGAAACATCTCGCTCGCAAGAGCACGTGTCCGGCGCCTCACAAGAGGCAATGGACACAACACCTATCCTCAAGGCGCACCACGCGCCTAAGGAGCGTCGAGGTTCCCTCGAACGCTTCAAAAAGAGTAAAACCCCGGTTACAGGGCCTCGAAAGGGCTCTGTAGTCTAAGGCATACCTTACGTTTCCATACACACAGCACTTATTTACACTCAATATGGATACACAAATTATTCAATGGAACGTCAGAGGTCTCCTTAAGAACCTTGATGACGTGCAAGAACTCATACAAAAACACAATCCAAAAGTGCTGTGTCTACAGGAAACTCACTTAAAACCACAACACACAAAATTCCTCCGACCGTATGTCAAGTTCCGCAAAGACCGCGATGATGCTGTCATGTCATCAGGCGGTGTTGCCATTTTTATTCATAAAAGTATTTCCTGTCAGCGTTTAGAGCTACAAACGCCCCTTGAAGCAGTGGCGGTTCGAGCTGTTCTTCTAAATAAACTCGTCACCATTTGCTCGCTTTACGTACCCCCACACTACAAATTAAACAAACAGGAATTTCAGTCATTTATAGATCAACTGCCAGAACCTTATGTTGTCCTTGGCGATTTCAATGCGCACAGCTCCCTGTGGGGCGACTCTCGTATAGATGCGCGAGGTCGTCTTGTTGAACAGTTCCTTTTTTCTTGTGGTGCGTGCCTTCTGAATAAGAAGGAAGCCACATATTACTCTCTAGCAAACAGAACCTTTTCTTCAATCGATCTCAGCATAGTCTCTCCTTCTATTCTGCCCGAACTCGAATGGGAAGTTACAAAGAACCCTTATGGAAGCGATCACTTCCCCATACTAATACGAACACCTCAAGAAAACGAATATCCACCACAGGCACCTCGGTGGAAGATTGAGACTGCTGATTGGGACAAATATTGAACTCTTACTGGTATCTCATGGCATGACATCTCCTCGTTAGAAATTGATGCAGCTGTGGAGTATTTTACAGCCTTTATAATAGATGCCGCATCTAAATGCATATCACAAGTAAATGGCCTGTCGTGCAAACGGCGTGTTCCGTGGTGGACCGACGATTGTAGGATCGCACGTAAAAAACAGAACAAAGCGTGGGGTTTTCTACGCGCTTCTCCCACTGCAGAAAATCTTATCCACTTTAAAAAAGTAAAATCTGAAGGCAGGCGAACCCGCCGACAGGCCAGAAGAGAAAGCTGGCAGAAGTTTTTATCGGGCATCAACTCGTACACAGATGAGGCCAAAGTCTGGAACAGGGTTATTAGGATAATAGGGCGACAAGCGCAATCACTCCCTCTGATAAACACACAAGGCGATACCCTGCAAGATCAGGCAGACTCACTTGGGGAGCACTTTGAGAGCGTCTCGAGCTCAACCCATTATTCTCAGTCCTTTCTTAAATATAAACAAACAGAAGAATGTAAGCGAATAATTAGAAAATCCACACAGAACGAACCCTATAACCGGCCTTTCAGTATTGCCGAGCTGAGAGCTGCCTTGAATACATGCAAAACCACTGCACCGGGACCTGACAGAGTCATGTATGACATGATCAGAAACTTACATACTGACACGCAATTTACACTACTTACACTTTTCAACACTCTGTGGGCTGCGGGATACCTCCCATCTACATGGAAAGAGGCGATTGTGGTTCCTGTCCTGAAGCAGGGAAAAGACCCCTCCTTAGCAGCAAGTTATCGTCCGATAGCTCTTACCAATTGTCTGTGTAAGCTCTTTGAAAAAATGATTAATCGCAGACTCGTACATTTCCTCGAACTCAACAATAACTCGATCTCTATCAGTGTGGCTTCAGACAAGGGCGGTCAACAAACGATCACCTTGTGCGCATTGAAGGAAATATCCGCGATGCATTTGTACATAAGCAGTATTTCCTATCGATATTCCTTGACATGGAAAAAGCTTATGACACGGCATGGCGTTACGGGATTTTGCGAGACCTGTCCGAAATGGGCATCCGTGGAAATATGCTGAACATAATCGAAAGCTATCTGTCAAATCGTACCTTCCGTGTAAAAGTCGGTAATGCACTGTCACGTCCTTTTACGCAGGAAACTGGTGTACCCCAGGGAGGCGTGCTTAGCTGCACTCTCTTTATCGTTAAGATGAATACACTTCGTTCTTCACTGCCCCCAGCCATTTTTTATTCCGTCTACGTAGACGATATACAGATAGGCTTCAAATCCTGCAACCTTACAGTATGTGAAAGGCAGGTACAGCAGGGCTTAAACAAGGTGTCCAAGTGGGCAGACCAAAATGGATTTAGAATTAACCCGCACAAAAGTACTTGCGTTCTCTTCACAAGAAAGAGAGGCCTGGTACCTGATCCCTGTATAGAACTGGGTGGACAACAAATTCCTGTTAACAAAGAACACAAATTTCTAGGTGTTATCCTTGACTCCAGGCTTACCTTCATTTCACACATAAGATGTCTTAAAGCAAAATGTCTAAAAACCATGAACGTACTTAAAGTTCTATCCCACACTACATGGGGTAGCGACAGGAGGTGCCTGTTGAATCTTTACAGGAGCCTAGTTAGATCACGGCTAGATTATGGTGCCTTAGTATATCACTCTGCTGCACCAAGTGCATTAAAAATGTTAGACCCCGTTCATCATCTGGGTATCCGCCTCGCCACTGGCGCATTTAGAACAAGCCCCGTTGAAAGTCTATATGCAGAGTCAGACGAGTGGTCACTACATATTCAGAGAACATACATCAGCTTCACCTACTTTCTTAAAGTGCGCTCTAATAAGGAACATCCGTGTTTCACCACAGTAAACGACCTAACGTGTGAAACACTCTTCCGTAACAAACCCTCCATGAGACTTCCTTTGTCGCTTCGTGTAAGAGAACTTAGTGAAGAAATGGATGTTCCAGTTCTCGAACATCGCTTAATGGCTCCTGCTAATCTATTACCGCCCTGGGAGTGGCAGATGATAGAATGTGACACATCATTTGTAAAGGTCTCGAAGCACGCTCCTGAGCTTGAAATTGCTATGCATTTCCGAGAGCTTCAATCGAAGTACTCCTGCTACGAATATTACACAGACGCGTCCAAATCCCATGCTGGCGTATCCTACGCTGCTGTTGGTCACTCTCTCTCTGAATCTGACGTGCTGAACCCCTTAACGAGTATCTTCACTGCAGAAACATATGCCGTGCTGTCTGCAGTAAAACATATAAATAAATTAAAACTCGACAGAGCAATAGTATTTACAGACTCGTTAAGCCTTGTAAAAGCGCTGAACTCTTTACAAAAGCATACAAATCCTGTTTTCATAGAACTTTACTCGCTCTTATGCAATATTTATCTATTACACAGACACGTAGTAATATGCTGGGTACCTGGCCATAGAGGAATCGAGGGAAATGTGCTTGCTGACGAGATGGCCAAATCAATGGCATCGCAGGGTACTCGTTCTGGTGCAGTCCCTGCTACAGACATGAAGCCTTTCCTCAGAAACAAACTGCGAAGCTACTGGCAACGCTTGTGGGACGCAGAAACGAGCAATAAGCTTCACGTAATTAAGCCTAAGTTAGGTTTCTGGCAGCCAACAACGAAAACACGAAGAACAGACGTCCTATTCACTAGACTGAGAATAGGACACACATTTGGCACTCACAATTTTCTCTTGACCGGTAACGAGCCTCCAACCTGTGGTAGATGTGGCGACCGGCTGACCGTCCTCCATGTCTTCCTGGAGTGCCGGGAAGCCGAAAGAGACAGGAGGAAACATTTCCCGTTTGCATACCGCCATTGTATTCCCCTGCATCCGGCTATGTTTCTTGGTGAAGAACCGATTTTTAATACCAAAGCAGTCCTCGCTTTTTAACAGATGTCGTACTACATGTTACAAGCCCATTCATTTTTTAGCGCACCCTCTTTCCAGAGGATATCGCTAGGATAGATTCTCTGTATAGCACATGCCTCTAGGCCCTTGCGTTTCAAGGGCCCTGGTGAGGCAGTAGTGCTCTAGACAATATTATACATCTAGACAATCACATATTTTATATATTGCATCATTCTTTCTCAATACATTTTTATGTTCATAGTACACGCCAATTGCCATTCCCATAATTTTATTACTTGTATATTTTATGAATTTGCATAAACTCTTTTAGGCCCCTTTACAGCCACGGCGCATTAAGACCATAAAACCCATCAAGCACTGCGAAATCATTAATCATTAGCATGGCGCTCTTTGGCCACATCTGGCCCTTGCGCCATTAAACATCAAATATTCATTCATTCAAAGCCTGGAACAGAGTTAATAGGATTAGAGGGCGGCAAACACATTCACTCCCCCTGGTAAACACACAGTACGATACACTACAAGACCAGGCAGACTCACTTGGGGAGTATTTTGAGAACGTGTCAAGTTCATCAAATTATTCACAATCCTTCCTCAAATACAAACAAATAGAAGAACGTAAGCCTTTCAACAGAAAATGTCGTCAAAATCAACCATACAACCGTCCTTTTAGTATTGCAGAGTTCAGAGCTGCCTTGAGCGCATGCAAGAGCTCTGCACCGGGATCTGACAGAATCATGTATGAAATGCTGAAAAACTTACACAATGACACGCAAGTTACACAACTTCCCCTTTTCAACACTATCTGGGACGCAGGGTACCTTCCGACTGCATGGAAAGAAGCCATTGTGGTCCCTGTTTTAAAACAAGGCAAAGATCCTTCCTCAGTGGCAAGCTACCGCCCGATAGCCCTCACAAGTTGCATATGTAAGGTATTTGAAAAAATGATAAATCGGCGCCTCATCCATTTCCTTGAACAGAACAAAATACTTGATCCTTATCAGTGTGGCTTCAGGGAAGGGCGCTCCACAACTGATCACCTTGTACGTATTGAAGCAAACATCCGTGACGTATTTGTACACAAACAGTTTTTCCTATCCATATTCCTCGATATGGAGAAGGCATACGACACAACGTGGCGATACGGAATCTTGAGAGACTTGTCAGAAATGGGCATTCATGGTAATATGCTAAACCTCATAGAAAGCTATTTGTCCAATCGCACATTCCGTGTAAAAGTCGGCAATGTACTGTCACGTCCTTTTACACAAGAAACTGGTGTACCCCAAGGAGGCGTGCTTAGCTGCACGCTCTTTATAGTGAAGATGAACACGCTCCGTGCTTCATTATCTCCGGCCATTTTTTACTCTATCTATGTGGACGACATTCAAATAGCTTTTAAATCCTGTAACCTCGCAGTGTGCGAGAGACAGGTACAGCATGGTTTAAACAAAGTATCAAAATGGGCAGAGAAAAACGGATTTAAAATCAATCCTCACAAAAGTTCTTGTGTACTTTTTAAACGAAAGAGAGGCCTGGTCCCGGATCCTTGCTTAGAACTGTGTGGACAACAAATTCCTATCAACAAAGAGCACAAATTCCTAGGTATTATACTTGACGATAGACTCACTTTCATTCCACACATCAAATATCTCAAAGAAAAATGTCTAAAAACAATGAACATAATAAAACTTCTATCCAAGACTACGTGGGGTAGTGACAGAAAGTGTCTAATGAATCTCTACAAGAGCCTAATACGGTCACGATTGGATTATGGGGCCATAGTGTATAACTCTGCCGCCCCGAGCGCGCTAAGGATGCTGGATCCTGTCCATCATCTAGGTATCCGACTAGCCACTGGTGCTTTCAGAACAAGCCCGATCGAAAGCCTATATGCCGAATCGAATGAGTGGCCGCTCCACTTACAGAGATCATACGTCAGCATTAGTTATTTCCTTAAAGTGCATTCCATTCCTGAACACCCATGTTTTAATATCCTTACCGATATGACGTATGCTACACTTTTCCGCAACCGTCCGTCTATAAGACAGCCTTTCTCGCTGCGTGTGAAAGAGCTTAGCGATGAAATGCATGTCCCACTCCTGGAGCACCGCTTAATGCGCCCAACCAAGCTATTACCTCCTTGGGACTGGCAGGTCACAGAATGTGACGTATCCTTTCTAAAAGTTTCAAAGCATGCTCCAGAGGTAGAAATTCGAATGCATTTCCTAGAACTTAAGTACAAACACTCGTGCACAGAGTTCTACACAGACGCTTCCAAGTCACATGCCGGAGTATCCTATGCAGCCGTCGGTCCTTCTTTTTCGGAATGCGATGTACTACATCCAGAAACAAGTATTTTTACGGCAGAGGCCTACGCTGTATGGTCGGCTGTGAAGCATATAAAGAAAGCAAAACTCCAAAAAGCTGTTATATATACAGACTCCTTAAGTGTGGTGAAGGCCTTAATGTCACCCTACAAACATAAAAATCCCGTACTTACTGAGGTCTATTCCGACGTGTGCAAAGCTTATCTATCTAACCAGCAAATCATCATATGCTGGGTACCCGGCCATAGGGGAATCGAAGGTAACGTTTTGGCAGACCAGATGGCTTCGTCAATTACACTCCCTGCTGTTAATAATACTGCTTTGGTGCCTCTCACCCCCGCAGGGGCGTCTGCGCAAGCAGGCGTTTGGTGTGTTGCGACACCACGGACCCGAGCACACGAGGGTTGGACCCTCCCGCGTGTAGCCGTGCGCGGCTTAGCCGTGTCCGGGGAAAAGAGGATCCTGGGGGTTGAGCCAATGCCGGGTGTTTGGACCTTTACGGCCCCTCGGCGGCGGCAACACACCCCTTTGGCCTCGGCTTCACGTAGACGGCACCCCCGGACTGACCCACCCGGGGGAAATCGGTAGTTGCCTTTTCCTGTCTCTCTCTTCCTCTAATCTTCGTCTTTCTCTCACTTTTTATCTTTCCTGTCTTCTCCTAGCTTCCACTTACTTCCAATTTTTCCAGGCAGCAAGGGTTAACCTTGTGTGAATAGCCAACCTAGGTTATTTCGTATTTGGTTATAGTGGTAACGTACTGCTGGCGTTTGCAGGCCGTGTTTTACGGATCCTGCAGCGTCCCCTTGTAGGACTCCACGGTGGGTGGCTGGCGTTACTGCCGAAACTACAATCTCTTATGGCTTCTTCTTTCCCCACATTACCTGATCGCTCCCTCAAGAGGGGGCGCACCGATGATGTCTTTGAATTTTTTGCCCGCCAAAAAGAAACCTTTCCTCGTTTCCATGTAGTGCACTCTGAAACACCAGGCAAACCCGTGCGAACAATCTCTCCATTCCTCGTGTCCAAGTCTCTTACCCAAGTTTTTGGTACAGGTTATAAAGCATCCAGGATGGCAAGCGGCGATCTCCTCTTGGAGCTCCGCAACCAGAAACAATATGAAAATCTACCCAATCTAGTTTCATTTGGTGACGCCAAAGTAACAGTAACTCCTCATCGTACCATGAATACCACGCGTGGCGTAGTCTCCGATGATGATTTATTGGAGCTGACTGAGGCTGAGCTCTTGGAGGGCTTCAGCGAACAGAATGTCATAAATGTCAGAAGAATCAAGATGAGGCGAGACGGAAAAGAAATTGCGACTAAACACCTAATACTCACCTTCAACTCCAGTGTCCTGCCCGAGTCAATCGAGGCCGGGTACATCAAGCTTCGTATAAGGCCGTATGTGCCGAATCCCTTGAGATGTTTCAAATGCCAACGTTTTGGCCACAGCTCGCAGAGCTGCCGAGGCCGCCAAACATGCGCCAAATGCAGTGCCCTTGAACACGCCACTGAAGCATGTAAGAACTCTCTACACTGTGTAAACTGTGACGGGGACCACGCCGCGTACTCGCGGTCGTGCCCCTCCTGGAAGAAGGAAAAAGAAATTGTGACTATAAAAGTAAAAGAGAATATATCGTTCAAAGAGGCACGAAGGCGGGTAGTATACCTGCCAAAGAAAACCTTTGCCGATGTGGCGCGTCAGGGGGCAGCGTCACAACGGCCTCCGGCGGCTGTCCGACCCACAGTCAGTGAGTCGGCAGTCACGCCATCTGCCCCCACGGTGGTTGCAGCTAGCGCTGCTCCGCCAACCGAGCAGGTGGAGCCATCGACCCCGAAGGTGGGCGCAGCCGAGGCTGCCCCAACCTCCGAGGCCCGCTCCAGCGCTGGCAACGGCCAGCGCAGCCAAATCCCTCAGGGAGCCCCATCGACCTCCGGGCTGGTGGGCGCAGGGGTCTTGCCCTCCAAGGCGGGACTCCCCCTGAAAACCGCTCGCTCGCAAGAGCACGTGTCCGGCGCCTCACAAGAGGCAATGGACACTACACCCATCCTCAAGGCGCACCAAGCGCCTAAGGAGCGGCGAGGCTCCCTCGAACGCTCCAGAAAGAACAAAACCCCTATTACAGGGCCTCGAAAGGGCTCTGTAATCTAAGGCATCCCTTCCGTTTCCGTAAACACAGCACTAATTTACATTAAATATGGACACACAAATCATACAATGGAACGTCAGAGGTCTACTTAGAAACCTCGATGATGTACAAGAACTGATCCACCAACACAATCCAAAAGTGCTGTGTTTACAAGAAACACATTTAAAATCCAAACACACAAACTTTCTCCGACAGCATGTTACTTTTCGCAAAGATCGCGATGATGCCATCGCATCATCGGGAGGTGTTGCAATAGTAATCCAAAAGAGCATAGCATGTCAACATTTACAGCTACGAACGGCCCTTGAAGCAGTGGCGGTTCGAATTGTTTTGCTAAACAAACTTATCACTATTTGTTCGATTTATATACCCCCACAGTACAAACTAAGCAAACATGAATTTCAGTCCTTCATAGATGAATTGCCAGAACCTTACGTTGTACTTGGAGATTTCAATGCGCACAACAGCCTGTGGGGCGACTCTCGTATAGATGCGCGAGGTCGTCTTGTTGAACAATTCCTCTTCTCTTCTGGTGCATGCCTGCTGAATAAGAAGGCACCCACATATTATTCTCTCGCCAACAGAACATTTTCATCAATTGACCTCAGCCTAGTTTCCCCGTGTATACTGCCCGAACTCGAATGGACAGTTACAAACAGTCCTTACGGGTGCGACCACTTCCCGGTACTAATAAAAACATCTAAAGAAAACGAATATCCTCCACAAGCTCCTAGGTGGAACATAGACACAGCCGACTGGGAGAAATTTCGAACTCTCACCAGCATCTCATGGGCTGACACCTCTTGTTTAGAAATTGATGCTGCGGTGGAGTATCTTACAACATTTATAATAGATGCCGCGTCAAAATGCATATCCGAAGTAAGTGGTTTGGCATGCAAACCACGTGTACCGTGGTGGAACAGCGAATGTAGGATCGCGCGTAGGAATCAGAACCAGGCGTGGGGGCTGCTACGTGCTTCTCCCACTGCAGAAAATCTTATCAACTTTAAAAAAGTAAAGTCACAAGGCAGGCGAACCCGCCGACAGGCCAGAAGAGAAAGCTGGCACAAGTTTTTATCAAGTATTAACTCGTTTAGGGATGAGGCCAAAGCCTGGAACAGAGTAAATAGGATTAGAGGGCGGCAAGCATACTCACTCTCTCTAGTAAACACACAGGGTGATACACTACAAGACCAGGCAGACTCACTTGGGGAGCATTTTGAGAACGTGTCAAGCCCAACAAATTATACACAATCCTTTCTCAAATACAAAGAAACAGAAGAACGTAAGCCATTAACAAGAAAAGGTCGAGAGAATGAGCCTTACAACCGTCCCTTTAGCATTGCCGAGCTAAGAGCTGCCTTGATCACATGCAAGAGCTCTGCACCAGGACCTGACAGAATTATGTACGACATAATTAAGAACGTACACACTGATACACAACTGACTTTACTTGCACTTTTTAACACTATTTGGGCTGCTGGATATCTTCCACTTGCATGGAGAGAAGCGATTGTGATTCCCATTCTGAAGCAAGGTAAAGATCCTTCGTTAGCGTCAAGTTACCGCCCGATAGCCCTCACAAGTTGCATTTGTAAGCTGTTTGAGAAAATGATCAATCGGCGACTCATACATTTCCTGGAATTAAACCAAATGCTTGATCCCTTTCAGTGTGGCTTCAGGGAAGGGCGGTCCACAATTGATCACCTCGTGCGCATTGAGGGAAACATTCGCGACGCCTTTCTACATAAGCAATATTTCCTATCCGTGTTCCTCGATATGGAGAAGGCGTACGACACAACGTGGCGCTACGGAATCTTGAGAGACTTGTCGGGCATGGGCATCCGTGGCAATATGCTCGCCCTAATAGAAAGTTATTTGTCCAACCGCACCTTCCGAGTAAAAGTCGGTAATGCACTGTCACGTCCTTTTACGCAGGAAACCGGTGTACCCCAGGGAGGTGTGCTCAGCTGCACTCTTTTTATTGTTAAGATGAACACACTACGTGCTTCACTGCCACCGGCCATTTTTTATTCCGTATACGTCGACGATTTACAAATAGGCTTTAAATCCTGCAACCTCGCAGTATGCGAGAGACAGGTACAGCAGGGCCTGAACAAGGTTTCCAAGTGGGCTGACGAAAACGGATTTAAGATCAACCCCCACAAAAGCTCTTGTGTTCTTTTTACTAGAAAGAGAGGCCTGGTTCCCGATCCTTGTGTTCTACTGTGTGGACATCAAATACCCATAAACAAAGAACACAAATTTTTAGGTATTATACTAGACTGCAAGCTTACTTTTATACAGCACATTAAATATCTTAAAGAAAAATGTCTAAGGACAATGAACTTACTTAAAATTCTATCCCACTCAACATGGGGTAGCGACAGGAAGTGTCTGATGAATGTTTATAAGAGCCTAATTCGATCACGATTGGACTATGGTGCCGTCGTATACAACTCTGCCGCTCCGAGCGCACTAAAGATCCTAGATCCTATCCACCATCTAGGTATCCGCTTAGCCACTGGTGCTTTCAGAACAAGCCCGATTGAAAGCTTATACGCGGAATCAAATGAATGGTCGCTCCATCTACAGAGAACTTATATCAGCCTTACATATTTCCTAAAGATACACTCCAATCGTCAACATCCATGTTTTAACACTGTTAACGATATGACCTGCTCTACACTATTCCATAATCGTCCTTCTGTAAGAAAGCCTTTCTCACTTCGAGTGAAGGAGCTTAGTGATCAGATACATGTCCCACTCCTCGAGCTTCGCCTAATGCATCCAACCAAGGTGTTACCGCCTTGGGAGTGGCAGGTCGTAGAATGTGACATATCCTTTTTAGAAATAACAAAACACGCACCAGAGATCGAAATACGAACTCATTTCCTAGAACTCCAGCACAAGCACTCCTGCGCAGAGTTCTACACAGACGCTTCGAAGTCTAATGCCGGGGTGTCGTATGCTGCTGTCGGCCCATCCTTCTCAGAATCCGATGTACTACACCCGGAAACAAGTATATTTACTGCCGAGGCTTACGCATTACTGTCTGCCGTGAAACATAAGAAAATCAAAACTCCAAAAGTCAGCGATATACACAGGCTCCCTAAGTGTCGTGAAGGGCCTGATGTCACTTTATACACACAAAAATCCAGTACTTAATGAACTATATTCCGTCTTGTGTAAAGCGTACAGATCTAACCAGCATATCATTATATGCTGGGTGCCTGGCCATAGGAGCATCGAGGGTAACGTTCTGGCGGACGAGATGGCCACGTCAATCGCATCGCAAGCTGTTAACCCTACCGCTGCGGTGCCTGTCACAGATCTGAGACCTTTCTTGCGAAGGAGATTGCGAGACCACTGGCAACGCATGTGGGACGCGGAAACGGATAATAAGCTCCACCTGATAAAACCGCAGTTAGGATTCTGGCCCCCTACTACAAAATCGCGCCGAACAGATGTCCTATTCTGTCGTCTCAGAATAGGACACACGTTTGGCACCCATAATTTTCTACTCACCGGAAGTGAGCCTCCAACCTGTGGTAGATGCGGGCAGAGGCTGACCGTACTCCACGTCCTCCTGGAGTGTCGGGAAGCCGAATCTGAGAGAAAGAGACATTTTTCATTAGCATACCGACAGCACATTCCTCTTCATCCTGCAATGCTCCTTGGTCCAGAACCGCTTTTTAATACAGACACAGTGCTACATTATATTAGAGATGTGGTCTTACATGTTATTAGTCCCATGAATTCGTAGCGCCTCCTCTCTCGAGAGGATGCCACTGCGATAACTGTTTTGAATAGCACATGCCTCCAGGCCCTTGTGCTTCAAGGGCTCTAAGGAGGTAGTAGTGCTCTGGCATTTCTTATAATCTGATATATTTTACCTATCGCATCATTCTTTTTATATGCATCTATATGTTCATAGTACAAGTCATACGTCATCGCCATAATTTTATTACACATATTTTACGCACTTTAGAGCGTATATTTTAAGGCCCCTTTACAGCCACGTCACACCAATTTCATAGCAATCATAGTTACACTGCACACCCACTACCACAGACATGGCGCTCTTTGGCCATACCTGGCCCTTGCGCCATAAAACATCAAATATCATCATTGGTGCCTCTCACAGATCTGAAACCTTACATACGAAAGAAACTGCGAAACCACTGGCAACGCATGTGGGACGCAGAAATAAATAATAAACTGCACGTTATAAAGCCCCGGTTAGGTTTTTGGCCCTCCCCAACAAAATCTCGGCGAACAGAAGTCCTATTCTGTCGCCTCAGAATAGGACACACATTTGGGACCCATAACTTTTTACTCACGGGAAACGATCCTCCAACCTGCGGTAGATGCGGTGAGCGGCTGACCGTCCTCCATGTCCTCTTGGAGTGTCGGAAAGCCGAACCTGAAAGAAACATTTTCCGCTAGCATACCGTTATTACATCCCTCTGCACCCGGCTATGTTTCTTGGTCATGAACCGCTTTTTAACACCAAGGCAGTCCTCGACTTCTTAAAAGATGTAGTTCTACACGTCATAAGCCCATTAAATTCGTAGAGCATCCTCGCTCCAGAGGATGCCGCTGCGATAATTGTTTTAAATAGCACATGCCTCCAGGCCCTTGTGTTTCAAGGGCTCTAAGGAGGCATTAGTGCTCTAGCATATCTTATATAACCTGATTTATCTTTAGACATCATATCATTCTTTTTAACTGTCTTATTGTTCATAGTACACTTCATAAGTCATCGCCATAATCTTATTATACAGATTTTACGTACTTTAGCGCTACCATTTTTAAGGCCCCTCTACAGCCACGGCACACCAACTTCATAGTACTCATGATTTCACTGCAAACTAATTAACACGGACATGGCGCTCTTTGGCCATATCTGGCCCTTGCGCCACTAAACCACACACATCATCATCAGCACCACAATAACCTGGCCAAGCTTTCAGATTTTCTTCATGAATCCCGGCCCCGGCGGCCGCATTTCGATGGGGGAGAAATGCGAAAACACCCTTGTACTTAGATTTATGTGCACGTTAAAGAACCCTAGGCGGTGAAAATTTCCGGAGTCCCCCACTACGGCGTGCCTCATAATCAGAAATTGGTTTTGGCACGTAAAACCCCATAATATAATTTGTTTAGATATGCTTCATAAGAAGCTTACAGTACTATCCATATGCCGGCTCCTTTCAACTGCACCAAACTATTAAATCAATACAAATATTGGTCATTTTATCACTCGAGTTTAGAAATTGTGTGCGTAATTAAAGAAGCTACGTTGGATAGATTTTCAATAAATTACTTTAGGTAGCTAAGGGAAATCAGTAATTTGGAACCCGTCCTCGAGGTTATTTAGCCGAGCGACGAAATTTTTAAGAAACATGCTTCTGTAAGAGCTTCGCGAAAAAAAAAATCCAATTAAATGCTCATGAAAAGCGTAACTGACGCAAAAAAAAGAAATATGTAAAGCCATACAATAGCACTTCATGACGGGACATAGAGGAACCACACACACTGCGCTAACTTGAAGCGCTGTTCTTTCTGTGATAGTGAACCAATGAGCCAGTCAGTCAATCCTTACGAACCGGTAGAGTCAACCTGACCGCACCTAGCCTTTTGCGATATCATCAATAGTATGGCCCCGCAAGCATGTTCCTTGTGACCAGTCCGCTTTCGATTTTTATTCAGGATTTTTTTTATTCACGCTGTTTCATAGTAGTGAACGTGTGTCGCTGGAAGCTCGCTTGGTCGCTGAAGAGATGCGTGACGCAATGATGGCGTAGATTTAGTGCCTCGCTGGCATCAAGACAATTCGCTGCAGCGGTGGGAAAGAAGGTAACGAAAGTGAACAGCTTGGTCGCTGCTCACAGGGCCATGCCGATGGTGACGGTGCCATCGTGACGAAATCTGGGCCGGCAATATTGACAGATGATGCGTTTTTTTACATCGAAGCTCTTAAGGGCTGCTTTCCCCACTATCGTGTCCACGTGTAAAACAAAATTGCGACGATAGTGCAATGACAGGCCGACCCAAGGCCGAGGGGCTGTTCTCCATTAGGGGCCCTCATACACAGCTTCGCTGGACATATTTCTTCACAGAGGAAGGGAATTGTGTTCTTTTCGTACTGCTTTCGCTTTCACGTAGAGATAATGCTATAAATGCAGTCTCATTGGTTCTTGTCTCGTAGATTGAAATACGGGATTAAACTCAAGATCGAATTCGTTCCCGAGAATAGGTATAAGCATGGAAATGCTCGCTCGCTCATACAAACACGCACGCTCACGCTCGCACACAAATACACCTAAAGATAGGACACATGTTCGCCCGCATTCACATATACACGCACACAAAAAAATGCACGCATTCACACAGAACTGCACGCACACACACAAGCACACATGGATGCTCGCACACGGATACACCCATATCAAATAGGTGGACACGAACACGCGCGCACACGCAAATGCAAGTACACACGCACGCACGTTGAAGGCCTGCAGACCCGTATACACTCTCCTTCCCTACTGCCTCACAAGGACATGCGCGTTTTGAATGACACTCACTGAAACTGAATGACCCTCGCTCTGCAATTACCGTTAAAACTCCAGCTGTAACCGCTTTACGGTTTAAATTTGCCGCTCCCTCAAGTCAATGTGCCCTCTGCTGAGAGGGTGCAAAACCGTTTGCTCTTGTGTGATAAAACCGCCGATCCCCAAACAATACACTGCTTCAAGGCACCCGTATTGTTTCGCCTAATAGCCATAAATGCACATGTTACAAGGATTTGTTTAAAACAATGCTGATTCAGCTGCGTATCTGCATTGCCGTGATGTTCCACAGTATGGTGAAGGTGCAATGTCCAGAATTCCTTAGTATGCCCATGCTACAAGGCACAATATCTATATCTTAACATAACGCAAAGACATGCGCATGCTCGTTATGTTGTCCAAGTCTAATGTTGTCCAATAAGCGACCCATTGCTACGTTTTAGGAAATAACAATACAAAATATAATATTTAAAGAGCACTCCTGAAAAAGCCAAAACGAAATCTTGCGTTCTGCGTTTCGGCCCTGTGGTGGGAGACTGTCGAACATAGTACTGCGTGGCGTTAAAAAAAAGTTTCATGTTATTACTGCACAAAGGCTTCCCTTGCTTCGAGGAGCCTAGGACATTCCCAGAATGAAATAAAAGGTGCTCGCGGTTAACACTCTTCGCGACACCTCCCCCCTATGCAGAACAGACCCACTCATGACAAAGCATTACTTACAAATTAAAGGGGGCTCGAGAAATTAAACCCGTGCATTAGGCATTGATATAAGAAAACTTAAGTACCCGTAAGGAAAATGGAACGTCATATAAAAACAAAACAAGCCCGTTTTAACAAAATGGAAAACAAAATGCACAAGAAAAGTAACATTGAAGTTCATTCGTGCGCGCTACACCACATAATCAACACTAAAGCTTATTCACTTGTACTGTATCGGTGCCCGTGTCGTTCGGAGCGATGGTTCCAGGTTCGGCCTCGCTATGAATTGTCCTCCAGTTAGAGTAAAGTTCAGTCCCGTCCGTGTTCTTGGCTTGTGGCACTCGAGTCGACGTCACACACACACACGATGACACGGCACATGCCTCCGGTCACCACGCGAACTACATTTGTGCACAACGCGAAGAACATCACACATTTTGTTTTTCTTTGGACGTTTATCAGCAGACTCGTCGTTTGCATCGTCATCATCAGAGCACTGTCTGACGTGGCTTGGTTCTAACCGCGCAACTTTAGAAACGTCTGGTTTCGTGCCGGTTTGGTCGACTCCATTCTGTGGAGGCTCCGTTCGGTGGGCCACTTTCTTAGCGTTCTGGGTGCTGCATTGCGTGCCTTGGCCTTTACTAGCTGAAGTAGCGGCTCATTTTTGGAGGCCATAAAGGGGGCGACACTGGCTTGCTTGCTGAGGGCGAGCGGTTGTTTCTGGCAGTCAGAGCTGAAGTGGACGTTTTTGCTGACACGACAGAACATCTTCGGACAGAAATGACGGCGGCGAATTTTCCTCCAGGTGCGCCAGACGTCGAGGGGGCCAGCCGAAATATCGACATAACAGGGCCATAACATCTCCAACCTCAAACATCCTGGGAGGACGAGTGTCGTGCGACCTTCATGAAAGCTTTTTGCTCTCACGTACAGCACACCGTCGATGAACCGAACGCTCCGTGCCGTTCTTTTCGTTTTCCTGACAACGAGCGCACTCGGCTGCTGTAGGTGCTGGATCACTTCTTTCATCCACGGATCCTCCCTCTGCTTTTACCCAATGTGCACGTGATTCAGGGCGAGCAACGGTAAGGGATTTTCTTCGCTTGCTAGTGTGGAATCATGCGGACATTAAGAAAACCTGACGGAGTTTCCCTGCTCAAAGTTGGAGCGCTGCCGTAGCTCTGTCAGTCCCCTTCACTTGGACAGGTAATGCGAGGGGCTGAGTTTTCGGCAAACTGTCAAATGGTAGGCCGGACGGTTCTTCTACGCCCGGTGGTCCAAGCCGCTCATCCCGAGCGTCGTGCTGCTCCCTCCATTGTGGTCCATCTTTTGGGAATGGTTGCCGGCCCTGGGGCGCCATGTGGCCTATGTGGTCACACAACTGGCAGCGTGGTCGCCCGTCGTCGTCACGGGTACTCCTCGCTGGCCTAGCCACTGGACGACGACGAACATCTTGAATAGCCTTCAGGCAGTCAGATAATTAGGCTATAGGGTATTCGATCACCCTCAATTCCCTATCGCAGTGGGTGGCCTCCCACGGGCAATGACTCTGCCGCAGCGCAGGTAGCGATACATGTTGGAGGCGACTGCATTGTTGCTTCAGCGGGTGTCACTCCGGCGGGAGGTGCCGAGGCATATGGGTAACACGACTGCGGGTCGGCAGAGAAAAGGGTGCCGATCGGTTTTGGCCTGGACGCATGGACCATCAAAAAAGCTGCCTGATCAATGCTCTGTAAAATTTGCAGGAAGGCAGAGCAGCTGTCCGGGGGGTTTGCAATAAGTATTTCCTTCAGCACAACCGGACGCAAGCCGCGCATGAGGTGCCGCAACCGCTCCTCTTCCGTCATAGACGGATTGGCTCTGGCGATGTAATGCATCGGGAAACTAGTATCTTTACGGCTGAGGCCTACGCACTATTGTCGGCTGTGAAGCATATAAGGAAATCAAAACTAAAAAAAATCAGTAATATGTACGCACTCCCTAAGTATTGTGAAGTCTTTGATATCATTATGTAAGCATAAAAAACCCGTAATAATTGAACTCTATTCCGTCTTGTGTAAAGTGTCTATATCTAACCGGCACCCTATTATAGGCTGGGTGCCTGGCCATAGGGGAATCCAGGGTAACGTTCTAGTGGACCAGACGGCCACATCAATTGCATCGCACGCTGTTAATTCTAACGCTGCAGTCCCTGTTACAGATCTGAAGTCCTTGTTACCAAGGAAACTGCAAAACTACTGGCAACGCTTGTGGTACGTGGAAACAAATAAGCTGCACGTAATAAAGCCACAATTAGATTTCTGGCCTTCTGCAACAAAATTACGCCGAACAGATGTGATATTCTGTCGTCTAAGAATTGGACACACATTTGGTACCAATAACCTTTTACTCACTGGAAATGAGCCTCCCACCATCCGGGAGAGGCTGACCGTCCTCCACGTCCTCCTGGAGCGTCGAGAATCCGAATCTGAAACACTTTCCTTTAGCATACCGGCAGCACGTCCCCTTCATCCAGGAGTGCTACTTGGTGCAGAACCGCTGTTTGACTCCGACGCAGTCCTAGGTTTCCTGAAAGATGTTGTGTTACATGTTATTAGTCCCATACGTTCGTAGCGTCTCTTCTCTTTAGAGGTCTGTCCTACCCACAAATAGTGAGTCGGCAGTCACGTCATCTGCCCCCACGGTGGTCGCAGCTGGCGCTGCTCCACCAACCGAGCAGAAGGGACTACCAACCTCGAAGGTGGGTGCAGCCGAGACTGCCCCAACCTCCCCGGCCCCTTCCAGCGCTGGCAACAGCCGGCGCAGCCAAATCCTTCAGGGAGCCCCATCGACCCCCGGGCTGGTGGGCGCAGGGGTCTTGCCCTCCAAGGTGGGACTCTCTCGGGAAATATCTCGCTCGCAAGAGCACGTGTCCGGCGCCTCACAAGAGGCAATGGACACTACGCCTGTTCTCAAGGCGCACCAAGCGCCTAAGGAGCGGCGAGGCTCCCTCGAACGCTCCAGAAAGGGCAGAACCCCCGTTACAGGGCCTCGAAAGAGCTCTGTAACCTAAGGCATCACCTCCTTTTCCATACCCACAGCACTTATTTACTTCCAATATGGCTACACAGATAATTCAATGGAACGTCAGAGGTCTTCTTAGAAACCTTGATGATGTGCAGGAACTCATCCACAAACACAATCCAAAAGTGCTGTGTCTACAGGAAACACACTTAAAATCGAAACACACAAATTTTCTCCTACAGTATGTTACGTTTCGCAGAGATCGCGATGATGCTCTCGCATCGTCGGGCGGTGTTGCCATTGTTATTCCGAAAGGCACAGCGTGTCAAAGTTTGCAGCTACAAACGCCCGTTGAAGCAGTGGCTGTTCGTGCTGTTCTCCTAAACAAACTTATCACTGTGTGCTCGCTCTACATACCCCCACATTACAAATTAACTAAATATGAATTTCAGTCCTTCCCCCGCAGGGGCGTCTGCGTCAGCAGGCGTTTGGTGTGTTGCGACACCACGGACCCGAGCACACGATGGTTGGACCCTCCCGCGTGTAGCCGTGCGCGGCTTAGCCGTGTCTGGGGAAAAGGGGATCCTGGGGGTTGAGCCGATGCTGGGTGTTTGGACCTTTAAGGCCCCCCGGCGGAGGCAACACACCTCTTCGGCCTCGGCTTCACATAGACGGCACCTCCAGACTGACCCACCTGGAGGACATCGGCAGTCGCCTTTTCCTGTCTCTCCCTCCTCGAATCTTCGTCTTTATCCCTCACTTTTTGACCTTTCCTGTCTCCTTCTCTCTTCTGTTTACTTCTTTTCTCCTGGCGGCAAGGGTTAACCCTGTGTGGCTATCCAACCTTGGGTACACCATATTCGGTTATAGTGACGGCGTACGACTGGCGTCGTGCAGACTTGCGTGCAAGCTCTGCCGCGTCCCCTCGTTGGGCTCCGTGGTGGGCGGTCGGCGCTGTTGCTGAATTTTTATATATTTCATGGAAACTTCTTTCCCCAAACTCCCTGATCGCCCTCACAAACGAGGGCGCACCGAAGATCTCTTTCAGTTTTTCGGACGACAAGTCCAGAACTTTCCTAAATACCATGTGATTCACTCAGAAAACCCAGACAAACTAGTGCGTAACATTTCACCGTTCCTTGTTTCGAAGACATTAACTCAAGTTTTTGGAACAGGATATAAGGCGTCGAGAATGACAAGTGGTGATCTTCTCTTGGAGCTCCACGATAAGAAGCAGTACGAGAAACTGCCGAAACTTGTCTCTTTTGGGGAGACCCAAATAACAGTAACTCCGCACCGTACCATGAACACCACCCGCGGCGTTGTCTCGGACGATGACATGCTAGAGCTCACTGAAGCTGAACTCTTGGAGGGCTTCAGTGAACAGAATGTCATAAATGTTAAGCGAATTAAGATCAGGCGAGACGGCAAAGAGATCAATACGAAACACCTGATACTCACTTTCGGTTCAAGTGTCCTCCCCGAGTCCATCGAGGCCGGTTATATCAAACTTCGTGTTAGGCCATACGTGCCCAATCCTCTGAGATGCTTTAAGTGCCAAAGGTTCGGCCACAGTTCACAGAACTGTCGAGGCCGGCTGACATGCGCCAAGTGTAGTGACACTGAACATTCCTCCGAAACATGTCAGAAGACTCCACATTGTGTCAACTGTGATGGCGAGCACGCCGCATACTCGCGCGCCTGCCCGTCCTGGAAAAGAGAAAAAGAGATTGTGACAATCAAAGTCAAAGAAAACATATCTTTCAAGGAGGCACGTAGGCGGGTGTCATACCTGTCTAAGAGCAGCTTTGCCGATGTGGCGCGTAAGGGGGCAGCGTCACAACGGCCTCCGGCGGCTGTCCGACCCACAGGCAGTGAGTCGGCAGTTACGCCATCTGCCCCCGCGGCGGTTGCAGCTAGCGCTGCTCCGTCAACCGAGGAGAAGGGACCATCCACACCGAAGGTGGGTGCAGCCGAGGCTGCCCCAACCTCCGAGGCCCCTTCCAGCGCTGGCGACGGCCAGCGCAGCCAAATCCCTCAGGGAGCCCCATCGACCTCCGGGCTGGTGGGCGCAGGGGTCTTGCCCTCCAAGGCGGGACTCCCTCTGAAAACCTCTCGCTCGCAAGAGCGCTTGTCCGGCGCCTCACACGAGGCAATGGACACTACACCTGTCCCCAAGGCGCACCAAGCGCCTAAGGAGCGTCGAGAATCGCTTGAACGCTTCAAAAAGAACAGAACACCTATTACAGGGCCTCGAAAGGGCTCTGTAATCTAAGGCATCTTTCCGTTTCCGTACACACAGCACTAATTTACATTAAATATGGATACACAAATCATACAATGGAACGTCAGAGGTCTCCTTAGAAACCTTGATGATTTGCAAGAACTTATCCACAAACATAATCCAAAAGTGCTGTGTTTACAGGAAACACACTTAAAATCAAAATACACAAACTTTCTCCGACAATACGTTACTTTTCGGAAAGATCGCGATGATGCTGTCGCATCATCGGGCGGTGTCGCAATTATAATTCAAAAAAGCGTAGCCTGCCAACGTTTACAGCTACGAACGGCCCTTGAGGCAGTAGCGGTTCGAGCTGTTTTCCTTAATAAACTCGTCACCATTTGCTCACTTTACGTACCCCCACACTACAAATTAAACAAACATGAATTTCAGTCATTTATAGATGAATTGCCAGAACCTTATGTTGTTCTTGGCGATTTCAATGCGCACAGCTGCCTGTGGGGCGACTCTCGTACAGATGCGCGAGGTCGTCTTGTTGAACAGTTCCTTTTTTCTTCCGGAGCGTGCCTTCTCAATAAGAAAGAACCCACATATTACTCTCTTGCAAACCGATCCTTTTCGTCAATAGATCTTACTATGGTCTCCCCGTCTGTACTGCCTGAACTTGAATAGGAAGTTACCGACAACCCTTACGGTAGCGACCACTTCCCTATACTGCTAAGATCATATAAAGAAAACGAATATCCACCATACGCTCCTAGGTGGAAGATTGAGACAGCTGATTGGGAGAAATTTCGATCTCTAACTAGTATCTCATGGGCTGACCTGTCTTCGTTAGGAATTGACGCTGCAGTCGAGTTTTTTACAGCATTCATAATAGATGTCGCATTTAAATGCATATCAGAAGTAAAAGGCTTGGCCTGCAAACGACGTGTCCCATGGTGGAACGACGATTGTAGGATCGCTCGTAAAAAACAGAACAGGGCGTGGGGGTTGCTACGCGCTTCTCCCACTGCAGAGAATCTAGTCAACTTTAAAAAAGTAAAATCCGAAGGCAGGCGAACCCGCCGACAGGCCAGACGAGAAAGTTGGCAGATGTTTCTATCGAGTATTAACTCGTTCAGGGATGAGGCGAAAGCCTGGAACAGGGTCAATAGGATAAGAGGGCGACAAGCACATGCCCTCCCATTGGTAAACACAGAAGGCGATACCCTACAAGACCAGGCCAACTCACTTGGGGAGCACTTTGAGAGTGTATCAAGCTCAAATCATTATTCGCAATCCTTCCTAAAATATAAACAAATAGAAGAAGGCAAGCCACTCATCAATAAATGCCGACAGAATGAACCGTACAATTGCCCTTTTAGTGCTGCCGAGTTGAAAGCTGCCTTGAGCGCATGCAAGAGCTCCGCACCAGGATCTGATAGAATCATGTATGAAATGCTCAAAAACTTACACAATGACACGCAACTTACACTACTCACACTTTTCAACACCATCTGGGATGCAGGGTACCTTCCAACCGCGTGGAAGGAAGCCATTGTAGTCCCTGTTTTGAAACAAGGCAAAGAACCTTCCTCAGTGGCAAGTTACCGCCCGATAGCCCTCACAAGTTGCATTTGTAAGGTGTTCGAAAAAATGATAAATCGGCGACTCATTCATTTCCTTGAACAGAGCAAAATGCTTGATCCTTATCAGTGCGGCTTCCGAGAAGGGCGCTCCACAACCGATCATCTCGTGCGTGTTGAAGGGAATATCCGGGACGCATTTATACATAAACAGTTCTTCCTATCGATATTTCTCAATATGGAAAAGGCGTATGACACAACGTGGCGTTACGGAATCTTAAGAGACCTGTCAGAAATGGGCATCCACGGTAATATGTTTAATATAATAAAAAGCTATCTGTCAAATCGTACCTTCCGGGTAAAAGTCGGCAATGCACTCTCACGTCCTTTTACGCAAGAAACGGGTGTACCCCAAGGAAGCGTGCTCAGCTGCACGCTATTTATCGTGAAGATGAACACGCTTCGTGCTTCACTACCACCCGCCATCTTTTAGTCTGTCTACGTGGACGACATTCAAATAGCTTTCAAATCTTGTAACCTCGCAGTCTGCGAGAGACAGGTACAGCATGGCCTGAACAAAGTGTCAATGTGGGCAGACAAGAATGGGTTTAACATCAATCCTAACAAAAGCTCTTGTGTTCTTTTTACAAGAAAGAGAGGACTTATCCCAGATCCTTGCATAGAACTGCGTGGACAACAGATACCTGTAAACAAAGAACACAAATTTCTAGGTGTCATACTTGACTACAGACTCACCTTCGTCCCCCACATTAAACATCTCAAAGAAAAGTGTCTAAAAACAATGAACATAATCAAACTTCTATCCCAGACTACGTGGGGTAGTGACAGGAAGTGCTTAATGAATCTCTACCCCGCAGGGGCGTGTGCGTCAGCAGGCGTTTGGTGTGTTGCGACACCACGGACCCGAGCACACGAGGGTTGGACCCTCCCGCGTGTAGCCGTGCGCGGCTTAGCCGTGTCTGGGGAAAAGGGGATCCTGGGGGTTGAGCCGATGCAGGGTGTTTGGACCTTTAAGGCCCCCCGGCGGAGGCAACACACCTCTTCGGCCTCGGCTTCACATAGACGGCACCCCCGGACTGACCCACCCGGGGGAAATCGGTAGTCGCCTCTTCCTGTCCTCCTCTCCAATCTTCGACTTTCTCTCCCACTTTTACATGTTTCCTGTCTTCTGTTCACTTCTTATTACTTCCTTTCTCCACGGCGGCAAGGGTTAACCTTGTGTATCTGCCCTCCCTTGGGTATAATATATTAGGTTATAGTAAAAATGTACGGCTGGCGCCTGCAGCCTTACGCGTTAATGCCTGCAGCGTCCCCATGTTGGCCTCCGTGGTGGGTGGCCGCCATTGCTGCCGAACACAAACCGAAATACCATGGGAACACCCGCATTTCCCCCCCTACTTGATCGTCACCCTCAGAAGAGGGGACGCACCGAAGACTTAAGCACTTGTTTCAACCGCACGAAAGAGACCTACCCAAAATACCACGTAGTACACAGTGAGAATCCTGAAAAACAAGCTAGATTTATTTCACCATTCACAGTAGCAAAATCTTTGACCGAAGCCTTAGGGTCAGGTTATAAGGTAACAAAAATGGCTAGCGGTGACCTTCTCCTTGAGATCCCTCAGAAACATCAGTATGAGAAGCTTGGCAGTCTTGTGACATTTGGTAACATACCAATTTCTATTTCACAACACCGAACAATGAACAGCTCACGGGGAGTCGTGTCAGAGGCAGACCTCCTAGACTTGACAGAAACTGAACTCCTGGAAGGGTGGAAAGAACAAAATGTTACTGACGTAAAACGTATTAAAATTAGACGAGACAACAAGGAAATCCCCACTAAACATCTTATCCTAACAGTTTCATCCAGCGTTCTGCCAGAAACGATTGAAACAGGATACATCAGATTAAATGTTCGACCATATATCCCCAACCCTAGAAGGTGTTTCAAATGTCAGAGGTTCGGCCATGGCTCGCAGAGCTGCCATGGTCAGACAACTTGTGCAAAGTGTGGAGTGCAGGGCCACCCCTCCGAGAACTGCAGTGGCACACCTCACTGTGTGAACTGCAGTGGTGACCATCCAGCTTACTCACGCTCCTGTCCGAACTGGAAGAAAGAAAAAGATATAATCACCCTTAAAGTCAAAGAAAATATTTCATTTAAGGAAGCCCGTAAAAGGTGCTCTCCATTCCACAACACACCTTATGCTGATGCGGCGCGTCGGGGGGCAGCGTCGCAGCGGCAATCGCCGAGTGCCCTGCCCGCGTGCAGCGAGCAGGCACCTTTGGCTCCTGCCCCCAGGGTGGAAGTAGGTAAGCCTACTCCATCCAACCAGCAACCAGGCCCGGCTACCCTTGGGTTGCCGGTCCCACAAGAGTTATCTGCGGCAACCTGCGCTGCACGCAGCGATCCCGCAGGACCGATAGCGGCCACGAAGGTAGGCGCAGCTGAGGCTGCCTCGACCTTCCCGGCCCCTCCCAGCGCTGGCAACAGCCGGCGCAGCCAAATCCCGCAGGGAGCCCCATCGACCTCAGGGCTGGTGGGCGCAGGGGTCTTGCCTTCCGAGGTGAGACTCTCACGAAAAACTTCTCGCTCGCAAGAGCGCGTGTCCGGCGGCTCACAAGAGGCAATGGACACAACACCTATACCTACGGCGCAGCAAGCGCCTAAGGAGCGGCGAGGTTCCCTCGAGCGCTCCAGAAAAAACAAAACCCCGGTTACAGGGCCTCGAAAGAGCTCTGTAACCTAAGGCATCACCTCCCTTTCCGTAGACACAGTACTTATTTAAAATAAATATGGATACACAAATTATTCAATGGAACGTCAGAGGTCTTCTTAGAAACCTGGATGACATACAAGAACTCATACACAAACACAATCCAAAAGTGCTGTGTTTACAGGAAACACACCTAAAATCAAAACACACAAACTTTCTCCGACAGTATATAACTTTTCGCAAAGATCGCGATGATGCTATCGCATCATCGGGAGGTGTAGCTATAGTTATCCACAAAAGCATTGCGTGTCAACATTTACAGCTCCAAACGCCTCTTGAAGCAGTGGCAGTTCGAGCTGTCCTCCTAAACAAACTCATCACCATTAGCTCGCTTTACGTACCCCCACACTACAAATTAAACAAACATGAATTCCAGTCATTTATAGACGAATTACCAGAACCTTACGTTGTTCTCGGCGATCTCAATGCGCACAGCTCCCTGTGGGGTGACTGTCGTATAGATGCGCGAGGTCGTCTCGTTGAACAGTTCCTTTTTTCTTCTGGTGCGTGCCTTTTGAATAAGAAGAAACCCACTTATTACTGTCTTGCAAATAATACCTTTTCCTCAATTGATCTCAGCATAGTTTCCCCGACTATACTGCCTGAACTGGAGTGGGAAGTTGCGAACAATCCTTACGGAAGCGACCACTTCCCCATACTATTAAGAACACTTAAAGAAAACGAATATCTACCACAGGCTCCTAGGTGGCAGGTTGACACAGCCGACTGGGAGAAATTCCGAACCATAACTAGCATATCATGGGATGACATGTCCTTGTTACAAATTGATGCTGCTGTGGATTACCTTACAGCTTTTATTATAGATGCCGCATCTAAATGCATACGTGAAGTAAGTGGATCGGCATGCAAACGGCATGTCCCGTGGTGGAACGATGAATGTAGAGTCGCATGTAGGAATCAAAACAAAGCGTGGGGGTTGCTACGCGCTTCGCCCACTGCAGAGAATCTCGTTAACTTTAAGAAAGTTAAGTCTCAAGGCAGGAGAACCCGCCGACAGGCCAGAAGAGAGAGCTGGCAAAAGTTTTTATCGAACATCAACTCGTTTACAGATGAGGCGAAAGTTTGGAACCGCGTAAATAGAATTAGAGGGAGACAAACATATTCACTCCCTCTGGTAAACACACAGGGTGATACGCTGCAACATCAGGCAGACTCACTTGGGGAGCACTTTGAGAGTGTGTCAAGTTCAAAACATTATTCGAAATCCTTCCTGAAATATAAGCAAATAGAAGAATGTAAGCCACTCAAATGAAAATGTCCACAGAGTGAATCCTACAACTGCCCATTCAGTATTGCTGAGTTGAAAGCTGCCTTGAGCTCATGCAAGAGCTCTGCACCCGGATCTGACAGAATCATGTATGAAATGCTCAAAAACTTACACGATGACACGCAAGTTACACTACTCACACTTTTCAACACCATCTGGGATGCAGGGTACCTTCCAACCGCATGGAAGGAAGCTATTGTGGTCCCTGTTTTGAAACAAGGTAAAGACCCTTCCTCAGTGGCAAGTTACCGCCCGATAGCCCTCACAAGTTGCCTTTGTAAGGTATTTGAAAAAATGATTAATCGGCGACTGATCCATTTCCTTGAAATGAGCAAAATGCTTGATCCTTATCAATGCGGCTTTCGAGAAGGGCGGTCCACAACCGATCATCTCGTACGTGTTGAAGCAAATATTCGGGAGGCATTCATACATAAACAGTTCTTCCTATCGATATTTCTCGATATGGAAAAGGCCTATGACACAACGTGGCGTTACGGAATCTTACGAGACCTGTCAGAAATGGGCATCCACGGTAATATGCTTAACATAATGGAAAGCTACCTGTCAAATCGTACGTTCCGGGTAAAAGTAGGCAATGCACTCTCACGTCCTTTTACGCAAGAAACGGGTGTACCCCAAGGAGGCGTGCTCAGCTGCACGCTCTTCATTGTGAAGATGAACACGCTTCGCGCTTCATTACCTCAGGCCATCTTTTACTCTGTCTACGTGGACGACATTCAGCTAGCTTTCAAATCCTGTAACCTCGCAGTGTGCGAGAGACAGGTACAGCATGGCCTGAACAAAGTCTCAATGTGGGCAGACAGGAATGGATTTAAGATCAATCCTAACAAAAGCACTTGCGTTCTTTTTACAAGAAAGAGAGGAATGATCCCAGACCCTTGCTTAGAACTGGGTGGACAACAAATACGTGTAAACAAAGAGCACAAGTTTCTAGGTGTCATACTTGACTACAGACTCACCTTCGTCCCCCACATTAAACATCTCAAAGAAAAGTGTCTAAAAACAATGAACATAATGAAACTTCTATCCCAGACTACGTGGGGTAGTGACAGGAAGTGTTTAATGAATCTCTATAAAAGCCTCATTCGATCACGACTTGACTATGGTGCCGTAATTTATCACTCTGCCTCCCCGAGCGCACTAAAGATGCTAGACCCAGTGCATCATCTAGGAATCCGACTGGCCACTGGCGCTTTCAGAACGAGTCCCATACAAAGCTTATATGTAGAATCGAATGAGTGGTCACTTCATCTGCAGAGAACATACATCAGCCAAGCATATTTTCTGAAAGTCCACTCAAATCCTCAACATCCGTGTTTCAATACCGTTAATGACACGACATATGCTACACTTTTTCGCCATCGTCCCTCAATAAGACAGCCTTTCTCGCTGCGTGTGAGAGAGCTTAGTGATGAAATGCATGTTCCACTCCTCGAGCTCCGCCTAATGCCTCCAGCTAAGCTGCTACCTCCTTGGGAGTGGCAGACGATAAAATGCGATATATCTTTCGTGCAGGTTACAAAACACGCTCCAGAGATTGAAATCCAGATGCATTTCCGGGAACTGCAATACAAACACTCCTGCACGGAGTTTTACACAGACGCATCGAAGTCACGCGAGGGGGTGTCATATGCAGCCATCGGTCCATCCTTCTCGAAATCCGATTTACTGCATCCCGAAACTAGTATCTTCACGGCTGAGGCATACGCAATATTGTCGACCGTGAAGCATATAAGGAAATCAAAACTCAGAAAATCAGTTATATATACGGACTCCCTTAGTGTTGTGAAGTCTTTGATGTCGTTCTGTAAGCACAAAAATCCTATAATAATCGAACTCTATTCCGTCCTATGTAAAGCATATGTATCTAACCAGCATGTAATTATATGCTGGGTGCCTGGCCATAGCGGCATCCAGGGTAACGTTCTAGTGGACCAGATGGCCACATCAACTGCATCACACACTGTTAATTCTACCGCTGCAGTCCCTGTCACAGACCTGAAACCTTTCTTAAGAAGAAAACTGCGAAACCACTGGCAACGTATGTGGGACGCAGAAGTAAATAACAAACTGCACGTGATAAAACCACAGTTAGGTTCTTGGCCCCCCGTAACAAAATCACGGCGAACAGATGTCCTATTCTCTCGCCTGAGAATAGGACACACTTTTGGCACGCATAACTTTTTACTCACTGCAAATGAGCCTCCAACCTGCGGTAGATGCGGGGAGAGGCTGACCGTCCTCCACGTCCTCCTGGAGTGTCGGGAAGCCGAATATGACAGAAAGAAACATTTTCCCTTAGCATACCGGCAGCAGATCCCCCTTCATCCCGTAATGTTACTCGGCCCAGAACCGCTATTTGACGCCAATGCAGTCCTAAGTTTCCTGAAAGATGTTGTGTTGCATGTTGTTAGCCCCACATGTTCGTAGTGTCTCCTCTCTTCGGAGGATGGCGCTGTGATAGCTCTTTTGTATAGCACGTGCCTCTAGGCCCTTGTGTTTCAAGGGCTCCGGTGAGGCAACAGTGCTCCAGGTATTTTTATTATCTCATATATGTTTTATTCTGCATCATTCTTTTACGATGGATTTTAAAGTTCAAAGTATTCGTCATGACTCATCGCCATAATTTTATAGCACGTAGATTTTACGCACTTTACAGCGACAATTTTTAGGCCAGTTTACAGCCAAGTCACATCTCCATAATACATCGTCAACATCACAACTAGTCATGGCGCTCTTTGGCCAAACCTGGCCCTTGCGCCATTAAACACCACATATCATCATGAATCTCTATAAAAGCCTCATTCGATCACGACTAGACTATGGCGCCGTGATTTACCACTCTGCCGCCCCCGCAGGGGCGTCTGCGTCAGCAGGCGTTTGGTGCGTTGCGACACCACGTACCCGAGCACACGAGGGTTGGACCCTCCCGCGTGTAGCCGTGCGCGGCTTAGCCGTGTCCGGGGAAAGGGGGATCCTGGGGGTTGAGCCGATGCCGGGTGTTCGGACCTTTAAGGCCCCCCGGCGGAGGCAACACACCTCTTTGGCCTCTGCTTCACGTAGACGGCACCCCCGGACTGACCCACCCGGGGGAAATCGGCAGTCGCCTTTTCCTGTCCCCCTCTCTATCTATAATCTTTCTTCTGCACCTTTCTTTCTCTCCACTCCTTTCCTTATCTTTTTTTCTACTCTAATTTCCTGGCGGCGAGGGTTAACCTTGTGTGGCTAACCAGCCTTGGTTACACCATGTACGGTTATAGTAGTGGCGTACAGCTGGCGCTCGAAAGTCTTGAGATACAAGCCTTGTGGCGTCCCCATGTTGGGCTCGGTGGTGGGCGGCTGGCGCTGCTGCCGAATACAAATACTTTTTATGGCTACTTCATCCATTTCTCTAACTGATCGTCCTCTAAAAAGGGGGCGCAACGAAGCAACCACTCGATTTTTCTTCAAGAGCTACGACAACTTTGCAAAGTACCATGTCATCCACAGTGACGGCAGTATAACAGCCAGAAAACTATCTCCCTTCAAAGTTTCGAAGTGCCTAAGAGACACATTAGGCCCAGGATTCAAAGCTACAAGGATGGCTAGTGGCGACATCCTTCTGGAACTGAACGACAAAGAACAACTTAAAAAGCTTTCAGACCTCAAATTCATTGGTGACATAGCAGTAACTGTCACGGCGCACCGTTCGATGAACAGTGTTCGTGGGGTAATCTCTGATGAAGACATGCTTGACCTTAGTGAGGAAGAATTGCTTGAAGGTTTTGCAGAACAAAATGTGACCAAAGTTCAAAGAATCATGATCCGCCGGAATGACACCGAAATCCCTACAAAACATGTAATCCTAACATTCGGCTCCACCACACTACCAGACTCAGTCGAAGCAGGCTATGTGAAAATCCGTGTGAGGCCTTATATCCCCAATCCTAGACGTTGTTTCAAATGCCAGAGGTTCGGGCACAGCTCTCAGACATGCAGAGGAAAATTAACGTGTGCCAAATGCAGTTCTAACGATCATCCATCAGATAATTGTAATGCTGAATCACACTGCACGAACTGTGAAGGGGATCATCCTGCATTCTCACGATCATGCCCAATCTGGAAAAAGGAGAAAGAAATCATTGCCCTCAAGATAAATGAAAACATCACATTCTTTGAAGCACGAAAGCGACTTACATTTCCTCGCAACGAAAGTTTTGCCGCAGTGACGAGGCAGGGGGCCCTCTCACAACGGCCTAAAGAGCCCGCCCTGGTCACACGCAGTGAACCACGGGGGACTTCTTCTGCCCCCACAGAGGCAGCACCCAGTGCTGCCAAACCCAACAACACGCAGACCTTGCTCTCGCAGGGCTGCATTACTGTGCAAAAATCGAGGCCCGAGATAGGTCTCTCAGAGCCTCGTGACCCCGCCTCCACCGCCTCTCAGAAGGTGATGGAGGTTGACGCAAGTACAACGGTGCCAGTGGCACCAAAAGACAAGCGCAGCTTGCTTGAGGGACGTAAAAAAGAAAAAAACCCTCGAATAATTCCACCAAAACCAAAATAACATTATCACTCTACACAGAACACTCCCAAAAACACCATTGTCATAATGGGTGTTCAGATATTGCAATGGAATGCCAGAGGGCTGTTGCATAACCTAGATGACGTCAAAGAGTTGTTATCTACGTATAAACCTAGAGTGTTCTGTGTTCAGGAGACGCACTTAAAATCAAGTGACTCGAACTTTCTAACTCAGTTTGGAATTTTTCGTAAAGACCGTGATGATGGGCATGCTGCATCAGGTGGCGTGGCAATAATAATATCAAAGACGGTTGCATGCCAAAACCACCAACTTAACACGCCTTATGAGGCAGTAGCCGTACGAGCTATTTTGCTTAATAGGCTTGTTACTGTATGCTCTTTGTACATCCCACCAGACAAAAGGCTCGACATTACTGAGTTTGAAAAACTAATAGACCAGCTTCCTGAGCCGTATATTGTGGTTGGTGATTTTAATGCTCATAGTGGACTCTGGGGGGACTCACGCTGTGATGCAAGAGGCCGCGTAATTGAAAAATTCCTTCTATCCTCTGCAGCATCCCTGTTTAACAAAAAGTTCCCGACTTATTATAGCATTACACATAACACCTACTCCTCAATAGATCTGGCGGTTGGCTCTGCAACACTTCTGCCATTGTTTGAATGGAGAGCTCTCACAGACTCCTTTGGAAGCGACCATTTTCCAGTTCTCTTAGAGGCAATACATACGTATGACCCACCTGTGAATCCAAAAAAATGGAAACTAAATGCTGCAAACTGGGCAGAATTCAAAGAGCTCGCATGTATATCCCTTGATTCCATAAGGCAGCTTGACATTGAAGAAATGACCGCTTACATAACTGAACACATTATTCATGCCGCGAAACAATCGATACCGCAAACCTCTGGTAAAATAGTGAATCCTAAGCCCTGGTGGAATGAAGAGTGCAAGCAAGCACGAAAAGAACAAAACAAAACCTGGCGTACGTTTTCCAAATATCCAACAGAAGAAAACCTTATAAATTTCAAACGTGCAAAAGCAAACGGAAGACGTATTCGTTGGGAAGCCAAGAGAGATAGTTGGAGAAATTATATCGGCTCAATAAACTCATACAAAGATAGCCAGAAAGTGTACAGTAGGGTTCGAAGGCTGAAAGGGAATACCACACTACCCTTGCCCGTAGTAAATGACAGTGCTACTACATTAGAAGAGCAAGCAGATGCTTTGGGCGAACACTTTGAGCATATATCGAGTTGCGCGAACTACACAAAAGCATTCCTAACATATAAAAAATTTGCTGAGTCAATACCCTTCTCCTTCCGAAAATCCAATAGTGATGGGTACAATTGCCCATTCACGATGCAAGAATTAAAAATAGCTTTGTGCAACTGCAAAAACTCTGCGCCAGGATTAGACAGTATTAATTATGAGATGGTCAAGCACCTACCCGAGGAAACACTTGAATGCCTCTTATACCTGTTCAATAAAATTTTCTGCAGTGGTCGATTGCCGTCCTGCTGGAAGGAAGCTATAGTAGTACCAATATTAAAGCATGGAAAAGACCCCTCCTATGTACAGAGCTACAGACCTATCGCTCTAACGAGCTGTGTATGTAAGGTGTTTGAAAAAATGACCAACCGCCGATTAATGTTCTTTTTGGAATACAATCGAATTCTGGATCCCCAGCAAGCCGGTTTTAGACCAGGAAGGTGTACAACAGATAGCCTAGTTCTACTTGAGAATTATGTAAGAGACGCATTTGTTCATAAGCAATACTGTCTATCAGTATTTTTTGATCTCGAAAAAGCTTATGACACTACCTGGAGGTATGGCATATTGCAAGACCTCGCGTCGTATGGCGTGTCAGGCAACATGTTTAATATAATAAAAAGCTACCTGTCCGAACGAAAGTACAGAGTAAGGGTGGGAACTGCAGTGTCGAGAGTCTTTGTGCAAGAAAACGGTGTACCACAAGGAGGAGTGCTCAGCTGCACACTATTCTTAGTTAAAATCAACACGCTACAAAAAACACTCCCACCATTTATATCCTACTCAGTCTATGTAGATGATATACAGATAAGTTTTAAATCATGCAATCTGTCCATATGCGAGAGGCAGATTCAGCTGGGAGTGAACAGGCTTTCAAAATGGGCGGACAAGAATGGTTTCCGCTTTAATGAAGAAAAGACGACATGCGTGTTATTCTCTCGGAAAAGAGGCATACATCCTGAACCAAATATTATGATGAACGGGTATGTGCTTAGTGTAAAAAAGGAGCAGAAATTTCTTGGCGTTATATTGGATGATAAGCTCTCGTTTGTGCAACATATAAAAAACATAAAAATGAAATGCTTAAAGACTATGAATATCCTCAAAATTCTTTCGCACCAGTCGTGGGGAACTGACAAGAAATGCTTGCTCTCGCTGTATAACAGTTTGATTAGAACACGTATCGATTACGGGAACATTGTTTACCAATCAGCTTCACGTTCTGTTTTAAAAATTCTGGATCCTGTACATAACCTTGGCATGCGACTAGCCCTAGGTGCATTCCGTACTAGCCCTGTTCCAAGTTTGCACGTAGAAGCTAATCAGTGGAACCTAGACCGACAACGTAAGTATTGTAGTTTTATGTACGCACTTAAGATTAGTTCCAACCGAGAACACCCGTGTTACAAAATGGTGAAGAGCACAGAAACGCAAACCCTCTTTGCAAAGCGGCCATCATTAGCAAAGCCATTTCCATTGAAAGCACTGTCGCTATGTCAAGAAAACAACATATTGCTATCGGACGTTCACCTGCATAACACTAACGAGTTAGTAGCACCATGGGAATCAGTCACCATACATTGTGACCTCTCATTCACAGAAACGAACAAAAAGCATACACCCCAAGAAGCTGTAAAACAACACTTCTTATCACTACAGAGTAAGTACAAGTGTCCAGAATTTTACACAGATGCTTCAAAAAATTCTGAAACAACATCATGTGCTGCAATTGGTCCAGATTTTGTAGCCCATCTAAGATTAAACAAATACACAAGTATCTTCACCGCTGAAGCTCACGCTATACTCCTCGCAGTTCAAGAAATAACAAGAAAACAGATCAATCAATCGATAATATACACAGATGCCTTAAGTGTGGTCCGGTCAATACATTTTGAAAAACAAAGAAAGAATCCTGTGATAAACACTCTCATCAGCAGCTTAACCTCAGCCTACAAGAGAGGGCTACATATTATAATCTGCTGGGTACCTGGCCATACTAGTATACCTGGTAATGAAGCGGCAGACGCAAATGCGGCCTTAGCAGGTCTAAGGCCCCAAATAGATGTAAGTTATGTACCATATACAGATATGAAACCTGTCGTTCGAGGAATACTGCGTCACGCATGGCAAGAAGCTTGGGACACAGAAAATAATAACAAACTTCACATCATCCAACCCTACATTACCCAAACACCTGTACACCGGCATAGACAGGAGGAAGTAATGATGTCGAGACTGAGGATAGGACACACACATGCAACTCACTCATACTTGCTAACCGGTACTGACCCACCGGTCTGCATTAGATGTGGACATCAACTCACAGTCATCCACGTTCTTATACAATGCCCTGGCATGGAAGCCACGCGAAAAAGATACTTTCCTGAACTTTACCGCACCAATTTACCTATGCACCCTGCATTTTTCCTATCGGCTGAGCCGATGTTCCCCCTCGACCGGCTGTTCAGTTATCTTAATGATGTGAACTTTTTGAAGAATATATCTTACCGCTTGTAAACTCATCTTCCCTACGCTACCTCAAATCCTACATGATCATCCTAAATTCTCCCAAGAAATTCAAGCCTTATGTTTTTATTTCCTAGGCATTTACAGCCACCGCAACACATCACAGGCATTGCAACCCACTATACCCGCTGACATGTTTATAACATTCTACTGCACTACTAAACATCGTTGCTGGCGCTCTTTGGCCGTTGTAGCCCTTGCGCCATAAACTACTACTAATACCACTCTGCCGCCCCGAGCGCATTAAGGATGCTAGACCCAGTCCACCATCTAGGAATCCGACTGGCCACTGGCGCTTTCAGAACGAGTCCCATACAAAGTTTATATGTAGAATCAAATGAGTGGTCACTTCATCTGCAGAGAACATACATCAGCCATACATATTTTCTGAAAGTCCACTCAAACCCCCAACATCCCTGTTTTAGTACCATTAATGACATGACATGTGCTACACTCTTTCGCAATCGTCCGTCCGTAAGACAGCCTTTCTCGCTGCGAGTGAGGGAGCTTAGCGAAGAAATGCACGTTCCACTCCTCGAGCTTCGCCTAATGCATCCAGCCAAGCTGCTACCTCCTTGGGAGTGGCAGCTCATACAATGTGATATATCGTTCGTGGAAGTCACAAAGCATGCCCCAGAGATTGAAATCAAGATGCACTTCCGGGAACTCCAGCACAAATACTCCTGCAGGGAGTTCTACACAGACGCATCAAAGTCACACGCCGGGGTATCCTATGCAGCCGTCGGTCCATCCTTCTCGGAATCCGACGTACTGCACCCGGAAACTAGTATCTTTACGGCTGAGGCCTACGCACTGCTGTCGGTCGTAAAGCATATAAATAAATCACAACTCCAGAAATCAATTATATATACGGACTCCCTCAGTGTTGTGAAGGCCTTGATGTCTTTCTGTAATCACAAAAATCCAGTATTTAATGAGCTCTACTCCGCACTGTGCAAAGCATATATATCTAACCAGCATGTGATCATATGCTGGGTGCCTGGACATAGGGGCATCGAGGGAAACGTTCTAGCCGACCAGATGGCCACATCAATCTCATTGCATGCAGTTAATCCTACTGCTTCGGTCCCTGTCACAGACCTGAAGCCTTTCTTAAGAAGGAAACTACGAAGCCACTGGCAACGCATGTGGGACGAAGAAATAAATAATAAACTGCATGTAATAAAGCCACAATTAGGTTTCTGGCCTCTTGTAACAAAATGCCGCCGGACAGATGTGCTATTCTGCCGCCTAAGAATAGGACACACTTTTGGCACACATAACTTTTTACTCACGGGAAACGAGCCTCCAACCTGTGGTAGATGCGGGGAGAGGCTGACCGTCCTCCACGTCCTACTGGAGTGTCGGGAAGCCGAACCCGAAAGAAAAAAACATTTTCTCTTAGCATACAGGCACCACATCCCCCTTCATCCTGTTATGTTACTTGGTCCAGAACCACTCTTTGACACCAACGCCGTCTTAGGTTTTTTGAAAGATGTTGTGTTGCATGTTATTAGCCCCACACGCTCGTAGCGCTTCCTCTCTTCTGAGGATGTCGCTGCGATAATTATTTTTAATAAGCACATGCCTCTAGGCCCTTGTGGTTCAAGGGCTCTGGCGAGTCTGTAGTGCTGTAAGCAATTTAACGTCGCGCATATTTTAAACAATGCATCATTCTTTTACGATGGATTTTAATCTTCACAGTCTTCGTCATTAATCATCGCCATAATTTTATAGCACGTAGATTTTACGCAACTTACAGCGACTATTTTTAGGCCACTTTACAGCCAGGTCACATCTTCCATAATACATCGTTAACACTACCATTTGTCATGGCGCTCTTTGGCCATACCTGGCCCTTGCGCCATAAAACACTACACATCATCATCATCAACATTACCACTTGTCATGGCGCTCTTTGGCCAAACCTGGCCCTTGCGCCACTAAACACAACACATCATCATCATTCCTTGTCAGTATGTCGGAGCTCTGGACCGGGCCCCGATAGAATCATGTACCATATGCCTAAACACCTACACTCCGACACGCAAATCACGCTACTTACACTTCTCAATACTATCTGGGCTGCTGCTTATCTCCCATCAAAGTGGAAGGAGGCTATTGTGATTCCTGTTTTGAAGCATGGTAAAGACATTACCATTACCATGCAGTAAAGCATTGCTCACTAGCTACCGTCCCATAGCGCTTACGAGCTCCCTCTGTAAGCTTTTTGAAAAAAATGATCAATTGCCGTCTCGTACATCTCTTAGAGTCCAGTAAAATGCTTGACCCATTTCAATGTGGTTTTCGGGAAGGGTGGTCTACTACTGACCATATCGTGCGCATCGAAGCGAGCATTCGCGATGCCTTCGTGCACAAACAATCTTCTGTATCTCTTTCTGGATATGGAAAACGCGTACGACACAACCTGGCGGTACGGTATCCTGCGCGACCTTTCGGCGCTGGGCATCCGCGGCAATATGTTAACTATTATAGAGAGCTACCTAGAGAACCGTACATTTCGGGTGAAAATCATTGTTGTACATCCCATACTTACATCATACCCTACTTCAGTCATTCCCATATTTTTTATTCCTTATGTATTTTAAGCAATTTATAGCTCTCAGTTTTAGGCCTCTCTACAGCCACGTCACATCTGCCATTAGTCAGTTCAGTGCTCATCACCACTGCCTTGGCGCTCTTTGACCACACTTGGCCCTTGCGCCAATAAACACTACATATCATCATCATCACATTTCGGGTGAAAATAGGTCCTGCACTGTCGCGTACATTCATACAGGAAACAGGGGTACCCCAGGGTGGTGTACTCAGCTGCACGCTCCTTGTCGTAAAGATGAACACGCTTCGGGCATCATTACCACCAGCTATTTTTACTCCGTCTACGTAGATGATATACAAATAGGTTTGAAATCCTGCAACATCAGTCTGCGAGAGACAGGTACAGCAGGCCCTAAACGTGTTCATGTGGGCAGAACAAACTCGATTTAAAATTAACCCCCACAAAAGTTCCTGTGTTCTCTTCACAAGAAAGAGAGGCCTGGTCCGAGACCATTTTCTAGAACTGGGCGGACAACAAATTGATTTTAACAAAGAACACAAATTACATTCATTTCATTCTTCATTCTTACATTCATTTCACACATAAAATGTCTAAAAACAATGAACCTACTTAAAATCCTATCCCACACAACATGGGGTAGCGACAGGAAGTGCCTGTTGAATCTTTACAGGAGCCTAGTTCGATCACAAATAGACTATGGTGCCGTAGTGTATCACTCTGCCGCCCCGAGCGCGCTAAAGATGCTAGACCCCGTTCACCATCTGGGAATCCGCCTGGCCACTGGCGCATTTAGAACAAGCCCCGTTGAAAGCTTGTATGTCGAATCCGATGAGTGGTCACTCCATTTTCGGAGAACATATATCAGCTTTAACGAAGAAATGGACGTCCCATTTCTCGAACATCGCCTAATGCCTACAGTTAAGCTACTACCGCCCTGGCAGTGGCAGGTGATAGAATGTGACGTATCCTTTGTAAAGGTCACAAAGCCCGTTCGTGAGCTTGAAATTGCCATGCATTTCCATGAGCTTCAATTGAAGTACTCCTGCTCCGAGTTTCACACAGACGCATCAAAATCAAATGCTGGCGTATCCTACGCTGCTGTTGGTCCCTCTTTTACTGAATCTGACGTGTTGAACCCTATAATAAGTATCTTCACTGCAGAAGTCTACGCAGTACTGTGTGCAGTAAAACATATAAAGAAACTTTAACTCGACAAAGCCATCATATTCACTGACTCGTTAAGTCTTGTAAAAGCACTCATTTCTTTTCAAAAGCATACGAATCCTGTCTTCAATGAACTCTACTCACTTTTATGTAACATGTAGCTATTACATAGGCATGTAGTAATAAGCTGGGTTCCTGGCCATAGAGGAATCGAGGGAAATGTGCTTGCCGACGAGATCGCCAAATCAATAGCATCGCAAGGTATTCGTTCTGCTGCTGTCCCTGCCACAGATATGAAGCCTTTCATAAGAAACAAACTGCGAAGCCACTGGCAACGCTTGTGGGACGCAGAAACAAATAAGCTTCACCTAATTAAGCCGAAGTTAGGTTCCTGGCACCCAACTACGAAAATACGAAGAACCGATGTCCTATTCACTAGACTGAGAATAGGACTCACATTTGGCACTCACAACTTTCTCTTAACCGGTAACGAGCCTCAGACCTGTGGTAGATGAGGCGAACGGTTGACCGTCCACCATGTCTTCCTGGAGTGCCGTGAAGCCGAAAGAGACAGGAGAAAACATTTTCCTTTTGCATATAGCCATTGTATTCCCCTGCATCCGGCTATATTCCTTGGCGCCGAACCACTTTTTAAGACCAAAGCAGTCCTCGGCTTTTTGGAAAGATGTTGTGCTCCATATCACAAGCCGGTTAATTTCGTAGCGCATCCTCTTTCCAGAGGATGCTGCTACGATAGTTTTCTTCGTAAAGCACATGCCTCTAAGCCCTTATCTTTCAAAGGCTATGGTGAGGCAGTAGTGCTCTAGACAATTTTAGCACCTCACAGACTTTATATATTGTATCATTCTCCTTTATGCATTTTAATCTTCATAGTACACGTCAATAATCATTCCCATAATTTTACTACGTGTATATTTCATGGAATATATATCAGCTCTTTTAGGCCTTTTACAGCCACGTCACATTTAGTTCACAGAACACATCAGTCCACTGCTAACTCATTACCATTAGCATGGCGCTCTTTGGCCACACCTGGCCCTTGCGCCATTAAACATCATATATTCATTCATTCACTCGATTCTGCTTCGGCCCAGGTCTCCCTGCTGTCTGAAAAGCCATAAAAATGAAATTGTCTCGCGGCGACCTATCTTCAAGATCATCTAGACGTGACTGCAGGGAGGCATTCGGACGGGACAGTTGCTTAAGTGTATTTTGTATGAATGCCACTTCGTCAGTAAAACTGGCCAGCTTCTCGCACTTATCTTCCAAAGTTTTGAGTCTCTGCTGGATGCCAGTGATCTTTGAATCCAAGTTTTTCTGTGCATTTTTTATCGCTTTGACGTCGGAAGCCGGATCATCCTGAACTTCGGAGCTTTGTACGGCCCGTTCATGCACGTCTTTGAGCAAATGAAACAAAACGCTCATTTGCTCAGCAGGGTCATCCGGCAGGAATTCAAGCTCTTAGAGCGTGTACCGGGCCCCGGGTAGAGCGTGTACCAGGCCCCGGGTTCGCCTCAACATCTCCCGACCACAAGAGCAAGATTAACATAGAAAAACACTCAGAAACAGTCTCGCAGAGCACCCGTGGGCACAGGAGAAGCAGTAAACATCGATCATTCGATTTCTTAGCATGCAAGGAAAGCTTGTTACACAGCTGCATAGAGAAGAAACGCAGATTTGCAGTCATTCTGGCAGGACTGCTCCCGTGCCCACTGAAGCTGAAGCGGACGTCCTGGTCATTTAAAAGCTTGGCGGAAGATGATGTCGTCTTCAACTGGGCTGGACGCTGACAGACGAGTTGCATCGACGGTAGCGTGTGCACATTCGGCGGGGCGATCCATCTGTGGTCACACGGTGTTGACAGGCGCATGTTCATAGGTTGCGCACAATGAAGGAATTGCGCTCGAGGCGCCCGTGACGCCGCCAGTACAGGCACCGTGTGACCCGGTGACAGAGATTGCCACATTGCGACTGTCGCTATCAGAACCCAAGCGGCACCTTCCTCGTACTCTCCGCATGACAATACACACTTTGCTTTGTATTCTCGTATGGATGGCATCATGCAGCCGGCGTTTCCGTGCGGTTGTGGTGTCAGTACGGGGTACGGATTCTTTCCCCCGGTAGCGTTCGAAACCGCGCAGTCCGATGTCTTACCCGCTGCTGAAAGACTTTCCTAGGTTTTGCCTATCCGATGTATTGCACCATTAATGTCATTCATTTAGAAGTCAGCAAACATTCTGACCAGTATGTGATTACCGCAGGAAAAGTTGGTGCTTTCTTTTCTCTTTCCCGGCTACATAAACGACAAGCAAACTATTTTCATCCACGTTTAATTTTTTTGTATAAGACACTCTCGCACTTTAACAATATGTTTAATGTGTATGGGTAGGTTTTTAGCAGTCTCACCGTGCCTTCTTTCGCTTCTGCCCCCATCCATGTCAGTTACTCCAACCAACCAGCATTTGTGAATCCGCTCGATACATTACATTAAGAGATATACACCAAAAATGTGTCCCAGCTTGTGACCCAGCTTTAGGAAGGCTGTTATTCACATTTTATATGAAGGCGTGAGATATTCAAGGCAAGTACAGAAAACTGCCCCCCCCCCCCCTGACCTCGTTCGTGCTCTTTCAATATCGTCGCCGCTCCAGAGCAGCAAACATGTCAAATATGAAGTACGAACTAATCCAATCTCGGGTTGTTCTCAAGGATATTTCAAGACTACGGTTCCTTCCGGTGGTTTTCTGGCTTGTCGAGCTCACATGACCACCTTAACTAGGGCAAGGTTCGGTTTTAGCTGAAAAACGAGAATTTACTGGAGATATGCATGCAGTTATTTGCATTGGAACTGACGGCCGTAAGGGACCCTGAACCACCTCTCCCTCTGAACCCTCCCTTTTCAACAGCAGACCCTGCTATCACTATCTTCTGGACGTTTTTAGTGACCAAACGCCTCGCTAGCATCAAGTGCTGTCGGCCACCCGGCATAGATACCCTAGCCGCTGCGGGGTGCCGCCATGAGTCCACTGGCCTGCACCTTTCCTTCTTTCTACTCATCTCCTTATATTCTTTTTCCACTTTAATTACCTGGCGGCGAGCGTTAACCTTGTGTGGCTCACCATCCTTGGTTACACTATTTATGGTTATGTGGTGGCATACAGCTAGCGTGCGCAAGTCTTGAGATACAAGCCTTGTGGCGTCCCCATGTTGGGCTCGGTGGTGGGCGGCTGGCGCTACTGCCGAAGAGAACTGCTTTTATGGCTACTCTTTTCATTTCCCTAACTGATCGCTTTCTAAAAAGGGGGCGCAACGAAGCAAGCACTCCATTTTTCTTCATGTGCTACAATTTGCGAAGTACCTTGTGACTGACAGTGGTGGCAACATAACAGCCAGAAAACGATCTCTCTTTAAATTTTCGAAGTGCTTAAGAGACACATTAGGCACAGGACTCAAAGCTACAAGGATGGCTAATGGCCACACCCTTTTCGAACTAAGACAGAGAAACTGAAAACGCTTTCAGTTCACAAATGCATTGGTGACACAGCAGTACCTGTCACGGCGCACCGTTCAATGAAGAGTGTTCGTGGGGTAACCTCTGATGAAGACATGCTTGACCTCAGTGATGAAGAATTCCCCGCAGGGGCGTCTGCGTCAGCAGGCGTTTGGTGTGTTGCGACACCACGGACCCGAGCACATGAGGGTGGGACCCTCCCGCGTGTAGCCGTGCGCGGCTTAGCCGTGTCTGGGGAAAAGGGGATCCTGGAGGTTGAGCCGATGCCGGGTGTTTGGACCTTTACGGCCCCCCGGCGGAGGCAACACACCTCTTTGGCCTCTGCTTCACATAGACGGCACCCCCGGACTGACCCACCCGGGGGAAATCGGTAGTTGCCTTTTCCTTTCTCTCTCTCCCTCCAGCCTTCGTCTTTCTCTCACTTTTCATCTTTCCTGTCTTCTCCTTCCTTCCGCTTACTTCCATATTTTCCAGGCAGCAAGGGTTATCCTTGTGTGATTAACCAACCTAGGTTATTTCATATTTGGTTATAGTGATGACGTACAGCTGGCGTTTACAGGACCTGTTCTTACAGTCCCTGTAGCGTCCCCTCGTAGGGCTCCATGGTGGGTGGCTGGCGTTATTGCCGAAAACTACATTTTTCTATGGCAAGTTCCTTTCCTCCAATTCCTGATCGCCCTCACAAAAGAGGGCGCACCGAAGATGTATTCCAGTTCTTTGGTCGTCAAAGACCGAACTTCCCACGGTACCATGTCATCCACTCTGAAAAATCCGATAAACAAGTGCGAAATATCTCCCCTTTTCTAGTCTCCAAGTCCTTAACAGATGTCCTTGGTCCAGGCTACAAGGTATCAAGGCTGGCAAGTGGTGATCTCCTCTTAGAACTGCATGATCAGAAACAATACGATAAGTTGCCCAGTCTATTGTCATTTGGGGATGTTCCATTCACAGTAACTCCTCACCGCACTCTGAACACCACCCGCGGCGTTGTGTCTGATGACGATTTGCTCCAGCTGACAGAGGCTGAGCTCTTGGAGGGCTTCAGTGAGCAGAACGTTGTCAATGTCAGAAGAATTAAGATAAGAAGGGATGGAAAAGAAATTCAAACAAAGTACCTGATACTCACATTCGGTTCAGGTATTCTGCCCGAGTCTGTAGAGGCCGGGTACATCAAGCTCCGTGTCAGGCCATATGTGCCAAATCCCCTAAGATGCTTCAAATGCCAGCGTTTTGGCCACAGCTCGCAGAGCTGCCGAGGCCGCCAAACATGCGCCAAATGCAGTGCCCTTGAACACGCCACTGAAGCTTGTGCAAACACTCTCCACTGTGTAAACTGTGATGGGGAGCACGCCGCGTACTCGCGGTCGTGCCCATCCTGGAAGAAAGAAAAAGAAATCGTAACGATCAAAGTGAAAGAAAATATCTCATTTAAGGAGGCACGCAGGCGGGTTGCATACCTGCCTAAGAAAAGCTTTGCCGAAGTGGCGCGTCAGGGGGCAGCGTCACAACGGCCTCCGGCGGCTGTCCGACCCACAAGCAGTGAGTCGGCAGTCACGCCATCTGCCCCCGCGACGGTTGCAGCTAGCGCTGCTCCGTCAACCGAGGAGAAGGAACCATCGACCCCGAAGGAGGGCGCAGCCGAGGCTGCCTCAACTTCCGAGGTTCCTTCCTGCGCTGGCAACGGCCGGCGTAGCCAAATCCCTCTGGGAGCCCCATCGACCTCCGGGCTGGTGGGCGCAGGGGTCTTGCCCTCCAAGGAGGGACTCCCTCTGAAATCTTCCCGCTCGCAAGAGCACGTGTCCGGCGCCTCACAAGAGGCAATGGACACTACACCCATCCTCAAGGCGCACCAAGCGCCTAAGGAGCGGCGAGGCTCCCTCGAACGCTCCAGAAAGAACAAAACCCCTATTACAGGGCCTCGAAAGGGTTCTGTAATCTAAGGCATCCCGTCCGTTTCCGTAAACACAGCACCATTTTATTTTAAATATGGATACACAAATCATTCAATGGAACATTAGAGGTCTCCTTACAAACCTTGATGATTTGCAAGAACTCATCCACAAACATAATCCAAAAGTGCTGTGTTTACAGGAAACACACTTAAAATCAAAATACACAAACTTTCTGCGACAATAGGTTACTTTTCGGAAAGATCGCGATGATGCTGTCGCATCATCGGGCGGTGTCGCAATTATAATTCAAAAAAGCGTAGCGTGCCAACGTTTACAGCTACGAACGGCCCTTGAGGCAGTGGCGGTTCGAGCTGTTTTCCTTAATAAACTCATCACCATTAGCTCGCTTTACGTACCCCCACACTACAAATTAAACAAACATGAATTCCAGTCATTTATAGACGAATTGCCAGAACCTTATGTTGTTCTTGGCGATCTCAATGCGCACAGCTCCCTGTGGGGTGACTGTCGTATAGATGCGCGAGGTCGTCTTGTTGAACAGTTCCTTTTTTCTTCTGGTGCGTGCCTTTTGAATAAGAAGAAACCCACTTATTACTGTCTCGCAAATAATACCTTTTCTTCAATTGATTTTAGCATAGTTTCCCCGTCTATACTGCCTGAACTGGAGTGGGAAGTTGCGAACAATCCTTACGGAAGCGACCACTTCCCCATACTATTAAGAACACTTAAAGAAAACGAATATCTACCACAGGCTCCTAGGTGGCAGGTTGACACAGCCGACTGGGAGAAATTCCGAACCATAACTAGCATATCATGGGATGACATGTCCTCGTTACAAATTGATGCTGCTGTGGATTACCTTACAGCTTTTATTATAGATGCCGCATCTAAATGCATACGTGAAGTAAGTGGCTCGACATGCAAACGGCATGTCCCGTGGTGGAACGATGAATGTAGATTCGCACGTAGGAATCAAAACAAAGCGTGGGGGTTGCTACGCGCTTCGCCCACTGCAGAGAATCTCGTTAACTTTAAGAAAGTTAAGTCTCAAGGCAGGAGAACCCGCCGACAGGCCAGAAGAGAGAGCTGGCAAAAGTTTTTATCGAACATCAACTCGTTTACAGATGAGGCGAAAGTCTGGAACCGCGTAAATAGAATTAGAGGGAGACAAACATATTCACTCCCTCTGGTAAACACACAGGGTGATACGCTGCAACATCAGGCAGACTCACTTGGGGAGCACTTTGAGAGTGTGTCAAGTTCAAAACATTATTCGAAATCCTTCCTGAAATATAAGCAAATAGAAGAACGTAAGCCACTCAAAAGAAAATGTCCACAGAGTGAATCCTACAACTGCCCATTCAGTATTGCTGAGTTGAAAGCTGCCTTGAGCTCATGCAAGAGCTCTGCACCCGGATCTGACAGAATCATGTATGAAATGCTCAAAAACTTACACGATGACACGCAAGTTACACTACTCACACTTTTCAACACCATCTGGGATGGAGGGTACCTTCCAACCGCATGGAAGGAAGCTATTGTGGTCCCTGTTTTGAAACAAGGCAAAGACCCTTCCTCAGTGGCAAGTTACCGCCCGATAGCCCTCACAAGTTGCCTTTGTAAGGTATTTGAAAAAATGATTAATCGGCGACTGATCCATTTCCTTGAAATGAGCAAAATGCTTGATCCTTATCAATGCGGCTTTCGAGAAGGGCGGTCCACAACCGATCATCTCGTACGTGTTGAAGCAAATATTCGGGAGGCATTCATACATAAACAGTTCTTCCTATCGATATTTCTCGATATGGAAAAGGCCTATGACACAACGTGGCGTTACGGAATCTTAAGAGACCTGTCAGAAATGGGCATCCACGGTAATATGCTTAACATAATGGAAAGCTATCTGTCAAACCGTACGTTCCGGGTAAAAGTAGGCAATGCACTCTCACGTCCTTTTATGCAAGAAACGGGTGTACCCCAAGGAGGCGTGCTCAGCTGCACACTCTTCATCGTGAAGATGAACACGCTTCGCGCTTCATTACCTCAGGCCATCTTTTACTCTGTCTACGTGGACGACATTCATATAGCTTTCAAATCCTGTAACCTCGCAGTGTGTGAGAGACAGGTACAGCATGGCCTGAACAAAGTCTCAATGTGGGCAGACAGGAATGGATTTAAGATCAATCCTAACAAAAGCACTTGCGTTCTTTTTACAAGAAAGAGAGGAATGATCCCAGACCCTTGCTTAGAACTGGGTGGACAACAAATACCTGTAAACAAAGAACACAAATTACTAGGTGTCATACTTGACTACAGACTCACTTTCGTCCCCCACATTAAACATCTTAAAGAAAAATGTCTAAAAACGATGAACATAATGAAACTCCTATCCCAGAGTACATGGGGTAGTGACAGGATGTCTTTATTGAAACTCTATAAAAGCCTCATTCGTTCACGCCTAGACTATGGTGCCGTGATTTATCATTCTGCTGCCCCGAGTGCGCTAAAAATGCTAGATCCTATTCACCATCTAGGTATCCGTTTAGCCACCGGCGCTTTCAGGACAAGTCCTGTTGAAAGTTTATACGCCGAATCGAACGAGTGGTCACTTCATCTTCAGAGAACATACATCAGCCAAACATATTTTCTGAAAGTCCACTCTAATCCTCAGCATCCGTGTTATACTACCGTTAATGATTTGACATATGCTACACTCTTTCATAATCGTCCCTCCGTAAGACAGCCTTTCTCGCTGCGTGTGAGGGACCTTAGTCATGAAATGCATGTCCCACTCCTCGACCTTTGCCTAATGCATCCAGCCAAGCTGCTACCTCCTTGGGAGTGGCAGCTGATACAATGCGATATATCTTTCATGAAAGTCACAAAACACGCTCCAGAGGTTGAAATTCAAATGCATTTCCGGGAACTCCAGCACAAATACTCCTGCACGGAGTTCTACACAGACGCATCGAAGTCACACGACGGGGTGTCCTATGCAGCCGTCGGTCCATCCTTCTCGGAATCCGACGTACTGCATCCGGAAACTAGTATCTTTACGGCTGAGGCCTACGCACTGCTGTCGGCCGTAAAGCATATAAATAAATCAAAACTCCAGAAATCAGTTATATATACAGACTCCCTCAGTGTTGTGAAGGCCTTGATGTCTTTCTGTAATCACAAAAATCCAGTATTTAATGAACTCTATTCCGCACTGTGTAAAGCATATATATCTAACCAACATTTGATTATATGCTGGGTGCCTGGACACAGGGGCATCGAGGGAAACATTCTAGCCGACCAGATGGCCACATCAACTTCATCTCATGCAGTTAATTCTACTGCTTCGGTCCCTGTCACAGACCTGAAGCCTTTCTTAAGAAGGAAACTACGAAAGCATTGGCAACACATGTGGGACGAAGAAATAAATAATAAACTGCATGTTTTAAAGCCACAATTAGGTTTTTGGCCTCCCGTAACAAAATCCCGCCGTACAGATGTCCTATTCTGCCGTCTAAGAATAGGGCACACTTTTGGCACACATAACTTTTTACTCACGGGAAACGAGCCTCCAACCTGTGGTAGATGCGGGGAGACGCTGACCGTCCTCCACGTCCTACTGGAGTGTCGGGAAGCCGAATCCGAAAGAAAAAAACATTTTCTCTTAGCATACCGGCACCACATCCCCCTTCATCCTGTTATGCTACTTGGTCCAGAACCACTCTTTGATAGCAACGCCGTCCTAGGTTTTTTTAAAGATGTTGTGTTGCATGTTATTAGCCCCACACGTTCGTAGCGCTTCCTCTCTCCAGACGATACCGCTGCGATAATTATTTTGAATAGCACATGCCTCTAGGCCCTTGTTGTTCAAGGGCTCTGGCGAGGCAGTAGTGCTCTAAGCAATTTAACATCTCGCATATTTTAAACAATGCATCATTCTTTTACGATGGATTTTAATGTTCATAGTATTCGTCATTAGTCATCGCCATAATTTTATAGTACATAGATTTTACGCATTTACAGCGACTATTTTTAGGCCACTTTACAGCCAAGTCACATCTTCCATAATACATCGTTAACACTACCACCTGTCATGGCGCTCTTTGGCCAAACCTGGCCCTTGCGCCACAAAACACCACACATCATCACAAACAACACTGCCTTGCTGTTTTTTTCGATTTAGAGAAGGCATATGACACAACCTGGAGGTTCGGGATTCTTAAAGATCTGGCCGATCTTGGCATCCACGGCAGGATGTTGAACTGCATAAAAGATTTTTTGTCTAACCGTTCGTTCCATGTGCGCCTAGGCTCAACCCTGTCGAAAAATTTCGTTCAGGAAAATGGAATACCTCAGGGGTGTATTTTAAGCACAACACTTTTTATTATCAAAATGAATTCCATTAGTAAAATAATCCCCAAGTCCATTATGTATTCAGTATACGTCGATGATCTTCAGATAGCCTGCACATCATCAAACATATCAACATGCGAAAGACAGGTACAGCTTACAATAAATAAACTAGCAACATGGGCAGACAGAAATGGTTTCCGCTTTTCTCCACAGAAAACCGTGGTCATTCTCTTTTCACTTAAACGAGGAGTACAGACAGACCCCACCCTACACCTGAACGAAGCCACATTACCTGTCCAAAACGAGCACAAATTTCTTGGCATAATTTTTGACAAAAAACTCACCTTCCTTCCGCACATCAACGCGCTGAAAAAGAAAGCATCTCGATCCCTGAACATACTTAAGGTCCTTTCACGCAAACACTGGGGTTCTGATAGGGTATGCCTGCTACACATCTACCGTTCTGTTATACGCTCCTGCTTAGACTATGGGTCCATAGTGTATGGCTCAGCAAGGAAGTCATACTTGAACCGCCTTGACCCAGTACATAATTTAGGTTTACGTCTTTCAACTGCTGCATACAGGACGTCTCCTATACACAGTCTATATGTAGAAACAAATGAACCACCCCTTTCCGACAGAAGAACCATGCTTACATGCTCATACATCCTAAAAATTCGTTCACTGCCGAAACACATCTGCTACCCAATAGTTACAAGGTGCCCATCACGAATACTATTTACAAACAAACCCCAAGCAATAAGACCACTTCTCCGCTTCGAGAAAACATGCCAAGAACTAGATATAAGGGACACACTGCCTCAGATAGCCCGAAAACCCGATCCACTCCCACCTTGGTATTGCCAGCCTTCAGTGTGTGACTTCACATTAACACATCTTCAAAAAAAACAAACACCACATGAACACATAATACAAGAATTTTTAGCACTAAACGAAAAATACGTGGAATACACAGCGTTTTATACTGATGGCTCCAAATCGGCAGGATACGTTGGCAGTGCCGCGATACAAAACAGTTGGGAAAAAACGGTACGCCTACCTCAGTGTGCATCTATTTTTACTGCAGAATGCTACGCAATTTCTCTAGCTGTAGAAAAAATATTAAATGAGAACATTGAAAACAGCATAATTTACACAGATTCACTAAGCGTACTAACAGCACTTCACCCTAAAAATGCAATTACACCATTAATCGGCGACATCCTACATAACATAAGAAAAACCATTAGAAAAGGACACAACATAAAATTTTGCTGGGTGCCCAGTCACGTCGGAATCGGTGGCAACGAAAAAGCAGATGAATGCGCAGCGAAAGCTCGACATAAAAAAATCACCCAAACAAGAATCCCTTACAAGGACTGTATAAAATTAGTGAACCATAAACTGAGGAATAAATGGCAGGCTACATGGAATAATGAAGAAACAAATAAACTACACCTAGTAAAACCTGTAATAAAAGAATGGAAGACATGCTCACACCAAGAACGCTTCATCGAAGTAATTTTATGTCGTCTTCGCATAGGACACACGCACCTTACACACAACTTCCTCCTGACAAAACAAGACAAGCCTTGCTGTGAAAAATGCGGAAATGAACTTACTGTAAACCACATCTTATTAACATGTATAAAACTCGAAACACTAAGGAAAAAATACTTTACTTCGTTTTATAATCAGCACATTCCCTTTCACCCAGCATTGATTTTAGGCGAAGACGCACTTGTGGATACCACACATGTTATTAGCTTCTTAAGAGAAGCAGGTATCATTGAAAAACTATAAATGAGCCTATTCCCAACTTCATCTTGGTATACACCTCACCCACCTTCTCATATATGAGAAGAAGACTGAGGTCTTTAGTTTGTTGGGATCCTCGAAATCCTTGCCCAGACAAGGACCGTCGCTGAGGTGACCCAACTTTTTAAAAAGAAATTTGACCTTGCGTTTGGCGCATGATAGCCTCAGTTGCTTATGCGCCATTAAACCCAACACAACACAACACGCAGAATCGCACGTAGGAATCAGAACAAAGCGTGGGAGATGCTTCGCGCTTCGCCCACTGCAGAAAATCTTGCCAACTTTAAAAAAGTAAAATCCCAAGGTAGGAGAACCCGCCGACAGGCCAGAAGAGAAAGCTGGCAAAAGTATCTATCGAGTATTAACTCGTTTAGGGATGAGGCCAAAGCCTGGAACAGAGTTAATAGGATTAGAGGTAGGCAAACATACTCAGTCCCCCTGGTAAACACACAGGGCGATACACTGCAAGACCAGGCCAACTCACTTGGGGAGCACTTTGAGAGTGTATCAAGCTCAAATCATTATTCGCAATCCTTCCTAAAATATAAACAAATAGAAGAATGCAAGCCACTCATCAATAAATGCCGACAGAATGAACCGTACAATTGCCCTTTTAGTGCTGCCGAGTTGAAAGCTGCCTTGAGCGCATGCAAGAGTTCCGCACCAGGATCTGATAGAATCATGTATGAAATGCTCAAAAACTTACACAATGACACGCAACTTACACTACTCACACTTTTCAACACCATCTGGGATGCAGGGTACCTTCCAACCGCGTGGAAGGAAGCCATTGTAGTCCCTGTTTTGAAACAAGGCAAAGACCCCTCCTCAGTGGCAAGTTACCGCCCGATAGCCCTCACAAGTTGCATTTGTAAGGTGTTCGAAAAAATGATAAATCGGCGACTCATTCATTTCCTTGAACAGAGCAAAATGCTTGATCCTTATCAGTGCGGCTTCCGAGAAGGGCGCTCCACAACCGATCATCTCGTGCGTGTTGAAGGGAATATCCGGGACGCATTTATACATAAACAGTTCTTCCTATCGATATTTCTCAATATGGAAAAGGCGTATGACACAACGTGGCGTTACGGAATCTTAAGAGACCTGTCAGAAATGGGCATCCACGGTAATATGTCTAATATAATAAAAAGCTATCTGTCAAATCGTACCTACCGGGTAAAAGTCGGCAATGCACTCTCTTGTCCTTTTACGCAAGAAACGGGTGTACCCCAAGGAGGCGTGCTCAGCTGCACGCTATTTATCGTGAAGATGAACACGCTTCGTGCTTCACTACCACCCGCCATCTTTTACTCTGTCTACGTGGACGACATTCAAATAGCTTTCAAATCTTGTAACCTCGCAGTCTGCGAGAGACAGGTACAGCATGGCCTGAACAAAGTGTCAATGTGGGCAAACAAGAATGGGTTTAAGATCAATCCTAACAAAAGCTCTTGTGTTCTTTTTACAAGAAAGAGAGGACTTATCCCAGATCCTTGCATAGAACTGCATGGACAACAGATACCTGTAAACAAAGAACACAAATTTCTAGGTGTCATACTTGACTACAGACTCACCTTCGTCCCCCACATTAAACATCTCAAAGAAAAGTGTCTAAAAACAATGAACATAATCAAACTTCTATCCCAGACTACGTGGGGTAGTGACAGGAAGTGCTTAATGAATCTCTATAAAAGCCTCAATCGATCACGACTAGACTATGGCGCCGTGATTTACCACTCTGCCGCCCCGAGCGCACTAAGGATGCTAGACCCAGTCCACCATCTAGCAATCCGACTGGCCACTGGCGCTTTCAGAACGAGTCCCATAGAAAGTTTATATGTAGAATCAAATGAGTGGTCACTTCATCTGCAGAGAACATACATCAGCCATACATATTTTCTGAAAGTCCACTCAAACCCCCAACGTCCCTGTTTTAGTACCATTAATGACATGACATGTGCTACACTCTTTCGCAATCGTCCGTCCGTAAGACAGCCTTTCTCGCTGCGTGTGAGGGAGCTTAGCGAAGAAATGCACGTTCCACTCCTCGAGCTTCGCCTAATGCATCCAGCCAAGCTGCTACCTCCTTGGGAGTGGCAGCTCATACAATGTGATATATCGTTCGTGGAAGTCACAAAGCATGCCCCAGAGATTGAAATCAAGATGCATTTCCGGGAACTCCAGCACAAATACTCCTGCACGGAGTTCTACACAGACGCATCAAAGTCACACGACGGGGTATCCTATGCAGCCGTCGGTCCATCCTTCTCGGAATCCGACGTACTGCACCCGGAAACTAGTATCTTCACGGCTGAGGCCTACGCACTGCTGTCGGCCGTAAAGCATATAAATAAATCACAACTCCAGAAATCAATTATATATACGGACTCCCTCAGTGTTGTGAAGGCCTTGATGTGTTTCTGTAATCACAAAAATCGAGTATTTAATGAGCTCTACTCCGCACTGTGCAAAGCATATATATCAAACCAACATGTGATCATATGCTGGGTGCCTGGACATAGGGGCATCGAGGGAAACGTTCTAGCCGACCAGATGGCCACATCAATCTCATTGCATGCAGTTAATCCTACTGCTTCAGTCCCTGTCACAGAATTGAAGCCTTTCTTAAGAAGGAAACTACGAAGCCACTGGCAACGCATGTGGGACGAAGAAATAAATAATAAACTGCATGTAATAAAGCCACAATTATGTTTCTGGCCTCTTGTAACAAAATGCCACCGGACAGATGTGCTATTCTGCCGCCTAAGAATAGGACACACTTTTGGCACACATAACTTTTTACTCACGGGAAACGAGCACCCAACCTGTGGTAGATGCGGGGAGAGGCTGACCGTCCTCCACGTCCTACTGGAGTGTCGGGAAGCCGAACCCGAAAGAAAAAAACATTTTCTCTTAGCATACAGGCACCACATCCCCCTTCATCCTGTTATGTTACTTGGTCCAGAACCACTCTTTGACACCAACGCCGTCTTAGGTTTTTTGAAAGATGTTGTGTTGCATGTTATTAGCCCCACACGCTCGTAGCGCTTCCTCTCTTCTGAGGATGTCGCTGCGATAATTAGTTTGAATAAGCACATGCCTCTAGGCCCTTGTGGTTCAAGGGCTCTGGCGAGGCTGTAGTGCTGTAAGCAATTTAACGTCTCGCATATTTTAAACAATGCATCATTCTTTTAGGATGGATTTTAATCTTCACAGTCTTCGTCATTAATCATCGCCATAATTTTATAGCACGTAGATTTTACGCACTTTACAGCGACTATTTTTAGGCCACTTTACAGCCAAGTCACATCTTCCATAATACATCGTTAACACTACCATTTGTCATGGCGCTCTTTGGCCATACCTGGCCCTTGCGCCATAAAACACTACACATCATCATCATCGCTTGCAGTGTCCAAGTATGGCCCACTGTTAAAGGGAGCGCCTAAGTACCAACAAAGAAATGTTATAATGTAATGACGGTAGTATTAATAAAGAGAATGTTTGTTATTTATAAGCAATAAGATTCTTGTATATTGAATCAGATATGTGCCCCCATAAATCTCTGTAGGCAGGACTTTAATCGTGCCTATAGCCACTAAATCTGAGATATAGCATTATGCACATACATAAAGTTAAAACTGCAACAGACCGCGAAAGAGAAATATTTTATGCACCCTTGATGTGGAGCAACTTATCTTAGTTGCAACTTATCTAAGATGTCTGGCCACTGCTTATAAAGGCCGTATTTACCATTCTCAATGAAGATGTGTTTGGCTGCTATAACGCGACGAATTACTTTCAGGTGCCCGGCAGTGCAGATTGCATAACAAAGGCAGTAAACCACCAAGTTGTGTCTTGGGAAAGTGCGCTGGCGAAATGCGTCGCCTGTCCTCCTCACCTGGGTGGCCATTCCGACGCCGTTCATGGCCCTTTTCAGCCACGAGGGGCAGTCACTACTCGTCACTGCGGCTTTCGGGGTCACCACCTTCTGCCACTGACGCCGCTTCGGTTTGGCCGGGCGCCGGGCGCAGCCCGCATGCCACGGCACCTCATCGCCGAGGTGCTCTATCTGCACCATAGCTTCAGCGCAGCATGTAAATAAAAGACAGATGTAGCAGCAAGACAGAGCGCAAGAAAGATAGCATCACTTCAGTAAGCTCACTAAAGTGTGAATGCGAAACGCCAGCCAAGCAAATTGTCAGCTTTTACATTTCTGCGTGCGCATCGACATTGCTAACATAGGTCCCGAAAAAATAAATCGGACACGGATAATCCGGACGTGATCGGTAATTCGTTCAAACTGACATTTGGACGAGGTGGTAAACCATTAAAAAGAGAACAGCGCTCATTGTCACAGGGACAAGGAGGGAGACACGACACAGTAATTCATACAGCTTCGCGGAACTACAAATGACCCCATAGCGGAAATTTGTAAAGACTACGGGTTTTCTGGACAGCCGCCAGCTTTACATTCGGTTATCCAGACTCCGTGGCTGGAGCAAACGCTGAGTTGCTGCCATTAACTCCTCTGGAAACATCGACAAGGCACTTAGTATCGCCTCTGATATCCGAGACATCAATTATGGCTTCATATTGCACGTTAGACGGCAATTCCCGAGGCCTTGCCTTGGTCGCAGCACTACGCTTTAAAGTTTTAACTGTAAATGCCTATATTTGAGGCTTTGCGTGCATTTTACAGCACATCAACATCGCGATCATGAGATCCTATAACACCAACCCCCCCCGAAGGGGCGTCTGCGCAAGCAGGCGTTTGGTGTGTTGCGACACCACGGACCCGAGCACACGAGGGTTGGACCCTCCCGCGTGTAGCCGTGCGCGGCTTAGCCGTGTCCGGGGAAAGGGGATCCTGGGGGTTGAGCCGATGCCGGGTGTTCGGACCTTTAAGGCCCCCCGGCGGAGGCAACACGCCTCTTTGGCCTCTGCTTCACGTAGACGGCACCCCCGGACTGACCCACCCGGGGGAAATCGGTAGTCGCCTTTTCCTGTCTCTCTCTTCTCAAACCTTCGTCTTTATCTCTCACTTTACATCTTTCCTGTCTTCTTCTCTCTTCCATTTACTTCCTTTCTCCACGGCGGCAAGGGTTAACCTTGTGTGGATATCCTACCTTGGGTACACCATATTGGGTTATAGTGATGGCGTACGGCTGGCGTCGTGCAGGCTTGTACACAAGCTCTGCCGCGTCCCCTCGTTGGGCTCCGTGGTGGGCGGTCGGCGCTGTTGCCGAATCTTATATATTCTCATGGAAACTCCCTTCCCCAAACTTCCTGATCGCCCTCCGAAACGAGGGCGCACCGAAGATGTTTTTCAGTTTTTCGGACACCAAATCCAGAATTTTCCCCGGTTCCACGTCATTCACTCTGAAAAGCCAAACAAAGCAGTGCGAAACATATCACCATTCCTTGTCTCAAAGTCCTTGACTGATGTTTTTGGACCAGGTTACAAGGTGTCCAGGATGGCAAGCGGTGACCTCCTCTTGGAGCTCCGCGACCAGAAGCAATATGAGCAACTACAGAAACTAGTGTCATTCGGGGAGACCCACATAACAGTAACGCCACACCGTACAATGAACACCACCCGCGGTGTTGTTTCCGATGATGATCTGCTTGAGCTGACTGAGGCGGAGCTCCTGGAGGGCTTCAGTGAGCAAAATGTTATCAATGTTAGAAGAATAAAGATAAGGCGAGATGGCAAAGAGATTCAAACGAAGCACTTAATAATCACCTTTGGTTCAAGTGTCCTGCCCGAGTCAATCGAGGCCGGGTACATAAAGCTCCGCGTTAGGCCGTACGTGCCCAACCCACTCCGCTGTTTCAAGTGCCAGCGCTTCGGCCACAGCTCGCAGAGCTGCCGAGGCCGCCAAACTTGTGCTAAATGTAGTGCCCACGAACACACATCTGAAGCTTGTGAGAATGCTCTCCACTGTGTAAACGGTGATGGGGAGCACGCCGCATACTCGCGGTCGTGCCCCTCCTGGAAGAAGGAAAAAGAAATCGTGACGATCAAAGTTAAAGAGAATATTTCATTCAAAGAGGCACGTAGGCGGGTATCGTACCTGCCCAAGAAAGCATTTGCCGATGTGGCGCGTCAGGGGGCAGCGTCAAAACGGCCTCCGGCGGCTGTCCGACCCACAAGCAGTGAGTCGGCAGCTACGCCATCTGCCCCCGCGGTGGTTGCAGCTAGCGCTGCTCCGCCAACCCAACAGACGACCCCGAAGGTGGGCGCAGCCGAAGCTGCCCCAACCTCCGAGACCCCTTCCAGCGCTGGCAACGGCCAGCGCAGCCAAATCCCTCAGGGAGCCCCATCGACCTCCGGGCTGGTGGGCGCAGGGGTCTTGCCTTCCAAGGCGGGACTCCCCCTGAAAACTTCTCGCTCGCAAGAGCGCTTGTCCAGCGTCTCACAGGAGGCAATGGACACTACACCTGTCCCCAAGGCGCACCAAACGCCTAAGGAGCGTCGAGACTCGCTCGAACGCTTCAGAAAGAACAAAACACCTATTACAGGGCCTCGAAAGGGCTCTGTAATGTAAGGCATCCCTTCCGTTTCCGTAAACACAGCACCTATATTTCTTTAAATATGGATACACAAATCATTCAATGGAATGTCAGAGGTCTTCTTAGGAATCTTGATGATGTGCAAGAACTCATCCATACACACAGTCCAAAGGTGCTGTGTTTACAGGAAACACACTTAAAATCAAAATACACAAACTTTCTTCGACAATATGTTACTTTTCGGAAGGATCGCGATGATGCTGTCGCATCGTCGGGCGGTGTTGCAATTATAATTAAAAAAAGCGTAGCCTGTCAACGTTTACAGCTACGAACGCCCCTTGAAGCAGTGGCGGTTCGAGCTGTTCTTTCAAATAAACTCGTCACCATTTGCTCGCTTTATGTACCCCCACACTTCAAATTAAACAAGCATGAATTTCAGTCATTTATAGACGAATTGCCAGAACCTTATGTTCTTCTTGGCGATTTCAATGCCCACAGGTCGTCTTATTGAACAGTTCCTCTTTTCTTCCGGTGCGTGCTTGCTGAATAAAAAGGAACCCACATATTACTCTCTAGCAAACAGAACATTTTCTTCAATAGATCTTAGTATAGTTTCCCCGTCTATACTGCTCGAACTTGAATGGGAAGTTACGAAGGATCCTTACGGGAGCGACCACTTTCCCATAGTGATAAGAACATCTAAAGAAAACGAATATCCTCCGCAAGCTCCTAGGTGGAAGATAGACACAGCCGACTGGGAGAAATTTCGAAGTCTCACTAACATCTCATGGGCCGACATGTCTTCTCTAGAAATTGATGCTGCTGTAGAGTATCTTACATCATTCATAATAGATGCCGCATCAAAATGCATATCCGAAGTGAGTGGTCTGGCATGCAAACGACGTGTACCGTGGTGGAACAGCGAATGTAGGATCGCCCGTAAGAATCAGAACAAGGCGTGGGCGTTGCTACGCGCTTCTCCCACTGCAGAGAATCTTATAAACTTTAAGAAAATAAAGTCCCAAGGCAGGCGAACCCGCCGACAGGCCAGAAGAGAAAGCTGGCACAAGTTTTTATCGAGTATTAACTCGTTTAGGGATGAGGCCAAAGCCTGGAACAGAGTTAATAGGATTAGAGGGCGGCAAACACATTCACTCCCCCTGGTAAACATACAGGGCGATACACTACAAGACCAGGCAGACTCACTTGGGGAGTATTTTGAGAACGTGTCAAGTTCATCAAATTATTCACAATCCTTCCTCAAATACAAACAAATAGAAGAGCGTAAGCCTTTCAACAGAAAATGTCGTCAAAATCAACCATACAACCGTCCTTTTAGTATTGCAGAGTTCAGAGCTGCCTTGAGCGCATGCAAGAGCTCTGCACCGGGATCTGACAGAATCATGTATGAAATGCTGAAAAACTAACACAATGACACGCAAGTTACACTACTTACACTTTTCAACACTATCTGGGACGCAGGGTACCTTCCGACTGCATGGAAAGAAGCCATTGTGGTCCCTGTTTTAAAACAAGGCAAAGATCCTTCCTCAGTGGCAAGCTACCGCCCGATAGCCCTCACAAGTTGCATGTGTAAGGTATTTGAAAAAATGATAAATCGGCGCCTCATCCATTTCCTTGAACAGAACAAAATACTTGATCCTTATCAGTGTGGCTTCAGGGAAGGGCGCTCCACAACTGATCACCTTGTACGTATTGAAGCAAACATCCGTGACGCATTTGTACACAAACAGTTTTTCCTATCGATATTCCTCGATATGGAGAAGGCATACGACACAACGTGGCGATACGGAATCTTAAGAGACCTGTCAGAAATGGGCATTCATGGTAATATGCTAAACCTCATAGAAAGCTATTTGTCCAATCGCACTTTCCGTGTAAAAGTCGGCAATGTACTGTCACGTCCTTTTACACAAGAAACTGGTGTACCCCAAGGAGGCGTCCTTAGCTGCACGCTCTTTATAGTGAAGATGAACACGCTCCGTGCTTCATTACCTCCGGCCATTTTTTACTCTATCTATGTGGACGACATTCAAATAGCTTTTAAATCCTGTAACCTCGCAGTGTGCGAGAGACAGGTACAGCATGGTTTAAACAAAGTATCAAAATGGGCAGAGAAAAACGGATTTAAAATCAATCCTCACAAAAGTTCTTGTGTACTTTTTAAACGAAAGAGAGGCCTGGTCCCGGATCCTTGCTTAGAACTGTGTGGACAACAAATTCCTATCAACAAAGAGCACAAATTCCTAGGTATTATACTTGACGATAGACTCACTTTCATTCCACACATCAAATATCTCAAAGAAAAATGTCTAAAAACAATGAACATAATAAAACTTCTATCCAAGACTACGTGGGGTAGTGACAGAAAGTGTCTAATGAATCTGTACAAGAGCCTAATACGGTCACGATTGGATTATGGGGCCGTAGTGTATAACTCTGCCGCCCCGAGCGCGCTAAGGATGCTGGATCCTGTCCATCATCTAGGTATCCGACTAGCCACTGGTGCTTTCAGAACAAGCCCGATCGAAAGCCTATATGCCGAATCGAATGAGTGGCCGCTCCACTTACAGAGATCATACGTCAGCATTAGTTATTTCCTTAAAGTGCATTCCATTCCTGAACACCCATGTTTTAATATCCTTACCGATATGACGTATGCTACACTTTTCCGCAACCGTCCGTCTATAAGACAGCCTTTCTCGCTGCGTGTGAAAGAGCTTAGCGATGAAATGCATGTCCCACTCCTGGAGCACCGCTTAATGCCCCCAACCAAGCTATTACCTCCTTGGGACTGGCAGGTCACAGAATGTGACGTATCCTTTCTAAAAGTTTCAAAGCATGCTCCAGAGGTAGAAATTCGAATGCATTTCCTAGAACTTCAGTACAAACACTCGTGCACAGAGTTCTACACAGACGCTTCCAAGTCACATGCCGGAGTATCCTATGCAGCCGTCGGTCCTTCTTTTTCGGAATGCGATGTACTACATCCAGAAACAAGTATCTTTACGGCAGAGGCCTACGCTATATGGTCGGCTGTGAAGCATATAAAGAAAGCAAAACTCCAAAAGGCCGTAATATATACAGACTCCCTAAGTGTGGTGAAGGCCTTAATGTCACCCTACAAACATAAAAATCCTGTACTTACTGAGGTCTATTCCGACATGTGCAAAGCTTATCTGTCTAACCAGCAAATCCTCATATGCTGGGTGCCCGGCCACAGGGGAATCGAGGGTAACGTCTTGGCAGACCAGATGGCTACGTCAATTGCACTCCCTGCTGTTAATAATACTGATTTGGTGCCTCTCACAGATCTGAAACCTTACATACGAAAGAAACTGCGAAACCACTGGCAACGCATGTGGGACGCAGAGATAAATAATAAACTGCATGTTATAAAGCCGCAGTTAGGTTTTTGGCCCTCCCCAACAAAATCTCGGCGAACAGATGTCCTATTCTGTCGCCTCAGAATAGGACACACATTTGGCACCCATAATTATCTGCTTACTGGAAGTGAACCCCCAATCTGTGGTAGATGCGGTGAGATGCTTACTGTCCTCCACGTGCTCCTGGAGTGTCGGGAAGCCGAAACGGAGAGAAAGAAACATTTCCCGCTTGCTTACAAACATCACATCCCTCTACACCCGGTTATGTTTCTTGGTAAGGAACCGCTTTTTGACACCAAGACAGTCCTGAGCTTCTTAAATAATGTCGTACTACACGTTATATGCCCAAGAAATTCGTAGAGCATCCTCGCTCCAGAGGATGCCGCTGCGATAAGAGTTTTGCCTAGCACATGCCTCCAGGCCCTTGTTTTTTCAAGGGCTCTAAGGAGGCAGTAGTGCTCGAACATATCTTATAACCTTATATATTTTTACGCATCGTATCATTCTATTTAAATGCATTTTAATGTTCATAGTACACGTCATAAGTCATCGCCATAATCTTATTATACAGATTTTGCGCACTTTAGCGCGACCGTTTTTAAGGCCCCTTTACAGCCACGTCACACCAACTTCATCGAACTCATGATTTCATTGCAAGCCCATTAACACGGACATGGCGCTCTTTGGCCATACTTGGCCCTTGCGCCACAAAACATCAAACATTCATTCATTCATATAACACCAACCCCGCCCATGGGCTGCTCTCGCCATTCTGTTTGAGTTTCCCTTTGGAACAGCGTTCCGCTATTCTGCGCTTGTTTAGTTTGCGTTTTAGATTGCGCACTGCTGGCTCCAGGAAGTCCTTCTCGTGAATATTTTGAAAGGCCTCGTTAAATGGTAACAACGGTGACCCGCAGCCCAAATGACTCCACAGCCTGAACCTCCCGCCTATCACAACGTGCTCATTTGCGGATACCATGGATGACCTGAAAGGCTGCAGTGTGGCACTGTTGCATTTGAAGATTTTGCAGACGTCGACAGCGCGGTGTCGTCGTGTGCCGAACTGAACGATGAGAAACTAATTGATGATGATAATTCTCTTTCTAATTTCTTCTAATTTCCAAGTCCAACTCGTCCTTATGTAGTTTGCTTGATTTTCACAAAAATACTTAAATGTATAGTAAAGGTACCAAAACAAAAAAATATATATTAGGATTACATCTTACACAGATTAAACATCGACAGATTAAACATCTGTCATACTGGATAAATGGGCACACCAGGAAGCTCTGCAATTGTAGGTGCCTCCAGGCAGTCGCAGGATGACTAGTCAAGCTAGGGCCAACAGAAGAGCCGCATGACCAACCTAGAAATTCGAGCCTGTCCTTGGTGATCTCAAGGTTGGCCCTCATTTTCTCCTTCAGGGTATTGGCCCACTCCCATGTAGGACCTGCATTTACCAACATATATATCAGAAGCGAACTTTGCAACACTGAATTCCTCCACATGCTCTATGTGAAAAAAAAGTTTGTTTCGCTTGACTGGCGAAGCATTCATAGTGATTGCAAAGCAGCAGCCAAATACACAAAGTACGGGTCATAGATATGTCAGCTGTATATGTACCGTATATTGTGGAATCTAGGCCGATAGTGTTTCCAAATAATCATATATAAAACTGTAGGTTTGTATTAGACTCGAGGATTTTAAAAAATACCCCTGTTTTTATAAATATGGTCCGTAGCTAGCACCATCCAGAAAAGTCAGTGTCGCAGCCGCTACTAGCGCGGCCGTAGCCAGCTAAATAACATGAGCGATGTCGTCGTTTTGACCTTTGTCGTATCGGAGCTGGTTCTATGGTATCGTCGTGCGGCGTGTCATGCCGCTTTCAAACGACAAGTTGGAAGGCCATGCTACTGGCGCCAAGGAATGTTAACGTCGCCTGAAGCCTATAAGCAAGAAAGCCAAGGCTGCTGCACCACCAAGACCAAGTCGCAAAGGCCAAGCACACTGGCGAAAGCAAAGACCTATATGGTTCAGCTCTGAACGCGGGTCCTCGACTGAGTCGCCATCCTCTTCCTAGACTGGAGCCCCGGTGCCGCAGCAGCAGCCAAAGAAACCGAAGATAAAAGATAAGAAGATGCCTCCAGTGCCACAGAACACCCAACAGGTGAGCTGGGCTCGAGTCGTATCCCTCACTACTCCTATAATAGAACAGCCCCGAGTATCAGAAAATCATAGCCGAGAATAGACAGCTCACAGGAACCAGCAACACTTGCAATCAACAACATACTGCTCTATGTGCTAGGCTTAGGAAGCAGAAGGGACCAGATAATCCTACACCACCAGAAGCCATAGGACCCCCATCAGGCACGGAAAGCATATTGCTAAGCATAATGCAACAGACGCACCAAATGGAACAATAAATACAACAGGAAAGATCTAAGCTTAACGACACTTATTTGACCGCACGACGTGAAGCTCGTAAGCGCACAGATGCGAGCCCCTCGTCCAACTCTAGAAATCCAGCCTACCGCTTCACTGGGAACGCTACAGATGGCACTACAGGAGGCCGAATTTTTCAGAACTTGAGATATGGCAGTGGAATTATAGTGCATTCCACAAAGTGAGCAGCAGCCACCCAATACTTCCTATCAAATGCCCTAAGCCCACCGGACATAATCTCCTTACAACAGGCGGACCACCGCCCGGTAACAGTATTGGGCTATTAGGACCTATTATACGCTATTCAAAGCAATATACCCTCGCGTCGCTACGCTGATATCCAGAACTATAACTGCCGCTGCCCAATATTCCTATCGTCGCACCGAAACTTATCACCAAACAATAGCGGTCACGCTCCAGAAAAGGGACAAAACCAATGCAGACGTTCTGAACGTCTACAGTCCCCCAAAAGACAGACACGGGGAATTTACTACTCTCCTAACCTCGTAAAATTATTACGGGCACCAAAGACAAAGTAGTGGTTGTCGGAGATTACAACGCTCCCCACAGCACGCGGCCTAAAGGAGAGAACATCCTCAACTTGGAGGAAAAGCTAAGACTACAACTATTTACCCTACTGACAACACCCACATGTTTAGGCAACAGTATAAGTAGAGACACAATTCCAGATCTCACCTTCACTTACAACATTAAACGAGCAACTTGGACCAATCTAGAAGAGAACTCGTGAAGCTATCATCGTATCCCGAGTGTATCCACATCTCCCACGCTCGCTAGAGCCATAGGTGACACCATCATAACGGACTGGGTTCCCTTCCGCGCCCACCCACTGCCTGACCACATTCCGAGCAATAACCAGGAAAGGGCTCCACACATGAAAGAGGCCCACGAGTAACATTCAAAAAGCTCGCGCACTCGTTGAAAACACCAGCAATAGACGACCACCCACTCCATATGTGGAAGAGCCGCAAAAGCTTGGTCAGACTGGAAAAAACAACGCCTCAAACGCACCTTGTAACACAGGTTAGCTGCCCCCTCAGTGGAAGCCAATGCCTACGCAGCGCAGCTAGTTACCGAAGGATGGGTTAAAATTATGTAGTTCTTTACAGGATACTTTAGGCACTGCACAAAGGTCAAGCGTTCTGCGTAACATGCTGGAACGCGACAAATGCGAAATGACTGAGTAGAACGCTGCAAAGAATGGCGGACGAGTTCCCGGCTAAAGACAAAGAGTTGATTCAAGCCTTAGTCGCACGCTATAGTCTAGACCAACCTCACCCGCTTGTAACACTTAGTATAGTGGGGCACCCAACCCAGAACTGGATGCTGCAATCACAATAGCAAAGGTTCTTGTGGCTGCACAAGCAGCCAAAAGAAACACGGCATTGAGGGCAGATAAAATTACAAAGGCTATGCTTAGGAACCTCAGTGATGATATCTTGGATTACATTACAGACTACCTTAACCAACGCTGACCCCGCAGGGGCGTCTGCGTCAGCAGGCGTTTGGTGTGTTGCGACACCACGTACCCGAGCACACGAGGGTTGGACCCTCCCGCGTGTAGCCGTGCGCGGCTTAGCCGTGTCCGGGGAAAAGGGGATCCTGGGGGTTGAGCCAATGCCGGGTGTGTGGACCTTTACGGCCCCTCGGCGGCGGCAACACACCCCTTTGGCCTCGGCTTCACGTGGACGGCACCCCCGGACTGACCCACCCGGGGGAAATCGGTAGTTGCCTTTTCCTGTCTCTCTCTCCCTCTAATCTTCGTCTTTCTCTTACTTTTCATCTTTCCTGTCTTCTCCTAGCTTCCGCTTACTTCCAATTTTTCCAGGCAGCAAGGGTTAACCTTGTGTGAATAACCAACCTAGGTTATCTCATATTTGGTTATAGTGACAACGTAAAGCTGGCGTTTGCAGGACCTGTTTTTACAGTCCCTGTAACGTCCCCTTGTAGGGCTCCATGGTGGGTGGCTGGCGTTGTTGCCGAAAATTCAATTCCTTTATGGCTAGCTCCTTCCCTCCGCTTCCTGATCGCCCTCACAAAAGAGGGCGCACCGATGAAGTTTTCCAGTTCCTTGGACGACAAAGACAAAACTTCCCACGTTACCATGTGATCCACTCAGAAAAATCAGAAAAACAAGTACGCAACATATCCCCTTTTCTAGTTTCCAAGTCCTTAACTGATGTCCTTGGTCCAGGCTACAAGGTATCAAGGCTGGCAAGTGGTGATCTCCTGTTAGAGCTCCATGATCAGAAACAGTACGAGAAGTTGCCCAGTCTAGTATCATTTGGAGATGTTCCATTAACATTGACTCCACACCGCACTCTCAACACCACCCGCGGCGTTGTCTCGGATGACGATTTGCTCCAGCTGACAGAGGCTGAGCTCCTGGAGGGCTTCAGTGACCAGAATGTTGTCAATGTGAGAAGAATTAAGATAAGAAGGGATGGAAAAGAAATTCAAACAAAGCACCTGATACTCACATTCGGTTCAAGTATTCTGCCCGAGTCTGTAGAGGCCGGGTACATCAAGCTCCGTGTAAGACCGTATGTGCCAAATCCCTTGAGATGTTTCAAATGCCAACGTTTTGGCCACAGCTCGCAGAGCTGCCGAGGCCGCCAAACATGTGCGAAATGCAGTGCCCTTGAACACGCAACTGAAGAATGTAAGAACTCTACACTGTGTAAACTGTGATGGGGATCACGCCGCGTACTCACGGTCGTGCCCCTCCTGGAAGAAAGAAAAAGAAATCGTAACGATCAAAGTGAAAGAAAACATCTCATTTAAGGAGGCACGCAGGCGGGTAACATACCTGCCAAAGAAAAGCTTTGCCGAAGTGGCGCGCCAGGGGGCAGCGTCACAACGGCCTCCGGCGGCTGTCCGACCCACAAGCAGTGAGTCGGCAGTCACGCCATCTGCCCCCGCGACGGTTGCAGCTAGCGCTGCTCCGTCAACCGAGGAGAAGGAACCATCGACCCCGAAGGAGGGCGCAGCCGAGGCTGCCTCAACTTCCGAGGTTCCTTCCTGCGCTGGCAACGGCCGGCGTAGCCAAATCCCTCTGGGAGCCCCATCGACCTCCGGGCTGGTGGGCGCAGGGGTCTTGCCCTCCAAGGCGGGACTCCCTCTGAAAGCTTCCCGCTCGCAAGAGCACGTGTCCGGCGCCTCACAAGAGGCAATGGACACTACACCCATCCTCAAGGCGCACCAAGCGCCTAAGGAGCGGCGAGGCTCCCTCGAACGCTCCAGAAAGAACAAAACCCCTATTACAGGGCCTCGAAAGGGTTCTGTAATCTAAGGCATCCCGTCCGTTTCCGTAAACACAGCACCAATTTATTTGGAATATGGATACACAAATCATTCAATGGAACATTAGAGGTCTCCTTACAAACCTTGATGATTTGCAAGAACTCATCCACAAACATAATCCAAAAGTGCTGTGTTTACAGGAAACACATTTAAAATCCAGACACGCAAACTTTCTCCGTACGTATGTTACGTTTCGTAAAGATCGCGATGATGCCATCGCATCATCGGGTGGTGTTGCGATTCTCACACATAAAAGTATAGCATGTCAACCTTTACAGCTTCGAACGCCCCTTGAAGCAGTGGCGGTGCGAGTTGTTCTGCTAAACAAACTCATCACTATTTGCTCGCTCTATATACCCCCACATTACAAATTAACTAAACATGAATTTCAGTCCTTTATAGATGAACTGCCAGAACCCTATGTTGTTCTTGGCGACTTCAATGCGCACAGCTCCCTGTGGGGCGACTCTCGTATAGATGCGCGAGGTCGTCTTGTTGAACAGTTCCTCTTCTCTTCTGGTGCATGCCTGCTGAATAAGAAGGCACCCACATATTATTCTCTCGCCAACAGAACATTTTCATCAATTGACCTCAGCCTAGTTTCCCCGTGTATACTGCCTGAACTCGAATGGGAAGTTATGAACAATCCTTACGGGAGCGACCACTTCCCCATACTGATAAGAACATCTAAAGAAAACGAATGTCCTCCACAAGCTCCTAGGTGGAAGATAGACACAGCCGACTGGGAGAAATTTCGAAGTCTCACTAACATCTCATGGGCCGACATGTCTTCTCTAGAAATTGATGCTGCTGTAGAGTATCTTACATCAGTCATAATAGATGCCGCATCAAAATGCATATCCGAAGCGAGTGGTCTGGCATGCAAACGACGTGTACCGTGGTGGAACAGCGAATGTAGGATCGCCCGTAAGAATCAGAACAAGGCGTGGGGGTTGCTACGCGCTTCTCCCACTGCAGAGAATCTGATGAACTTTAAAAAAATAAAGTCCCAAGGCAGGCGAACCCGCCGACAGGCCAGAAGAGAAAGCTGGCACAAATTTTTATCGAGTATTAACTCGTTTAGGGATGAGGCCAAAGCCTGGAACAGAGTTAATAGGATTAGAGGGCGGCAATCACATTCACTCCCCCTGGTGAACACACAGGGCGATACACTACAAGACCAGGCGGACTCACTTGGGGAGCATTTTGAGAACGTGTCAAGTTCAACAAATTATTCACAATCCTTTCTGAAACACAAACAAACAGAAGAATGCAAGCCTCTAATCAGAAAATGTCATCAGAATGAACCATACAACCGTCCTTTTAGTATTGCAGAGTTGAGAGCTGCCTTGAACGCATGCAAGAGCTCTGCGCCAGGATCGGACAGAATAATGTATGAAATGATTAAAAACGTACACAGTGACACGCAAGTTACAATACTTGCACTTTTTAACACTATTTGGGCTGTGGGGTACCTTCCGACCGCATGGAAACAAGCCATTGTTGTGCCTGTTTTGAAACAAGGCAAAGACCCTTCCTCAGTGGCAAGTTACCGCCCGATAGCCCTCACAAGCTGCCTTTGTAAGGTATTTGAAAAGATGATTATTCGACGACTAATTCACTTCCTTGAACTGAAGAAAGTGCTAGATCCCTGTCAGTGTGGCTTTAGAGAAGGGCGGTCCACAACCGATCATCTTGTACGTATTGAAGGATATATTCGCGACGCTTTCGTCCACAAACAGTTTTTCCTATCAGTATTTCTGGATATGGAGAAGGCGTACGACACAACGTGGCGGTACGGAATCTTACGAGACTTGTCGAGAATGGGCATCCATGGCAATATGCTAAAACTGGTAGAAAGTTACCTGTCCAACCGTACCTTCCGTGTGATAGTCAGGAATGTACTATCACGTCCATTTATACAGGAGACTGGTGTACCCCAGGGAGGTGTGCTCAGCTGCACGCTCTTTATAGTTAAAATGAACACACTCCGCGCTTCATTACCACCAGCTATATTTTATTCCGTGTACGTAGATGACATACAAATAGGTTTTAAATCATGTAACCTTGCAGTGTGCGAAAGACAAGTACAGCAGAGTTTGAACAAGATATCAAAGTGGGCAGACGAAAATGGATTTAATGTCAACCCCCACAAAAGTTCATGTGTTCTCTTTATAAGAAAGAGAGGCCTGGTTCCAGACCCGTGCATGGAGCTGGGTGGACAACAAATACCTGTCAACAAAGAACAGAAATTTCTAGGTGTAATACTTGACTCTAAGCTTACTTTCATCTCGCACATAAAATATCTCAAAACTAAATGTCTAAAAACTATGAACTTACTAAAGACGTTATCACACACAACATGGGGTAGCGACAGGAAATGTATAATGAATATTTATAAGAGCCTTATTCAATCTCGGTTAGACTATGGCGCCATAGTGTACAGCTCTGCCGCCCCGAGTGCACTAAAGATGCTGGATCCCATCCACCACCTGGGTATCCGTCTGGCCACAGGCGCATTCAGAACTAGCCCCATTCAAAGCTTGTATGTAGAATCGAATCAGTGGCCACTCCATATGCAAAGATCTTACATCAGTTGCACATACTTCCTTAAAGTGCAGTCCAATAATGAACATCCATGTTTCAACACTGTTAACGATATGACCTGCACTACACTTTTCCATAATCGCCCCTCTGTAAGAAAGCCTTTCTCGCTTCGAGTGAGGGAGCTTAGTGATGAGATACATGTCCCACTCCTCGAGCTTCGCCTAATGCATCCAACCAAGGTGTTACCGCCTTGGGAGTGGCAGCTGATTGAATGTGACATATCCTTTTTAGAAGTAACAAAACACGCACCAGAGATAGAAATCCGAATGCATTTTCTTGAACTCCAGCACAAGCACTCCTGCGCAGAGTTCTACACAGACGCTTCGAAGTCAAATGCCGGGGTGTCTTATGCTGCCTTCGGCCCATCCTTCTCAGAATCTGGTGTACTGCATCCGGAAACAAGTATCTTTACGGCCGAGGCCTACGCAGTACTGTCTTCTGTAAATCACATAAGAAAATCGAAACTTCAAAAATCAGCGATATATATGGACTCCCTAAGCGTCGTGAAGGCCTTGATGTCACGCTATAGACACAAAAATCCAGTACTTAATCCGTCTTGTGTAAAGCGTACATATCTAACCAGCATATCATTATATGCTGGGTGCCTGGCCATAGGAGCATCGAGGGCAACGTACTGGCGGACGAGATGGCTACGTCTATAGCATCGCAAGCCGTTAACCCTACCGCTGAGGTGCCTGTCACAGATCTGAGGCCTTTCTTGCGAAGGCGGCTGCGTGCCCACTGGCAACGCATGTGGGACGCGGAAAAAGATAATAAGCTCCACCTAATAAAGCCACAGTTAGGACTCTGGCCTTCCGTAACAAAATCACGCCGGACAGATGTCCTATTCTGTCGTCTAAGAATAGGACACACATTTGGCACACATAACTTTTTACTCACCGGAAACGAGCCTCCAACCTGTGGTAGATGCGGGGAGAGGCTGACCGTCCTCCACGTCCTTCTGGAGTGTCGGGCAGCCGAATCTGAAAGAAAGAAACATTTTCCCTTAGCATACCGCCAGCACATCCCCCTTCATCCAGTAATGTTACTCGGCCCAGAACCGCTGTTTGACTCCAGCGCAGTCCTGGGCTTCCTGAAAGATGTTGTCTTGCATGTTCTTAGCCCCACATGTTCGTAGCGGGTCCTCTCTTCAGAGGATACCGCTGTGATAGCTCTTTCGTATAGCACGCGCCTCTAGGCCCTTGTGCTTCAAGGGCTCTGGCGAGGCAGCAGTGCTCCAAGTAATTTTACTATCTTATACATTTTCCATTTTGCATCATTCTCCTACGATGGATTTTAATGGTCATAGTTTTCTTCATAAATCATCGCCATAATTTTATAGCACGTAGATTTTACGCAGTTTACAGCGACTATTTTTAGGCCACTTTACAGCCAAGTCACATCTTCCATAATAAATCAACATTAACACTTGTCATGGCGCTCTTTGGCCAAACCTGGCCCTTGCGCCACTAAACACAACACATCATCATCATCAACCAACGCTGATGAGAACAAGGTCACGTACCCCTGGAGTGGAAGAAAGCAAATACAACAACCATACCTAAACGAGAAAAAAACCCTAGCAACCAAGGCCTTGCGTCCCATCTCGCTCACCTCTTGCACTGGCAAACTGTATGAGTGTCATACAGAACCGCCTTACAAATTACATCGAATTCGAGCACCTCTTCCCACCTACGATGCTACGCTTCAAGTCAGGATTGTCCACACAGGACGCCTTTCTTCTTCTGAAAGAAGTCTTATGCTGCATACCTACGGGTAGCGAGCACCTAATTCTTGACCTCGACATCAAGGGGGCTTTCGATAACGTCTTACATGAGGCTATACTCAAATAAATCAATGTCATAGGATGGGGCGAGCGAATTTGCATATGTCAAGTTCTTCCTCACTAGCCGAACAGCAGGAATAGGCATGGGACAGACTCGGTCAGATCCTATAGACATGCCTAACAAAGGAACCCCTCAAGGAGGAATAACATCGCTCACTCCTATTTAACATAGCTATGCGCAGACTCACTCATGCCCTATAGGAAGTCTCGCAATCGGGCTACACCTTATAGGCGGACGATATAACTATTTGGGCTACCCCCGCAGGGGCGTCTGCGTCAGCAGGCGTTTGGTGTGTTGCAACATCACGTACCCGAGCACACGAGGGTTGGACCCTCCCGCGTGTAGCCGTGCGCGGCTCAGCCGTGTCCGGGGAGAGGGGGATCCTGGAGGTTGAGCTGATGCCGGGTGTTCGGACCTTTAAGGCCCCCCGGCGGAGGCAACACACCTCTTTGGCCCCTGCTTCACGTAGACGGCACCTCCGGACTGACCCACCCGGGGGAAATCGGTAGTCGCCTTTTCCTGTCTCTTTCTTCTCAAACCTTCGTCTTTATCTCTCACTTTATATTTTTCCTGTCTTCTTCTCTCTTCCATTCACTTCCTTTCTCCACGGCGGCAAGGGTTAACCTTGTGTGGATATCCTACCTTGGGTACACCACATTGGGTTATAGTGATGGCGTACGGCTGGCGTCGTGCAGGCTTGTACACAAGCTGTGCCGCGTCCCCTCGTTGGGCTCCGTGGTGGGCGGTCGGCGCTGTTGCCGAACATACACATTTTCCTATGGCAGCGCAAGCCTCTGTTGTTTATGATCGGCGTCTGAAGAGATGCCGCACCGAAGTACCACTTCAATTTTCCTTTCAAAGCAACGCCCCAACATTTCCAAATTACATACCGGTAAGGAAACTCTCTCCTTTCCTGGTAGCGAAGTGTCTGAAAGACAAAATCGGACCAACATACAAAGCATCCAAAATGTCTAGCGGGGACCTCCTCCTAGAACTGAATAACAAAGATCAAGCAGATAAGATCTCTGAACTTACCAGTATTGGCGACGCGACAGTGACCGTTTCAGCCCACAGAACACTTAATAGAAGCAGGGGAGTAATATCTGAAGAATTTATTGGTTTAAGCGACGAGGAACTGCTGGAAGGCTTCCAGGAACCAAAGTACAAAGAATAGTGATCCGCAGAAACGATCAAGAAATCCCCACTAAACATGTCATACTCACCTTCGGAACAAGCGTAATGCCTACCTCTCTCGATGCCGGTTATGTCAAAGTCAATGTGAGACCATATATCCCAAACCCCAGACGATGCTTCAAATGCCAAAGATTCGGACATGCTTCACATGCTTGCCGAGGACAAACAACTTGTGCTAAATGCAGCTCCAACGATCACCAATCTGAGCATTGCACCTCTTCACCATTTTGTGTTAACTGTAAAGGAGACCATCCAGCCTACTCGCGTTCGTGCCCATACTGGAAAAATGAAAAGGAGATCATTGCACTAACTGTAAAAGAAAAAATCTCGTTCTTCGAAGCCAGAAAACGACTGTCGTACCTTTCGCGACGCAGTTATGCCGAAGTGACGCAGGCTGGGGCAGCGTCACAGAGCCCTCCGGAGTCCTCCGAGCCCACGCGCAGTGGTGCCGCAGTGATTCCTCCCGCCCCCGTGGTGGAAGCAGTCAGTACTGCTCCGCCGTCTTCAACGGCCCTGCAGACAGCAGTCCCGCAGGGCCCTAAGATAAGCGCACTCCAAGGCCCGAGACACGTGTCTCGGCGCCAAACTCTCGGTCCTCCAGCGCCTCAGAGAAAGCAATGGAGCTCGAAACAAAAACCCCGGTGCCCTCGACACCAAAGGACAAGCGCTCTCTCGAGCGCGGTAAGAGGCGCAAAATCCCAATAACAACTCTAAATAAGAAGGCGATAACCTAGGGGTTATCGCTCTGTTGTATCTGCCTTCTTCAGATCCATGTCACCTTACATCTTTCTTATCTCCCATTCACTCGTTAATATCATTTTTTACCTTTCAATTTTACAATGGCTTTTATGATCCAATGGAATTGTAGAGGTCTCTTACGTAACTTAGGTGACATAAAAGACCCGTTAATGAACTTCTCTCCTGTGGCCCTGTGCTTACAGGAAACCAACCTAGGCGATAAACACAAAAACATTTTAAAAGGCTTCACCGTTGTACGGCGCGACCGTACTCAGGCGAACCGGCTGTCAGGTGGTGTAGCCATTGTTCTTCCAAGTGGTATAGCAGCCAGAGAAGTTCCCATTAACACTCGCATAGAAGCCGTTGGCTGTCACCGTTTTAGCTCACAAAACCATCACCATTTGTTCTGTATACATTCCTCGGCATTCACATTTTACCGTAAGAGACCTAGAGTTAATTTTAAACCAGCTGCCTGAACCATTTTTAATAGGCGGTGATTTTAATTCGCATAACACGTTATGAGGTAGTAAAGCTACTGACAACAGGGGTCAAACGCTTGAAGATTTTATCCTAGCAAATGACATATGCCTTTTAAACACAGGTGCGGCTACTTACTACTCCCCAAGCACAGGAGCAATGAGTTGCTTAGATCTAGCACTGTGCTCTCCATCTCTCTTTTGCGATTTTCAGTGGAATGTTATTCAGAACCCCTATGGTAGTGACCATATGCCCGCTATCATTAAAAGAACAGCTACTTTTCCTACCATCCCACTGAGGCAACCTTGTTGGAAACTCCATCTAGCAGACTGGCCTCTCTTTACTGAAAAGGTCACTCTGGATAACATATCAGATGAGCTAACCATAGATGAAATGAACGATCAGATCACGGCCTGTATACTTCCTGCAGCAGCAGAAACAATCCCACAATCCTCTGGCTTCTTAAGAAAAAACCTGAAACCCTGGTGGACGAAGGAATGTACGCATACAAAACAACTACAAAACAAAGCGTGGGGTATCTTTCGGCGATACCCAACACAAGATAATCTACTCTTTCAAAAAAGCAAAAGCGAAAGCCAGGTACACACGCAGACAAACAGAGAGACCCTCATGGAAAAATTATGTATCGTCTGTAAATAGTTCAATAACATCCAAACGAATGTGGGATCAGCTTCGCAAGTTTAGAGGCGATTATGCTTCTTACACTATCCCCACACTGTCACCTCCAGGCACACAAACAAATATATAAGAACAAGCAGACATATTAGGGCAACATTTCCATGCTATATCAAGCTCGAAAAACTACTCTGCTGCACTCCTGAAACATAAGCAATTAGCAGAAAAACTAAAGCTTCCGACCACAGGAAGTTCAGAAAGACTGTATAATGGCCCTCTAACACTTCCAGAAATCAACAGAGTCCTTACAAGTGGCAAAAAAACAGCACCCGGTCCGGACAGGGTACACTATGCAATGCTAGCCCACCCATCCCCTAAAGCAGTTGAGACTTCGCTTCATTTCTTCAACATAATCTGGGAAACGGGTAAAATGCCCAAAGAGTGGAAGAAAGCTATCATAATCTCGTTCTTGAAAGCTGCAAAGTCTCCCACAACAGCAACCAGTTATAGACCCATAGCACTCACAAGTTGTCTTGCAAAGTCCTATGAAGCCGTCATCAACTTAAGATTGACATACGTCCTTGACACAGAAAACATGCTAGATAACCATCAGTGTGGATAGAAGAAAGGTTGCTCCACAACAGATCACCTAGTCCGGCTAGAAGACGAGATACGTGCGGCCTTCCTACACAAACAATATTGTCTCACTGTTTTCTTTGACTTAGACACACCATGTACGACACAACATGGAGGTTTGGTATATTAAGGGACTTAGCAGATTTAGGAATCCGAGGTAGAATGCTGAAATGTCTAGCCGATTTCATGTCGGACCGAACATTCCAGGTGCGTTTAGGAACGGCATTGTCACTTGTATTCAATCAGGAAAATGGTGTGCCACAAGGATGCGTACTAAGCACAACACTTTTTATAGTAAAAATGAACTCCGTTAACAAAGTCATGCCCCCCTCTGTTATGCACTCCATATACGTCGATGATCTGCAAATAGCGGGCCGCGCCTCAAACTTACAAACATGTGAAAGGCAGCTCCAGATAAAAATTAATAAACTAACCGAATGGGCTGAGAAAAATGGCTTCCGCTTCTCTACCCAAAAAACCGTTACAGTGCTATTCTCGCAAAAACGAGGATTGTACTTAGAGCCGGTTCTAAAATTGAATGATGTCGCGCTGCCGGTAAAACAAGAAACAAGAAGAACAAGTAATCTTTGACAAAAAACTAAACTTCCTAGCCCACATTATAACCCTAAAGATTAAGGCAAATAAAACACTGAATATCCTGAAAGTCTTATCTCATAAGCACTGGGGTTCCGACCGAACCTGTCTTTTACGTATTTACCGGTCTCTTGTGCGTAGCCTTTTAGACTATGGCTCCGTGGTTTACGGGTCAGCCAGGCAGTCCTACATCCAACTACTTGATCCAGTACATAACCTTGGATTGCGACTGGCAAGTGGTGCCTACAGAACGTCACCCTTTCAAAGTTTGTATGTTGAGTGTAACGAACCCTCATTACAGCAGCGCAGAGCATTACTAACATTCTCTTACCTACTCAGAATTCAGTCATCACCGCAACACATATGCTACAACATCCTCACACAGTGCAACTCACGCTTACACTACACAAATAAACCGAACATGATTAGGCCACTTGTCCTGCGGTATGAGCAATACTGTCGGGACTATGACATCCCCCAGGAAGTCCTCCAGATTGCCAAGAAACCACAACGGTTGGCGCCATGGTACAATTTCACACAGTTGTGCGACTGGACACTAACACATTTAAAGAAAAGAAACACTCCGCACGAACACATCATACAAGAATTCCATGCTCTTCAGGGCAAGTATCAAAATCACATGGAATCCTACACGGATGGCTCCAAAACAAAAGAACACGTGGGTGTAGGGGCCGTAACAGAAAACTGGGAAACTAGTATCCGTCTACCAATACATGCTTCTGTTTTCACTGCTGAAGTTTATGCTGTATGGGCTGTAGTTAAAACGATTATCACTGGCAAGCAGAAAAACACAGTAATATACACTGATTCCTTAAGTACACTGAAGGCTCTAAATCTAAAATCTGAGTGTGAACCCCTGTTAGGGGACATACTAAACATGGTCGCGCTTAACAAATATGGGAGATCAATCCGCTTCTGCTGGGTACCAAGTCATGTTGGGATACCTGGTAACGAATCAGCCGATAGATGTGCATCGATGGCAGCATTAAAAGACATAATAAACACAACACTTCCATACAAAGACAGTATGCGTGCCATTAGGAAGGCCTTAACGTCAAAGTGGCAACACGAATGGGACCATTGTTGAGAAAACAAACTATACCTCACTGAACCGGTACTTGGTGAGTGGAAGTCGTGCAACCATGAGGAGCGCTTCTTTGAAGTAGTTCTATGCCGACTACGTATTGGGCACACACATCTCACACACAATTATCTACTTACAAAAGAAGACGTGCCAACGTGTGAAAAAGCCAAGAACAACCAACAGTCATGCATATACTACTCACATGCACACACATTGAAGTACAAAGACGGAAATTTTTGCACAACCTATATCAAATGCACATACCTTTACATCCTGCTTTAATTTTAGGAGATGATTCGATAATCCCATTACCTGACCTGCGTAAATTCCTAGACGACACTGGATTTTTAAACAAAATATAGATTAACACGGCTTTTCTCCTCTTAAATAGTATTACAAAACACCTCGTGTTTGGCGCAGCATAGCCTTAGCCGCTTTTGCACCACTAAACCACATTTAACCAACCAACCAACCTTTGGGCTACATAGGGCTCTCTAGTGCCGAAACAGCAAACACTTAAGGAGGCGGCCGACATAGTCTAGTTTCGCTAGGAACAACGCACTTAGCTGCGCCCCGGATAAATCAAACGTTATCGGTGTTCACAATCCTCGATATACAACGAATGGACAAATAAATCTCAGCGTGGACGGCCGCACCATTGCTGGTCACCCAAGCCCAAATTCTGGGTTTCTGAGTAAAAGCAATGACAAGGCTACACACAATCAAAACTTTACGCAGCACAACTAAACAAATCTCTAAGATGATACGCCGCAGGAAATATCACCATAAAGGAATGAAAGACACCCTACGACTAGTCTAAGCCTGCTTCCTTAGTCTAATATCGTACGGGCTTCCGTACCACCACCTGAGCAAGTCCGAACAATACGAAGTAAAAGCTATAATTCGTAGCGCTTATAAATCTGCCTTAGGGCCGCCTATGCAAACTGACTAAGAGGCTTTAGGCCTTCGGCCTACATAACACTTTTGCGAAGCTTTAATGTGCGGTACTGGTCTCGCAGAGAGACCACCTCAGCACTACCGCTGCAGGCAGAAATATGTTAGCCCGCATAGGAGTCCCACCCCCTATGAATACATAAGATGCTATATGGATATGACTAAAGAGTATCGCAATCCCATATGCACCATACCGTTTGCAAGCATCTGCATAACGATACCCACAAATTTCGTTGTTTGGCCAGGGTCAAATAGCTACGCACCAATTGGCACTCAAACCACGTCTAATATATGTAGATGCTGCTTCACACGCAAAATGACGTTATACAGCAGTAGCTGTAGGCAAGAAACACTAGACCCTTGACACCGCATTCTTAACCACATCTTGCATAACATTTGCGGAGACTGCAGCCCTAGTCCCAGATATGCAAAATGAGGAGAGGCCACCCTTTCAACCATCGTACCTGACTCTCAAGAGGCGTGTCGCTTATTTATGACAGGCCGTTTACCTTCTACTACCCTTAGGTTGCTAGGCCGTAAGCTACAGCTCTACCACACAGCAATATGGTGCCCAGGACCCGCAGGCAACGATCGAGCTGATGCTCTAGCTCGTGACCTTCGTAACCGAGTGGAGCAATCCAGCTCACGCGCCTTGACGGTGCCGAAACACCCACGCGAACTGTCGGAACACCAGCGTTTGACACACGAAAAATACGCTTACAAATATAAATCAAAGGCAAAACCTTAAAGGTGAAGAGGCCAAAAACTTCAGAAAAATCCAGAACGATGTTTATCGCACATCCGAAAATTCACGCGCTCTACCCTACACAATATCAAGCTAGATGCCCGTGGTGTGGCGGTAGACCAACCCTTTCCCACATTTCGCGGACGTGTGAAAGAGTGCGGCCCGAGTTAGCTATTCGGCCTAACATAAACAAACAATGATTAGCCGATCAGTGGGAGGTACAGCTTGTTAGCTCGGACCTGTGGGTGCAGAGGACGCTCCTCCAGCAAGACCACCGGGCCGACAAAGCCAGTGGAGCCCAGGACTAAGGCAGCCACCCATGGCTCTTTGAACTCTTTTACCCCACTCCCTTTCTTAATACAGTTTAATACAACTACTACAAGCAGCAAAGGCACAGCAAGCCAGGCAGGACTTCAGCACCGATAACGAAAAGACGGTCGTTGGAAGGGGCGACGGGAGACGTTTTTGCGTCTCCCGTTGCCGCGCCGCAATAAGGAGATTACAGGGATAAGGAAGATAAGCGCGCAATAACAAGAAGGAGCTGTTCACCGAGATCGCGCCGCGTTTCGACGTGTCCGATGCCCCACTGTCTGCGCATGCATGGGCGCGTCAATGGCGCGTGTCCGCAAGGGTACGTGTGGTCCGGTCTATAGTGACGAGGCTGACGGTGGCGACGACGTAGAGTGACCTCAGCATGTTAAGTAAATGCTGTTATGATTTTGCGGACGCTGTCCTCACTTTTGTGCGGCCTACATTTAAGGTAAGCTTATTTTTCATGCCTTCGGACATTCGTGGGTCGGCTTATTATAGTAGTACGGTAGCAGTAAATACGGTAGCACGGTCGGCTTACTGTAATACGGTCGGCTTATTGTAGTAAATACGGTAGCAGTAAAGTTTCGGTTGTTAAAATAACACTAAAGAGGCATGGCATCACGGACGCACAAGCACATTTAGCTATCACTTTATGACTAGAAACACTCAGTGTCACAATGCTGACATAATGAATAGCGCCGGTCTCGTCTTGAAATCGAGCGATTCAAGCTCCTTTCCGCTTCTGAAAACTTGAAATTACATAACACACAAGACTAGGCGCTCGGAACGATAGTGCACGTGAAGTGATCACCATCTCAGCCTCCCCAGCTCTTGCAGCTGCCGCGGACAACCTCCAAGATACAGCACATGCGCTGCAAGTGCATTAGGCAGCGCAGGCTGCAATGCGCAGCCATGGCAGGACCAAGGGAGATGCATATGCTCACCTGACCGCTATCACTCGCTTGATCATGCTGCCATGTGATCTCTATTCTTTCTATGCTTGCCAATTCCCTTAAATTTCCCATAAAAGCAATTCCCATAGAAGCAACAAATTTCAGTGAAATGCTTAGAACAGTAGCAAATTTCGAGGTTTTCTAGATTTTAAATGCAGCATTTGAATACGGAGATATCAGTGCATCCCAAGCTAAAGGTTCATCTGATGACAGTACAGTTCAGGTAGCTAGTAAAGCGGCTCTGCTGTTACACTGCAACATCTGAGGCAGAACCGTCATGTTTTATTACCCAAAAGACTGAAAAATGATTATAAGCCAACAAAAGAGTAAGTAATAAAGAACCCGACCTTGTCCTTGGGAGAAGTCAATAGCAATACCCTTCTGGAGCTGCTCACTACCGTTACGGTAGAGCCCGATGGCCAGTTCCTTGAGATCTGCAAGCAGGAAGGTTAGACTTGACTTTCGTCTTCTAACTTGTGTAAATGCTTTCATAGTTCCATATACACCTTTGACAGATTCAGTGCATTCCACCATCAGCCACAACACTCGTTCCTTAATATCCACCATTCATTGACAACACACAACGGCTGGCACAGTTCAGGTTGCATTTGAAAACGCTACGGCAACTGCCCTATTTGCATGTCATATTTAATCATACTTGTCAAACCATGCAGGTTACGTAAGTTGCATGTCGAAGTAGCTGGACATCATATCAAGGCAACTGAAAGTACAAGCTCAGTGAACTGCTGTGAAAGTCAGTAAGCTAGGAACTTGGGCCTATTGTAGTGTAGCGAAATGCGCAGGCTAGCATAATTAGTCTAAGCACTGGGCACTGCAGAAATCCCTCAAGCTCTGGATCCTTGCAGCAAAGTGTCATGAGTGTACTAATATACGCCGCAATTGAGGCGGAGTGCTAACGAACCAAGGCACGTTTTACAAAAGGAAGCTTCCACAACCACAGAGCACAATGGAAGTACAATGATGATGATGATGATGATGTATGGGGTTTTATGGCGCAAGTGCCAGAAATGGCCAAAGGCGCCATGTCTGTGGTAGCGGGTGTGCAGTGTAACTATGATTACTATGAAATTTGTGTAACGTGGCTGTAAAGGGGCCTTAAAATATACGCTCTAAAGTGCGTAAAATCTGTGTAATAAAATTATGGCGATGACATATGACTTGTACTATGAACATTTCGATGCATTTAGAAAGAATGATATGATAGGTAAAATATATCGGATTATAAGAAATGCTAGGTGCAGCGGTGGCGTAGAGGTAGAACACCCGCCTCGCGTGCAAGAGGTCCGTGGTTCGAATCCCGGTGCCGGCAATTTTCCACCGGATTAAAAAAAAAAAAAAAATCCGCGTGTTGATAAAATTGCACAAACAGGCCTGGAGTGTGGCCTGATCCCGGTGACCAGAACCGGTAACGCACTCCCTCACCAGAGCAGGATTGGCCACCCTGGTGCAGTACTTGGCCACAACCTCCTATATGAACACAACAATCAAACCCCGGCCCTCAGTCCCCAGCAGCTGCGAAGCTACTGACCACGGCGGCGGTCAGACCTGCGACGCTGCAGAGGGTGCTAAGAATCACTGGCTCCGGACAGGCCGCCATTGGAATATGAACCTGGCAACGTTTAACGCTAGAACGTTATCTAGTGAGGCGAGTCTAGCAGTGCTATTGGAGGAATTAGAGGGCAGTAAATGGGATATAATAGGGCTCAGTGAAGTTAGGAGGCCAAAAGAAGCATATACAGTGCTAAAAAGCGGGCACGTCCTGTGCTACCGTGGCCTAGAGGACAGAAGAGAACTAGGAGTCGGATTCCTGATTAATAAGAATATAGCTGGTAACATACAGGAATTCTATAGCATTAACGAGAGGGTGGCAGGTCTTGTTGTTAAACTTAATAAGAGGTACAAAATGAAGATTGTACAGGTCTACGCCCCTACATCCAGTCATGATGACCAGGAAGTCGAATGCTTCTATGAAGACGTGGAATCGGCGATGGGTAGAGTGAAAACCAAATACACTATACTAATGGGCGACTTTAATGCCAAGGTAGGCAAGAAGCAGGCTGGAGACAAGGCAGTGGGGGAATATGGCATAGGCACTAGGAATAGCAGGGGGGAGTTATTAGTCGAGTTTGCGGAACAGAATAATATGAGGATAATGAATACTTTCTTCCGCAAGCGGGATAGCCGAAAGTGGACGTGGAGGAGCCCGAACGGCGAGACTAGAAATGAAATAGACTTCATACTCTGCGCTAACCCTGGCATCATACAAGATGTGGACGTGCTCGGCAAGGTGCGCTGCAGTGACCACAGGATGGTAAGAACTCGAATTAGCCTAGACCTGAGGAGGGAACGGAAGAAACTGGTACATAAGAAGCCGATCAATGAGTTAGCGGTAAGAGGGAAAATAGAGGAATTCCAGATCAAGCTACAGAACAGGTATTCGGCTTTAACTCAGGAAGAGGACCTTAGTGTTGAAGCAATGAACGACAATCTTGTGGGCATCATTAAGAAGTGTGCAATGGAAGTCGGTGGTAACTCGATTAGGCAGGATACCAGTAAACTATCGCAGGCGACGAAAGATCTGATCAAGAAACGCCAATGTATGAAAGCCTCTAACCCTACAGCTAGAGTAGAACTGGCAGAACTTTCGAAGTTAATCAACAAGCGTAAGACAGCTGACATAAGGAAGTATAATATGGATAGAATTGAACATGCTCTCAGGAACGGCGGAAGCCTAAAAACAGTGAAGAAGACACTAGGAATTGGCAGGAATCAGATGTATGCGTTAAGAGACAAAGCCGGCAATATCATTACTAATATGGATGAGATAGTTCAAGTGGCTGAGGAGTTCTATAGAAATTTATACAGTACCAGTGGCACCCACGACGATAATGGAAGAGAAAATAGTCTAGAGGAATTCGAAGTCCCAAAGGTAACGCCGGAAGAAGTAAAGAAAGCCTTGGGAGAAATGCAAAGGGGGAAGGCAGCTTGGGAGGATCAGGTAACAGCAGATTTGTTGAAGGATGGTGGGCAGATTGTTCTAGAGAAACTGGCCACCCTGTATACGCAATGCCTCATGACGTCGAGCGTACCGGAATCTTGGAAGAACGCTAACATAATCCTAATCCATAAGAAAGGGGACGCCAAAGACTTGAAAAATTATAGACCGATCAGCTTACTGTCCGTTGCCTACAAAATATTTACTAAGGTAATCGCAAATAGAATCAGGAACACCTTAGACTTCTGTCAAGCAAAGGACCAGGCAGGATTCCGTAAAGGCTACTCAACAATAGATCATATTCACACTATCAATCAGGTGATAGAGAAATGTGCGGAATATAACCAACCCTTATATATAGCTTTCATTGATTATGAGAAAGCGTTTGATTCTGTCGAAACCTCAGCAGTCATGGAGGCATTAAGGAATCAGGGTGTAGACGAGCCGTATGTAAAAATACTGAAAAATATCTATAGCGGCTCCACAGCCACCGTAGTCCTCCATAAAGAAAGCAACAAAATCCCAATAAAGAAAGGCGTCAGGCAGGGAGATACGATCTCTCCAATGCTATTCACAGCGTGTTTACAGGAGGTATTCAGAGACCTGGATTGGGAAGAATTGGGGATAAAAATTAATGGAGAATACCTTAGTAACTTGCGATTCGCTGATGATATTGCCTTGCTTAGTAACTCAGGGGACCAATTGCAATGCATGCTCACTGACCTGGAGAGGCAAAGCAGAAGAGTGGGTCTAAAAATTAATCTGCAGAAAACTAAAGTAATGTTTAACAGTCTCGGAAGAGAACAGCAATTTACAATAGGCAGCGAGGCACTGGAAGTCGTAAGGGAATACATCTACTTAGGGCAGGTAGTGACGGCGGATCCGGATCATGAGACGGAAATAACCAGAAGAATAAGAATGGGCTGGGGTGCGTTTGGCAGGCATTCTCAGATCATGAACAGCAGGTTGCCATTATCCCTCAAGAGAAAAGTGTATAATAGCTGTGTCTTACCAGTACTCACCTACGGGGCAGAAACCTGGAGGCTTACGAAAAGGGTTCTACTCAAATTGAGGACGACGCAACGAGCTATGGAAAGAAGAATGATAGGTGTAACGTTAAGGGATAAGAAAAGAGCAGATTGGGTGAGGGAACAAACGCGAGTTAATGACATCTTAGTTGAAATCAAGAAAAAGAAATGGGCATGGGCAGGACATGTAATGAGGAGGGAAGATAACCGATGGTCATTAAGGGTTACGGACTGGATCCCAAGGGAAGGGAAGCGCAGCAGGGGGCGGCAGAAAGTTAGGTGGGCGGATGAGATTAAGAAGTTTGCAGGGACGGCATGGCCGCAATTAGTACATGACCGGGGTTGTTGGAGAAGTATGGGAGAGGCCTTTGCCCTGCAGTGGGCGTAACCAGGCTGATGATGATGATGATGATGATGAAGAAATGCTAGAGCACTATTGCCTCCTTAGATCCCTTGAAAACACAAGGGCCTGGAGGCATGTGCTATGCAAAACAATTATCGAAGTGGCATCCTCTGGAGAGAGGAGGCGTTACGAATGCATGGGACTAATAACATGTAAGACCACATCTCTGAGAAAACCTAGGACTGTGTCTGTATTAAAAAGCGGTTCTGGACCAAGAAACATCGCAGGATAGAGGGGAATGTGCTGTCGGTATGCTAAGGAAAAATGTCTCTCTCTCAGATTCGGCTTCCCGACACTCCAGGAGGACGTGGAGTATGGTCAGCCTCTCCCCGCTTCTACCACAGGTTGGAGGCTCACTTCCGGTGAGTAGAAAGTTATAGGTGCCAAATGTGTGTCCTATTTTTAGACGACAGAATAGGACATCTGTTCGGCGCGATCTTGTAGTAGAGGGACAGAATCCTAACTGTGGCTTTATCAGGTGGAGCTTATTATCCGTTTCCGAGTCCCACATGTGTTGCCAGTGGGCTCGCAGCTTCCGTCGCAAGAAAGGTCTCAGATCTGTGACAGGCACCTCAGCGGTAGGGTTCCCCGCAGGGACGCCTGCGTCAGCAGGCGTTTGGTGTGTTGCGACACCACGTACGCGAGCACACGAGGGTTGGACCCTCCCGCGTGCAGCCGTGCGCGGCTTAGCCGTGTCCGGGGAAAAGGGGATCCTGGGGGTTGAGCCAATGCCGGGTGTTTGGACCTTTACGGCCCCTGTCTTGCATATTCTTAGCCCCACATGTTCGTAGCGGGTCCTCTCTTCAGAGGATACCGCTGTGATAGCTCTCTCGTATAGCACGCGCCTCTAGGCCTTTGTGTTTCAAGGGCTCTGGCGAGGCAGCAGTGCTCCAAATAATTTTACTATCTTATACATTTTCCATTTTGCATCATTCTCCTACGATGGATTTTAATGGTCATAGTTTTCTTCATTCATCATCGCCATAATTTTATAGCACGTAGATTTTACGCACTTTACAGCGACTATTTTTAGGCCACTTTACAGCCAAGTCACATCTTCCATAATACATCAACATTAACACTTGTCATGGCGCTCTTTGGCCAAACCTGGCCCTTGCACCACTAAACACAACACATCATCATCATCATCGTGGTGGGTGGCCACCATCGCCGCCGAATTTTCCAAATTTTTATGGCTGAAGCTTTTCCCCTATTACCTGATCGCTCCCTGAAGAGGGGGCGCACCGATGAACAGTTCAACTTTTTCATGCAACCAAAAGTGTCCTTTCCTAAATACCACGTTGTCCACAGCCAGCACGAAACCAAGACCGTCCGAATGATATCACCATTTCTTGTAGCTAAATCTATCACTGAAGCAATAGGCCCAGGTTATAAAGTTACGAAGATGGGAAGTGGCGATCTTCTACTAGAAGTTCGCGACAAGCCACAATATGACAAACTATCAAAACTTGTAGCGTTTGGAGACATTCCCGTTTCTGTAGGACCACACAGGTCGATGAACACAGTGCGCGGTGTCATCTCAGAAGATGACCTTATCGAACTTACCGAAAGTGAATTATTCGAAGGATGGCAAGATCAGAACGTCGTCAAGGTACAAAGGATAAAAATAAGGCGAGATGACAAAGAAATACCAACCAGGCACATAATCATCACTTTTGGAACTAGCAACTTATCAGATTCAATAGAGACAGGATACTGCAAACTGCGGGTAAGGCCATACATTCCTAACCCACGCCGATACTTCAAGTGTCAGCGGTTCGGGCACGGTTCGCAAAGTTGCCGAGGGCGCACGACTTGTGCAAAATGTGCATCAAAGGAGCACTCGTCCGACACTTGCACTTCCGCCACACGTTGCGCTAACTGTGAAGGGAATCACCGCGCATACTCTCGTTCTTGTCCATCCTGGAAAAAAGAAAAGCAAATCATCGAAATCAAAGTAAAAATGAACCTTTCCTTCCAAGAAGCGCGCAAGCGCTTCTCCATCAATCAATCTAACCCCTCCTACACCGATGTGGCGCGCCGGGGGGCAGCGCTACATCCTTCGGCGGCCGCCCAAGTCACACGGAGTGTGACGGCGGTCACGCCACCAGCCCCCCCGGCTGGAACAGCCAGCGCTGTACCGGCCCCCACAAAGGAGGACCAGCAGGCCCTCGGGCCTGTTGGACCCAGGGCCACTGCGCTTGCAGATAGGCCCACCACCCCCGTGAACGTGCCCGCTGCGCAGGCACTATCCACCACCTCAGACGAGGTGATGGATACAAATACAATTCCGGCGTTTCAGACGCCGAAGGAACGGCGCAGCTCCCTTGAGCACGCCCGGAAGATTGAGAGATCTCGTTTCACGGGGCCTGCAAAGGTCTCGTGAGATAATCTAATCCATATTTCTTAGACACACAGCACAAAACACATACATTATGGATACACAGATAATACAATGGAACGTCAGGGGTTTACTCCACAACCTAGACGACATTAAGGAACTCTTACATAAGTACAGTCTAAAGGTGCTGTGTGTCCAAGAAACACATCTTAATCCTTCACGCACGAACTTTCTCCGGCAGTATGCCGTTTATCGAAAAGACCGCAACGACGCCCTCACTTCGTCTGGCGGCGTGGCAATAATAGTAGATAAGGGTGTTGCTTGCCGGCAACTTCAACTTAAAACAACTCTAGAGGCAGTTGCAGTCCGTGCGGTACTGTTTAATAAACTGATCACAATTACCTCTGTATACATCCCCCCGAACTACCAGCTTTCCAAAACAGAATTTCACACCTTTATCTATGAGCTGCCCGAACCATACATTGTCGTTGGAGATTTTAATGCACACAACACCCTTTGGGGAAGCCGTCGCTGTGATGCCAGAGGACGCTTAATTGAAAACTTCCTCCTCACTACAGATGCTTGCTTGCTTAATGGGAAAGAACCTACATTTTACAGTATCGCAAACAAAACATTCTCATCTATCGATTTAAGCATCGCATCGAGTTTACACTTGCCGCATCTGGAGTGGAACGTAATTAAGAATCCCTACGGGAGCGATCATTTCCCCATTGTCATAAAACTAACAAAAGGTGATGAGTGCTCTCCACATGACTCCCGGTGGAAAGTCGATTGTGCCGACTGGACACGATACAGGGAGCTTACACATTTGACTTGGAATGATATCTGTAATCTTTCTATCGAAGATGCAGTGGCATATTTCACGGCGTTTATAGTTGATGCGGCGTCAGTATGTATCCCCGTAACAAATGGATCATCCTGTAAGCGACGTGTGCCATGGTGGAACGACGACTGCAAAAAAGCGCGTAGAAATCCAAATAAAGCTGGGAACAACCTTCGAGACTCTCCAACTACAGAGAACTTGATAATTTTCAAGAAAATAAAGTCTGAGGGTAGAAGAACGCGGCGCCGTGCTAAAAGGGAAAGCTGGCAGAGATATATTTCTAGCATCAACTCTTATACTGACGAACGAAAAGCCTGGAACAGAGTGAATAAAATAAAAGGTCGGCAAACTCATCCACTACCATTAGTAAACACACAAGGAAATACTCTTCAGGACCAAGCTGACTCTCTAGGGGCACATTCTGAAAACATTTCTAGCCCATTGCATTACTCCGATGTATTCATTAGATACCAGAAACAAGCTGAGAGACTGCCTCTGGACCTAAAAGGAAAGAGCAATGAATCCTACAACCGTCCTTTCAATATGGCTGAATTTCAGGCTGCACTACATAGTTTTAATAAATCAGCTCCTGGCACCGATCGAATAATTTACGAGATGATCCAACATCTGCATCCCGAAGCACTCAAAACGCTCCTCTCCCTTTTTAACGCCATATTCTCTGCCAGCTACATCCCGTCAGCCTGGAAGCAAGCACTCATAATCCCGATTCTGAAAGAGGGCAAAGACCCGTCTTTGACCAGCAGCTATAGGCCTATAGCCCTAACGAGCTGCCTATGTAAGTTTTTTGAGAAAATTATTAACCGTCGCTTGGTGTATTTTCTTGAAAGTAACAAGATACTAGATCCCTTGCAGTGTGGCTTCAGGGAACATAGATCCACAACAGATCAACTTGTCCGTATCGAGACAAATATCCGGGATGCCTTTGTGCACAAACAGTTTTTCCTATCAGTATTTTTAGACATGGAGAAAGCATACGATACTACTTGGCGTTTCGGAATTCTTCGTGATCTAGCTGGAATGGGCATCCGAGGCAACTTGCTAAAGGTGATTCAAAGTTATCTGTGCAACCGCACATTCCATGTTCGTGTTGGTAATGTCCTATCTCGTCTATTTATTCAGGAAACAGGTGTGCCACAAGGTGGAGTGCTGAGCTGTACTTTATTCCTTGTAAAAATGAATTCGCTCCATACTATCATACCACGTACAATGTTTTATTCCGTATATGTGGATGATATCCAAATAGGTTACAAGTCATGTAATCTTAGTATTTGCGAGCGACAAGTGCAGCTTGGCCTGAATAAGTTGTCTAAGTGGGCAGACGAGAACGGGTTTAAACTAAACCCTGAAAAAAGTACATGCATTCTTTTCTCCAATAAGAGAGGCGTAATACCGGAGCCCGTTATTGATCTTAATGGAGAACGGCTATCTGTTAGTCAAGAACATAAATTTCTAGGCCTCATTTTAGACACCAAACTAACTTTTATCCCACACTTAAAATATCTGAAAATGAAATGCTTGAAGACAATGAATCTACTGAAGCTCTTATCCCGCACATCTTGGGGAAGTGATAGAAGATGCCTCTTGAGCCTGTACAAAAGCCTTATACGGTCACGTCTTGACTACGGAGCCATTGTGTATAACTCTGCCACGCCTAGTGCTTTGAAGATGCTCGATTCCATCCACCACTTGGGTATCCGTCTCGCTACTGGTGCTTTCAGGACTAGCCCCGTAGAAAGCCTGTATGCTGAAGCTAACGAATGGTCCCTATATCTTCAAAGAACATATTTAACTCTCTCTTACGCCCTCAAGGCCAAATCAGATTCCCATCATCCATGCCATTCACTTATTTGCGACTTGTCTACGGCTAGACTTTTCCTTAATCGCCCAGGCACTAGACCTCCTTTGTCCCTTCGGTTGGAAGCATTGTCCGAAGAAACTGGTGCGCCGATTTTAGAGAATGTCATAATGGCAACTACGCGGCTTCCACCACCTTGGGAGTGGAAGACTATCGAGTGTGACGTCTCGTTTGCAGAAATATCAAAACGAGCGCCTGAGGCACACATAGGGTCACATTTTCTTGAGCTTCAGGAGAAATATTCTTGTGCTGAATTCTACACAGATGCCTCTAAGTCCCCTTCTGGTGTTGCCTACGCAGCACTAGGACCAGCATTTTTAATATCCGGTACATTGAACCCACATACATGTATTTTTACAGCGGAAGCGTATGCAATACTCTCTGCAATAAAGCACATCAAGCAAACCAATCTTACTAGGGCTATTGTGTACACAGACTCATTGAGTGTAGTCCGAGCCCTAATGAATGTACGTATACATAAAAACACTGTCTTTAATGAACTGTATACATTGCTGTGCTCAGCTTATAGTACTAGACAAACGATCATCCTATGCTGGGTACCTGGCCACTGTGGTATAAAAGGCAACGAAGCTGCTGACGAGAAAGCTACTTCAGTAGCTTTCAGTGACACGGATATAAACATACCCATCCCAGCCACAGATCTTAAAGCATACTTGCGTCACAAGCTGAAAATACACTGGCAGCAACAGTGGAATGCTCAGATATCAAATAAACTGCACTTGATAAAACCCAAATTAGGATATTGGGTATCAGAGAGAACATCACGATATCACGAAGTGCTCCTTTGTCGATTAAGAATAGGACACACTTACGGCACCCACTCTTACCTCTTGACTGGGGGGTATCCTCCGACTTGTAGTAAGTGCGGCCAAAACCTCACAGTCCTGCACGTTCTCATTCAATGCCCTGTAATAGAAACACAGAGGAAAAAGTATTTCATTTCCGCATATCGCGAAAATATTCCTCTCCACCCGAAATTTTTTCTCGGCAATGAACCGCTTTTTAATCCGAAACTAGTTTTAGCATTTTTAGGTGAAACAGACACTCTCGAAATCATTTGGCCAGGACATTTTTAGCTCACGTATAACAGCCTTGTACTCAAAGGCTTTCTTGAATCTAAAGTGTCAATGCTATGTTTTATTGCATCATGCTTTTAACGAAACCCCATTACCAAAGCCCACAGCATTACTTAGAGTCATGATTTTAACAACTATATATTTTACGCCATCAACAGCGACCGATTTTAGGCCTTTTTACAGCCATGTCACATATACCATGAGAAATTCATTGTCTAATTCATTGCCTGCATCATTCCCCGCAGGGGCGTCTGCGTTAGCAGGCGTTTGGTGTGTTGCGACACCACGTACCCGAGCACACGAGGGTCGGACCCTCCCGCGTGTAGCCGTGCGCGGCTTAGCCGTGTCTGGGGAAAAGGGGATCCTGGGGGTTGAGCCGATGCCGGGTGTTTGGACCTTTAAGGCCCCCCGGTGGAGGCAACACACCTCTTTGGCCTCTGCTCCACATAGACGGCACCCCCGGACTGACCCACCCGGGGGAAATCGGCAGTCGCCTTTTCCTGTCTCTCTCTCCCTCCAGCTTTTGTCTTTCTCTCACTTTCCACCTTTCCTGTCTTCTCCTGGCTTCTTCTCACTTCCAATTTTCCAGGCAGCAAGGGTTAACCTTGTGTGAATAGCCAACCTAGGTTATTTCATATTTGGTTATAGTGGTAACGTACAGCTGGCGTTTGCAGGCCCAGTTTTTCAGGCCCTGCAGCGTCCCCTTGTAGGACTCCACGGTGGGTGGCTGGCGTTACTGCCGAAATCTCACATATATTTATGGATAGCCCCTTTCCTCCACTCCCTGATCGCCCTCAGAAAAGAGGGCGCACCGATGAAGTTTTTCAGTTTTTCGGACGCCAAGTCCACAACTTCCCACGTTTCCATATAGTTCACTCGGAAAAACCCGGTAAACCAGTGCGCACTATTTCACCTTTCCTTGTATCAAAAACTGTGACTGATGTTTTTGGAGCCGGTTATAAGGCGACCAGAATGGCAAGCGGTGATCTCCTCCTGGAGCTCCTCGATAAGAAACAATACGAGAAACTGCCTAAGCTTCTGTCATTTGGGGATAACCAACTAACAGTAACCCCGCACCGTACTATGAACACCACCCGCGGCGTTGTGTCAGACGATGACTTGCTGGAGCTCACTGAGGCTGAACTCTTGGAGGGCTTCAGTGAACAGAATGTAATCAATGTGAAAAGAATTAAGATGAGGCGAGATGGCAAAGAAATCCCAACCAAGCACTTAATAATCACCTTCGGATCAAGTGTCCTGCCCGAGTCAATCGAGGCAGGGTACATCAAGCTCCGTGTTAGGCCGTATGTGCCCAATCCGCTCAGATGTTTCAAATGCCAACGTTTCGGCCACAGTTCGCAGAGCTGCCGAGGCCGTCAAACTTGTGCGAAGTGCAGTGCCCACGAACATACCTCTGAAGCTTGCGAGAACACTCTCCATTGTGTAAACTGTGAAGGTGAGCACGCCGCATACTCGCGGTCGTGCCCATCCTGGAAAAAAGAAAAAGAAATTGTAACAGTTAAAGTAAAGGAAAATATAAGTTTCAAGGAGGCACGCAGGCGGGTATCCTACCTGCCCAAGAAAACCTTTGCCGATGTGGCGCGTCAGGGGGCAGCGTCACAACGGCCTCCGGCGGCTGTCCGACCCACAGGCAGTGAGTCGGCAGTTACGCCATCTGCCCCCGCGGCGGTTGCAGCTAGCGCTGCTCCGTCGACCCAGAACGAGGAACCATCGGCCCCGAAGGTGGCCGCCGCCGAGGCTGTCCCAACCTCCCCGGCCCCTTCCAGCGCTGGCAACAGCCGGCGCAGCCAGATCCCTCAGGGAGCCCCATCGACCTCCGGGCTGGTGGGCGCAGGGGTCTTGCCCTCCAAGGCGGGACTCTCTCGGGAAACATCTCGCTCGCAAGAGCACGTGTCCGGCGCCTCACAAGAGGCAATGGACACTACACCCATCCTCAAGGCGCGCCAAGCGCCTAAGGAGCGGCGAGGCTCCCTCGAACGCTCCAGAAAGAACAAAACCCCTATTACAGGGCCTCGAAAGGGCTCTGTAATCTAAGGCATCCCATCCGTTTCCGTAAACACAGCACCAATTTTATTTTAAATATGGATACCCAAATCATTCAATGTAACATCAGAGGTCTCCTTAAAAACCTTGATGATTTACAAAAACTCATCCACCAACACAATCCAAAAGTGCTGTGTTTACAGGAAACACACTTAAAACCAAAACACACAAACTTTCTACGACCGTATGTCACGTTTCGGAAAGATCGCGATGATGCTATCGCATCATCGGGCGGTGTTGCCATTTCTATCCATAAGAGCATTGCATGTCAACTTTTACAGCTACAAACGCCTCTCGAAGTATTGGCGGTTCGAGCTGTACTCCTAAACAAACTCATCACCATTAGTTCTCTTTACATACCCCCACATTACAAATTAACGAAACATGAATTCCAATCCTTTATTGATCAATTGCCAGAACCTTACGTTGTACTTGGCGATTTCAATGCGCACAGCTCCCTGTGGGGCGACTCTCGTATAGATGCGCGAGGTCGACTTGTTGAACAGTTCCTTTTTTCCTCTGATGCGTGCCTTCTGAATAAGAAGAAACCCACATATTACTGTCTTGCAAACAATACATTTTCTTCAATTGATCTGAGCATAGTTTCTCCGTCCATACTGCCTGAACTAGAATGGGAAGTTACGAATGATCCTTACGGAAGCGACCACTTCCCCGTACTACTAAGAACACTTAAAGAAAACGAATATCCACCACAGGCTCCTAGGTGGAAGATTGACACAGCAGAGTGGGATAAATTCCGAACCATAACTAGCATATCATGGGATGACATGTCCTCGTTAGGAATTGATGCTGCCGTGGAATGTTTTACAGCCTTCATAATAGATGCCGCAACTAAATGTATATCACAAGTAAATGGCTTGGCATGCAAACGGTGTGTCCCGTGGTGAAACGAGGACTGTAGGATCGCTCGTAAGAAACAGAACAAAGCGTGGGGGTTGCTACGCGCCTCTCCTACTGCGGAAAATCTTTTTAACTATAAGAAAGTGAAATCGCAAGGCAGGCGAACCCGCCGACAGGCTAGAAGAGAGAGTTGGCAGAACTTTTTATCCGGTATCAATTCGTATACAGATGAGTCCAAAGTTTGGAACAGGGTTAATAGGATAAAAGGGCGACAAACATATTCCCTTCCTTTGGTAAACACACAAGGTCAAACACTGAAAGATCAGGCAGACTCGCTTGGGGAACACTTTGAGAGCGTGTCGAGTTCAAACCATTATTCGCAATCCTTTTTGAAATACAAACAATTAGAAGAATGTAAGCCAATAATACGAAAATCCAGACAGAATGAACCCTATAACCGGCCTTTCAATATTGCTGAGTTGACAGCTGCCTTGAACACATGCAAAAGCACTGCACCGGGACCTGATAGAGTCATGTATGACATGGTCATAAATTTACATACTGACACCAAACTTACACTACTCACACTTTTCAACGCTATTTGGGCTACGGGATACCTTCCATCCACATGGAAAGAAGCGATTGTGGTTCCTGTTCTTAAACAGGGCAAGGACCCTTCCATGGCGGCAAGTTACCGTCCGATAGCCCTTACAAACTGTATTTGTAAGCTTTTTGAAAAAATGGTTAACCGCAGACTTGTACATTTCCTTGAACTCAGCAATATGCACGATCCCTTTCAGTGTGGCTTTAGACAAGGGCGGTCCACAACCGATCACCTTGTGCGCATTGAGGGAAACATTCGCGACGCCTTTCTACATAAACAATATTTCCTATCCGTATTCCTCGACATGGAGAAGGCGTACGACACTGCGTGGCGTTATGGAATCTTGAGAGACTTGTCGGGAATTGGCATCCGTGGCAATATGCTCGTCCTAATAGAAAGCTATTTGTCCAACCGTACATTCCGCGTGAAAGTCGGCAATGTATTGTCGCGACCTTTTATACAGGAAACTGGTGTACCCCAAGGAGGTGTACTTAGCTGCACGCTCTTCATCTTAAAAATGAACACGCTTCGTGCTTCATTACCGCCAGCAATTTTTTATTCTGTTTACGTAGACGACATACAGATAGGTTTCAAATCCTGCAACCTTACAGTATGCGAGAGGCAAGTGCAACAGGGCTTGAACAAAGTGTCCCAATGGGCAGATGAAAACGGATTTAAAGTGAACCCCAACAAAAGTTCTTGTGTGCTTTTCACTAGAAAGAGAGGGCTCATTGCAGAACCCAGTATCGAAATGTATGGTCAGCGAATCCCTGTGAACAAAGAACACAAGTTCTTGGGCATCATACTTGATTCTAAATTAACTTTTATTCCACACATAAAGAATCTCAAGGTCAAATGCTTAAAAACAATGAACTTACTGAAAGTGTTATCCCACACAACATGGGGCAGCGACAGGAAATGTTTAAGGAATTTATACAAGAGTCTCATTAGATCTCGGCTGGACTACGGTGCCGTGATCTACCATTCTGCAGCCCCGAGCGCGCTAAAGATGCTAGACCCAGTCCACCATCTGGGTATCCGTTTAGCCACAGGAGCTTTCAGAACGAGTCCCGTACAAAGTTTATATGCAGAATCGAATGAGTGGTCACTTCATATCCAGAGAACATACATCAGCCAAACATATTTTTTGAAAGTCCACTCTAATCCTGAACATCCCTGTTTTAACACCATTAATGACATGACATATACTACACTGTTTCGTAATCGTCCTTCCGTAAGACAGCCTTTCTCGATGCGTGTGAGGGAGCTTAGTGCTGAAATGCATGTCCCACTACTTGAGCTCCGCCTAATGCATCCAGCCAAGCTGCTACCTCCTTGGGAGTGGCAGCTGATACAATGTGATATATCCTTCATGCAAGTTACAAAACACGCTCCAGAGATTGAAATCCAAATGCATTTCCGGGAACTCCAGCACAAATACTCCTGCACGGAGTTCTACACAGACGCATCAAAGTCACACGACAGGGTATCCTATGCAGCCGTCGGTCCATCCTTCTCGGTATCCGACGTACTGCATCCGGAAACTAGTATCTTTACGGCTGAGGCTTACGCACTGCTGACGGTCGCAAAGCATATAAATAAATCAAAACTCCAGAAATCAGTTATATGTACGGACTCCCTTAGTGTTGTGAAGGCCTTGATGTCATTCTCTAACCACAAAAATCCGGTAATTAATGAACTCTATTCCGTTCTGTGTAAAGCGTATATAGGTAACCAGCATGTCATCATATGCTGGGTGCCAGGTCACAGGGGCATCGAAGGTAATGATCTGGCGGACCAGATGGCCACGTCAGTTACATCGCATTCTGCTAATCCCACCGCTGCAGTTCCTGTCACAGACCTGAAGCCCTTCTTACGTCGGAAACTACGGAACCACTGGCAGCGCCTATGGGACGCGGAAACAAATAGTAAGCTCCACGTGATAAAGCCACAGTTAGGATTCTGGCCCTCTGTAACAAAATCCCGCCGAACAGATGTCCTATTCTGTCGTCTCAGAATAGGACACACATTCGGCACTCATAATTTTCTACTCACCGGAAATGACCCTCCAACCTGCGGTAGATGCGAGGAGAGGCTTACCGTCCTCCACGTCCTCCTGGAGTGTCGGAAAGCCGAATCTGAAAGAAAGAAACATTTTCCCTTAGCATACCGGCAGCACATTCCCCTTCACCCATTAATGTTACTCGGCCCAGAACCGCTATTTGACACCAATGCAGTCCTAAGTTATCTGAAAGATGTTGTATTGCATGTTGTTAGCCCCACATGTTCGTAGCGTCTCCTCTCTTCAGAGGATGGCGCTGTGATAGTTCTTTCGTATAGCACGTGCCTCTAGGCCCTTGTGTTTCAAGGGCCCCGGGTAGGCAACAGTGCTCCAGCTACTTTTACCATCTCATATATTTTCAATTTTATGTCATTCTTTTACGATGGATTTTAATGTTCATAGTATTCGTCATTAGTCATCGCCATAATTTTATATCACGTAGATTTTATGCACTTTACAGCAACTATTTTTAGGCCACTTTACAGCCAAGTCACATCTCCATAATACATCGCCAACATCACCACTTGTCATGGCGCTCTTTGGCCACACCTGGCCCTTGCGCCATTAAACACCACATATCATCACATCATCATCATCATCATCTAACGCAGTCCTAGGTTTCCTGAAAGATGTTGTATTACATGTAATTAGCCCATACGTTCGTAGCGCCTCCTCTCTATAGAGGATAGCGCTGTGATAGTTTTTCCGTATAGCACATGCCTCTCGTCCCTTGTGTGTCAAGGGCTCTGGCGAGGCAGCAGTGCTACAAGTGATTTTACCAGCTTATATATTTTCTATTTTGCATCACTCTTTCACGATGGATTTTATTGCACATAGAATACGTCATTGTCATCGACATATTCTTATTACAGATAGATTTTACGCACTCTAGAGCGACTCTTTTTAAGGCCCCTATACAGCCACTTTACATTAACGCCATCGATGTCATAACTACATTGCAAACTCATCACCACTGCCTTGGCGCTCTTTGGCCACACTTGGCCCTTGCGCCAGTAAACACTACATATCATCATCATCATCACTGCTGCGATACGCACTCCTCAGCATCGTCGTCACCCTCGGCGCATCGACGCCTTGCAAGCAGCTACAGTGACGTGCCGATAATTATTTAACTGTGCGCTACGTCGCCACAATGCAGGCAATGAAACCGTGATGTGGGGCCATCTCAGCCCGAGAAGCCAGCGACAGTCGACGCTTTGTTTTTGATAGTAGTGCGCAGTACATCACCGATGACAGTGTGTTGTGCGTGTTTTATGTCGGTGGTAAATATTGTTGATGCCTCTCAGCTCGGCACCGCGTCGCTGTTGCCGAAAGATAAGTTGGGCGTGGCCCAACCGTGGTGGGTGCGCGCACAAGAGTTAGGTCACGCGCGGGGCGTGACCTCTGGCATTGATTGACAGGCGAACTCGTGCTAAACTCGTACATCGCGAAACCCCCTCCGAGTTCAACTCGGGAACATGGCGGCGGCAGCCTGTGTTATTGCAGTCAGCGGCAGCAAGCGTCAGTATGACCGTCTGTACCCGTTCGCGTACATGACCGCCATGGAGTTTCAGCGTCATTTTGGCCTGTCGAAGACATCAGTGCGCTGGCTGTGTGACGAGCTAGGCGAAGACTCTCTTCTGTGGAGACAGCGTGGCGGGCTTCATTCGCTCACCGTCGAAGAGCAAGTCCTCTGCGCCCTCCGTTTCTACGGGACTGGGAGTTTTCAGGGAAGCGTCGGCGCCGAGCGTTACATTGGACGTCATCAAACTATTGTGAGCCTCTGTGTCAGAGATGTCTGATGCGCTTATTGATGCGGCAGTGCGGAAGCGGTGGCTGGCTTTCCCGAAGACTGCGTCTGAGCGGGCATTTATAAAAAAAAAAAAAAAACGCTTCTTACTTCGCGGAAACATTACGAACGTAGTCGGGTATGTCGACGGAACGTACGTAGGAATTAAGGTGCCTTCCATGTCAGCGTTACTGTGATTAGCATTGAAGCAATGTCTAGACGCACCATATTGCCAAATTTGTCACTTCTGTGTAGCCGACTTAAATTTTGTGTTACCGACGTCACACATGCGGCAGCCTATGATACTGACTTTTTGCTAGTTGCTGACTTTTTACCGATTGTTCTACTTGTCTATCAGGGTGCCTTCCAAATGGCTCACTTTTTTGGGGAAAGAGGTTAATGAAGTATAAATAGATAAATGGATATCACAAATTGTGTGAAGTACCCTGTGAATGCTAATCTCATAAAGAACTTGGGTTTTTTTATGAGATTACTTAGTACAAGTTAGTTTGCATAATGCTGAATTTGGTCATGCGTCATCTATCGGCCGCACTATGAAACAGCAAGGCATTGCACAATTCGTTGCAGTGCGAGATGCGGATGTCGCGCGCAGCCGGTTGTGCCTATGCACTTATGGCAAAATGAAAATGCATTGAGAATCTTAGTGTGCTGGCTTACATGAAGAAAGTACTTCAGAGTGTTTGCTGTGTTCACTGTTTGTGCATGTGCCAGTGGTTCAGTGTATTTTCTTTTGGGGGGGCAGCGTTATTCTGTATGGACACATCGTATAATTTCGTCTCATAATGGGGCTCTAATTCTTCAGCAGTAGAACAATGCAGATCCAATGCTCTGCAGAACTCAGTGTGCATTACGATGTCGTGAACCACCAAGGCAAGATTACATATCGGGAGAAATGTGGTGCGGATGCCAATGAAAAGTTGGTCTTTAACCCGCCATGATAAAAATAAACATTGCAGAGCGAATAGACCTTTTGTACAGCTTTAGAGCAATGATTACACAAACTATGACATGCTCAAACGTGTAAAAGCTTGCCGCAATGCCAAAGTAGGATGAGCGATATGCAGCATATTTTGGCATTGAACATGTCTTGTAAATGCTATTTTTATTGTAAGCCTCAAGCCTCGCTGTCACGCCTTTCCCTCCGGCACTCCCTTTACTGAAACGCTGCACTGTCTTTCTATTGGTGTCGTGATGATGATGGTAACGGCAGCAGTAAGGCTGGTTAATGCTTGCCCCTTTGATTCCTGCGAGTTTAGTGGTACAGAATATGGCACGTGCATACACCTGTGCAGCAAAATTTTATGCTTGCGGTGATTTGTTGGAGAGCTAATTCGTGTTGGGACATTTCAAAGATGTGCGCCATTGTGGCCTAATAACTAGATCATTGGTGAGGTTGAAGACTCGTTGTATCGGTATAGAAGCTTGAAGCTGAATTGCACCACAATTCGACGGGACACAAAGAAGAGAAATACACACAGCAGAACGCTCTGCTGTGTGTATTACTCTTCTTTGTGTGCCGTCGAATTGTTGCGCGATCCAACTTCAAATAGAGCATTCGGCCTCTTTGGTGCAGGACCGAGGAAGAGAAATACACACAGCAGAACGTACTGCTGTGTGTGTTACTCTTCTTTGTGTGCCGTCGAATTGTTGCGCGATCCAACTTCAAATAGAGCATTGGGCGTCTTTGGTGCAGGACCGAGGAAGTGTGAGCTATTCGACACCATGCCAGTGCCTTGCCACACAATTATGGAAGTCTGAAGGTTTGCAAACAAAGCTTTGCTTTCAAATCCACCTGCTCATGTAATACAAGCACTGATTGAAAGAACCGTCATACAAAAATAATGGTGAAATGAATGCCCTTTGAAAATTTGTATGTTGACACTAATGACATAATAGGTGCCACAGCGAACTCGACAATTGTACTGGACAGAGCACTTTGCTTCCTACGTGAAGCACAAGCTTTCATTACATGCTGTGCAGATAACCAAGCTCAGTTTGTTTTAACGTGGTACACAGCATTCACTGTAATCTGTTTTTTATTCTAAAGTGCCAAACACCACCTCTTTTTCAAGGATGTCATGGGAATATTTGGCGAGAACTGTTTACAGCCCCTCATAATGGAAGTGTGGCCAGCCAGCTTTGCTTGGGTGCCTTTATAGATTTCTGTTCCTGATCATTGTGTGCTATCAAGTTGCTAAAGTCTATGCAACCAGTGCAAGGCATTACGTCATTCTATAGTCAGATACAACTTAGGAGGCCGCAGAATCTGCACTTCAACGGCAGGTGAACACAAGCCTGCACCAACGGGCACACACTCTACACTGACATCCCCCGCAGGGGCGTCTGCGTCAGCAGGCGTTTGGTGTGTTGCGACACCACGGACCCGAGCACACGAGGGCTGGACCCTCCCGCGTGTAGCCGTGCGCGGCTTAGCCGTATCTGGGGAAAAGGGGATCCTGGCGGTTGACCCGATGCTGGGTGTCTGGACCATTAAGGCCCCCCGGCGGAGGCAACACACCTCTTCGGCCTCTGCTTCACATAGACGGCACCCCCGGACTGACCCACCCGGGGGAAATCGGTAGTCGCCTCTTCCTGTCCTCCTCTCCAATCTTCGACTTTCTCTCCCACTTTTACATCTTTCCTGTCTTCTCTTCACTTCTTATTACTTCCTTTCTCCACGGCGGCAAGGGTTAACCTTGTGTATCTGCCCTCCCTTGGGTATAATATATTGGGTTATAGTAGCAATGTACGGCTGGCGCCTGCAGCCTTACGTGTTAAGGCCTGCAGCGTCCCCATGTTGGGCTCCGTGGTGGGTGGCCGCCATTGCTGCCGAACACAAACCAAAATACCATGGGAACACCCGCATTTCCCCGCCTACTTGATTGTCACCCTCAGAAGAGGGGACGCACCGAAGACTTCAGCACATGTTTGACCCGCACTAAAGAGAACTACCCGAAATACCATGTTGTACATAGTGAGAATGCTGCAAAACAGGCCAGACTCATTTCACCATTCATAGTTTCAAAATCTTTGACCGAAGCCTTAGGGTCAGGTTACAAGGTGACGAAAATGGCAAGTGGAGATCTTCTTCTTGAGATCCCACAGAAAAATCAATACGAAAAGCTAGACAGACTGGTGACCTTTGGCAACATTCCAGTTTCTGTTACGCCCCACCGTTCAATGAACAGCTCACGCGGAGTCGTCTCAGAGGCAGACCTTCAGGATTTGACAGAAGCTGAACTGCTGGAAGGATGGAAAGATCAAAATGTGACCGATGTAAAGCGTATTATACTTAGACGGGACAATAAGGAAATCCCCACAAAGCATCTTATCCTAACATTTGTATCCAGCATACTGCCAGAAACGATTGAAACAGGATACATCAGATTAAACGTTCGACCATATATCCCCCACCCTAGAAGGTGTTTCAAATGTCAGAGGTTCGGCCATGGCTCGCAGAGCTGCCGTGGTCAGACAACTTGTGCAAAGTGTGGAGTGCAGGGCCACCCCTCCGAGAACTGCAGTGGCACACCTCACTGTGTGAACTGCAGTGGTGACCATCCAGCTTACTCACGCTCCTGTCCGAACTGGAAGAAAGAAAAAGATATAATCACCCTTAAAGTCAAAAGAAAATATTTCGTTTAAGGAAGCCCGTAAACGGTGCTCACCTTTCCACAGCACACATGCTGATGCGGCGCGTCGGGGGGCAGCGTCGCAGCGGCAATCGCCGAGTGCCCTGCCCGCGTACAGCGAGCAGGCACCTTTGGCTCCTGCCCCCAGGGTGGAAGTAGGTAAGCCTACTCCATCCAACCAGCAACCAGGCCCGGCTACCCTTGGGTTGCCGGTCCCACAAGAGTTATCTGCGGAAACCTACGCTGAACGCAGCGATCCCGCAGGGCCGATAGCGGCCACGAAGGTAGGCGCAGCTGAGGCTGCCTCGACCTCCCCGGCCCCTCCCAGCGCTGGCAAGAGCCGGCGCAGCCAAATCCCACAGGGAGCCCCATCGACCTCAGGGCTGGTGGGCGCAGGGGTCTTGCCTTCCGAGGTGAGACTCTCACGAAAAACTTCTCGCTCGCAAGAGCGCGTGTCCGGCGCCTCACAAGAGGCAATGGACACAACACCTATACCTACGGCGCAGCAAGCGCCTAAGGAGCGGCGAGGTTCCCTCGAACGCTCCAGAAAAAACAAAACCCCGGTTACAGGGCCTCGAAAGAGCTCTGTAACCTAAGGCATCACCTCCCTTTTCGTAGACACAGTACTTATTTAAAATAAATATGGATACACAAATTATTCAATGGAACATCAGAGGTCTCCTTAGAAACCTTGATGATTTGCAAGAACTTATCCACAAACACAATCCAAAAGTGCTGTGTTTACAGGAAACACACTTAAAACCAAAATACACAAGCTTTCTTCGACAGTATGTTACCTTTCGCAAAGATCGCGATGATGCCGTCGCATCATCGGGCGGTGTTGCCATTGTCATTCACAGAAGTATTGCGTGTCAACCTTTACAGCTACACACGCCCCTTGAAGCAGTGGCGGTTCGAGTTGTCCTACTAAACAAACTCATTACCATTTGCTCCCTTTACATACCCCCGCATTACCAACGGAACAAACATGAATTCCAGTCCTTGATCGATCAATTCCCAGAACCTTATGTTGTTCTTGGCGATTTCAATGCGCACAGCTCCCTGTGGGGCGACTCTCGTATAGATTCGCGAGGTCGCCTTGTTGAACAGTTCCTTTTTTCTTCTGGTGCGTGCCTGTTGAATAAGAAGGAACACACATATTACTCTCTTGCAAACAGAACCTATTCCTCAATAGATCTTAGCATAGTCTCCCCGTCTGTACTGCCTGACCTTGAATGGGAAGTTGCCGACAACCCTTACGGCAGCGACCACTTCCCTATACTGCTAAGGTGACCTATAGAAAACGAATATCCACCACACGCTCCTAGGTGGAAGATGGACACAGCCGACTGGGAAAAATTTCGAACTCTCACCAGCATCTCATGGGCCGACATTCCTTCTTTAGAAATTGATGCTGCTGTGGATTATCTTACATCATTCATAATAGATGCCGCAGCAAAATGTATATCTGAAGTAAGTGGTCTGGCATGCAAACGACATGTACCGTGGTGGAACACCGAATGTAGGATCGCCCGTAAGAATCAGAACAAGGCGTGGGGGTTGCTACGCGCTTCTCCCACAGCAGAGAACCTTATGAACTTTAAAAAAGTAAAGTCCCAAGGCAGGCGAACCCGCCGACAGGCCAAAAGAGAAAGTTGGCACAAGTTTTTATCGAGTATTAACTCGTTCAGAGATGAGGCCAAAGCCTGGAACAGGGTGAATAGGATTAGAAGGCGCCAAACATATTCACTCGCTCTGGTAAACACACAGGGCGATACACTGCAAGACCAGGCAGACTCACTTGGGGAGTATTTTGAGAACGTGTCAAGTTCAACAAATTATTCACAATCCTTCCTCAAACACAAACAAACAGAAGAACGTAAGCCTTTCAACAGAAAATGTCGTCAAAATGAACCATACAACCGTCCTTTTAGTATTGCAGAGTTCAGAGCTGCCTTGAGCGCATGCAAGAGCTCTGTACCGGGATCTGACAGAATCATGTATGAAATGCTGAAACACCTACACAATGACACGCAAGTTACACTACTTACACTTTTCAACACTATCTGGGAAGCAGGGTACCTTCCGACTGCATGGAAAGAAGCCATTGTGGTCCCTGTTTTAAAACAAGGCAAAGATCCTTCCTCAGTGGCAAGCTACCGCCCGATAGCCCTCACAAGTTGCATGTGTAAGGTATTTGAAAAAATGATAAATCGGCGCCTCATCCATTTCCTTGAACAGAACAAAATACTTGATCCTTATCAGTGTGGCTTCAGGGAAGGGCGCTCCACAACTGATCACCTTGTACGTATTGACGCAAACATCCGTGACGCATTTGTACACAAACAGTTTTTCTTATCCATATTCCTCGATATGGAGAAGGCATACGACACAACGTGGCGATACGGGATCTTAAGAGACTTGGCAGAAATGGACATTCATGGTAATATGCTAAACCTCATAGAAAGCTATTTGTCCAATCGCACATTCCGTGTAAAAGTCGGCAATGTGCTGTCACGTCCTTTTACACAAGAAACTGGTGTACCCCAGGGAGGCGTGCTCAGTTGCACACTTTTTCTTGTTAAAATGACAACGCTTCGTGCTTCTTTACCACCGGCCATTTTGTATTCCGTCTATGTGGACGACATTCAAATAGGCTTCAAATCCTGTAACCTCGCAGTATGCGAGAGACAGGTACAGCATGGTTTGAACAAGGTGTCAGGGTGGGCAGAGAAAAATGGTTTTAAAATCAATCCTCAAAAGAGTTCTTGTGTGCTGTTTACAAGGAAGAGAGGCCTGGTCCCCGATCCTTGCTTAGAACTGTGTGGACAACAAATTCCTATCAACAAAGAGCACAAATTCCTAGGTATTATACTTGACGATAGACTCACTTTCATTCCGCACATCAAATATCTGAAAGAAAAATGTCTAAAAACAATGAACTTAATGAAACTTCTATCCAAGACTACGTGGGGTAGTGACAGAAAGTGTCTAATGAATCTCTACAAGAGCCTAATACGGTCACGATTGGATTATGGGGCCGTAGTGTATAACTCTGCCGCCCCGAGCACACTAAGGATGCTGGATCCTGTCCATCATCTAGGTATCCGACTAGTCACTGGTGCTTTCAGAACAAGCCCGATCGAAAGCCTATACGCTGAATCGAACGAATGGCCGCTCCACTTACAGAGATCATACGTCAGCTTTACTTATTTCCTTAAAGTGCAGTCCATTCCTGAACACCCATGTTTTAATACCATTACCGATATGACGTATGCTACACTTTTCCGCAACCGTCCGTCTATAAGACAGCCTTTCTCGCTGCATGTGAAGGAGCTTAGCGATGAAATGCATGTCCCACTCCTGGAGCACCGCTTAATGCGCCCAACCAAGCTATTACCTACTTGGGACTGGCAGGTCACAGAATGTGACGTATCCTTTCTAAAAGTTTCAAAGCATGCTCCAGAGGTAGAAATTCGAATGCATTTCCTAGAACTACAGTACAAACACTCATGCACAGAGTTCTACACAGACGCTTCCAAGTCACATGCCGGAGTATCCTATGCAGCCGTCGGTCCTTCTTTTTCGGAATCCGATGTACTACATCCAGAAACAAGTATCTTTACGGCAGAGGCCTACGCTATATGGTCGGCTGTGAAGCATATAAAGAAATCAAAACTCCAAAAAGCTGTTATATATACAGACTCCTTAAGTGTGGTGAAGGCCTTAATGTCACCCTACAAACATAAAAATCCCGTACTTACTGAGGTCTATTCCGACGTGTGCAAAGCTTATCTATCTAACCAGCAAATCATCATATGCTGGGTACCCGGCCATAGGGGAATCGAAGGTAACGTTTTGGCAGACCAGATGGCTACGTCAATTACACTCCCTGCGGTTAATAATACTGCTTTGGTGCCTCTCACAGATCTGAAACCTTACATACGAAAGAAACTGCGAAACCACTGGCAACGCATGTGGGACGCAGAAATAAATAATAAACTGCACGTTATAAAGCCCCGGTTAGGTTTTTGGCCCTCCCCAACAAAATCTCGGCGAACAGAAGTCCTATTCTGTCGCCTCAGAATAGGACACACATTTGGGACCCATAACTTTTTACTCACGGGAAACGATCCTCCAACCTGCGGTAGATGCGGTGAGAGGCTGACCGTCCTCCATGTCCTCTTGGAGTGTCGGAAAGCCGAACCTGAAAGAAAGAAACATTTTCCGCTATTATTACATCCCTCTGCACCCGGCTATGTTTCTTGGTCATGAACCGCTTTTTAACACCAAGGCAGTCCTCGACTTCTTAAAAGATGTAGTTCTACACGTCATAAGCCCATTAAATTCGTAGAGCATCCTCGCTCCAGAGGATGCCGCTGCGATAATTGTTTTAAATAGCACATGCCTCCAGGCCCTTGTGTTTCAAGGGCTCTAAGGAGGCATTAGTGCTCTAGCATATCTTATATAACCTGATTTATCTTTAGACATCATATCATTCTTTTTAACTGTCTTATTGTTCATAGTACGCTTCATAAGTCATCGCCATAATCTTATTATACAGATTTTATGCACTTTAGCGCTACCATTTTTAAGGCCCCTCTACAGCCACGGCACACCAACTTCATAGTACTCATGATTTCACTGCAAACTAATTAACACGGACATGGCGCTCCTTGGCCATATCTGGCCCTTGCGCCACTAAACCACACACATCATCATCATCATCTACACTGACATCTTGCCGCTGGACGCACTAATACCCGCTCATTGGAGAGGGACTATTTCTTTATACGTGGAGGCAATCGGCTGCTGTGCTTTGGTCATCTGGGCGGGGCTTCCCTTGTCTTGTGAAGTTGTATCCGACTAGAGGATGCCGCTTTTCATACAACACAAAAGGACAAAGTGTACAATTATTTGGCCTATGAAATGGATACATCACAAGTGAGCTATGCATGGGCTTAAGCTGTGTGAAAATTAGTACATGCAAATATATGACATTGTTAAAGAATATGTGGTATCGAACATGCATGTAATGGCACGTTTAAATCGGGGAGTGTTGCATTCATGTGCACAGTCTATAGGTGATAGCATTATTAAGGTCATGCTGTTTCCTGTCTTTTCATTGTGAAATACACACACCATTCATCTTGTGGCTAATCAACACCCACTGTATTCTTGCACATGGAAAGAACAAACAGCACAATGACGAATATGCTGCATTAGTGTCTTTTTCATTTACACGGTCCAGGTTGTCTTACGTGTTTGCCCATTTTGAAGAGACATCAAATGCATGTTACAAGTGTCCCAATATGCACAGCACAATGTTTACTGCAATAATTTTATTCATGCTCTTGAATAACAAACAAAATAATAAACTGAAAGCTCCTTTATAAGGTGTGTTCTGGGGGCTCGACTGGAAAGCAGTGAGTGCACTGATCCTACTGTTGCAGAGCAGCCCTCTGGACCTTGCCACACTCTCAAGAGCATGTGCCTGGCGCTCGCCTACTGCCACCAGGCGGTTGAGTGCCTCCAGCAGCAGAATGTTTTGCTGCAAAAAAATGGATTGTTGGAATGAATCAACCGCATATAAACCATTATTTACAAATAAAAATTCTCATTGCAATATTGGTACTAACTGCCCTTAACTGTGGAAGCCTTTAGTGTATGCATAATAAAACAATTTGTCGGGACAACATTGCTTTATATGTCATAACGGATTGTTTTTTTTTGTTTTATTTTTCAGAGCCAATTGTAATGTTTATTAGTGTGCCAACAGCTGAGGTGTCCTCGAACCTTCACGAGTCTCTACTGTGAGCACCACAAACCTATTTTTGTTCACTGCAAAATCAATGCCGCTTCCTGCAATCCCGTCTTATGCGAGCTGATTGCATCCTATGCCTACAAACATCATATTTTTGTCCCATTACATAATTTTCTACCATCCTCGGCTGCAGTTCTCTCTCCTTGACACCCCGCAGGGGCGTCTGCGTCAGCAGGCGTTTGGTGTGTTGCGACACCACGTACCCGAGCACACGAGGGTTGGAACCTCCCGCGTGTAACCGTGCGCGGCTTAGCCGTGTCTGGGGAAAGGGGGATCCTGGGGGTTGAGCCGATGCCGGGTGTTCGGACCTTTAAGGCCCCCCGGCGGAGGCAACACGCCTCTTTGGCCTCTGCTTCACGTAGACGGCACCCCCGGACTGACCCACCCGGGGGAAATCGGTAGTTGCCTTTTCCTGTCTCTCTCTTCCTCTAGTCTTCCTCTTTCTCTCACTTTTCATCTTTCCTGTCTTCTCCTATCTTCCGCTTACTTCCAGTTCTTCCAGGCAGCAAGGGTTAACCTTGTGTGAATAGCCAGCCTAGGTTATATCATATTTGGTTATAGTGGTAATGTACAGCTGGCGTTTGCAGGCCGTGTTTCACAGGTCCTGCAACGTCCCCTTGTAGGACTCCACGGTGGGTGGCTGGCGTTAATGCCGAAATTACAATCTCTTATGGCTTCTTCTTTCCCCCCCTTACCTGATCGCTCCCTCAAGAGGGGGCGCACCGATGATGTCTTCGAATTTTTTGCCCGTCAAAAAGAAACTTTTCCTCGTTTCCATGTAGTGCACTCCGAAACACCAGACAAACCCGTGCGAACAATCTCACCCTTCCTCGTGTCCAAGTCTCTTACCCAAGTTTTTGGTACAGGTTATAAAGCATCTAGGATGGCAAGCGGCGATCTCCTCTTGGAACTCCGCAACCAGAAACAGTATTAAACGCTACCCAATCTAGTTTCATTTGGTGACGCCAAAGTAACCGTAACTCCTCATCGTACAATGAATACCACCCGTGGCGTAGTGTCTGAAGATGATCTCTTGGAGCTGACTGAGGCTGAGCTCTTGGAGGGCTTTAGCGAGCAGAACGTCATCAACGTTAGGCGAATTAATATGAGGCGTGATAATAAGGAAATTCAGACCAAACACCTGATACTTACTTTTCGCACAAGTGTTCTGCCCGAGTCCATCGAGGCCGGCTATATCAAGCTCCGTGTTCGGCCATATGTTCCAAATCCCCTGCGTTGCTTCAAATGCCAGCGTTTCGGTCACAGTTCACAGAGCTGTCGAGGCCGCCAAACCTGCGCGAAATGCAGTGCTCATGAGCACACCTCTGAAACTTGCGAAAACTCTCTCCGTTGTGTAAACTGTGAAGGGGAGCACGCTGCATACTCGCGGTCGTGCCCATCGTGGAAGAAAGAAAAGGAAATAGTTACAATTAAAGTAAAAGAAAACATAAGTTTCAAAGAGGCACGCAGGCGGGTATCCTTCCTGCCAAAGCACACCTTTGCCGATGTGGCGCGTCAGGGGGCAGCGCCACAACGGTCCCCGGCGGCTGTACGACCCACACCCAGTGAGGCGGCAGTGACGCCATCCGCCCCCTCGGCGGCTGCAGCTAACGCTGCTACGCCAACACAGCAGACGGGGCCATCGACCCCGAAGGTGGGCGCAGCCGAGGCTGCCCCAACTTCCCCGGCCCCTTCCAGCGCTGGCAACAGCCGGCGCAGCCAGATCCCTCAGGGAGCCCCATCGACCTCCGGGCTGGTGGGCGCAGGGGTCTTGCCCTCCAAGGAGGGATTCTCTCGAGAAACATCTCGCTCGCAAGAGCACGTGTCCGGCGCCTCACAAGAAGCAATGGACACTACACCCATCCTCAAGGCGCACCAAGCGCCTAAGGAGCGGCGAGGCTCCCTCGAACGCTCCAGAAAGAACAAAACCCCTATTACAGGGCCTCGAAAGGGCTCTGTAATCTAAGGCATCACTTCCGTTTCCGTACACACAGCACTAATTTACATTAAATATGGATACACAAATCATACAATGGAACGTCAGAGGTCTCCTTAGAAACCTTGATGATGTACAAGAACTGATCCACCAACACAATCCAAAAGTGCTGTGTTTACAGGAAACACACTTAAAACCACAACACACAAACTTTCTACGACCGTATGTCACGTTTCGGAAAGATCGCGATGATGCTATCGCATCATCGGGCGGTGTTGCCATTTCTATCCATAAGAGCATTGCATGTCAACTTTTACAGCTACAAACGCCTCTCGAAGCAGTGGCGGTTCGAGCTGTACTCCTAAACAAACTCATCACCATTAGCTCTCTTTACATACCCCCCCAATACAAATTAACGAAACATGAATTCCAATCCTTTATAGATCAATTGCCAGAACCTTACGTTGTACTTGGCGATTTCAATGCGCACAGCTCCCTGTGGGGCGACTCTCGTATAGATGCGCGAGGTCGACTTGTTGAACAGTTCCTTTTTTCCTCTGGTGCGTGCCTTCTGAATAAGAAGAAACCCACATATTACTGTCTTGCAAACAATACCTTTTCTTCAATAGATCTGAGCATAGTTTCTCCGTCCATACTGCCTGAACTAGAATGGGAAGTTACGAATGATCCTTACGGAAGCGACCACTTCCCCGTACTACTAAGAACACTTAAAGAATACGAATATCCACCACAGGCTCCTAGGTGGAAGATTGACACAGCAGACTGGGAGAGGTTCCGAAACTTAACTAGTATATCATGGGATGACATGTCTTCTTTAGAAATCGACGCTGCTGTGGAGTACTTCACAGCCTTTGTAATAGATGCCGCATCTAAATGCATACGTGAATTAAGCGGCTCGGCATGCAAACGGCATGTCCCGTGGTGGAACAATGAATGCAGAATCGCACGTAGAAATCAGAACAAAGCGTGGGGGTTGCTACGCGCTTCGCCCACTGCAGAAAATCTTGTCAACTTTAAGAAAGTAAAGTCCCAAGGCAGGAGAACCCGCCGACAGGCTAGAAGAGAAAGTTGGGAGAAGTTTTTATCAAGTCTAAGCTCTTATACAGATGAGGCCAAAGTATGGAACAAGGTAAATAGAATTATAGGGCGACAAACATATTCGCTTCCTCTGGTAAATACACAGGGCGATACACTGCAAGATCAGGCAGACTCACTTGGGGAGCACTTTGAGAGCGTATCAAGTTCAAATCATTATTCGCAATCCTTCCTGAAATATAAGCAAATAGAAGAACGTAAGCCACTAACAAGAAAATGTCGAGAGAATGAGCCTTACAACCGTCCATTTAGTATTGCCGAATTAAGAGCTGCCCTGAGCGCATGCAAGAGCTTCGCACCAGGATCTGATAGAGTCATGTATGAAATGCTCAAAAACTTACACAATGACATGCAACTTACACTACTCACACTTTTCAACACCATCTGGAATGCAGGGTACCTTCCAACCGCGTGTAAGGAAGCCATTGTGGTCCCTGTTTTGAAACAAGGCAAAGACCCTTCCTCAGTGGCAAGTTACCGCCCGATAGCCCTCACAAGTTGCATTTGTAAAGTGTTTGAAAAAATGATAAACCGGCGACTCATTCATTTCCTTGAACAGAGCAAAATGCTTGATCCTTATCAGTGCGGCTTCCGAGAAGGGCGCTCCACAACTGACCATCTTGTACGTGTAGAAGCAAATATTCGGGACGCATTTGTGCACAAACAGTTTTTGTTATCCATATTCCTAGATATGGAGAAGGCGTATGATACGTCGTGGCGTTACGGAATCTTAAGAGACTTGTCGGAAATGGGCATCCATGGTAATATGCTAAACCTCATAGAAAGCTATTTGTCCAGTCGTACATTCCGGGTAAAAGTCGGTAATGTACTTTCGCGTCCTTTTACGCAAGAAACGGGTGTACCCCAAGGAGGCGTGCTCAGCTGCACACTCTTCATCGTGAAGATGAACACGCTTCGCACTTCATTACCACCGGCAATCTTTTATTCTGTCTACGTGGACGACATTCAGATAGCTTTCAAATCCTGTAACCTCGCAGTGTGCGAGAGACAGGTACAGCATGGCCTGAACAAAGTCTCAATGTGGGCCGACAAGAATGGATTTAAGATCAACCCTAACAAAAGCTCTTGTGTTGTTTTTACAAGAAAGAGAGGCCTGGTTCTGGATCCTTCCTTAGAACTGTGTGGACAACGAATACCTATCAGCAAAGAGCACAAATTCCTAGGTATCATACTTGACTACAGACTCACTTTCGTCTCCCACATTAAACATCTTAAAGAAAAATGTCTAAAAACAATGAACATAATGAAACTTCTATCCCACACTACGTGGGGTAGTGACAGGAAGTGTTTATTGAAACTCTATAAAAGCCTCATTCGATCACGATTAGACTATGGTGCCGTGATTTATCACTCTGCCGCCCCGAGTGCACTAAAGATGCTGGACCCAGTCCACCATCTAGGAATCCGGCTGGCCACTGGTGCTTTCAGAACGAGTCCCATACAAAGTCTATATGCAGAATCGAATGAGTGGTCAATTCATATCCAGAGAACATACATCAGCCAAACATATTTTTTGAAAGTCCACTCTAATCCTGAACATCCCTGTTTTAACACCATTAATGATATGACATATGCTACACTGTTTCGTAATCGTCCTTCCGTAAGACAGCCTTTCTCGCTGCGTGTGAGGGAGCTTAGTCATGAAATGCGTGTTCCACTCCTCGAACTTCGCCTAATGCATCCAGCCAAGCTGCTACCTCCTTGGGAGTGGCAGCTCATACAATGCGATATATCTTTCATGCAAGTTACGAAACACGCTTCAGACATTGAAATCCAAATGCATTTCCGGGAACTCCAGCACAAACACTCCTGCACGGAGTTCTACACAGACGCATCGAAGTCACACGACGGGGTGTCCTACGCAGCCGTCGGGCCATCCTTCTCGGAAACCGATGTACTACATGCGGAAACTAGTATCTTTACGGCTGAGGCCTGCGCACTATTGTCGGCTGTGAAGCATATCAGAAAATCAAAACTCCAGAAAGCAGTCATATATACGGATTCCCTTAGTGTTGTGAAGGCCCTGATGGCATTCTCTAACCACAAAAATCCGGTAATTAACGAACTCTATTCTGCTCTGTGTAAAGCGTATATAGGTAATCAGCATGTCATCATATGCTGGGTGCCAGGTCATAGGGGCATCGAAGGTAACGTCCTGGCGGACCAGATGGCCACGTCAGTTGCATCACATTCTGCTAATCACACCGCTGCAGTTCCTGTCACAGACCTGAAGCCCTTCTTACGGAGGAAACTACGGAACCAGTGGCAACGCCTATGGGACGCGGAAACAAATAATAAGCTCCACGTGATAAAGCCACAGTTACGATTCTGGCCTTCCGTAACAAAATCACGCCGGACAGATGTCCTATTCTGTCGTCTAAGAATAGGACACACATTTGGCACACATAACTATTTACTCACCGGAAACGAGCCTCCAACCTGCGGTAGATGCGGGGAGAGGCTCACCGTCCTCCACGTCCTTCTGGAGTGTCGGAAAGCCGAATATGAAAGAAAGAAACATTTTCCCATAGCATACCAGCAGCAGATCCCCCTTCATCCAGTAATGTTACTCGGCCCAGAACCGCTATTTGACACCGTCGCAGTTCTAAGTTATCTGAAAGATGTTGTGTTTCATGTTTTTAGCCCCACATGTTCGTAGCGTCTCCTCTCTTCAGAGGATGGCGCTATGATAATTACTTTGAATAGCACATGCCTCTAGGCCCTTGTGGTTCAAGGGCTCTGGCGAGGCAGCAGTGCTCCAAGTAATTTTACCATCTTATATATTTTATAATTTGCATCATCCTTCTACGATGGATTTTAATGTTCATAGTACTCGTCATTAATCATCGCCATAATTTTATAGCACGTAGATTTTACGCACTTTACAGCGACTATTTTTAGGCCACTTTACAGCCAAGTCACATCTTCCATAGTACATCAACATTAACACTTGTCATGGCGCTCTTTGGCCAAACCTGGCCCTTGCGCCACTAAACACAACACATCATCATCATCTCTCCTTGATATTCATTCTGTAATGTTTATGTAATCACCTGTTATAAATTGGCAACAAGTGATTGAAGACGCGCATGGCCTGCCCACCGACTCCATTTTTTTTTCTTAATCTCAACTAGTATACAAGTTGCCACGGTTTACTACGCCACTGTCTTCCTGCCTTAATGCTATCTCCAACAATTTTTGTTGCTTTGCTTTCTGCGCAGTCCTCGACTTCTCAAGTTTCTTTGTTAACCTCCTGGTTTATGTCCCATATTGCATAACCGGTAGAAGGCAACGATTCTAAACATTTTTCAAGGATATCGGTAACGTGGCGATCACGATTCGTTAATGCCTCCCATGTGCTGTTCAACCCATGAAATTTTTGTATAAGTTTCCTGCTTTATATCAGTACCTGCTATTGATATTTCACCTGGATAAAGATATTCTTCCATAGATTCTGCGGGCTGAATGTCACTGATGAATTTCTGTTACATCACTAAGTTAGTGAAGGTTACCTTTATCTTTTCCATATTTTCGCCGGCCCACGTACATGTAAAAGCATGAACACTCATTGGCTCTCAATGCCTTTTTTAAACTGCAGGACATTCAGTTCGTTACTACGAAAGTGACTTAATCCGTGCACTATTATTATGCTAAATATGAAACAGTAGAAACATTCTTATCTGCAGTTTGTCGATGCCTCCGTCACTGTGTTGGTTGCAAAATCCATCGTCGGCACCACCTCCTTGTCGCATCGTAGCTGTATCGGCTGTCTTCCTTTTGCACACACTATGCAATATTCGTGACGCTCGCAGTCACGCAGAGTGAAGGAACTCAGCGCACTCACAGAAGCAGCACCGGATAAGTTGTTTGTTCAGGATTGTGCCGTGAACAGTAGGTACGCGTTGCGATCTGTAAAATCGCCTAAGCTATTCGCAGTCTTTTGGGGTGCACGGAATGATTGCTCACAGAGGAACAGAACTATCCAAGAAATAGTGGTCATCGTCGCGCCTGATCACTACGTCGCGCACTGCAAGCTCGTTGTACGAGTTTGTTTACACTGGGCCTCTTCGATGTTTAGCCGCCATGTTCACCCGATGAATGTATGTGATGACGCCACCACAGCGTTCCCTCGTGGTATAATGCGAAGCGTACTAAATTACAAATTAGTCGAATACACATTCAGTGTACATCTTGTAAACTGTAAAATGCTTTTAAACCACGTTAAACTAACTAATAATATTGTATTAAATGCATTTGTTTTATAACTCACTTGTGCGTGTAATGCACTCGGTGGAACGACAAACAAGTGAAAAAAGGCGCGACCATGCACCGACGGTATGATCACGTGAGCCCCAGTTTGTCGACCGCTCAGAAGGCAACGCCCAAGGAATGATAGCCACCCAGAGTGAATCTAGATAAACCAATGAAACTGGAGGCTTGTCGAAAGATGAACTGTGTCTTGGTACCATTTGTGCTTTCATCTTGGGGTGTCGCCAGAGCTCGTGAAGATCCCGAGTTTCGCCAAACTCGGCGCATCCTGCATAGCACCCATGGCCTTTTTATTTCGTTTCTGCATTGAACATACGACGTGAGACACCTCATGTTTCAACGCTAGAGTTTGGGCATGAGCATGAGCAAGCTTTGATTCAATGAATAGGCTGGCGAAACATTGTTCATCTATTGGCATTGACATCGTGTGCGAATTTTACCACACCACAGCTGCTGTTAGAATCATTGTGCAGGGACATTCATGTGAAGTGACTGCCCCTTCATTCAGCAGCCCAGACTGCATTTGGCACTCAATTCGTGAGGCGCAAATAGCAGCGCTGAGCTTAGAATATTGTTGATTTGATTGTGAGGAATCAAATTTTAAGCTGAATAATCAGTATTCCCAAAGACGCACATGTTTCGTATGGCAGCTCTTACATAAATCTACATTTTTAAGGACTGAACAATAACATCCGGTTCATTCTTAGTACACAGTAGGTGTAGTGCTGCCAGGTGGTGTGCGACGTATTGCAATTGTAGAGTGACTCATGCTCCTTTTGTCTCCCGATTTCTACAGCAGATTTCTCGCAATAGATTGTGGGCCAAGGTCTGCTTTATCATTATGTAGATGTTCTAAGCTAACCGCTCCACTAAATTCACTGACCATGGGCGCTCTAACGCAAAGCTATTCCAAACTTTTCTATTATAATTTTGCAATCAGACCTTCATGACTGGTCGCTAAATTTTCTGGCCACGTTCACTTCACCTGTATGTCACGCGATGTCACGAAAACCGCGGAACGCCCCATCTGATATGATATGTGCACACTGATTATGCATGGTTAGGCCGAGCAAAATAAACTTTATTATTTTTTATTCCACCATTCTTTTGCTATTAGCCATCCTCTACCTGTTAAAAGTGTTCGGGCTACACCCACTTCGCTTGTCTGTGACGCGACGTAAAAACATTTTGATAATTCAGCACGTCAAAGTCACTTGCACGCATAAAGATGCAATAATGTGCCGATATAAATCGCTTTTTTTCTGAATAGCCAGAGAATGGGCTCTATAGCGCGAAGGTATCCAAGCTTTTCTATTTCAATTCTGCAATCAGCCCTCCGCGATTGGTCATTTTTTTTGGAACACCCCCACTGCACCTGTCTGTCACGCGACGTCACAAAAAGCCGCGATAGCTTCCCATCTGATATGAGTTGTACATACTGGTTATGCATGATTTGACTGAAGAAAAGAAAAATAGTTATTTCTTATTCGACACCTTTTCGCCTTTAGCCCTCGGTTATTGGCCAAAAGTTTTGGGCTGCGCCTACTTCACCTTCCTGTCACGCGAAGTCAGAAAATCGCAAAAGCTCTCCGTGTAAAGTGACGTGTACGCATTATATATTAATTATTATGCCGATAAAAACTGAATTTGCTCCCGAACAGCCGCAGGCTGCCCTGTTCAGATAGAAATAAAAGATGACTGCCGCCGATCGCTGAGGCACTGGCTACTCGCACCTGCCAGAGAGCATGGGTTTATTTGCGTATAGTGCAACTTTTAGCGTGGCCGTGTAATGTTTTCGAGCACTTTCGGCACGCTTACGACCTCGTCCTGCCAACTCTTCTTTGCTGAAGGTCCGTTTTAGCATCATATTTAAGCTTCCGTTGCATGCCGCAGCAATTTTCGACCAACCACCGCAAGCTAAGCAAGGGAAAGCGGACCAATCGCAGACGCCGGCAGCACCCTCTTCACCCGGTTATCAATTTTCAGTTCAGTGGCTCGGTCCCACCGAACACCTCTGCACTTGAGCGTGCTCCTCGCCTCTTGACACCCAATTCGATAAGAGAAACCGCTCATTGTAGGCGATGTTATTCGTTTTCCAAGCACACAAAAGTGACCTCGTACGAACGAGGACACAGTTTGATTGGTCTGTTCAGACAACGCTGCGGTTGACCGCCCGATGCTTGAGTCGGCGGTTACGCAAATTCGACATCAGGAGATTGGAATAAAAACATATTGGAATAGTTTTACGTTATAGGGCCCGCTGTCTCGTTCCGAAAGAAACAGAAGATGGCCGCTCGCCAATCGCTCAGGCACTCGCTACTCGCACCTGCCGGCGAGCATGTGTTTATTTGCATATAACTTTTTCTTGCGTCGCCGTATAACGTTATCGAGCCCTTCGATCACGTATACTACATCGCTCTGACAACTTTTCTTCGCTGAGTATTCGTTTTGGCGGCATTCTTAACCTTCCGTTGCCCGACGCCGCGATTTAGGACGAGTGACCGCAAGCAAAGCGAGGTAAGCGGACAATTGGCAGACGCCGGCCCCACCCTGCTCATCCGGTAGTCTATTTACGCTGAGCTGGCTCGACCCCATCAAAACCCTCTCCACTTGAGCGTGCTCCTGGCCTCTTGTCAGCCAAGTAGATACGAATAGCCGCTCAAAGCGGCAACGTTATTCGCTTTCAAAGCAAAGGAAACTGACCTCCTACAAACGAGGAGAGCGTTTGATTGGGCTCTGACTACAACGCAGCGAGTCACCGCGTGGTGCTTGCGTCGTGAGTTAGGTAAATTTTACGTCAAGAGATTGGAATAAAGACAGACGGGAATAGTTCTGTATTACACAGCCCCATGAGTGCACAAAAGAAAATGCATGTTGTGGCTACATGCACTGAATAGCATTTCGGGCATTTCGGGCATTTCGGTCAACAAATCGCTTCAATTTTAGGTGATGCAATAGTTCTTTTTGAGGACGCCTCTGTATAGCTATAAAAGATTAAGAAAATTTCCGTTCGAAATTCAAGCACACTACGTACGACGGACAACGAAGTCAGCTTTGTTTCACACAGCAATCATCTAAACATTGTCGTAGTCCGTCGAGAGATGAGTCAGTTTTTTCACTTTATTTCTTACTAACCTAAAATAAGGATGAACAAGTCAGAAGAGCAGGGGCAATGAACAATGCAATTAGATGTGCAATCATCCCAACACAACCACAGGCTGTGACATTTGAAAAGAAGGTGTTGTATTACTTATCGGGTACACTCAAACTGCATGGACGTTTGTGGAAAAAATGAACAACACTCATTAGTTCAGTGCATTCTGCCATCAGCCCTTCACGACTTGTCGCAAAATTTTCGAGCCACCTCCACTTCATCTATCACGCGATGTCACGAAAACCGCGAAAACACCCACCTGATGTGGTATGTGTACTCTGATGATGCATGGTTAGGCCGAGCAAAACAAGCATTATCATTTTGGATTCGACGTTTTTTTTTTGCCATTAGTCCTCCGCTACTCAATAAAAGATTTGGGGCAACACCCACTTCGCCTGTCTGTCACGCGACGTCCAAAAATCACAAGCATTCACCACGCCAAAGTCACGTGCACGAATAAAAGATACAATAATATGCCGAACAAAAATAATATTTCTTCTCAACAGCCGGAGATGGCCTCGTTCCCAAAGTAATAGAAGATGGCTGCCCGCCGATCGCACAGGCAGTGCCTACTTGCACCTGCCGGTGAGCATGAGCCCAAAAAAATAATTGATTTCATCGAGCAGCACGAAGCGCATAAGCATTTGAGGACAGTTATTTGTATGCTGAGTCATCATAATTGCATCTTTGTCTTTCCAGGTGCGCAACGACACAACAAAATGACCGTTGCATATCTGGAGTCACGGTCGCAACGGGAGTACGAGATAGACAGCCCTCGCCTGCAGACTGCTGCTGCAGATAACGGAGCACAGTGATACCATGAGGATCGAAGAAATTGAAATTGAAGAGTGCCAGATGGAGCGAGGGGCACGTGCAGAACAGTGGCGTCAGGAACTAAAGGGCGACCAAATGGAGCAAGGCGCCCTCGTAGAGGATTGGCGCCTCATGGAGTCTGAGAGGCAAACTTATATGCAGCGTCAAGAAGTGCAGCTGCAAATGCTAATAACTTATCCATCAACTAAAGAAATAATCTTTAAAAAAGAAACATTGTCATCTACTCGACTGTATTATGAAGCTTCAACGGAAAACCAGCACTGGTTTCTTGCAAAGTTCAACCTGATCGAGGCATCAAACTAGGGTAAATTTTTCCAAAACAGTTGCTCTATACTATCTCAGCTACCCAGTAGGCTGACCGATCGCAGCGCATCATAGAATTGTCGGGCAGTATGAAGACAATGGGCAAGATACCGGTGCATGTTTGACAACCTTTTCCAGAAAATAGCGAGAAGCACTCTTTCAATGCAGCAGTTCACTTAACTGTGTTAATGAAGGCACCACATAGCAACCACATGAATGCTGCTCATGGCGCAACTTTTATTAAGTAACTGTTGGCACACGCATGCACGCAACCACTGTAGTCTGCATAACACCCACTATTAACACTGTGCTATACAAACTAATCTAAGTAATAGAACTGAAAAACCAGATAATGGAGCTGCAGAACTTGAATGCCCTATTCCATCAAATAAACACTGGCAATCTTTGAAGTGAGTAGTTCATTCATCTGTCTTTATGAACGCACAACATAACAACCACATCAATGCTGCTCTGGCATATAATAGTTTTGGCGCTCAAAGTACAGCTTGAATTACATAACTGTAGGCATACGCATACAAGTAGCCAGCGCAGCATGCACAACACCCACTATTACCACTTCGCTATTCAAAGTAAAATAAGGTTAAGAACCAGATAATGGAGCTGCGCATATCAAACAACTTATTCCTGCCTTTCAACAGAGTAATTCACTCGTCTGTTTTAATAAATGCATAACATAGCAACCACATGAATGTTGCTTGATAGTTAACAGCAGTTTTGGAGTTCAAGGGGCAACTTTGATTTTGAAACTGTTGTCATGAACATTTATGCTAATTACACATTCCAATGCAGCAGCGTGAGCTTCATTGACGGGCCCTACTCTGTGTGACCGGTACTGTGTGCAAAAGGATGGATAGGTGGGCTAGTTGGTAACGAGAGGCACGTGCAGAAGAGCGGCGTCATGAGCTAAAGGGACACCAAATGGAGCAAGGCGCCCCACTAGAGGAGAGGCGCCTCATAGAGGCTGAGCGGCAAGCTTATATGCAGCGTCAAGAAGTGCAACTGCAAAAGAACAACACACCACACGCACTCATGAGCGCGTGTGGTGTGGGGTTCTTCTCCTACATCCTTTGTGTTTTTAGCCCTTTAAGCTTTTATTATAACGGCACGGTGGGTTGTGCTTTATTCTATCATATGTTATTTTGATCTCTTTCCTCCCCTCCTGCCCATCTTCCATTCTTCTTTCTGTGCTTTCCTTTCTGAAGAGTAGGCAGGCGTTGTGCCCTTTCCGGTGGAAGTTACCAGCCTGCTGCTTGCTCTCCCTTTCCTGACTAATGCGTAAATGTTTTTGAAACAAATAATAATACCTGCAAAATAATGAGCCATGGTCTGTGACTTGGCCAAATGATCAAATACAGAAAGTGCAATAACGCCTATGGAAGTGCATCAAGCGAGGAAGAAGATAAAGGGATGTGTAGCTCACAACTTTGAATTACCACACTGCTTTGGCCATGGTATAAAAGACAAGGCATGGAAGGATCGTCACATGCAGATGCTAGTTGCAGCTAAGGGATGAGGGTAGCTTGAGTCCTGGCAGCTTGGCAATGCAGTATTCCAATTTCTCCTTTCTCCTGTAATATTGAACATTTTCGAAAAATTATTGCAGTGTGGTGCCTTACAACTTGCAGTGGTGGTTACCCACCACTGGTTACACTACCATAGTGGTTACCCAGGCGCCGAACATTGAAATGTTTTGATGCTCGCCAAGGTTCGTCCTGTCGCCTCCTATGCTACTGGTAGTGGCGAGGCCTGATGCAGCAGTATAGCAGATGACTGAAAGAGTGTCAAAACGTCCTTGTCTTCTGCTCCCAGGTGACGAAGTTTTGTTTCACATGAAGACATAGTGAAATTTAAAGGAAAGTTGCTGTCGATAGAATCCTGTTTATGCAGCTCTGATTGTATCAAACATCCCCCGCGTTTGGTGTGTTGCGACACCACGTACCCGAGCACACGAGGTTTGGCCCCTCCCGCGTGTAGCCGTGCGCGGCTTAGCCGTGTCTGGGGAAAGGGGGATCCTGGGGGTTGAGCCGATGCTGGGTGTCTGGACCTTTAAGGCCCCCCGGCGGAGGCAACACACCCCTTTGGCCTCTGCTTCACATAGACGGCACCCCCGGACTGAGCCACCCGGGGGAAATCGGCAGTCGCCTTTTCCTGTCTCTCCCTCCTCGAATCTTTGTCTTTATCTCTCACTTTTTGACCTTTCCTGTCTCCTTCTCTCTTCTTTTTACTTCCTTTCTCCACGACGGCAAGGGTTAACCTTGTGTGGATATCCTACCTTGGGTACACCATATTGGGTTATAGTGATGGCGTACGGCTGGCGTCGTGCAGGCTTGTACACAAGCTGTGCCGCGTCCCCTCGTTGGGCTCCGTGGTGGGTGGTCGGCGCTGTTGCCGAACATACACATTTTCCTATGGCAGCGCAAGCCTCTGTTGTTTATGATCGGCGTCTGAAGAGATGCCGCACCGAAGTACCATTTCAATTTTCCTTTCAAAGCAACGCCCCAACATTTCCAAAGTACTATGTAGTGCATAGTGAAAGCAACACTCCGGTAAGGAAACGCTCTCCTTTCGTGGTAGCGAAGTGTCTGAAAGACAAAATCGGACCAATATACAAAGCATCCAAAATGTCTAGCGGGGACCTGCTCCTAGAACTGAATAACAAAGATCAAGCAGATAAGCTCTCTGAACTTACCAGTATTGGCGAAGCGACAGTGACTGTTTCAGCCCACAGAACACTTAATACAAGCAGGGGAGTAATATCTGAAGAAGACTTCATTGGTTTAAGCGACGAGGAACTCCTGGAAGGTTTTCAGGAGCAAAATGTAACCAAAGTACAAAGAATAGTAATCCGAAGAAACGATGAAGAAATCCCCACCAAACATGTTATACTCACCTTCGGAACAAGCGTAATGCCTACTTCACTCGATGCAGGTTATGTCAAAGTCAATGTGAGACCGTATATCCCGAATCCCAGACGGTGTTTTAAGTGCCAAAGATTTGGACATGCTTCACATGCATGCCGAGGACAAACAACTTGTGCTAAATGCAGCTCCAACGACCACCAATCTGAGAATTGCACTTCTTCGCCACATTGTGTTAACTGCAAGGGAGATCACCCAGCTTATTCGCGGTCCTGCCCTTGCTGGAAAAAAGAAAAAGAAGTCATTGCACTTACTGTTAAAGAAAAAATCTCGTTCTTCGAAGCCAGAAAAAGACTGTCGTACCTTTCGCGACGCAGTTATGCCGAAGTGACGCAGGCGGGGGCAGCGTCACAGAGGCCTCCGGAGTCCTCCGAGCCCACGCGCAGTGGTGCCGCAGTGACTCCTCCCGCCCCCGTGGTGGAAGCAGTCAGTACTGCTCCACCCTCTTCGACGGCCCTGCAGACACCAGCCCCGCAGGGCCCTAAAATCAAACGAACCCCAAGGCCCGAGGCACGTGTCTCGGCGCCTAACTCTCGGTCCTCCAGCGCCTCAGAGAGAGCGATGGAGGTCGACACAAAAACTCCGGTGTCATTGACACCGAAGGATAAGCGCTCTCTCGAGCGCGGCAAGAGGGATAAAATCCCAATAACAACTCAAACTAAGAAAGCGTTAACCTAAAGGTTATCGCTCATTTGTACTAGCCTTTTTAAATCCATGTCACCTATACCACACCTCTTAATTTTTCCGTAATGCCATTTCTTATCTTCCCATTTTAAAATGGCTTTTATTATCCACTGGAATTGTAGAGGGCTTTTACACAACTTAGGTGACATTAAAGACATATTAATAAACTTCTCTCCTGTAGCCCTGTGTTTACAGGAAACAAACCTAGGCGAAAAACACAAAAACATTTTGAAAGGTCTCACTGTTGTACGGCGCGACCGTACTCAGGCGAACCGGCTGTCAGGTGGTGTAGCCATTGTCCTACCAGGTGGTATACCAGCCAGAGAAGTTCCCATTAACACTCACATAGAAGCCGTTGCTGTCACCGTTTTAGCTCACAAAACCATCACCATTTGTTCAGTATACATTCCGCCGCATTTACATTTTACCGTAAGAGACCTTGAGTTAATTTTAAACCAGCTACCCGAACCATTTTTATTAGCCGGTGATTTTAATTCACATAACACGTTGTGGGGTAGTCAAACAACTGACACCAGGGGTCAAACACTTGAAGATTTTATCCTAACAAATAACATTTGCCTTTTAAACACCGGTGCGGCAACTTACTACTCCCCAAGCACAGGCGCTATGAGTTGCTTAGATATGGCACTATGCTCTCCATCTCTCTTTGACGATTTTCAATGGAGTGTTATTGACAACCCCTATGGTAGTGACCATATGCCTGCTATTATTAAAAGAAAATCTCCTTCACCTACCATACCATTAAGACCACCCCGTTGGAAACTCCACCTAGCAGACTGGCCTCTCTTTACTGAAAAGGCCAGTCTGGATAACATATCAGATGAGCTTACCATAGATGAAATGAATGACAAGATCACCGCCTGTATACTTGCTGCAGCAGCAGAAACAATCCCACAATCCTCTGGCTTATTAAGAAAAAACCTGAAACCCTGGTGGACGAAGGAATGTACACAAACAAAAAAAATACAAAACAAAGCGTGGGGTATCTTTCGGCGATACCCAACACAAGACAATCTACTCTCCTTCAAAAAAGCCAAAGCGAAAGCCAGGTACACACGCAGACAAGCCGAGAGACAGTCCTGGAAAAATTATGTCTCGTCTATAAATAGTTCAATAACATCCAAACGAATGTGGGATCAGCTTTGCAAGTTTAGAGGCGATTACGCTTCTTACACTATCCCCATACTGTCACCTCCAGGCACACAAACAAATATAGAAGAACAAGCAGACATATTAGGGCAACATTTCCATGATATATCAAGCTCGAAAAACTACTCTGCTGCATTCCTGAAACATAAGCAATTAGCAGAAAAACTAAAGCTTCCGACCACAGGAAGTTCAGAAAGACTGTATAACGGCCCTCTAACACTTCCAGAAATCAACAGAGTCCTTACTAGTGGCAAAAAAACAGCACCCGGTCCGGACAGGGTACACTATACAATGCTAGCCCACCTATCCCCTAAAGCAGTTGAGACCTTGCTTCATTTTTTCAACATAATCTGGGAAACGGGGAAAATGCCCAAAGAGTGGAAGAAAGCTATCATAATCCCGTTCTTGAAAGCCGGAAAGTCTCCCACAACAGCAACCAGTTATAGACCCGTAGCACTCACAAGTTGTCTTGCAAAGTCCTATGAGGCCATCATCAACATAAGATTGACATACGTCCTTGACACAGAAAACATGCTAGATAACCATCAGTGTGGATACAAGAAAGGTTGCTCCACAACAGATCACCTAGTCCGGCTAGAAGACGAGATACGTGCAGCCTTCCTACACAAACAATATTGTCTCACTGTTTTCTTTGACTTAGAAAGGGCGTACGACACAACATGGAGGTTTGGTATATTAAGGGACTTAGCAGATTTAGGAATCCGAGGTAGAATGCTGAAATGTGTAGCCGATTTCCTGTCGGACCGAACATTCCAGGTGCGTTTAGGAACGACATTGTCACGTGTATTCAATCAGGAAAATGGTGTGCCACGAGGATGCGTACTAAGCACAACACTCTTTATAGTAAAAATGAACTCCGTTAACAAAGTCATTCCCCCCTCTGTTATGCACTCCATATACGTCGATGATCTGCAAATAGCGTGCCGCGCCTCAAACTTACAAACATGTGAAAGGCAGCTCCAGATAACGATTAATAAACTAACCGAATGGGCTGAGAAAAATGGCTTCCGCTTCTCTACCCAAAAAACCGTTACAGTGCTATTCTCGCAAAAACGAGGGTTGTATTTAGACACAGATTTAAAAATGAATAATGTCGCGCTGCCGGTGAAACAAGAATATAAATTCTTGGGAGTAACCTTTGACAAAAAACTAAACTTCCTATCCCACATTAAAGCACTAAAGACTAAGGCAAATAAAGCATTGAATATCCTCAAAGTTTTATCTCATAAGCACTGGGGTTCCGACCGAACCTGTCTTTTACGTATTTACCGGTCTCTTGTGCGTAGCCTTTTAGACTACGGCTCCGTGGTTTACGGTTCAGCTAGAATATCCTACATCCAACGACTTGATCCGGTGCATAACCTTGGACTGCGACTGGCAAGTGGTGCCTACCGAACTTCACCTATTCCAAGTTTATACGTCGAGTGTAATGAACCCTCCTTGCAGCAGCGCAGAGCATTCCTCACATTTTCCTACGTACTCAAAATTCAGTCATCACCCCAACACATATGCTACAACATCCTCACACAATGCAACACACGCTTACACTACACAAATAAACCGAACATGATTAAGCCCCTTGTCCTGCGGTATGAGCAATACTGTCGGGATTATGACATTCCCCACGAAGTCCTCCAGGTTGCCAAGAAACCACAACGGTTGGCCCCGTGGTACGATTTCACACAGTTGTGTGACTGGACAATGACACATTTAAAGAAGAAAGACACCCCACACGAACACATTATACAAGAATTCCGTGCACTTCAGGACAAATATCAAAATAACATGCAATATTACACTGATGGCTCTAAAACAAAAAATCACGTGGGTGTGGGGGCCGTAACAGAAAGTTGGGAAACAAGTATCCGATTGCCACAACACGCCTCTGTGTTCACGGCCGAAGTTTACGCTATATGGGTTGTTGTTAAAAAGATAATCACTGACAAACACAAACATGCACTCATATACACTGACTCTTTAAGCACACTGAAGGCCCTACAGCTGAAATCTGAGTGTGAACCCCTGATAGGAGACATTTTAAATATGTTGGCGCTTAACGAATACGGGAGGTCAATTCGTTTCTGTTGGGTCCCAAGCCATGTTGGGATACCAGGTAACGAAGCAGCTGATAGATGTGCATTGATGGCAGCCCACAAAGATATTACAAACACGAAATTCCCATATAATGATAGCATCCGTGCAATTAGAAAAGCCCTCACGGTAAAATGGCAACGCGAATGGGACCGTTGTGCCGACAACAAGCTACATCTCACGAAACCCATAGTTGGCGAGTGGAAGTCATGCTATCATCAGGAGCGGTTCATCGAAGTAGTTTTATGCCGACTGCGCATTGGGCACACACACCTCACGCACAATTACTTACTCACCAAAGAAGACACACCAACATGCGAGAAATGTCAACAGCCACTAACAGTTATGCACATATTACTCACATGTACGCAGACTGAAACACACAGACGAACACTTTTGCACAAATTATATCAACTACACATACCTTTACACCCTGCTCTAATTTTAGGTGATGATCCGCTAGTCCCATTATGTGACGTCCGTAAATTTCTACACGACACTGGATTTCTACATAAAATATAGATTAACAAAGCCTTTTCCTTCATAAACTTGATTTTAAAACACCTCGTGTTTGGCGCAGCATAGCCTCAGCCGCTTTTGCGCCATTAAACCCCATTCAACTAACTAACTGTATCAAACATCCTTTTATAGGGTTTAGAGGCCCCCAGTCTCATTTAAGGCAGAAAACGATTATTAAACCTTACAGTTGCTGTGTACTGTCCATGATTGACGCACGCGATGGCACGACCGATGATCAAGAAACAACTGGATATATTTGTGATGGTTGCAGCTTGCACGATCAGCTTTCGGCGAGCGCGTCCTCCTGCCCCGAACGCTCGTCCTCACGTGACACGTGACGTCTTCTTCCGCCTCGCTCACCAGTCGTTTACCGTCCTTCTCCCTCTTGCCGACAGGTGCCGCTAGTTCCTCAGCTAACACTACATAATTGTGTAAACCAAGATACTGCATCAACAGAAAAAGCAACAATGAATGCTGTAGTGGTTATGGCCCTGTACTTGAGTTTGCAGTATTGATGTTTGAAACGTATCGCATACATCTTGAAACACTCATGAACAATTCTGCAGCAATTTTTAATAACATGCGCAAATTGTCTTAGAAGAAAGAGTGGGAAGGTAGGCAATATAAATTTTATAGTCGGTGCCAGTATGTTCTATGTAGCCGGTTCACTTCTTTAACTGTGTTTCAGAATGTCATGCGCCAGGCATAATTTTCATGTGGTTTGATAAGTGCTGTAGAAAAAGATGAAGTTAAATAAACGCTGCCGACCAGTGCAAGCAACGAAATATGATGTTGGAATATATAGTTCCTACGCCATAGCTCCCGTCTGAGCTTTTGTAGCCAGTTGCCATCGAGACATCAATATTTGGTGCGGAAAACCTACGTGCGGACCCGTTCCTGTTCTACGCACGCTTGACGACTCTACTCACGCTTCGCGTTACGGCTAGCAACGAATCGCCTGAAGATCAGTGAGTGTGCAAGGACATCAGCCAGTTTCGATGCTATCCAGAAGGATCGACTTAAAGACAAGCGATCTGGACGATGGGCTCAGGACACTAAGATAATTCAGAAATCCCGATACTTGCTTCATTCTTTCAACGCCGACATCGCGAAGCTCTCAGCTGTTCAAGATCGTCGGTCCACAAGCAACGACAAGGTTTCACAGATTAACGCCCAGCTTGGGGAATATGTTCCAACCAAACAGCTCTAACAGCAGTGTACTGCCGAAGCGTAATGCAGCAATCGATCCAATAGCATGCTTGGTGGACTTCGTTGCCGAATCATCCAAATAGAACGAGCACAACGCATGCAATCGCCAGCTTTGAGTGCAGAAGGCATAGCCGTAACGCTCACCAGATATGATTCTCCACCTAGATTTGCGGGACCCCGATTGCCAGAGCCGCACATCTCAAGGTTCGAGCTAGACCGATGAACTAAGAGGCTTTGGGGAGCAATTTGAGCAAAACATTCAGCTTAACGATTTTCCGCCTTCCAGTACATCGTATTGCTTCAAAAGTTTCCTAGGTGCTGATGCAGCAGCAGCAATCGCTCGTTTGCCGTCGTCTGAATTATGCTACGCAGACGTCATCGCGCAGTTGAAGGAAGCAGTCGGCGATCGAACAAGAATTCATCAGTACCATTTGACGGCGCTGTGACACTTCCCGTGCGCAAAACCGGCCTACGACGTAATTGGCCTTCGAAGGTTACATGAGGCAACACAGCTAAACATCCGCTAGCTGCGTGCATTTAACTTGCCATATAGTATTCTCAGCGATACTCGTCGCCATCCATCAACTGGCTCTACGTCACGCCGCCATTCTCAGTTTTACACGAGGAAAACGAAGCCATACTTTTATGTCACAGTCACCTGACAGTCCCTCTGCACAAGCCTCCGAATCAGTTTCACCAACAGTTACGTCAAACGCTTAACTCAATGATCTGTTCCAGTTTAGGCCAGTGGAGCTGCACTGCACAGAACAATGTACATCGTCATCTCAGCAACTTCCCATAGATGAACGCAAGGGCCGGAGAATTAGCGATACCCCTACGGCATCCGTTTCGCACGCTGCAACTGCTGCAGAATTGAATGTTGCTCATAGACGCTGACCTTCAGCCCAGATATGCCTGTTGCGGTTAAAAAATAGCTAACAAAAGACAAGCGCTGCTTCTTTTGGGCTTCAAGAGGCCATCGAGAGAAGGATTTCCAAGTCAGGGTCACCTGAAAAGTTTCTGCGTGACTTTTTCTAATCTAGATATAACGATATCGCTAACTGTGTTTATATGAAATTTTTCTTTATACAGATGACACGACAATAGTAGCAACAGGTTCATCTATTCTTTCCTAAACTACACAGCTTAGTAATGCGTTCCGTAATGGTTCCGTAATGACCTCAAGAAATTAACCGAACGATACGAACTCAACCCACTCTAGATTGATCTATCTAAAGTTACATTTATCATCTTTAACTACACCTATAAGATTTCAGCCTACTCTCGGGCAGGTATGTTTTAACCAGCTAGATGTTATTTTACACTGCACCTTAATATATGCTGAACTCAATTTGCACCTTCAAGAAAATCTCACCTATGGGATAAGAATCCTACTAAGAGCGCAAAAATACTGTGGTCGTCCTACTTTACTAGCATTGTACTACACCTTCATTCACAGTCATTTTACTTACTGTGTGTCATCCTGGGGTAATACGCAACCATCTGGTTGATCCTATTAAGTACCTTCAGTTCTTTCCACGCCAATGCCCTTGCGCTTCTTCGGGAAAACAATGTCCTGTGAACGCTTTTGGTTAAATTTAATGTTTACGCTTATGATTAAGTATACCTAGTGATCAGGCTATTCAAGACTATAAGCACCCTTATTCCAAATAATGTATTTGACAACGTAAAATTATGGGGTTTTACGTGCCAAAACCCCTTTCTGATTATGAGGCACGCCGTAGTGGAGGACTCCGGAAATTTTGACCACCTGGGGTTCTTTAACGTGCACCTAAATCTAAGTACACGGGTGTTTTCGCATTTCGCCCCCATCGAAATGCGGCCGCCGTGGCCGGGATTCGATCCCGCGACCTCGTGCTCAGCAGCACAACACCATAGCCACTGAGCAACCACGGCGGGTGTTTGACCACGTATGCTTTGACACTTCCAATAACACCAGGTTGGCTTTGAATAATAATTTTCAGTACCAGAAGTATACATCACTATGGAGAACACGCAGCCCTATTTGTAAGTAACATTTTAGAATACCATGGCTAATGACCTAAAACTATGCCGATGCTATGTTACATTTAAGAAAAATACGAATTCTGTTCTGAAAAAAAGGTTGAGTTGATGATCCTAAAGTTTACTACTACCCATTTGTTATATGTGAAATATGCCAAATAGCTGTGCTTACTAGTCGTTGCTCATGTGTAATCACTGCTTCTTACACACTTCTCTTCATGTACCTCAAAACACTAGGTCCCCTTGCAGCCTTCAGCTATGGGACCTCATGCATTCTGAACCCAACATGGGTCACCTTTGCAAATAAAAGGTATATTTCATTTGATTTCAAGACACAATGCACTTCCTATGTGGCATTCTGCCAGGTCTGTTGTTTAGAAACCAACTGTTATGCTTGTCAAGGCATGAGTGTGCAGAAGTTGTTTTTATGTTTGAAAGCTCAAGGAACGCGTTATTCCAACAAGCAGAACAAGCAGTTATTCAACAAGTGTTTTATTTCTACCAATAAAAAGTGGCGCATTGTTTTCAGGTTTTTGCTTCTGCCAAAGCACGTGCGAGAGACATGTGCTGATATGAAATATTCCTGCATCAAATTTTCCATCACCCGATGCCCATTTCAATCTTTCTATATTCCCTTGACATTTTAGGTTGTCGCAAGCCAGTGGTTGCCGCACAAATTATCATGCAACAGTGATGGACTATTTTTGCAACGCATGAGCTGAAAAGTGACTCTTTTATGATCTGTTCAAATATTTCAACTGTCAGGCCAGCATTTTAGCCGACAAGTTTCATATCACAAAGATGTGCACTTCTGTGGCGTCGTACAGCAAGCAGTCGAAAGCGAGAACAAAAACCAATGAGCTCTTTAGATGCTAATTTAGTTCAGAGCATTCAGTAATTTTAAATGTAAGCAGCTATATGGGCGTAAAAAATAAAAAAAAGATTCGCAAATTGGGTACCAATGTCCCAAAGGACACTGCAAGTAAGTCAACACAGATGGTCAGTTACTTCTGCAACTATATGCACACAGTTTCTCGGATTTTGGATCGGACACACTTACCCGCATCTTGACGTCGCCCCTTGACATGCCCATCAAGTTGACAAATTATGCCATTTGGGCACATGACAGCCTGGTACTTTGGGGCCTCTTGAGCCCTAAATACGGTTTCTGTTTGACCACTGTAGGGCGACAAATTTGATGTGCTGTCCCATCTATAAGTGGGGCGCCCTTGGCGTGGACAGCCGGGGCGCTGGAGGAAGCTTGATAAGATAATGTTACGGAGCAAGCAAGAGTGGGGCCAGTCAAAAGAAAACGATTTCACATGTAGAGGTGGAATCGCTCCCCACAGCCATCTTGTTTTACATCGATAACTTTCCTGCAAGTATTGTAAATACATATTTACATCTGACTTCCGCAACCTAAGAAATTGGTGAGAGGTGCAGGGTACCGACGAGAAACTAAAACATAACTCCGCGGTCGTCATAAACTCAGACTGGACAACATGACGGACAAAACAGGGCCCGAAATGGCGCAGCCCAGATCAATGCCTAAAACCCCAGCGGTAGTGCTGGCTCAGTCGCGGAATACAGGAACATTCTGCGGCAGCGATCAGCTCCACGTAGGAGACTGGATCGCCGCGTGTGCGCGTGTGAGTGCCCACAACGGAATCCGATGATTATGTTAGCTAATTTGGTCTTCTACCTGCAAGGCACGGCGAAGGTATCGTATGACTACCACGAGGAAGAGCTTAACGACTGAGAGGCGTGCAAACAGAAGCGGAGGGACTTCTTCGGACGTCCCGCCGGGCGGAAGAGCAGCGCTAAATAGAAGTAGCGACACGCGCCCAGACGTCCACAGAATCATACGTGTCTTAAATAGAAGACGTGTTGGTTTTGTGCCGTAAGGGCGACAGCAATATGACTGAACCAGACAAGTTTGGGCATGTACTGAAAGGGATGGCTGACGATGCTTTCAACCTGCTCATGTGCAAAAATTCTGAAGCAACACAGGACATCATAAAAGAGTGTGAACACCTTGAGCAGGCAAAGAGCCGCCGCATTGCAACGCCATTTGCACGTCCGCCAAACACAGCTGCGACATCACCTTGTGACGACAGCCTAGGAGTGTAGCGACCATCATCATCAGATGACCTTATCAGTTAAGCGATAGAGCTCGTTGACTAACAATAGACAGTTTTAGTACTGCGTCATGACAATACGTACGCAGCACGCAAGTGCTTTGCGCGACCTAGGAGCGCTTGTCACGCTGGCCGCGTCCGCGAGCACGTCGAACCATCGGTCGAGCTACAGACGCTGTTGATCTCACCAACGTGATGTTACGTCGGGGCGCGTTCACGCAACGTCGAGCTATATGTAGGCCTTTAAGAGACTCAACTTTTAATGCGGATGCAATACACGAATCATATCGAGAAAAATAAAAACCGAGTACTCGCTTTCTGAGGTTGGCACGGTCATTTGCGACGAACTGCGCCCGAAGCAGGTCGACATTTTCGCGCGGACAACGTATACTGAACACTTTCTCAAAAACAAAGTTCATATCTATTTTTTTTTGCTATGCATTCCCTCCGTTCAGGATCCCGGATTGGCTTCGGCACGCTCACTTCACACATCAAAGCCAAATCATAGGTCTTCGATGCCGCCATTTTGCGAAACTCTTTTGTCTCGTGCACTCCCGAACAAACGAGAACCGCGAAAGCCGCACGCGAGGCTCCACACCTACGCACGCAAGAATCGGATCCTCAACATCCGTGTTATAATACCGTTAACGAGATGACATACGCTACACTCTTTCGCAATCGTCCCTCCGTAAGACAGCCTTTCTCGCTGCGTGTTAGGGAGCTTCGTGAAGAAATGCAAGTTCCACTCCTCGAGCTTCGCCTAATGCATCCAGCCAAGCTGCTACCTCCTTGGGAGTGGCAGCTGATACAATGCGACACATCTTTCGTTCAAGTTACAAAGCACGCTTCAGACATTGAAATCCAAATGCATTTCCGGCAACTCCAACACAAACACTCCTGCACGGAGTTCTACACAGACGCATCGAAGTCGCACGACGGGGTGTCCTATGCAGCGGTCGGTGCATCCTTCTCGGAATCCGGCGTACTGCATCCGGAAACTAGTATCTTTACGGCTGAAGCCTACGCAATATTATCGACCGTGAAGCACATAAGGAAATCAAAACTCAAAAGATCGGTTATATATACAGACTCCCTAAGTGTCGTGAAGTCTTTGATATCGTTCTGTAAGCACAAAAATCCTGTTATAATTGAACTCTATTCCGTGTTATGTAAGGCATATGTATCTAACCAGCATGTGATTATTTGCTGGCTGCCTGGCCATAGGGGCATCCAGGGTAACGTTCTAGTGGACCAGATGGCCACATCAATTTCATTGAATGCAGTTAATCCTACTGCTTCAGTCCATGTCACAGACCTGAAGCCTCTGTTAAGAAGGAAACTACGAAACCACTGGCAACGCATGTGGGACGAAGAAATAAATAATAAACTGCATGTAATAAAGCCACAATTAGGTTTCTGGCCTCCTGTAACAAAATCCCGCCGGACAGATGTCCTCTTCTGCCGTCAAAGAATAGGACACACTTTTGGAACACATAACTTTTTACTCACGGGAAACGAGCCTCCAACCTGTGGTAGATGCGGGGAGAGGCTGACCGTCCTCCACGTTCTACTGGAGTGTCGGGAAGCCGAATCTGAAAGAAGGAAACATTTTCTCTTAGCATACCGGCAGCACATCCCCCTTCATCCTGTTATGTTACTTGGTCCAGAACCACTCGTTGACACCAATGCAGTCTTAAGTTACCTGAAAGATGTTGTATTGCATGTTGTTAGCCCCACATGTTCGTAGCGTCTCCTCTCTTCAGAGGATGGCGCTGTGAAAGTTCTCTCGTATAGCACGTGCCTCTAGGCCCTTATGTTTCAAGGGCTCCGGCGAGGCAACAGTGCTCCAGCTATTTTTACCATCTCATATATTTTCAATTCTATGTCATTCTTTTACGATGGATTTTAATGTTTATAGTATCCGTCACTAGTCATCGCCATAATTTTATATCACGTAAATTTTATGCACTTTACAGCAACTATTTTTAGGCCACTTTACAGCCAAGTCACATCTCCATAATACATCGTCAACATCACCACTTGTCATGGCGCTCTTTGGCCACACCTGGCCCTTGCGCCATTAAACACCACATATCATCATCATCATCATCATCATCATCATCAAGAATCGGATGCGTGCGTACGCAGCGGCCCCGTGCGCATAGTGAGATAGTGTAATACCGGGGACCGATCCGCCGTGGAGATGAAGCAGGCGTTAAGCACTCCTCATACTTAGTAACTCAGGGGAACAATTGCAATGCATGCTCACTGACCTGGAGAGGCAAAGCTGAAGGGTGGGTCTAAAAATTAATCTGCAGAAAACTAAAGTAATGTTTAACAGTCTCGGAAGAGAACAGCAGTTTACGATAGGTAGCGAGGCACTGGAAGTGGTAAGGGAATACATCTACTTAGGGCAGGTAGTGACCACGGATCCGGATCATGAGACTGAAATAACCAGAAGAATAAGAATGGGCTGGGGTGCGTTTGGCAGGCATTCTCAAATCATGAACAGCAGGTTGCCACCCCCGCAGGGGCGTCTGCGTCAGCAGGCGTTTGGTGTGTTGCGACACCACGGACCCGAGCACACGAGGGCTGGACCCTCCCGCGTGTAGCCGTGCGCGGCTTAGCCGTGTCTGGGGAAAAGGGGATCCTGGCGGTTGAGCCGATGCCGGGTGTTTGGACCATTAAGGCCCCCCGGCGGAGGCAACACACCTCTTCGGCCTCGGCTTCACATAGACGGCACCTCCAGGCTGACCCACCTGGGGGAAATCGGCAGTCGCCTTTTCCTGTCTCTCTCTTCCTCTAATCTTCGTCTTTCTCTCACTTTTATCTTTCCTATCTTCTCCTAGCTTCCACTTACTTCCAATTTTTCCAGGCAGCAAGGGTTAACCTTGTGTGAATAGCCAACCCAGGTTATTTCGTATCTGGTTATAGTGGTAACGTACTGCTGGCGTTTGCAGGCCGTGTTTTACGGATCCTGCAGCGTCCCCTTGTAGGACTCCACGGTGGGTGGCTGGCGTTACTGCCGAAATTATAATCTCTTATGGCTTCTTCTTTCCCCCCATTACCTGATCGCTCCCTCAAGAGGGGGCGCACCGATGATGTCTTTGAATTTTTTGCCCGCCAAAAAGAAACCTTTCCTCGTTTCCATGTAGTGCACTCTGAAACACCAGGCAAACCCGTGCGAACAATCTCTCCATTTCTCGTGTCCAAGTCTCTTACCCAAGTTTTTGGTACAGGTTATAAAGCATCCAGGATGGCAAGCGGCGATCTCCTCTTGGAGCTCCGCAACCAGAAACAATATGAAAATCTACTCAATCTAGTTTCATTTGGTGACGCCAAAGTAACAGTAACTCCTCATCGCACCATGAATACCACCCGTGGCGTAGTCTCCGATGATGATTTATTGGAGCTGACTGAGGCTGAGCTCTTGGAGGGCTTCAGCGAACAGAATGTCATAAATGTCAGAAGAATCAAGATGAGGCGAGACGGAAAAGAAATTGCGACCAAACACCTAATACTCACCTTTAACTCCAGTGTCCTGCCCGAGTCAATCGAGGCTGGGTACATCAAGCTTCGTATAAGACCGTATGTGCCGAATCCCTTGAGATGTTTCAAATGCCAACGTTTTGGCCACAGCTCGCAGAGCTGCCGAGGCCGCCAAACATGCGCCAAATGCAGTCCCCTTGAACACGCCACTGAAGCATGTAAGAACTCTCTACACTGTGTAAACTGTGACGGGGACCACGCCGCGTACTCGCGGTCGTGCCCCTCCTGGAAGAAGGAAAAAGAAATTGTGACTATAAAAGTAAAAGAGAATATATCGTTCAAAGAGGCACGAAGGCGGGTAGCATACCTGCCAAAGAAAACCTTTGCCGATGTGGCGCGTCAGGGGGCAGCGTCACAACGGCCTCCGGCGGCTGTCCGACCCACAGTCAGTGAGTCGGCAGTCACGCCATCTGCCCCCCCGGTGGTTGCAGCTAGCGCTGCTCCGCCAACCGAGCAGACGGAGCCATCGACCCCGAAGGTGGGAGCAGCCGAGGCTGCCCCAACCTCCGAGGCCCCCTCCAGCGCTGGCAACGGCCAGCGCAGCCAAATCCCTCAGGGAGCCCCATCGACCTCTGGGCTGGTGGGCGCAGGGGTCTTGCCCTCCAAGGCAGGACTCTCTCTTGTAACTTCTCGCTCACAAGAGCACGTGTCCGGCGCCTCACAAGAGGCAATGGACACTACTCCGGTCCTCAAGGCGCACCAAACGCCTAAGGAGCGGCGAGGCTCCCTCGAACGCTCCAGAAAGGCCAGAACCCCCGTTACAGGGCCTCGAAAGAGCTCTGTAACCTAAATCATCACCTCCCTTTCCGTACACACAGCACTTATTTACTTTCAACATGGATACAGGAATCATTCAATGGAATGTCAGAGGTCTTCTTAGGAACCATGATGATGTGCAAGAGATCATACACAAACACAATCCAAAAGTGCTGTGTCTACAGGAAACACACCTAAAAACACAACACACAAACTTTCTCCGACACCATGTTACTTTTCGCAAAGATCGCGATGACGCAATCGCATCATCGGGAGGTGTTGCAATTGTAATCCAAAAGAGCATAGCATGTCAACATTTACAGCTACGAACGGCCCTTGAAGCAGTGGCGGTTCGAATAGTTTTGCTAAACAAACTTATCACTATTTGCTCGATTTATATACTCCCACACTACAAACTAAGCAAACATGAATTTCAGTCATTAATAGATGAATTGCCAGAACCCTATGTTGTTCTTGGCGATTTCAATGCACACAGCACCTTGTGGGGAGACTCTCGTATCGATGCGCGAGGGCGTCTCGTTGAACAGTTCCTTTACTCTTCTGGAGCGTGCCTTCTAAATAAGAAAGAACCCACATATTACTCTCTTGCGAACAGAACCTTTTCGTCAATAGATCTTAGTATAGTTTCCGCCTCTTTACTGCTCGAACTCGAATGGGAAGTTACGAGCAATCCTTACGGGAGCGATCACTTCCCCGTATTGCTAAGAACATCTAAAGAAAATGAATTTCCCCCACAAGCTCCTAGGTGGAAGATTGATACAGCAGACTGGGAGAAATTCCGAACTCTCAGTAATATTTCATAGGATGAGATGTCCTCGTTAGGAATTGATGCTGCCGTGGAATACTTTACAGCCTTCATAATAGATGCCGCAACTAAATGTATATCACAAGTAAATGGCTTGGCATGCAAACGGCGTGTCCCGTGGTGGAACGAGGACTGTAGGATCGCTCGTAAGAAACAGAACAAAGCGTGGGGGTTGCTACGCGCCTCTCCCACTGCGGAGAATTTGTTTAACTTTAAGAAAGTGAAATCGCAAGGCAGGCGAACACGCCGACAGGCTAGAAGAGAGAGTTGGCAGACGTTTTTATCCGGTATCAACTCGTATACCGATGAGGCCAAAGTCTGGAACCGGGTTATTAGGATAAAAGGGCGACAAACATATTCACTTCCTTTGGTAAACACACAAGGTGAAACACTAAAAGACCAGGCAGATTCACTTGGGGAACACCTCGAGAGCGTGTCGAGTTCAAACCATCATTCGCAATCATTTTTGAAATACAAACACATTCTTCTATTTGTTTGTATTTCAAAAATGATTGCGAATAATGGTTTGAACTCGACACGCTCTCAAAGTGTTCCCCAAGCGAGTCTGCCTGATCTTTCAGTGTTTGACCTTGTGTGTTTACCAAAGGAAGGGAATATGTTTGTCGCCCTTTTATCCTATTAACCCTGTTCCAAACTTTCGCGTGAAAGTCGGCAATGTATTGTCGCGACCTTTTGTACAGGAAACTGGTGTACCTCAAGGAGGTGTACTTAGCTGCACGCTCTTCATCGTGAAAATGAACACCCTTCGTGCCTCGTTACCGCCAGCCATTTTTTATTCTGTTTACGTAGACGACATACAGATAGGATTCAAATCCTGCAACCTTACAGTATGTGAGAGGCAAGTTCAACAGGGCTTGAACAAAGTGTCCAAATGGGCAGAAGAAAACGGATTTAAAGTCAACCCCAACAAAAGTTCTTGTGTGCTTTTCACAAGAAAGAGAGGACTCATTGCAGAACCCAGTATCGAAATGTATGGTCAGCGAATTCCTGTGAACAAAGAACACAAGTTCTTAGGCATCATACTTGATTTGAAATTAACTTTCATTCCACACATAAAGTACCTCAAGGTCAAATGCTTGAGAACAATGAACTTACTTAAAGTGTTATCCCACACAACATGGGGCAGCGACAGGAAATGTTTAATGAATCTTTACAAGAGCCTCATCCGATCGCGGTTGGACTACGGTGCCGTGATCTATCATTCTGCAGCCCCGAGCGCGCTAAAGATGCTAGATCCGGTCCACCATCTAGGAATCCGACTGGCCACTGGAGCTTTCAGAACAAGTCCCATAGAAAGTTTATATGCAGAATCAAATGAGTGGTCACTACATCTGCAGAGAACATACATCAACGAAACATATTTCCTGAAAGTCCACTCTAATCCTCAACATCCATGTTTTAATACCATTAACGATATGACATATGCTACGCTCTTTCATAATCGTCCTTCCGTAAGACGGCCTTTTTCGATGCGTGTGAGGGAGCTTAGTGATGAAATGCATGTCCCACTCCTCGAGCTCCGCCTAATGCAGCCAGCCAAGCTGCTACCTCCTTGGGAGTGGCAGCACATAGAATGCGATATATCTTTCATGCAAGTTACAAAACACGCTCCAGCGATTGAAATACAAATGCATTTCCGGGAACTCCAATACAAACACTCCTGTACGGAGTTCTACACAGACGCATCGAAGTCACCCGAGGGGGTGTCCTATGCAGCATTCGGCCCATCCTTCTCGGAATCCGATGTACTGCATCCGGAAACAAGCATCTTTACGGCTGAGGCCTACGCACTGTTGTCGGCTGTAAAGTATATAAAGAAATCAAAACTCGAGAAATCAGTTATATATACGGACACACTAAGTGCTGTGAAGGCCCTAATGTCATTTTCTAAGCGCCCGCAGGGGCGTCTGCGCAAGCAGGCGTTTGGTGCGTTGCGACACCACGTACCCGAGCACACGAGGGTTGGACCCTCCCGCGCGTAGCCGTGCGCGGCTTAGCCGTGTCTGGGGAAAAGGGGATCCTGGGGGTTGAGCCGATGCCGGGTGTTTGGACCTTTAAGGCCCCCCGGCGGAGGCAACACGCCTCTTTGGCCTCGGCTTCGCATAGACGGCACCCCCGGACTGACCCACCCGAGGGAAATCGGCAGTCGCCTTTTCCTGTCCCCCTCTTCAATCTTTTTCTTTCCTATCTTCTTTCTTTTACTGTCCTATCATCTCTTCTCTTCCGTCACTTCCTAATTTTTCTAGGCGGCTAGGGTTAAGCTTGTGTATGTTCCCTTCCTTGGGTACGTTATATTAGGTTATAGCAGCAATGCACGGCTGGCGTCTGTAGCCTTACACGTTAAGTGCTACAGCGTCCCCTTGTTGGGCTCCATGGTGGGTGGCCGCCAATGCCGCCGAAAACGTCCGAAATATTATGGGAACACCTGCTTTTCCGCGTCTGCTTGATCGTCACCCTCAAAAGAGGGGACGCACCGATGAAATTCTAAGCCTCTTCAAACCAAAAGAAATTTTCCCCCGATTCCAAGTTGTTCACAGCGAAAAAACAGAAAAACCAGCTAGAACCGTATCTCCTTTCCTTGTTGCAAAAGGCTTGACTGATGCACTTGGCCCAGGCTATAAGGTCACCAAAATGTCGAGAGGGGACCTCCTCCTTGAAATACATAATAAAGAACAGCACAGCAAACTAAACAACCTTGTGGCATTTCGAGATATTCCTGTTACCGTTTCCCCTCATCGGTCTATGAACACAGCACGCGGTGTAGTATCTGATGCAGATCTCATTGACTTGTCCGAAACAGAGCTGTTAGAGGGCTGTAAAGAGTAAAATGTCACTAACGTACAACGAATCATTATCCGAAGAGAAAATAAAGAAATTCCTACAAAGCACCTGATCCTCACATTTGCCACTTGCGATCTGCCACAAACAATAGAAACTGGATACACAAAGATAGCTGTCAGACCATACATCCCTAATCCAAGAAGATGCTTTCAATGCCAAAGATTTGGCCACGGATCGCAGAGCTGCCGTGGTAAACTCACATGTGCAAAATGTGGAATCCAAGGCCACTCCTCAGATAAATGTGAAGCAACACCTCACTGTGTAAACTGTGAAGGTGAACATCCAGCATACTCCCGATCTTGTCCCAACTGGAAAAAAGAAAAGGAAATAATCACGCTAAAAGTACACGAAAACATCTCTTTCAAGGAAGCACGAAAAAGGTGCTCCGCATTCCACACCACAACATACGCCGATGCGACGCGTCAGGGGGCAGCGCCGCACCGGCCTGCGCCACCTGTCCAGCCCGCGCACAGCGAGTCGCTGGCTGTGGCATCCCCCGCCCCCGAGGTGGAAGCAGTTAAACCTGCGCCACCCACCAAGACACAGAGGCCGGTTACCCCGGGTACGTCGGGCCTCAAGACCACGCCTCGCCAGGCGAGGTCTGACAAACAAACTAGGAGCCCGCACGTTCGGGCGTCCAGTGCTTCCCAGGAGTCAATGGACACAACTCCGGCACGTTTGGTGCCAAAAAACCGGCGTGGCTCTCTCGAGCTCGCCAAAACAAACAAAAAACCCATAACAGGGCCAGACGACGGTCCTGTTACCTAAAGTACACCACAACACACCTGAACACAGAACATTTCTCATCCTAATAAAATGGCTGTACAAATTATTGATTGGAATGCCCGTGGCATTCTAAACAACTTAGATGACATAAAAGAAATAATACAAGAGTTTAATCCTAGGCTGTTCTGCGTTCAGGAAACACACTTGAAAACATCAAATACAAACTTCTTAACACCATACACATTATTCCGCAAAGATCGCGACGATGGCCATGCCGCGTCTGGTGGCGTGGCTATTATAGCTCAGAAGTCAGTTGCTTGCTAACACCTCCACCTCCAAACAAATTTTGAGGCAGTAGCGGTTAGGGCGATTCTATTCGACAAGTTGGTTACGGTCTGTTCCCTCTACATACCACCCGAACAACACTTGCAACTAAGGGATCTTGAAACTCTAGTCAATCAGCTTCCGGAACCATTCATTCTAACAGGTGATGTGAACGCACATAATACGCTATGGGGCGACTCGCGCTGTGATGCAAGAGGGCGTACTATAGAAGACTTTCTCTTATGTACCGGTGCAATTCTTCTGAATAAAAAAGAACCCACCTTTTATAGCCCTACACACAAATCATATTCATCAATAGACCTAACCATAGCTTCTCCATCTCTAATGCCGTACCTTGATTGGAAGGTCCTGAAAAACCCCTACGGAAGTGACCACTTTCCTAGTCTCCTAAAATTAACAAAATGTGCTGAATGCCCTCCACAGATTCCCCGATGGAAAATCGACTCGTCGAATTGGGAACTGTTTCAGGAGATTACATATTTACAATACGATGGTCTGAGCTCTTTAAACATAGATGATGCTGTGGCATATTTAACAGGTTTTATTATTGACGCCGCTGAAAAATGCATAAAACAAACTAACGGCCTTGCTAATAAGCGTCGTTTGCCTTGGTGGAATGACGAATGCAAAGAGGCACGGAAAAAACAAAATAAAGCTTGGAGCCTACTTCGTGACTCTCCAACTGCGGAGAACCTTATTAATTTCAAGAAGGCAAAATCACAGGGCAGGAGAACACGTCGACATGCTAAACGAGAAAGCTGGGAAAGGTACATATGTAGTATCAATTCTTACAAGGATGAGGGTAAGGTATGGAACAGGGTGAACAGATTAAAGGGCAGGGAAACACAACCGCTTCCTTTAGTAAACGCTCAGGGCAACACCATGAAAGATCAGGCAGTCTTCCTGGGCGAGCATTTCGAAAATATTTCCAGTGCATCACACTATGCGCCAACTTTCCTAAAGTTCAAGGAACGCATAGAGCGAGAGCGCCTTGAACGAAAATGCGCACCAGATGAACCTTACAACAGTCCCTTTAGTCTCGCTGAACTGAAGGCTGCTCTCATTTCCTGCAGCAACTCAGCACCAGGTGGCGACCGCATAATGTATGCAATGATTAAGAACATGCATCCAGAAACATTGAACACACTTCTGTCTCTTTACAACACCATGTGGGTATCTGGGCATATTCCATCGTCATGGAAAGAAGCGATTGTCATCCCAATTCATAAGCAAGGCAAAGACCCCGCATTAGCCATTAGTTATAGGCCGATAGCACTAACAAGCTGCATGTGTAAATTATATGAAAAAATGGTAAATCGGCGTCTAATCTATTTCCTGGAAAGCAACCGTCTACTTGATCCCCTTCAATGTGGTTTCAGGGAGGGTAGGTCAACAATAGACCACCTTGTTCGCATTGAAGCAAATATTAGAGAGGCTTATATACACAAACAATTTTTTCTCTCTGTATTTCTGGACTTGGAGAAAGCCTATGACACAACATGGCGATTCGGAATCCTCCGAGACCTATCTGCGATGGGCGTACCTTGCAATATGCTAAATATGATAGAAAACTACTTGACTAACCGCACGTTCCGCGTTAGAGTGGGCAATGCCATGTCCAGGCTATTCAATCAAGAGACTGGCGTGCCACAAGGGGGCGTGCTTAGTTGCACCCTCTTCATTGTGAAAATGAATTCCATCCGCAAAGTCATTCCATCCTCACTGTTTTATTCAATATATGTAGATGATGTGCAACTAGGATTTAAGTCTTGTAATCTTGCTGTCTGCGAGCGCCAAGTCCAACTTGGACTGAACAAGGTCTCAAAATGGGCAAACGAAAATGGCTTCAAGCTAAACCCCTCCAAAAGCTCCTGTGTACTTTTTTCTAGAAAGAGAGGCTTGATACAAGATCCCGATATTATGCTGCATAGACAACATATACCACTAAACACTGAACATGAATTTTTAGGCCTAATACTCGACTCAAAACTAACCTTCATTCCTCATATCAAGTATTTGAAAGCTAAATGCCTTAAAACAATGAACATCCTGAAAATACTGTCACATACAACATGGGGAAGCGACAGGAAATGCGTCATGAACCTCTACAGGAGCCTTGTACGATCGCGGTTAGACTACGGTGCCGTTGTGTATCACTCAGCTACACCCAGTGCTCTTAAGATGCTGGACCCTGTGCATCATCTTGGTATCCGCCTCGCCACTGGCGCCTTTAGGACGAGTCCGATTCAAAGCCTCTATGTCGAATCGAATGAATGGTCGCTCGATCTGCAGCGGTCATATTCTACATTTAAATATTTTCTAAAAGTAAATGCTAACAAAAACCATCCTTGTTATCCCACCATAAACGATATGGCCTCTGCAACACTCTTTCATAACAAACCTACAGCCAGAGAGCCATTCTCGATCCGTGTGAAAAAGCTGAGCGAGGAGATGGATGTTCCTATTCATGAAAATAGTCTAGTGGCTTCTGCCAAGCCGTTTCCACCGTGGTTGTGGCGAATCATTGACTGTGACACGTCATTTGTGGAGGTAACGAAGCACGCTCCAGAGGCGCACATTCATATGCATTTTCTGGAATTACAATTTAAATACCCATGTCCAGAGTATTACACAGATGCGTCTAAATCACATGCTGGCGTGTCATATGCAGCCGTAGGCCCTTCCTTTTCCGAGGCCGATGTTCTGCACCCTCAAACAAGCATCTTTACAGCAGAGGCGTATGCACTGTGGTCGGCTGCGAAACACATCAAACAGTTAAAACTACATAAGGCGGTCATATACACAGACTCATTAAGCGTTGTGAAAACATTGATGTCATGCTTCAACCACACAAATCCAGTAATTGCAGATCTTTTCTCTCTCCTCTGTACTATGTATGTCTCTGGCCAACATGTGACGATATGCTGGGTGCCTGGACACCGAGGTATTGAAGGTAACGTCCTGGCAGACCGAATTGCTACGTCCGTAGACACAAAAGCTTGCAACATGTCCGTAGCCGTCCCGGTCTCAGACCTAAGGCCATACTTACGGAAAAAACTCAGAACCTACTGGCAGCATAAATGGGACGCTGAAACCCTTAATAAACTCCACATAGTTAAGCCACATTTAGGATACTGGCCATCACTGACCAAGTCCAGACGAAGTGATGTCCTATTCTGTCGTCTCAGAATAGGGCACACTTACGGTACACATACCTTTTTGTTGAGTGGCGGTGAACGTCCAATGTGTAGCAGATGTGGGGAGACACTCAGTGTCCAGCATGTCTTCCTAGAATGCCGCGAAACACAAGTCGAGAGGAAAAAACACTTCCCTTTAGCATACAGTCAGTGTATACCACTTCACCTGGCACTGTTTCTAGGCAGAGAACCGCTATTTGACATGCAATCTACCTTGGCCTTCTTAAGCGACGTTGACACGCTCCACGTTTTCTGTCCGAGAAATTCGTAACACGGCCTCTTGCGAGAGGCCACGGTTGCGATGTCAACCTTTGGTATAGCACATGCCTCCGGGCCCTTGTGCTCAAGGTATCCGCTGAGGCTCTTGTGCTACTCGTCAACAATCACCTGTCGATTTATATTCATGTAACGTTATAACACCATTGTTGTACATCCCATACTTACATCATGCCCTACTTCAGTCATTCTCATATTTGTATTCCTTATGTATTTTAAGCAATTTATAGCTCTGAGTTTTAGGCCTCTCTACAGCCACGTCACATCAGCCATTAGTCAATTCAGTGCTCATCACCACTGCCTTGGCGCTCTTTGGCCACACTTGGCCCTTGCGCCAATAAACACTACATATCATCATCATTTTCTAAGCACAAAAACCCAGTAATCAATGAACTCTATTCCGTCCTATGTAAAACGTATATATGTAACCAGCATGTCACCATATGCTGGGTGCCGGGTCATAGGGGCATCGAAGGCAATGCTCTGGCGGACCAGATGGCCACATCAATAGCATCGTATTCTGTAAATCCTACCGCAGCAGTCCCTGTCACAGATCTGAGGCCCTACTTGCGCAGAAAACTGCGGAACTACTGGCAACGCTCGTGGGACATGGAAACAAATAATAAACTGCACGTAATAAAGCCACAATTAGGGTTCTGGCCTTCTGCAACAAAATCACGTCGGACAGGTGTCCTACTCTGCCGGCTAAGAATAGGACACACTTTTGGCACACATAACTTTTTGCTCACGGGAAACGAGCCTCCAACCTGTGGTAGATGCGGGGAGAGGCTGACCGTCCTCCACGTCCTCCTGGAGTGTCGGGAAGCCGAACATGACAGAAAGAAACATTTTCCCTTAGCCCCCGCAGGGGCGTCTGCGCAAGCAGACGTTTGGTGTGTTGCGACACCACGGACCCGAGCACACGAGGGTTGGACCCTCCCGCGTGTAGTCGTGCGCGGCTTAGCCGTGTCCGGGGAAAAGGGGATCCTGGGAGTTGAGTCGATGCCGGGTGCTTGGACCTTTACGGCCCCCCAGCAGCGGCAACACACTCCTTTGGCCTCTGCTTCGCGTAGACGGCACCTCCGGCCTGACCCGACCGGGGGAAATCGGCAGTCGCCTTTTCCTGTCCTCCCCTATATCTTTCACTTTCCTGTCTCCTTTCTCACAACTCTCCTGTCTCCTCATCTCTTCTTGCATTTTCTCTTTTTTCCTGGGTGGCTAGGGTTAACCTTGTGTGGCGAGCTGTCCTGAGTTCAGCCATATTTGGTTATAGTTGCGCTGTACAGCTGGCGTGGGCAGGACTTGCTTACAAGTTCCTCTCCCGTCCCCTTGTAGGGCTCCATGGTGGGTGGCTGGCACCGCGGCCGAATTATACGTTTTTCCCATGGCACCTCCTCTCTCCAAACCAGATCGCCCTCAGAAAAGAGGGCGGACCGATGTCACTGCTGATTTTTTCCAAACAACCAAAGAAGTCTTCCCTAAGTATCACGTGATACACAGTGAAATGCCAGAAAAACCGGCTAGAAAGATATCTCCGTTCTCAGTTGCAAGATGTCTGAAAGAAGCCATAGGCACTAGCTATAAAGTAACAAAGCTTGCTAGCGGTGACCTACTGCTAGAAATGCAAAGCAAAGCTCAAGTGTGCAAACTTGCTAATATCTTGTCGTTTGAAGACATCCCCATCTCAATTTCAACCCACAGATCGCTGAACACAGTGCGTGGGGTGATTTCTGAAATTGACTTTCTGGATCTCTCCGAAGAAGAAATGTTAAATGGTCTTTCCGAACAAAATGTGAGCAATGTTCAGAGAATTAAGATAAGAAAAGAGAACAAAGACTTACCTACCAAGCACCTAATTTTGACTTTCACCTGCTGCACGCTTCCAGAGACAATTGAAGTTGGGTATACGAAAGTTGCAGTTCGCCCATACATACCGAACCCTCGACGTTGCTTTAACTGTCAGAGATTTGGCCACGGCTCCCAGAGTTGCCGTGGGCGCAAAACCTGCGCGAAATGCGCATCCAAAGACCATACTTCCGAAATGTGCGAAGCAGCACCTCGCTGTGCGAACTGTGAAGGAGACCATGCTGCATACTCCAGATCTTGTCCCTCATGGAAGAGAGAAAAAGAAATTATTACATTGAAAACAATTGAGAACATTTCATTCAAAGAGGCTAGAAACCGCATCCTAGTTAAAAACAAGTTTTCACTCAAACCGAAAATGAACTTCGCCGATGTGGTACGACAGGGCGATCCACCACACCGGCCTCCGGCACCTGCCCAGACCACACATAGTGAGGCTGGGACGGAGCCATCCTCGCCCCCGGTGGTAGCAGCTCATGCTGCTCCACCAGCCGCAAAGCAGGCTATGCCATCCCTCGAGTTGGCAAGCCTCAAGGCCTCTGCCCACGAGGGGAGGTCTGGAAAAAGTGCCGACGTGCAGTCTGCACGACCCTCCAGCGCCTCCGATGAGGTGATGGAGACGAGCCAGGGTGGTTCCGTGCCGTCAACGTCACAGGGACGGCAGAACTCCTTGGATACTGCGTATAAAGAAAACCCCCGAATCACGGGGCGAAAACCAATTAAACGTATCCCAACTCCACACACATAAATCAATATGGCGTTCCTAATACACTGGAATTGCAGAGGACTCCTAAATAATTTTAGCGATATAAAAGAGATCATAAATTCTTTCTCTCCTGTAGCAATGTGCCTACAGGAAACGAACTTAGGTCCTCAGCATACAAGTGTACTGAAGAAATATAAAGTCTTTCGCCGTGACCGAGAGCAGGCAAACAGGCTCTCAGGAGGGGTAGCCATCATTGTACAAAGTGGCATTGCAGCTCGTGAAGTAAAAATAAAAACTAAATTTGAAGCTGTGGCAGCCACTTTGCTCTCTTACAAAACGATTACGGTGTGCTCTGTGTATTTAGAACCACACCTAAAAATAGCCCTTCATGAGTTAGAGGACCTGTTCCAACAATTACCAGAACCCTGTCTGGTAGTTGGGGATTTTAATGCGCATTCCGGTTTTTGGGGAAGCGAGAAAACAGACGTAAGAGGCCAAATTATAGAAAATTTCATTTTGAGCAATAATGTTTGTTTGTTGAATTCTGGCAAATCAACATACTGCTCCCCAAGCTCAGGAAAGATGAGCTGTATCGATTTATCTTTTAGTTCACCTTGTATTTTTAACGATTTTAAATGGGACGTCATAGATAACCTATATGGAAGCGATCATCTACCAGTCATAATCACTCTTCCATCCTCACCTGCAATCATTCCAAACAAACCACGACGATGGAAGCTCCAAGCAGCTGACTGGACACTGTTTAGAGAAAAGGCCAATCTAGATGAAGTCTTTTCTGAAGACCTTAGTGTCGATGATCTAAATGAAAAATTCACAACCTGTATTTTAGCCGCTGCCCGTTTAGCTATCCCCCAGACTTCAGGAGTGGTGAGACAAAATCACAAGGTGTGGTGGACTCGGGAATGCAAAGAAGCAAAGCGAAAACAAAATAAAGCCTGGGGTGTCCTTCGCCGATATCCAACTCAGGACAACCTCCTAATCTTTAAAAAGGCACGAGCTAAAGCACGATACGTCCGCCGTAATGCCGAAAAGACGTCATGGCAAGCATACGTTTCATCAATAAATAGCACAGTCACATCAAAAAAAAAATGTGGGAGCAGGTACGTAAGCTCCATGGTAGCTACTCCCCATTTACAATTCCTCTCCTGACAACCCCTGGCATCCAAACAAGTATAGAGGAACAGGCCAACATATTAGGAGAACATTTCGCTGCAGTCTCTAGTTCTTCACACTACACCGAGTCATTTTTAAAATATAAGAACGTGGCTGAAAAGCAAAGGCTTCCGATTAGTGGCAGCATAAATGAGCTGTTTAATAGTTTAATCACTCATCAAGAAATCACTAGAGTACTGTCTGCAGGGAAACAAACTGCACCAGGGCCTGATGAAATTCACTATGAAATGCTGGCACATCTTTCCGGATCAGCTATAAATGTACTTCGGCATTTTTTTAACAAGATACTGTTACAAGGGAAAATACCGGAGGCCTGGAAAAAAGCTATTATTGTACCCTTTTTGAAAACCGGAAAGCCACCGACATCTCCCGGTAGTTACAGGCCAATAGCCCTTACCAGCTGTCTGGCGAAATCTTTCGAAAGCATTCTGAATATTAGATTGATGTTTATTTTAGACTCCCGTGAACTACTTGACATCCATCAGTGTGGTTTTAAAAAAAACGTGCTCTACAACTGATCACCTCATTCGACTTGAAAACACAATCCGAGAGGCATTCATCCATAGACAACACTGCCTTGCCGTTTTCTTCGATCTAGACAAGGCTTATGATACTACTTGGAGGTATGGCATTCTCCGCGACCTAGCAGACCTGGGCATTCGCGACAGGATGTTAAATTGCCTGCGTGACTTTTTGTCCAACCGTTCCTTCCATGTGCGCCTCGGTTCAACTCTCTCAAGGAAGTTCAGTCAGGAAAATGGGGTACCACAAGGGTGTATCTTAAGCACTACCCTCTTTATTGTAAAAATGAACTCCCTAGCACAAAGTATTCCGAAATCCATTATGTATTCAGTTTACGTTGATGATCTCCAGATTGCTTGCACATCATCAAACACAGCAACATGCGAGAGGCAACTACAGTTAACAATAAACAAACTATCAGCATGGGCAGATAAAAATGGATTCCAGTTTTCCCCACAGAAAACAGTAGCTGTTATGTTCTCGCTGAAACGAGGTTTACAGCCTGATCCCACCTTACACCTTAATGAAACCCAACTCCCAGTAAAAAACGAGCACAAATTCCTTGGCATTACATTTGACAAAAAGCTCACTTTCCTACCCCACATAAACACTTTGAAAAACAAGGCCTCTAGAGCACTGAACATACTTAAAGTCCTTTCACGGAAACGCTGGGGCTCTGATAGGGCATGCCTTTTACAAATATACCGCTCCGTCATACGGCCGTCCTTGGACTATGGGTGTATAGTGTATGGGTCTGCCAGATCATCTTATTTGCAACGATTGGACCCCGTACACAATTTAGCTTTACGCTTGTCAACTGGTGCCTACAGGACGTCGCCAATAACCAGTTTGTATGTAGAAACTAACGAACGCCCTCTTGCCGACAGAAGAAACATGCTGACATGCTCCCCGCAGGGGCGTCTGCGCAAGCAGGCGTTTGGTGTGTTGCGACACCACGGACCCGAGCACACGAGGGTTGGACCCTCCCGCATGTAGCCGTGCGCGGCTTAGCCGTGTCTGGGGAAAGGGGGATCCTGGAGGTTGAGCCGATGCTGGGTGTTTGGACCTTTAAGGCCCCCCGGCGGAGGCAACACACCTCTTCGGCCTCGGCTTCACATAGACGACACCCCCGGACTGACCCACCCGGGGGAAATCGGCAGTCGCCTTTTCCTGTCTCTTCCTCTCGAATCTTCGTCTTTATCTCTTACTTTTTGACCTTTCCTGTCCTCTCCTCTCTTCCATTTACTTCCCCCGCAGGGGCGTCTGCGCAAGCAGGCGTTTGGTGCGTTGCGACACCACGTACCCGAGCACACGAGGGTTGGACCCTCCCGCGTGTAGCCGTGCGCGGCTTAGCCGTGTCCGGGGAAAAGGGGATCCTGGGGGTTGAGCCAATGCCGGGTGTTTGGACCTTTACGGCCCCTCGGCGGCGGCAACACACCCCTTTGGCCTCGGCTTCACGTAGACGGCACCCCCGGACTGACCCACCCGGGGGAAATCGGTAGTTGCCTTTTCCTGTCTCTCTCTCTCCCTCCAATCTTCGTCTTTCTCTTACTTTTCATCTTTCCTGTCTTCTCCTAGCTTCCGCTTACTTCCAATATTTCCAGGCAGCAAGGGTTAACCTTGTGTGAATAGCCAACCTAGGTTATTTCATATTTGGTTATAGTGGTAATGTACAGCTGGCGCTTGCAGGCCGTGTCTCACTTGCCCTGCAGCGCCCCCTTGTAGGGCTCCACGGTGGGTGGCTGGCGTTACTGCCGAAATTACAATCTCCTATGGCTACTTCCTTTCCCCTACTACCTGATCGCTCCCTGAAGAGGGGGCGCACCGATGATGTCTTACAATTTTTCGCCCGTCAAAAAGAAACTTTTCCACGCTTCCACGTAGTCCACTCCGAAACACCAAACAAACCCGTACGAACAATCTCACCATTTCTCGTCTCCAAGTCTCTCACCCAAGTTTTTGGTACAGGTTACAAAGCATCCAGAATGGCAAGCGGTGATCTCCTCTTGGAGCTCCGAAACAAGAAGCAATATGAGAACCTACCGAACCTAGTATCATTTGGTGACGCCAAAGTGACAGTAACTCCGCATCGTACTATGAATACCACCCGTGGCGTAGTCTCCGATGATGATCTCTTGGAGCTGACTGAGGCTGAGCTCTTGGAGGGCTTCAGTGAGCAGAACGTCGTCAACGTTAAGCGAATTAAGATCAGGCGTGACAACAAGGAAATACAGACCAAACATCTGATACTAACTTTTGGCACAAGTGTCTTGCCCGAGTCCATCGAGGCCGGGTATATCAAGCTCCGTGTTCGGCCATATATCCCTAATCCCCTGCGTTGCTTCAAATGTCAGCGTTTCGGTCACAGCTCTCAGAGCTGCCGAGGCCGCCAAACCTGCGCTAAATGCAGTGCTAATGAGCACACTTCTGAATCTTGTGAAAACTCTCTCCGCTGCGTAAACTGTGAAGGCGAGCACGCTGCATGCTCGCGGTCGTGCCCATCTTGGAAGAAAGAGAAGGAAATAGTTAGGATTAAAGTAAAAGAAAACATAAGTTTCAAAGAGGCACGCAGGCGGGTATCTTTCCTGCCAAAGAATACTTTTGCCGAAGTGGCGCGTCAGGGGGCAGCGCCACAACGGTCTCCGGCGGCTGTCCGTCCCACACCCAGTGAGCCGGCAGTGACGCCATCCGCCCCCCTGGCGGATGCAGCTAGTGCTGCTCCGTCAACCCAGAATGAGGGATCATCGACCCCGAAGGTGGGCGCAGCCGAGGCTGCCCCAGCCTCCGAGGCCCCTTCCAGCGCTGGCAACGGCCAGCGCAGCCAAATCCCTCTGGGAGCCCCATCGACCTCCGGGCTGGTGGGCGCAGGGGTCTTGCCTTCCGGGGCAGGACTCTCTCAGAAAACATCTCGCTCGCAAGAGCGCTTGTCCGGCGCCTCACACGAGGCAATGGACACTACACCTGTCCTCAAGGCGCACCAAGCGCCTAAGGAGCGCCGAGGTTCGCTCGAGCGCTTCAGAAAGAGCAAAACCCCTATTACAGGGCCTCGAAAGGGCTCTGTAATGTAAGACATCCCTTCCGTTTCCGTAAACACAGCACCAATTTAATTTAAAAAATGGATACACAAATCATTCAATGGAATGTAAGAGGTCTTCTTAGGAACCTCGATGATGTGCAAGATATTATACACAAACACAATCCAAAGGTGCTGTGTCTACAGGAAACACACCTAAAATCACAACACACAAACTTTCTCCGACAGCATGTTACTTTTCGCAAAGATCGCGATGATGCAATCGCATCATCGGGAGGTGTTGCAATTGTAATCCAAAAGAGCATAGCATGTCAACATTTACAGCTACGAACGGCCCTTGAGGCAGTGGCGGTTCGAATTGTTTTGCTAAACAAACTTATCACTATTTGTTCGATTTATATACCCCCACACTACAAACTAAGCAAACATGAATTTCAGTCCTTTATAGATGAATTGCCAGAACCTTACGTTGTACTTGGAGATTTCAATGCGCACAACAGCCTGTGGGGCGACTCTCGTATAGATGTGCGAGGTCGTCTTGTTGAACAGTTCCTCTTCTCTTCTGGTGCATGTCTGCTGAATAAGAAGGCACCCACATATTATTCTCTCGCCAACAGAACATTTTCATCAATTGACCTCAGCCTAGTTTCCCCGTGTATACTGCCTGAACTCGAATGGGAAGTTATGAACAATCTATACAGGAGCGACCACTTGCCCATACTGATAAGAACATCTAAAGAAAACGAATGTCCTCCACAAACTCCTAGGTGGAAGATAGACACAGCCGACTGGCAGAAATTTCGAGCTCTCTCTAGCATCTCATGGGCTGACCTGTCTTCTTTAGAAATTGATGCTGCTGTGGATTATCTTACAGCATTCATAATAGATGCCGCGTCAAAATGCATATCCGAAGTAAGTGGTTTGGCATGCAAACCCCGTGTACCATGGTGGAACAGCGAATATAGGATCGCCCGTAAGAATCAGAACAAGGCGTGGGGGTTGCTACGCGCTTCTCCCACTGCAGAGAATCTTATGAACTTTAAAAAAATAAAATCCCAAGGTAGGAGAACCCGCCGGCAGGCCAGAAGAGAAAGTTGGCACAAGTTTTTATCGAGTATTAACTCGTTTAGAGATGAGGCCAAAGCCTGGAACAGGGTTAATAGGATTAGAGGGCGGCAAACATATTCACTCCCTCTAGTAAATACACAGGGCGATACACTGAAAGATCAGGCCAACTCACTTGGGGAGCACTTTGAGAGTGTATCAAGCTCAAATCATTATTCGCAATCCTTCCTAAAATATAAACAAATAGAAGAATGCAAGCCACTCATCAATAAATGCCGACAGAATGAACCATACAATTGCCCTTTTAGTGCTGCCGAGTTGAAAGCTGCCTTGAGCGCATGTAAGAGTTCCGCACCAGGATCTGATAGAATCATGTATGAAATGCTCAAAAACTCACACAATGACATGCAACTTACACTACTCACACTTTTCAACACCATCTGGGATGCAGGGTACCTTCCAACCGCGTGGAAGGAAGCCATTGTGATCCCTGTTTTGAAACAAGGCAAAGACCCTTCCTCAGTGGCAAGTTACCGCCCGATAGCCCTCACAAGTTGCATTTGTAAGGTGTTTGAAAAAATGATAAACCGGCGACTCATTCATTTCCTTGAACAGAGCAAAATGCTTGATCCTTATCAGTGCGGCTTCCGAGAAGGGCGCTCCACAACCGATCATCTCGTACGTGTTGAAGGGAATATTCGGGACGCATTTATACATAAACAGTTCTTCCTATCCATATTCCTCGATATGGAAAAGGCGTATGACACGACGTGGCGTTACGGAATATTAAGAGACCTGTCAGAATTGGGCATCCACGGTAATATGCTAAATATAATAGAAAGCTATCTGTCAAATCGTACCTTCCGGGTAAAAGTCGGCAATGCACTCTCACGTCCTTTTACGCAAGAAACGGGTGTACCCCAAGGAGGCGTGCTCAGCTGCACGCTCTTTATCGTGAAGATGAAAACGCTTCGTGCTTCACTACCACCCGCCATCTTTTACTCTGTCTACGTAGACGACATTCAAATAGCTTTCAAATCTTGTAACCTCGCAGTCTGCGAGAGACAGGTACAACATGGCCTGAACAAAGTGTCAACGTGGGCAGACAGGAACGGATTTAAGATCAATCCTAACAAAAGCTCTTGTGTTCTTTTTACAAGAAAGAGAGGACTTATCCCAGATCCTTGCATAGAACTGCGTGGACAACAGATACCTGTAAACAAAGAACACAAATTTCTAGGTGTCATACTTGACTACAGACTCACTTTCGTCCCCCACATTAAACATCTTAAAGAAAAATGTCTAAAAACAATGAACATAATGAAACTTCTATCCCACACTACGTGGGGTAGTGACAGGAAGTGTTTATTGAAACTCTATAAAAGCCTCATTCGATCACGATTAGACTATGGTGCCGTGATTTATCACTCTGCCGCCCCGAGCACGCTAAAGATGCTGGACCCAGTCCACCATCAAGGAATCCGGCTGGCCACTGGTGCTTTCAGAACGAGTCCCATACAAAGTTTATATGCAGAATCGAATGAGTGGTCACTTCATATCCAGAGAACATACATCCGCCAAGCATATTTTCTGAAAGTCCACTCAAATCCTCAACATCCGTGTTTCAATACCGTTAATGACACGACATATGCTACACTTTTTCGCAATCGTCCCTCAATAAGACAGCCTTTCTCGCTGCGTGTGAGGGAGCTTAGTGATGAAATGCATGTTCCACTCCTCGAGCTCCGCCTAATGCCTCCAGCTAAGCTGCTACCTCCTTGGGAGTGGCAGACGATAAAATGCGATATATCTTTCATGCAGGTTACAAAACACGCTCCAGAGATTGAAATCCAGATGCATTTCCGGGAACTGCAATACAAACACTCCTGCACGGAGTTTTACACAGACGCATCGAAGTCACGCGAGGGGGTGTCATATGCAGCCATCGGTCCAGCCTTCTCGAAATCCGATTTACTGCATCCCGAAACTAGTATCTTCACGGCTGAGGCCTACGCAATCTTGTCGACCGTGAAGCATATAAGGAAATCAAAACTCAGAAAATCAGTTATATATACGGACTCCCTTAGTGTTGTGAAGTCTTTGATGTCGTTCTGTAAGCACAAAAATCCTATAATAATGGAACTCTATTCCGTCTTATGTAAAGCATATGTATCTAACCAGCATGTAATTATATGCTGGGTGCCTGGCCATAGCGGCATCCAGGGTAACGTTCTAGTGGACCAGATGGCCACATCAACTGCATCACACACTGTTAATTCTACCGCTGCAGTCCCTGTCACAGACCTGAAACCTTTCTTAAGAATAAAACTGCGAAACCACTGGCAACGTATGTGGGACGCAGAAGTAAATAACAAACTGCACGTGATAAAACCACAGTTAGGTTCTTGGCCCCCCGTAACAAAATCACGGCGAACAGATGTCCTATTCTGTCGCCTGAGAATAGGACACAATTTTGGCACGCATAACTTTTTACTCACTGGAAATGAGCCTCCAACCTGCGGTAGATGCGGGGAGAGGCTGACCGTCCTCCACGTCCTCCTGGAGTGTCGGGAAGCCGAATATGACAGAAAGAAACATTTTCCCTTAGCATACCGGCAGCAGATCCCCCTTCATCCCGTAATGTTACTCGGCCCAGAACCGCTATTTGACGCCAATGCAGTCCTAAGTTTCCTGAAAGATGTTGTGTTGCATGTTGTTAGCCCCACATGTTCGTAGCGTCTCCTCTCTTCGGAGGATGGCGCTGTGATAGCTCTTTTGTATAGCACGTGCCTCTAGGCCCTTGTGTTTCAAGGGCTCCGGTGAGGCAACAGTGCTCCAGGTATTTTTATTATCTCATATATCTTTTATTCTGCATCATTCTTTTACGATGGATTTTAATGTTCAAAGTATTCGTCATGACTCATCGCCATAATTTTATAGCACGTAGATTTTACGCACTTTACAGCGATAATTTTAGGCCAGTTTACAGCCAAGTCACATCTCCATAATACATCGTCAACATCACAACTAGTCATGGCGCTCTTTGGCCAAACCTGGCCCTTGCGCCATTAAACACCACATATCATCATCATCACCTTCCATTTACTTCATTCTCCTCGGCGGCAAGGGTTAACCTTGTGTGGGATAGCCAACCTTGGTTATAACAGATTTGGTTATAGTAGTGTCGTACAGCTGGCGCGTGCAGGCCGTCTTTTCACGGTCCTGCAGCGTCCCCTTGTTGGGCTCCATGGTGGGTGGCTGGCGGCGCTGCCGAATTTTTACACATATCTATGGCAAGTTCTTTTCCAACCCTTCCTGATCGCCCTCATAAACGAGGGCGCACCGAAGAAGTTTTCAAGTTTTTTGGCCGAAATAATGACAATTTTCCAAGATTTCATGTAGTACATTCAGAGAAAAAAGAAAAGGCAGCGAGAATGATCTCACCTTTTCTTGTTGCGAAGACACTTAGTGAAGCTTTTGGCCCAGGCTATAAAGTCTCTAAGTTGGCAAGTGGCGACCTCAGTACGAGACACAGTACGAGAAACTCTCCAACCTAGTATCCTTTGGGAATCTTCCAGTGACGGTCACACCACACCGCACAATGAACACCACCCGCGGAGTCGTTTCCGATGCCGATCTCATGGAACTGACTGAAGCCGAACTACTGGAGGGCTGGAGCGATCAAAATGTGACCAATGTCAAGAGAATAAAAATCAGGCGCGATGGCAAGGAGATTGAGACAAAGCACTTAATTTTAACTTTTGCATCAAGTATGCTACCTGAGACCATTGAGGCTGGCTACATAAAGATCCGAGTCAGACCGTACATCCCCAATCCTCTCCGATGCTTTAAATGTCAAAGATTTGGCCACAGTTCACAGAACTGCCGAGGCCGCCAGATTTGCGCAAAATGTAGTGCCCAAGAACACCCATCTGAAAATTGCGAGAATGCTCCACACTGCGTGAACTGTGATGGGGAACACGCCGCGTACTCGCGGTCCTGTCCATCATGGAAAAAAGAAAAAGAAATAGTCACAATCAAAGTCAAGGAAAATATAAGCTTCAAGGAGGCACGCAGGCGGGTATCGTACCTGCCCAACAAAACGTTTGCCGATGTGGCGCGTCAGGGGGCAGCGTCACAACGGCCTCCGGCGGCTGTCCGACCCACAAGCAGTGAGTCGGCAGTCACGCCATCTGCCCCCGCGACGGTTGCAGCTAGCGCTGCTCCGTCAACCGAGGAGAAGGAACCATCGACCCCGAAGGAGGGCGCAGCCGAGGCTGCCTCAACTTCCGAGGTTCCTTCCTGCGCTGGCAACGGCCGGCGTAGCCAAATCCCTCTGGGAGCCCCATCGACCTCCGGGCTGGTGGGCGCAGGGGTCTTGCCCTCCAAGGCGGGACTCCCTCTGAAATCTTCCCGCTCGCAAGAGCACGTGTCCGGCGCCTCACAAGAGGCAATGGACACTACACCCATCCTCAAGGCGCACCAAGCGCCTAAGGAGCGGCGAGGCTCCCTCGAACGCTCCAGAAAGAACAAAACCCCTATTACAGGGCCTCGAAAGGGTTCTGTAATCTAAGGCATCCCGTCCGTTTCCGTAAACACAGCACCAATTTATTTTAAATATGGATACACAAATCATTTAATGGAACATCCGAGGTCTCCTTAGAAACCTTGATGATTTGCAAGAACTCATCCACAAACATAATCCAAGAGTGCTGTGTTTACAGTAAACACACTTAAAATCTAAACACACAAACTTTCTCCGTACGTATGTTACGTTTCGCAAAGATCGCGATGATGCCGTCGCATCATCGGGTGGTGTTGCGATTCTTACTCATAGAAGTATTGCGTGTCAACCTTTACAGCTACAAACGCCCCTTGAAGCAGTGGCGGTCCGAGTTGTAATGCTAAACAAACTCATCACTATTTGCTCCCTTTACATACCCCCGCATTACCAACTGAACAAACATGAATTTCACTCTTTGATCGATCAATTGCCAGAACCTTATGCTGTTCTTGGCGATTTCAATGCACACAGCTCCCTGTGGGGCGACTCTCGTATAGATGCGCGAGGTCGCCTTGTTGAACAGTTGCTTTTTTCTTCTGGAGCGTGCCTTCTCAATAAGAAAGAACCCACATATTACTCTCTTGCAAACCGATCCTTTTCGTCAATAGATCTTAGTATAGTCTCCCCGTCTCTACTGCTTGAACTTGAATGGGAAGTTGCCAACAATCCTTACGGCAGCGACCACTTCCCTATACTGCTAAGATCACCTAAAGAACACGAATGTCTACCACAGGCTCCCAGGTGGAAAATCGATACAGCCTACTGGGAGAAATTCCGAACTCTCACCACGATCTCATGGGATGACATGTCCTCTTTAGAAATTGATGCTGCCGTTCAGTATTTTACAGCCTTCATTATAGATGCCGCGTCTAAATGCATATCTGAAGTAAGTGGTTTCGCATGCAAACGGCGCGTCCCGTGGTGGAACGACGAGTGTAGGACCGCCCGTAAGAAACAAAACAAAGCGTGGGGGTTGCTACGCACCTCTCCCACTGCGGAGAATCTTATTAACTTTAAAAAAGCAAAATCTGAAGGAAGGAGAACGCGCCGACAGGCCAGAAGAGAGAGCTGGCAGAAGTTTTTATCGGGTATCAACTCTTATACTGAGGAGGGGAAAGTCTGGAACAGGGTTAACAGGATAAAAGGACGACAAACTTATTCACTCCCTCTAGTAAATACACAGGGCGGTACACTGAAAGATCAGGCCGACTCACTTGGGGAGCACTTTGAGAGTGTATCAAGCTCAAAACATTATTCGCAATCCTTCCTAAAATATAAACAAATAGAAGAATGCAAGCCACTCGTCAATAAATGCCGACAGAATGAACCGTACAATTGCCCTTTTAGTGCTGCTGAGTTGAAAGCTGCCTTGAACGCATGCAAGAGCTCTGCACCGGGATCCGATAGAATCATGTATGAAATGCTCAAAAACTTACACAATGACACGCAAGAAACACTACTTACACTTTTCAACACTATCTGGGACGCAGGGTACCTTCCAACGGCATGGAAAGAAGCCATTGTGGTCCCTGTTTTGAAAGAAGGGAAAGACCCTTCTTCAGTGGCAAGTTACCGCCCGATAGCCCTCACAAGCTGCATGTGTAAGGTACTTGAAAAAATGATAAATCGGCGACTCATCCATTTTCTTGAACAAAACAAAATGCTTGATCCTTTTCAGTGTGGCTTCCGAGAAGGGCGCTGCACAACCGACCATCTTGTACGTATTGAAGGACATATTCGTGACGCGCTTGTACACAAACAGTTCTTCGTATCGATATTCCTCGATATGGAGAAGGCGTACGATACCACCTTGCGCTACGGAATCTTGAGAGATTTGTCAGAAATGGGCATTCATGGTAATATGCTAAACGTAATAAAAAGCTACTTGTCCAGTCGTACCTTCCGGGTGAAAGTCGGCAATGTGCTGTCACGTCCTTTTACACAAGAAACTGGTGTACCCCAGGGAGGCGTGCTCAGTTGCACACTTTTTATTGTTAAAATGACAACGCTTCGTGCGTCCTTACCACCAGCCATCTTGTATTCCGTCTATGTGGACGACATTCAAATAGGCTTCAAATCCTGTAACCTCGCAGTATGCGAGAGACAGGTACAGCATGGCTTGAACAAGGTGTCAGGGTGGGCAGAGAAAAATGGTTTTAAAATCAATCCTCAAAAAAGTTCTTGTGTGCTGTTTACAAGGAAGAGAGGCCTAGCTCCGGATCCTTGCTTACAAATGTGTGGACAACAGATTCCTGTAAACAAAGAGCACAAATTTCTAGGTATTATACTCGACAATAGACTCACTTTCGTCCCACACATTCAACAACTCAAAGAAAAATGTCTGAAAACAATGAACCTAATGAAACTTCTATCCCAGACTACGTGGGGTAGTGACAGGAAGTGCCTAATGAATCTGTATAAGAGCCTCATCCGGTCACGATTAGATTATGGTGCCGTGGTATATAACTCTGCCGCCCCAAGCGCGCTAAAGATGCTAGACCCGGTTCACCATCTAGGCATCCGTTTAGCCGCGGGCGCTTTCAGAACAAGCCCAATTGAAAGCTTATATGCCGAATCGAATGAATGGTCTCTCCACCTACAGAGATCATACAACAGCTTTACATATTTCCTTAAAGTACGCTCTAATCCTGAACATCCATGTTTTGATACCGTTACCGATATGACGTGCGCTACACTTTTTAGCAACCGTCCCTCCATAAGACAGCCTTTTTCGCTGCGTGTGAAGGAGCTTAGCAATGAAATGCATGTCCCACTCCTCGAGCATCGCCTAATGCACACAATCAAGCTCTTACCTCCCTGGGAGTGGCAGGTGATACAATGTGACATATCCTTTATTAAAGTCACTAAGCAAGCTCCTGAGGCTGAAATCAGAATGCATTTCCTAGAACTACAGCACGAGCACTCCTGTGCAGATTTCTACACAGACGCTTCGAAGTCAAATGCCGGGGTATCCTATGCAGCAGTCGGCCCATCCTTCTCGCAATCCGACGTACTGCATCCCGAAACAAGCATCTTTACGGCCGAGGCCTACGCATTACTCTCTGCCGTGAAACATATAAGACGATCAAAACTTTCAAAAGCAGCGATCTATACAGACTCCCTAAGCGTCGTGAAGGCCTTGATGTCAGTCTATACACACAAAAATCCTGTACTTAGTGAACTCTACACCGTCTTGTGTAAAGCGTACATATCTAAACAGCCTATCATTATATGCTGGGTGCCTGGCCACAGGAGCATTGAGGGTAATGTTCTGGCGGACGAGATGGCCACGTCAATCGCATCGCAAACTGTTAACCCTACCGCTGCGGTGCCTGTCACAGATCTGAGGCCTTTCTTGCGAAGGAGATTGCGGGACCACTGGCAACGCATGTGGGACGCGGAAACGAATAATAAGCTCCACCTGATAAAACCACAGTTAGGATTCTGGCCCTCTACTACAAAATCGCGCCGAACAGATGTCCTATTCTGTCGGCTCAGAATAGGACACACGTTTGGCACCCATAATTTTCTACTAACCGGAAGTGAGCCTCCAACCTGTGGTAGATGCGGGGAGAGGCTTACCGTGCTCCACGTCCTTCTGGAGTGTCGCGAAGCCGAATTTGAAAGAACGAAACATTTTTCCTTAGCTTACAGACAGCACATCCCTCTCCATCCAGTAATGTTCCTCGGCCCAGAACCGCTTTTTAACACAGACACAGTCCTAGGTTTTCTGAGAGATGTGGTCCTACATGTTATTAGCCCCATGCATTCCTAGCGCTTCCTCTCTTTAGAGGATGCCGCTGGGATAGTTGTACGGTATAGCACATGCCTCCAGACCCTTGTGTTTCAAGGGCTCTAAGGAGGCAGTAGTGCTCTAGCATTTGCTATAATCTGATATATTTTACCTATTGTATCATTCTTTTTAAAGGCATCGAAATGCTCATAGTACAGGTCATATGTCATCGCCATAATTTTATTACACAGATTTTGCGCAATGTAGAGCGTATATTTTAAGGCCCCTTTACAGCCACGTCACACCAATTTCATAGTAATCATAGTTACACTGCACACCCACTACCACAGACATGGCGCTCTTTGGCCATTCCTGGCCCTTGCGCCATAAAACCCCATACATCATCATGCTGACATGCTCATATGTTCTAAAAATCCGTTCCTTGCCAAAACATATATGTTACCCACTAGTTAACAAATGCCCATCTAGAATATTATTTACAAACAAACCCCAGGCTATCAGACCACTCCTTCTCCGTTTTGAAGAGAAATTACAAGAGTTAGATGTAACGGACACACTGCCTAATATTGCCCAGAAACCCAAACCACTGCCACCATGGTACTGCTTGCCTTCTGTTTCTGACTTCGCATTAACACGATTTCAGAAAAACCTAACGCCGCAGGAACATATATTACAAGAATATTTAGCACTAAAAGAAAAATATGCGGAATATACAGCATTTTATACCGATGGTTCCAAAGCTGCACACTACGTGGGATGTGCTGTGATACAGGATAGCTGGGAAAAAATTGTACGGCTGCCACAATGTGCATCAATTCTCACTGCAGAGGGTCATGCAGTTTCCATGGCAGTGGAAAGAATAATCCATGAAAACATTGAAAACAGCATCATTTATACAGACTCACTAAGCATACTTACAGCCCTTCAGCCTAGGAATGCAGTTCTGCCAATAATCGGTGACATTCTACACAACATAACAGGAGCCATGAGGCGGGGACAAAACATCAAATTTTGTTGGGTGCCGAGCCACGTAGGAATCTGTGGAAATGAGAAAGCAGACGAGAGTGCAGCTAAAGCTCGAAAGAAGGAAATAAAAAACATAAGAATCCCTTACAGAGATTGCATGAAATTAGTGTGCCATAAACTGAAAGAAAAATGGCAGTCCGCATGGAACAATCAAACGAACAATAAGCTACGCCTTGTTAAACCCATCATAGAAGAGTGGAAATCATGTTCACACCAAGAACGTTTTATTGAAGTTGTGTTATGTCGCCTCCGCATTGGACACACACACACTACCCATAACTACTTGCTGACAAAAAAAGACAAGCCAGTTTGTGAGAAATGCGGAGACGAACTTACAGTGACCCACATTTTACTCTCTTGCAGACAACTTGAGACATTAAGAAAAAAAATATTTTAAGCCATTTTACAGCGAACGTATTCCTTTTCATCCTTCACTGATTTTAAGTGAAGATGCGCTGGTTGGGACAATTCATGTATTTAGCTTTTTAAAAGAAGCCGGTTTTCTTGAAAAATTGTAAAGCGTGACCTTGTTCTCTTTTACATCCAGTGACACACCTCATCCACCTTCTCATGTCTGAGAAGAAGGCTGAGGTGTTTATTTAATTTGTTGGAATCCTCGGGGTCCTCTATCAGAAAAGGACCTTCTGAGGTTACCCAGCTTTTTCCTACATTATACCTTGCGATTGGCGCATGATAGCCTTAGTTGCTTATGCGCCATTAAACTCAACATCAACATCAACATCATTATTTTCCCTTAGCATACCGGCAGCATATCCCCCTTCATCCTGTTATGTTACTCGGAGCAGAACCGCTCTTTGACACTAACGCAGTCCTAGGTTTCCTGAAAGATGTTGTATTACATGTAATTAGCCCATACGTTCGTAGCGCCTCCTCTCTATAGAGGATAGCGCTGTGATAGTTTTTCCGTATAGCACATGCCTCTCGTCCCTTGTGTGTCAAGGGCTCTGGCGAGGCAGCAGTGCTACAAGTGATTTTACCAGCTTATATATTTTCTATTTTGCATCACTCTTTCACGATGGATTTTATTGCACATAGAATACGTCATTGTCATCGACATATTCTTATTACAGATAGATTTTACGCACTCTAGAGCGACTCTTTTTAAGGCCCCTATACAGCCACTTTACATTAACGCCATCGATGTCATAACTACATTGCAAACTCATCACCACTGCCTTGGCGCTCTTTGGCCACACTTGGCCCTTGCGCCAGTAAAGACTACATATCATCATCATCAACGTCTCGCTCGCAAGAGCACGTGCCCAGCGCCTCACACGAGGCAATGGACACAACACCTGTCCTCAAGGCGCACCAAGCGCCTAAGGAGCGGCGCTGCTCGCTCGAACGCTCCAGAAAGGGCAGAACTCCCGTTACAGGGCCTCGAAAGGGCTCTGTGATTTAATCACTGTAATTTCCATTATCACTACTTCTGTTTCTGTACACACAGCACATATTAACTCCCAATATGAATACACAAATAATCCAATGGAACGTCAGAGGTCTTCTCAGAAACCTTGATGATGTGCAGGAACTTATACAAAAACACAATCCAAAAGTGCTGTGTTTACAAGAAACACACTTAAAAAACAAACACACAAACTTCCTTCCACAGTATCTAACTTTTCGCAAAGATCGCGATGATGCCGTCGCATCATCGGGCGGTGTTGCCATAGTCACTCACAGAAGTATAGCGTGTCAACATTTACAGCTACAAACGCCCCTTGAAGCAGTGGCGGTTCGAGCTGTCCTACTAAACAAACTCATCACCATTTGCTCGATTTACATACCCCCGCATTACCAACTAAACAAACACGAATTTCAGTCCTTGATAGATCAATTGCCAGAACCTTATGTTGTTCTTGGCGATTTCAATGCACACAGCTCTCTCTGGGGCGACTCTCGTATAGATGCGCGAGGTCGTCTCGTTGAACAGTTCCTTTTTTCGTCCGGTGCGTGTCTGCTGAATAAAAAGACACCCACATATTATTCTCTTGCAAACAGAACATTTTCTTCAATTGACCTCAGCCTAGTTTCCCCTTGTATACTGCCTGAACTCGAATGGGAAGTGACCAACAATCCTTACGGAAGCGACCACTTCCCCATACTGCTAAAAACACATAAAGAAAAAGATTGTCTACCACAGGCTCCTAGGTGGAAGATCGATACAGCCGACTGGGAGAAGTTCCGAAACTTAACTAGTATATCATGGGATGACATATCCTCGTTAGGAATTGATGCTGCCGTGGAATATTTTACAGCCTTCATAATAGATGCCGCAACTAAATGCATATCAGAAGTAAATGGCTTGGCATGTAAACGGCGGGTCCCGTGGTGGAACGATGATTGTAGGATCGCTCGTAAGAAGCAAAACAAAGCGTGGGGGTTGCTACGCGCCTCTCCCACTGCAGAGAATCTAGTCAACTTTAAGCAAGTAAAATCCCAAGGCAGGAGAACCCGCCAACAGGCCAGAAGAGAAAGCTGGCTGAAGTACCTATCGAGCATTAACTCGTTTACAGACGAGGCCAAAGTCTGGAACAGGGTAAATAGAATTACAGGGCGACAAACATATTCACTCCCTTTGGTAAATACACAGGGCGATACACTGCAAGACCAGGCAGACTTACTTGGGGAATATTTCGAGAGCGTGTCAAGTCCAACAAATTATACACAATCCTTTCTCAAATACAAACAAATAGAAGAACGTAAGCCATTAATAAGAAAAAGTCGAGAGAATGAACCTTACCACCGTCCTTTTAGTATTGCCGAATTGAGAGCTGCCTTGAGCGCATGCAAGAGCTCCGCACCAGGATCTGATGGAATCATGTATGAAATGCTCAATAGCTCAGTGGCAAGTTACCGTCCGATAGCTCTCACTAGATACATTTGTAAGGTATTCGAAAAAATGATAAATCGGCAACTCATCCATTTCCTTGAACTGAGCAAAATGCTTGAACCCTATCAGTGCGGCTTCCGGGAAGGGCGCTCCACAACCGACCATCTCGTACGTATTGAAAGAAATATCCCTGAAGAATTTGTAACAAACAGTTTTTCTTACCGATATTCCTCGATATGGAGAATGCGTACGATACAACATGGCGCTACGGAATCTTGAGAGATTTGTCAGAAATGGGCATTCATGGTAATATGCTAAACCTAATAAAAAGCTCCTTGTCCAATCGTACCTTCCGGGTAAAAGTCGGCAATTTGCGGTCACATCCTTTTACACAAGGAACTTGTGTACCCCAGGGAGGCGTGCTCAGTTTCACACTCTTTATTGTTAAGATGACAACACTTCGTGTTTCCTTACCACCTGCCATTTCATGACAACACTTCGTGTTTCCTTACCACCTGCCATTTCGTATTCCGTCTACGCGGACGACATTCAAATAGGTTTCAAATCCTCTAACCTGGCAGTTTGCGAGAGACAGGTACAGCATGCTTTGCACTCGGTGTCAAAGTGTGCAGAGAAAAATGGATTTAAAAGCAATCCTCACAAGAGTTCTTGTTTTCTGTTTACAAGAAATAGAGGCCTCGCCCCGGATCATTGCTTATAACTGTGTGGACAACAAATACTTGTAAACAAAGAGGACAAATTTCTAGGTGTTATACTTGACAATACACTCACTTTCGTCCCACACATTAAACATCTTAAAGAAATATGTCTAAAAACAATGAACCTAATGAAACTTCTATCCCAGAGTATGTGGTGTAGAGACAGGAAATGCTTAATGAATATCTACAAGAGCCTGATTCGGTCACGATTAGATAATGGGGCCATGGTATATAACTCTGCCGCCCCAAGCGCGCTAAAGATGCTAGACCCTGTTCACCATCTAGGTATCCACTTAGCCACGGGCGCTTTCCGAACAAGCCCGACTGAAAGCCTATATGCCAAATCGAATGAGTGGTCATTCCACCTGCAGAGATCATACATCAGCTTTACATATTTCCTTAAAGTGCGCTCTAATCTTGGACATCCATGTTTTCGTACCGTTACCGATATGACGTGTGCTACACTTTTCAACAATCGCCCCTCTATAAGACAGCCTTTGTCGCTGGGTGTGAAGGAGCTTAGCGATGAAATGCACGTTCCACTCCTCGAGCATCGCCTAATGCGCCTAACCAGCTTTTACCTCCTCGGCAGAGGCAGGTGATACGATGTGACATATCCTTTATAAAAGTTACAAAGCACGCTCCAGACGCCGAAAGCCCAATGCATTTTCTAGAACTTCAGTAGAAGCACTCCTGCGCAGAGTTCTACACAAACGCTTCGAAGTCAAGCGTCGCGGTATCCTATGCACCCGTCGGCCCATCCTGCTCGGAATCTGATGTACTGCATCCGGAAACATGTATCTTTACGGCCGAGGCGTACGCATTACTCTCTGCTGTGAAGCATATAAGAACATCAAATCTTCAAAACAGCAGCGATCTATATAGACCCCCTCAGCGTCGTGAAGGCATTAATGTCACTCAGAAAACAAAAATCCCGTATTTAATGAACTCTATTCGGTCTTGTGTAAAGAGTATTCATCTAACCAGCTGATCATAATATGCTGGGTACTTGGCCTTAGGCCAATCGAAGGTAACTTTCTGGCGGACGAGATGGCCACGTCAATCACATCGCAAGCTGTAATGCATACCGCTCATGTCCCTGTCACAGATCTGAAGCCTTTCTTTCGTAAAAAACTGCGAAACCAAAGGCAGTGCACGTGGAACGCGCAAACAAATAATAAGCTGCACGTGATAAAGCCACAGTTAGGATTCTGGCTCTCTGCAACAAAATCACGCCGAACAGATGTCCTATTCTGTCGTCTCAGAATAGGACACAGATTTGGCACCCATAATTTTCTGCTTACTGGAAGTAAACGTCCAGCTTGTGGCAGATGTGGTGAAAGGCTGATCTTCCTCCACGTGCTCCTGGAATATCGGGAAGCCGAAACTGAAAGAAAGAAAGAAACATTTTGCGCTAGCATACCGTTATTACATCCCTCTCCACACTTCTATGTTTCTTGGTAAGGAACCGCTCTTTAACAGCAAGGCAGTCCTCAACTTCTTAAATGATGTCGTTCTACAAGTTATAAGCATATTAAATTCGTAGAGCATCCTCACTCCTGAGGATGCCGCTGCGATGATTGTTTTGCATAGCACGTGCCTCCAGGTCCTTGTGTTTCAAGGGCTCTAATGAGGCAGTAGTGCTCTAGCATATCTTATTACCTAATATATTTTTACACATCGTATTTTTGTTTATATGCATCTTAATTTTCATAGCACACGTAATACGTCATCGCCATAATATTATTATACATAGTTTACGCACTTCAGAGCGACTATTTTTAATCCCCCTTTACAGCCACGTCACACCAACTTCATAGAACTCATAATTACACTGCAAACCCATTACCATGGACATGGCGCTCTTTGGCCATACTTGGCCCTTGCGCCATTAAACATCAAACATTCATTCCATCAAACTGCACCTAATCAAACCAAATATAGGGAACTGGATCTCCGAGAAAACAAGAAGACACCAGGAAGTACTGCTCTGTAGATTAAGAATTGGGCACACATATAGCACCCACTCGTATATTCTAACTAGAACTAACCCTCTGACATGCACTAGGTGTGGAAGTAGACTTACAGTCCTTCACGTTCTCGTTCAGCGGCAGTATTAGAAGAGGAGAGAAAAAGGTTTGTTCCCTTCCTTGTGCCTTCATAATATACCGTTGCACCCAGTCTTCTTTTTAGGCAATGACCCTCTATCTAATTTTAAATCAGTGCTCAAGTTCTTAGAAGAAACGAATATCATAGAAATCATTTGGCCTGGCTATTTGTAGCACAGACTCGGCTTAGAGGCTGTAGCTGCAATGAAATCACTTACAGAGCATATGTCTCGCAGCCCTTGCGCTGAAGGGCTCTGCAGAGGCACTGGTGCTGCTATAAATTAACACGTTTCAGTATCTAATCCTTCTCAACGTACTTTTACGACCATAGGACTCTCTTTTCAGTGACATTATTTTAATAGATACATATTTTACACCAGTTACAGCGAATATTTTAGGCCAATATACAGCCACTCAAGTTCCGCCATATTCAACAAAAGTCATTGCCATTCATCACCAAGCGTCATGGTGCTCTTTGGCCATTTCTGGCCCTTGCGCCAAGAAACAATATTCATCAATCAAGCTTTGGATCCCCTTCTGGCAGGCAACGCTAACCCAAGTCTATCCCTCTCGTACTAGCCGTAGCAACTCCGGTGATGTGGACGTGAGCGCAGCGTTGACCAGGCGCGGCAGCGTTGCTTTCATACTCTGCAGTAGAGCGCGAAGCAACACAGCGCACCCGTACAGGAACAAAACGAGTAGAAGCGCCTACTGCCAAGAGAAATTTTATTGCCAGTTAGAAGGTGTTATATAAAAAAAAACAGAGGAAAAACGACACAAACATATTTACGTAAAAAACAAACAATACGGTTGAAAAAATGAAGCAGAAAAACATAATAACAATGTCATCACGGCTCACTGCTCGCGCTGCCATTGTCCAAGAATTCAAACTCTCTTCGCGATAAGGCTAGGGATGGCTTACTTATGCACAGGTATTCTTCACGTGCCTTGCTTGCTGATTCGAGGATAATGCGTGTTCGATCATCCTTGTGTGTGAAGAGTACTTTTTTTTTTCAAACAGATTGGTGCATTCGCATGTACTACAATGCAGGGCTAAGAACCCTTCCTTTCCATTCTTAACATTATTCGCATGTTCACGCAGACGATCGTTTAGACACATCCCTGTCTGAACAACTTAGCATGCGCCGCATTTGAATGGGATTCTGTACGCAACCACGTGCATATACAATTCGCGTAATGGTTGCGGCGCCTGACTTCACACTGGGCTTTTTTGTTTCCTGATATGGGTGCTTTTGCTTGATATCTGGGGGGCATAAAACACTACACGTACACCAACCCGCTCACCGATTCGTTTAAGTCGATGGGCCATTTGATTCTTGTATGGAATCACCGCGACCTCACGGTCCTTTGCTGTGGGCTACTCTTCGGTGACCATGGTTTCGCCGTTAGGTTGTCTTCTTTTTCTGTGGATTGCGTCAGCTGCTGTTACAAGTAATCCGTCAGTATAGCCAGAGGCTTTCAGGAGTGTAACTTGAGCTTGAAAACTGACGTTCAGTCTGTGGTAGCTGGACCAGTCTAAAGCGTTAGAGAAGCACGCCTGAACAATAGCCATCTTTACTAGTTTGCTTTGTGCTTATGAGAAGGGCAGGAGTTGTTTGGGCCCACGGGGTTCATATATCCAGGAAACCTGATCATTAGAAAACTCGAGCTTGAGGTCGAAGAAACACAAGGAATCATCTTATGGCATTTCGTGTGTTGAGACTAAGGGGCATACATATTCTTCAAATATGCCGAGGAGTTGTGATCAAGCGGAAAACAACTCCGAGAAAGCACAGTGTAAACCTACCAAAAGTCGTCCACGTATCTGAAGGTTCTCAGAACCTTAGTTCCTTCTAATAGTTACTGCAAGACTCTGTGGGATTTTGCCAAAAACAGGTCGCTCAACAAAAGCGCATTACAACACCCGATGGACGCACCTTTGACCTGAAGATAGATTTCGTCATCGCATTTCGCGTATGTGGATTCAAGGTAAAACTGTACCAGGCTGAGGAAATTTTCCGAGCTTTACCGTGCTCGGTTTTGAAAGTCAACCTCACCTAAATGTAACACGCAGTTCCAGTTAAAGCAACGCTGCCTCCCTGCGAAAACGTACTACACGAAAGAATACAGACGCGCGTCGCGTAAAGATATCAAATAAGCAGTTCAGGAAAAGTGTTACTGGTGCTAATGAAAGGGAGTAAATATTTTCGGGACCCCTGTCCAGTTATCCCATGAAGTTCATATTTGCTATCAAATTCCAACCACTTGGACTGTAATAAATAAATAAAACAATTTCATCTGCTGGTGCGTTGTTCAAATTATCAATACTGCCTACGTGTGAAAACGTTGCTCATGGCCGCCACAACCCGTGCATGAACTACACACATCTGTAAAAGGCGCGAAGCAGAAGCAGCCCTGTGGCTAGTAACGTATGCTGCCGAGATAGTTGGTACACGGCTTTCAGGGGCAAAATATGGGACACGGACAACGGGCAGGCGCACTCTCGCAAGTGATGTTTTTATTTTCCCCTGTGCTTCACCTACATATCCTAAGGCACGCGAAGAAGAACATACACGGGTGAGATCACGTGAGATATAAACCACAGCTAATAGTATCCTATCAGCCAGGAAACTAAACTCGCATCGTAAAGAGACAATGGCTTTGTTGAAACAAAGCATTGTGGAAGAAATGCTGGCGTGAGCCTACCGCGGCTTCAGAAGAATGCGAAAAGAAACCGAAAACGCGTCTTCTTGTCATTCTCAATATGCACAAAGTTGCTCATTCGTCAAAGAATGCAGCTTCTAGGTTCGATGTACTGGTAGAGTTTTCGGCCCCTCCAAAATATTCGCGCATTTGTGCGTACCTGTCTTCCGTAAAGAGGGTCGAGTGCGTAAAGAACCACGTAATGTGTAACATTTCTTGAGACTGCGGCAAGCTATACGTCGGCCAAGCTGACAGTTGTATAAATGATCGCCAGCGAGAGCTTGCGCGATCACTGAAGAATGGGACTGGCTCACATATTTCCTATCACTGAAGAGTGTGCAAGTGTTAACCTTTGCTTGAAAACACATGCATATTACAAAAATAAAGATACTATGGCACGGGAACTAGTAGAAGCGATGTACATGTGAGAAAGTTTCGTGACCAGTGTATCAGCATTCCGTCAGTGTCTCTGTACGAGAGTGACTTTAGTTTCGTGGGTGATATGATATGATTAGGTCTTGTTTCTATCACATGTGACCTCACCTGTGTATGCTCTTGTACGCATGCCTGAGGGTATATAAGGGAAGCGTCGGGGAACATAAAAACCAGTTGCGAGCTTCCGCCACTCTGTTTTCAGTTGCAAGCTTTCATCCGCCGGCCGAGCAGGACTATGATGCAGGTACGTGAATGAACCTACGAAAACACACACAGGTACTTTCAGCAGTCAAAACCTGAAACTAAAGTAATTACGCACTATTTGAGCAGACCACGTGCATGCGCCGTGTTTCAGCAACAGGACCTCTCAACTTGCGGGCGTTTTACACTTTAAATAATATTACTTTTCTCTGTATTTTTCCGGAATTCCACCGCGACACTATTAAGGCCAGTTACCGACTGATGACGGAAAATCTCGCCGCGAAAACTGCTCCGCAGGGATCGGACAAGTTTTTCCGTCGATTTCCTCCGGTAACGCTTTCGTCGTCTTCTGCTACGGCATGGACAACATAAGCGGCACCACTCTCGAGACCTGGCCGAGTGCGGGAGCGGATGAGCAAAGTGGTTGCCGCTAAAACCCCTCCAAGTTCGTAAAGTAGCGACACTCTCCGCCTTCACTATTCCTCATATCTCCTCTCTTTCACGCTGCCTCCTCGACCGTGGCGCCGCCTACACCGCTCCAGCGTAGCACATGGCATTTCGCAGAGGGAATGCGCGCGTGGCAAGGCGGTGCGCTTTAATGGTTCGCTTTGTAGCTCCGAGTAACTTCGTGTGAAGCACATATTTTCTAAACGGAGAGATATGCAAATTCATTGACGACAGCTTTTTTTAATGATTTGATAGCGATAACAAAGTATCTTAACGAGCGCTAACGCTATGCAGTGACGATTCCGAATCTATCGCGCGCGCTACTATTCGGTAACCAACATTTCTCAAGTACTTCTCGCAAGATCTTCTTTTCGAATGGTTGAAAATTACATGTGTACGATCGAATTTCAACATACTGACCTCCAGCAAGCCCTCAGCAGCCTAAATAGTCCGTGCCGTCCTTACCGTGTGTATTCACGGCGCGTATCAGCTATGACGTACAAACGACAATAGAATGCAGAATGAACGCTGCTCTGAAGGTTCTACAGAGTATTACAAGCTACAGTACCGCCAACGTGCGTCTTTGCCAATCTTCTGAGCATGCGCAAAGGCTCAGAGGTGGGCCATTGTAATTGTGCCTCAAAGTCGACAGAAATTCGCGCGGCAGATCATCGTATCGGGATTGTGCGATTACAAAAAATTAGATTAGTTTTTAGTTTTGTTCGCGAAGCGGGTATGCGGGAACAGTGCTTTATTCAGGCTCAAACAAGTCTATTTTTCGGTTTAGTGACTCATTACAATAACACTTCATTGTGCGTTAGCTGCTCCGTTCCCGAAGTGACGCACTTGTCGCAATAGTAGTTGCACTAAAGTGCGTGCATTGAGGGCCCTTGTGCTCGCTCCGAAAGAACATTTGCGAGATATGGCTTTAGTGAAGTGATGACCGCGCGAAGAATTACCGCTCTATGACGCGGCCGAAGTTGTGGTAGGTGAAATCATGCAGTCGCTCATATTAAAGCACCATTTGTTGTCTCACTACGTGTGTCTCTGAGACAAAGTGGTAGAACGAGCTGATAGTTGAACGAACCAGTAAGCAAACAAATAAACGAACCAGCGAACGATGACTTAACCAGCCATTGGACGAGCGAGCGACCACACGTCTACATTGCAAGTGCTCCGCTGCCGCATTTACCTACACATACGTTACAGCTGGCAAGAATTGACACGTACGTCTCGAAGACTTATGATGCTGTCGAGCGGTGACGAAGGAATCCAAGCCTGCTGGCGCACAGTACGATTAAATACGCCAAATGCAACCACGTACTCCTTAAATAAAGTACACGTCGCTTGGGAATCGTGTTAAAGTGTACAGACAATTGGCAACCTCCTTAGTGAACTGTGCTTTATCTACTACGTTATGGCCCGCAACATATGTCTCAATCCTGACCCATTCTACGCTGTGAGCGACTTCGTATAATAGTGGGGAGATGGTTGGCCTGCATTTCTCCCTGCCAATTAGTTGAATCCACGTCTTTCTTCCCCATCCGTAGCGCTTACCGGACGGTATGAAAAGTAGCTTCCTGTTTTTGCCGAAACTATTTGGACATACGAAGGCGCAGCAGGTTATGGTGGTAGACAATGTCGTGAAGCGATGTTGCACTTGGGTCAAACTTAGTTCAGGGCGGTCGCAAAACAACACGGAACAGCAACGGCGCCTTCTTGTGTTCCTCGCCACTTCGAAGACGCTTCTGAAGCGAAAAGGGCGCTGAAGTGCGACTGCGAACAAAAGAAGCTGGCGCGGGGGCCCAGGAGATGCGATTCGGCTAATAGATTCGTAGGCCTCGGCAAGTGCACCCGCGGAGAAGGCAGAATTCATCAAATAGTGACGCTACTTTACGAAGTTTATGGGGCTGTAGTTGGCGCTAATTTTAGAGATCGAGTGGGTTTTAACAAAACGCACATACGAGCGCAGCAGACGAGCCAATTTTTATGGCGATGTGCAGATGGCTGCAAGCGTGGTCCTGGCCTACATAATTTTCACCACCGTAGTCTCTGCGATGCTGTTGGTGTTGCGCGGTGGCCGCCGCCACCGCTTGATCAGTGCGGCAGCGTCCAGTCCGGAGCCCAACGTGGACTACCTCCTACGCCTCAACGAGCACCACAAGCGAGCCTGCGACTTTCTCTCCAAGGCCATCACATACGATGAGAAGAATGGCGGTGAGTCTGAAAATGCTGGCAGCGTGCTCTGTTTGTGCTGACCTGAGAGTAAGTTGTCCTTCGGAATGCAAGCATACATGTCGGTGCTTAGGGCTAGCTATTAGCGGGACACTTTGCTTGCATGTTGAAAAACACCGCGGTATCAGCTGGCTGACCTCTGCATATCTCTCTCTGCTGCGTTACTCGCGGTCCTATAAGCCGTCTCGGTTGCGTGCCCCAGGGGGTGAATCTGCGCATGGCTGTCATTGGCTGTTTTTAAGCAGACGCTCTTTCGATGCTAGTGCCAAGGTTCCCTTCTGTTACGGTCCTGCCAGGAGAGCGATACTTCGGTAAAATGGTGGCGCACACGATTGTTTACATAGTCATGGCATGAGGAACGTTAGCCGGGAGGTGCTTCCTCACCCTAGCGGTGTTTCTCTTGTTTTATATTACGTACATCTAAGTTTGCTTTTCACCCTTTCCCATGCCTTGCGCGTCATTACTTTTGCTTTCTTGTTGTCTGTCAGCGGGGCGTCTTGCTTTATATCGCGTGCGCGCTCTACACCACGCATTGGCATAGTGAACTGGTGCGTGGTGCGCCGTTAGTTCCTTATGTGATGGCACGCACGCGGTCTTGTCCATACTTTGAGGGTGCCAGCATGTGCCCGAACTTATATAATTTCCACCTCCAATACAACGCATATTTGGCCTCTTTTTATTGACTTTGTATGATACCCCCTCGGAAAATGAACAAAAGCAAAATGCAGGACATGTACATTGAAGACAAGTCCACTTGTGGAAACGTTGGCTCCTGCTTTCACCTTGTTCTCGTTTTGCTGATCGTCTTGAATTTCCATCTCCCGTCTTCCCCGTGTTTTCCCTGGAACACTCAGTATGGTTTCTTAGCGTTTTCTTCTTGTTATTTTGCCCGTTTCCTCCTTTTATTTTGTTTATTCAATTTCAATATTTCCTTTTCTTTTATTTTTTTTCACGGCCAACTATTTTTACCACTCCTTCTATTCTCTGTCAGAGACACGATATCCTAGGACCACCGACAAAACAGGTAATCGAGGGTTGCTGTGCACGTCGTTGACACGCCGGCTGACACACGGGCGTTGATACGTGATTTACAGACGGCCGTGTCCCTGGCCTTGTGCACAGCATTCCTTTATTCTCAATTCGATACCCTCACCGCTACCCCGCAGGGGCGTCTGCGCAAGCAGGCGTTTGGTGCGTTGCGACACCACGTACCCGAGCACACGAGGGTTGGACCCTCCCGCGTGTAGCCGTGCGCGGCTTAGCCGTGTCTGGGGAAAAGGGGATCCTGGGGGTTGAGCCGATGCTGGGTGTCGGGACCTTTAAGGCCCCCCGGCGGAGGCAACACACCTCTTCGGCCTCGGCTTCACATAGACGGCACCTTCAGGCTGACCCACCTGGAGGACATCGGCAGTCGCCTTTTCCTGTCTCTCCCTCCTCGAATCTTCGTCTTTATCTCTCACTTTTTGACCTTTCCTGTCTCCTTCTCTCTTCTTTTTACTTCCTTTCTCCTGGCGGCAAGGGTTAACCCTGTGTGGCTATCCAACCTTGGGTACACCATATTCGGTTATAGTGAAGGCGTACGACTGGCGTCGTGCAGACTTGTACGCAAGCTCTGCCGCGTCCCCTCGTTGGGCTCCGTGGTGGGCGGTCGGCGCTGTTGCCGAATGCATACATTTTTCATGGAAACTTCTTTCCCCTCCCTTACTGATCGCCCTCAGAAACGAGGGCGCACCGAAGATGTCTTCAAGTTTTTCGACGCCAAACCCAGAATTTTCCCCGCTTTCACGTTATTCATTCTGAAAAGCCAAACAAAGTAGTCCGAAACATTTCACCATTCCTTGTCTCAAAATCCCTGACTGATGTTTTTGGTCCAGGTTACAAGGTGTCGAGGATGTCAAGCGGCGACCTCCTCTTGGAGCTCCGCGATGTAAAACAATATGAGAAACTACCGCAACTAGTGTCATTTGGCGAGACCCCCATAACAGTAACCCCACACCGTACAATGAACACCACCCGTGGTGTTGTGTCAGATGATGATTTGCTTGAGCTGACTGAAGCGGAACTCCTGGAGGGCTTCAGCGAACAAAATGTGATCAATGTCAGAAGAATTAAGATGAGGCGGGATGGTAAAGAGATTCAGACGAAGCACCTAATAATTACTTTTGGATCAAGTATCTTGCCCGAGTCAATCGAGGCCGGGTACATAAAGCTCCGTGTTAGGCCGTACGTGCCAAATCCACTCCGATGTTTCAAATGCCAGCGCTTCGGTCAAAGCTCGCAGAGCTGCCGAGGCCGCCAAACATGTGCAAAATGCAGTGCTCAAGAACACACCTCTGATGCTTGTGATAACGCTCTCCACTGTGTAAACTGTGACGGGGAGCACGCCGCATACTCGCGGTCGTGTCCCTCCTGGAAGAAAGAAAAAGAAATCGTAACGATCAAAGTAAAAGAAAATATCTCATTCAAGGAGGCACGCAGGTGGGTAGCATACCTGCCAAAGAAAAGCTTTGCCGAAGTGGCGCGTCAGGGGGCAGCGTCACAACGGCATCCGGCGGCTGTCCGACCCACAGGCAGTGAGTCGGCAGTTACGCCATCTGCCCCCGCGGCGGTTGCAGCTAGCGCTGCTCCGTCGACCCAGAATGAGGGACCATCGAACCCGAAGGTGGCTGCCGCCGAGGCTGTCCCAACCTCCCCGGCCCCTTCCAGCGCTGGCAACAGCCGGCGCAGCCAGATCCCTCAGGGAGCCCCATCGACCTCCGGGCTGGTGGGCGCAGGGGTCTTGCCCTCCAAGGCGGGACTCTCTCGGGAAACATCTCGCTCGCAAGAGCACGTGTCCGGCGCCTCACAAGAGGCAATGGACACTACACCCATCCTCAAGGCGCACCAAGCGCCTAAGGAGCGGCGAGGCTCCCTCGAACGCTCCAGAAAGAACAAAACCCCTATTACAGGGCCTCGAAAGGGCTCTGTAATCTAAGGCATCCCATCCGTTTCCGTAAACACAGCACCAATTTTATTTTAAATATGGATACCCAAATCATTCAATGGAACATCAGAGGTCTCCTTAAAAACCTTGATGATTTACAAGAACTCATCCACCAACACAATCCAAAAGTGCTGTGTTTACAGGAAACACACTTAAAACCAAAACACACAAACTTTCTACGACCGTAGGTAAAGGCAAGGCGCAGAAGACCAGGACTTAGGAAGGAGAACACAAACGACAAGACGGGCGCCTCCTTCCTAAGTCCTGGTCTTCTGCGCCTTGCCTTTACCTACTTCAAGCATGAACCAACTAGCCCAAGCAAGAGTTTTACTTGAGCATATTTCTACGACCGTATGTCACGTTTCGGAAAGATCGCGATGATGCTATCGCATCATCGGGTGGCGTTGCCATTTCTATCCATAAGAGCATTGCATGTCAACTTTTACAGCTACAAACGCCTCTCGAAGTAGTGGCGGTTCGAGCTGTACTCCTAAACAAACTCATCACCATTAGCTCTCTTTACATACCCCCACATTACAAATTAACGGAACATGAATTCCAATCCTTTATTGATCAATTACCAGAACCTTAGGTTGTACTTGGCGATTTCAATGCGCACAGCTCCCTGTGGGGCGACTCTCGTATAGATGCGCGAGGTCGACTTGTTGAACAGTTCCTTTTTTCCTCTGGTGCATGCCTTCTGAATAAGAAGAAACCCACATATTACTCTCTTGCAAACAATACCTTTTCTTCAATTGATCTGAGCATAGTTTCTCCATCCATACTGCCTGAACTAGAATGGGAAGTTACGAATGATCCTTACGGAAGCGACCACTTCCCCGTACTACTAAGAATACTTAAAGAAAACGAATATCCACCACAGGCTCCTAGGTGGAAGATTGACACAGCAGAGTGGGATAAATTCCGAAACTTAACTAGTATATCATGGGATGACATGTCCTCGTTAGGAATTGATGCTGCCGTGGAATATTTTACAGCCTTCATAATAGATGCCGCAACTAAATGTATATCACAAGTAAATGGCTTGGCATGCAAACGACGTGTCCCGTGGTGGAACGAAGACTGTAGGATCGCTCGTAAGAAACAGAACAAAGCGTGGGGGTTGCTACGCGCCTCTCCTACTGCGGAAAATCTTTTTAACTATAAGAAAGTGAAATCGCAAGGCAGGCGAACACGCCGACAGGCTAGAAGAGAGAGTTGGCAGAACTTTTTATCCGGTATCAATTCGTATACAGATGAGTCCAAAGTTTGGAACAGGGTTAATAGGATAAAAGGGCGACAAACATATTCCCTTCCTTTGGTAAACACACAAGGTCAAACACTGAAAGATCAGGCAGACTCGCTTGGGCAACACTTTGAGAGCGTGTCGAGTTCAAACCATTATTCGCAATCCTTTTTGAAATACAAACAAATAGAAGAATGTAAGCCAATAATACGAAAATCCAGACAGAATGAACCCTATAACCGGCCTTTCAATATTGCTGAGTTGACAGCTGCCTTGAACACATGCAAAAGCACTGCACCGGGACCTGATAGAGTCATGTATGACATGATCATAAATTTACATACTGACACCAAACTTACACTACTCACACTTTTCAACGCTATTTGGGCTACGGGATACCTCCCATCCACATGGAAAGAAGCGATTGTGGTTCCTGTTCTTAAACAGGGCAAGGACCCTTCCTTGGCGGCAAGTTACCGTCCGATAGCCCTTACAAACTGTATTTGTAAGCTTTTTGAAAAAATGGTTAACCGCAGACTTGTACATTTCCTTGAACTCAGCAATATGCTCGATCCCTTTCAGTGTGGCTTTAGACAAGGGCGGTCCACAACCGATCACCTTGTGCGCATTGAGGGAAACATTCGCGACGCCTTTCTACATAAACAATATTTCCTATCCGTATTCCTCGACATGGAGAAGGCGTACGACACTGCGTGGCGTTATGGAACCTTGAGAGACTTGTCGGGAATTCGCATCCGTGGCAATATGCTCGTCCTAATAGAAAGGATCTAATAACAATCTAATAATAATAATAATCTAATAATCTAATAATAATCAAATAATAATAATCTAATAATAATAATAATAAAGAAAGGATCTAATAGATAATCTTAAAAATGAACACGCTTCGTGCTTCATTACCGCCAGCCATTTTTTATTCTGTTTATGTAGACGACATACAGATAGGTTTCAAATCCTGCAACCTTACAGTATGCGAGAGGCAAGTACAACAGGGCTTGAACAAAGTGTCCAAATGGGCAGATGAAAACGGATTTAAAGTGAACCCCAACAAAAGTTCTTGTGTGCTTTTCACTAGAAAGAGAGGGCTCATTGCAGAACCCAGTATCGAAATGTATGGTCAGCGAATCCCTGTGAACAAAGAACACAAGTTCTTGGGCATCATACTTGATTCTAAATTAACTTTTATTCCACACATAAAGAATCTCAAGGTCAAATGCTTAAAAACAATGAACTTACTGAAAGTGTTATCCCACACAACATGGGGCAGCGACAGGAAATGTTTAAGGAATTTATACAAGAGTCTCATTAGATCTCGGCTGGACTACGGTGCCGTGATCTACCATTCTGCAGCCCCGAGCGCGCTAAAGATGCTAGACCCAGTCCACCATCTGGGTATCCGTTTAGCCACAGGAGCTTTCAGAACGAGTCCCGTACAAAGTTTATATGCAGAATCGAATGAGTGGTCACTTCATATCCAGAGAACATACATCAGCCAAACATATTTTTTGAAAGTCCACTCTAATCCTGAACATCCCTGTTTTAACACCATTAATGACATGACATATGCTACACTGTTTCGTAATCGTCCTTCCGTAAGACAGCCTTTCTCGATGCGTGTGAGGGAGCTTAGTGATGAAATGCATGTCCCACTACTTGAGCTCCGCCTAATGCATCCAGCCAAGCTGCTACCTCCTTGGGAGTGGCAGCTGATACAATGTGATATATCCTTCATGCAAGTTACAAAACACGCTCCAGAGATTGAAATCCAAATGCATTTCCGGGAACTCCAGCACAAATACTCCTGCACGGAGTTCTACACAGACGCATCAAAGTCACACGACGGGGTGTCCTATGCAGCCGTCGGTCCATCCTTCTCGGTATCCGACGTACTGCATCCGGAAACTAGTATCCTTACGGCTGAGGCTTACGCACTGCTGACGGTCGCAAAGCATATAAATAAATCAAAACTCCAGAAATCAGTTATATATACGGACTCCCTTAGTGTTGTGAAGGCCTTGATGTCATTGTCTAACCGCAAAAATCCGGTAATTAATGAACTCTATTCCGTTCTGTGTAAAGCGTATATAGGTAACCAGCATGTCATCATATGCTGGGTGCCAGGTCACAGGGGCATCGAAGGTAATGATCTGGCGGACCAGATGGCCACGTCAGTTACATCGCATTCTGCTAATCCCACCGCTGCAGTTCCTGTCATAGACCTGAAGCCCTTTTTACGTCGGAAACTACGGAACCACTGGCAGCGCCTATGGGACGCGGAAACAAATAATAAGCTCCACGTGATAAAGCCACAGTTAGGATTCTGGCCCTCTGTAACAAAATCCCGCCGAACAGATGTCCTATTCTGTCGTCTCAGAATAGGACACACATTCGGCACTCATAATTTTCTACTCACCGGAAATGACCCTCCAACCTGCGGTAGATGCGAGGAGAGGCTTACCGTCCTCCACGTCCTCCTGGAGTGTCGGAAAGCCGAATCTGAAAGAAACATTTTCCCTTAGCATACCGGCAGCACATTCCCCTTCACCCAATAATGTTACTCGGCCCAGAACCGCTATTTGACACCAATGCAGTCCTAAGTTATCTGAAAGATGTTGTATTGCATGTTGTTAGCCCCACATGTTCGTAGCGTCTCCTATCTTCAGAGGATAGCGCTGTGATAGTTCTTTCGTATAGCACGTGCCTCTAGGCCCTTGTGTTTCAAGGGCTCCGGCGAGGCAACAGTGCTCCAGCTATTTTTACCATCTCATATATTTTCAATTCTATGTCATTCTTTTACGATGGATTTTAATGTTCATAGTATTCGTCATTAGTCATCGCCATAATTTTATATCACGTAGATTTTATGCTCTTTACAGCAACTATTTTTAGGCCACTTTTCAGCCAAGTCACATCTCCATAATACATCGCCAACATCACCACTTGTCATGGCGCTCTTTGGCCACACCTGGCCCTTGCGCCATTAAACACCACATATCATCATCACCCTCACCGCTAACACACCTTTGGTCGTTGCCGCACCCACCCTCCTTCCGCCCTCTCCCCTTCAGGCAACTCTATTTCTATATAGCGTTACGGCAATTGCTAAGCTGTGTACTTTAACGGCTTAGTTGACGGTTCGCTTGTGTGCCATTAAACACCGCATATCATCATCAACACAAAAATTAAGCGTCTTATTGCGGTATACAGCGTCGCCATACAGCTTGACGTATACCCGAAAACTGAGCGCCTTTAGCGTTCCTTGCACACCCTGAAGGCCTCCTGTTGGTTTGAGCCACACGACAAAAAAAAAACGAATTCCCCGTAAGAGAATTTCATCATAGCCTCTTAAGTGAGGAATTATGATCATCTGTTCATAAATGCATGAAATTTACTTAATTTTATGTAAAGCTATGGTAGACTCCACTGAGCGCAAGTCAAGGTTTTGCAATGACTCTTTCTCAAATTTTTTCAGTCACAATAATGAGACTAATTAGGTATCCAATTACTGTGTACTCCTCTATTGCGTGTTTCTTCATCAAAAAGAATTGAACAACTAGCTTGCAACCGATAAGTAACGTACAGAAACGCGGACACCATGACTGAAGGCGACAGCAGAAATCTTCTGTTGTTGTCACGCTGCTTCCGTTCAAGTATGCAATTTCTGTCTGATACGACAGCTGGCAAGGCTTCGCTTACAGCAACATATGCTTCACTACATGAATTTGTGCACGCGTTCCAAAGCGAATCGTTAGAAGCTCAATGAGTGAATCTTTCTAATGTGCATTCCGGACGTTTGATGCCGTCTCTGCTTCTACCGGTATACCCCACGTATAGTATTCCTAAGCAGCATGAAAGTACCTGTGTGATCCATGTGACGACAAAAAATGCCTTGGAACTAAAACACCTGACAGCTAAAAACCAGCGCAGGCGCATGCCGGTACACGCAACTTCAGACAGCGCTCAAAAAGTCCGGTGACTCAGCGGGTTTTGTGGGGACCCAAGTGGAGAAATCTAGGCGATTCTACAGGTCCCTATCTTTTAACTATAGGTGCTGGCTAGGTAATACAGGTGAAAGGCCGTCAGTTAGAATCATCCAAACTGATGCCATGGAAATTGGTACCTGGGCGGCCACGTCCAACACTCTAGCATTCGGGTTTGAGGCCATAAATGCTACAACATCCGTGCGTAGGCTTTGAGGAAAGATGGAGTCTTCCGCCGCTGTTCCTTGGAGCTGCCGGTTTCTCTCTGGTTTTCATGATGTATGATTATAGCCTATGCGTTTCGTCTACCACTACACTTCCATGACTCAGATAAGTTTGCGGCCTTCCTCTTGTTGCCATTTGCAAATGCCAAATCAAGGATCATGTTTACCTTCTGCTGATTATAGAAACACATGGCGACTGGGAAGAAAAAGAAACGCACCTTTATATCTTCGCACTGGTGTCGTCAATTGCGTTCTGTGGTGAGATATCTTGAGAAAAAAAATCCGTGCAGGTTATCTACGCTAAGACAACAGCTAGCGCAACTTCTTTACAAGTGACACCAAACGCGACATGTTACTTCGGCCGGGACGCGGTAGATAAGGCACCAGCTCAATCACGATGTTTTTCTTTGTTTGCTTTATTTAGTTCTGGATAAGAGGGAGCTCGTTCGTGGGCGCTGCTTTATGATCCGGGTGGGAGCGCAGTCACGTCGTATTTTCCCTATTTTGCAGGGTTTATTTGTCAGTCGGAATAAAAGCTAATACGTAATTAGTACGTCGCTGAAATACGGCAGTTAGATGTCCGTTGGCTCTGTCTTCAAATGCCACATTAGCACTTTGATAATTAGGATAGTACGTCTCGAGTTAGGTAATTCATTACAATTACCTAATAAATCTTGGTAACGAAATTACTGGCAGGCACTCCACTAATAAAGCGGAACGCGCACATCCACCCGTTCGTAGCAATTGCTACAAATGAAATCGAAAGCAACCTACAAAGGAATTTTGCAACTGTGACGATTTTCCTTCGAGGAACTGGTCGTGGTTTCCTTTGTAGCAATTGCTACGAGCGGGTGGGTGTCTCGTTTCCCCCCTTTTACCCCGCAGGGGCGTCTGCGTCAGCAGGTGTTTGGTGTGTTGCGACACTACATACCCGAGCACACGAGGGTTGGAACCTCCCGCGTGTAGCCGTGCGCGCCTTAGCCGTGTCTGGGGAAAGGGGGATCCTGGGGGTTCAGCCAATGCCGGGTGTTTGGACCTTTAAGGCCCCCCGGCGGACGCAACACATCTCCTTGGCCTCTGCTTCACATAGACAGCACCCCCGGACTGACCCACTCGGGGGAAATCGGTAGTTGCCTTTTCCTGTCTCTCTCTCCCTGCAACCTTCGTCTTTTCCTTACTTTCTACCTTTCCTGTCTCCTTCTCATTTCTTTATTACTTCCGACCTTCCTGGCAGCAAGGGTTAACCTTGTGTGAGTAACCAACCTTGGTTATGTCATATTGAGTTATAGTGGCAACCTACAGCTGGCGTTTGCGGGCCCTTGTTTTTCACGCCCTGCAGCGTCCCCTTGTTGGACTCCATGGTGGATTGCTAGCGTTGCTGCCGAAAACTACACTTCCACACATGGCGGCTTCCTTCCCTCCACTACCTGATCACCCTCAGAAAAGAGGGCGCCCCGATGAAGTATTTCAGTTTTTTGGCCGCCAAAAAGAATCCTTCCTGCGTTTCCATGTCATTCACTCTGCAAAACCACATAAACTGACTGAAGTCTTTGGTCCTGGTTATAAGGCGTCGAGGATGGCAAGCGGTGATCTCCTCTTGGAGTTCCGCGATGTTATCAATGTTAAACGAATTAAGATGAGGCGAGATAGAAAAGAGATCAAGATGAAACACCTGATACTCACCTTCGGCTCAAGTGTCCTTCTCGAGTCCATCGCGGCCGGTTATATCAAGCTTCCTGTTCGGCCATACGTTCCCAATCCTCTCAGATGCTTTAAGTGCCAACGTTTCGGCCACAGTTCACAGAACTGTCGAGGCCGGCAGACTTGTGCCAAGTGCAGTGACAACGAACATTCCTCTGAAACGTGCCAGAACACTCCACATTGTGTTAATTGTGATGGCGAGCATGCCGCATACTCGCGGTCATGCCCGTCTTGGGAAAAAAAGAAAAAGAAATAGTCACAATCAAGGTAAAACAAAACATATCATTCAAAGAGGCACGAAGGCGGGTTGCATACCTTCCTAAGGCCAGCTTTGCCGAAGTGCCGCGTCAGGGGGCAGTGTCACAACGGCCTCCGGCAGCTGTCCGACCCACAATCAGTGAGTCGGCAGTTACGCCATCTGCCCCCGCGGCGGTTGCAGCTAGCGCTGCACCGTCAACCTAGGAGAAGGGACCATCGACACCGAAGGTGGGCGCAGCCGAGGCTGCCTCAACCCCCCAGGTCCCTTCCAGCGCTGGCAACGGCCGGCGCAGCCCAATCCCCCAGGGAGCCCCATCGACCTCCGGGCTGGTGGGCGCAGGGGTCTCGCCCTCCAAGGCGGGACTCTCCATGGTAACTTCTCGCTCGCAAGAGTACGTGTCCGGCGCCTCACAAGAGACAATGGAAGCTACACCGATCCTCAAGGGGCGCCAAGCGCCTAAGGAGCGGCGAGGCTCCCTCTAACGCTCCTGAAAGGGCAGTACCCCCGTTACAGGGCCTCGAAAGAGCTCTGTAACCTAAGGCATCACCTCCGTTTCCATACACACAGCACGTATTTACTTTCAATATGGATACACAAATTATTCAATGGAACGTTAGAGGTCTTCATAGGAACCTTGATGACGTGCAAGAGCATATCCAAAAACACAATCCAAAATCCAACTCCAAGCCAAACCAAGCACAATCCAAACACAATCCAACTTTCTCCGACCATATGTCAAGTTCCGCAAAGATCGCGATGATGCTGTCGTATCATCAGGCGGTGTTGCCATTTTTATTCATAAAAATATTTCCTGTCAGCGTTTATAGCTACAAATGCCCCTTAAAGCAGCGGCGTTTGTGCTGTTCTCCTAAACAAACTTATCACTGTGTGCTCGCTCTACGTACCCCCACATTACAAATAAGCTAAACATGAATTTCAGTCCCTCATAGATGCATTGCCAGACCCTTATATCGTTCTGGGCGATTTCAATGCACACAACTACCTGTGGGGCGACCCTCGTATAGATGCGCGAGGACGACTTGTTGAACAATTCCTTTTCTCTTCTGGTGCGTGCATTCTGAATAAGAAAGAACCCACATATTACTGTGTTGCCAACAAAACCTTTTCTTCAATAGATCTCAGTATAGTTTCCCCGTCTATACTGGCCGAACTCGTATGGGAAGTTGCGAGCAATCCTTACGGCAGCGACCACTTCCCGATACTGATAAGAACACCTAAAGATAACGAATATCTACCACAGCCTCCTAAGTGGAAGATTGACAAAGCTGACTGGGAGAAATTCCGAACTCTCAGTAGTATTTCATGGGATGACATGTCCTCGTTAGGAATTGATGCTGCTGTGAAATATTTTACAGCCTTCATAATAGATGCCGCAACTAAATGTATATCACAAGTAAATGGATTGGCATGCAAACGGCGAGTCCCGTGGTGGAACGACGATTGTAGGATCGCTCGTAAGAAACAAAACAAAGCGTGGGAGTATCTACGTGCCACCCCCACTGCGGAGAATCTTATCAATCTTAAAAAAGTAAAATTCCAAGGCAGGCGAACCCGCCGACAGGCCAGAAGAGAGAGTTGGCAGAAGTTTTTATCCAGGATCAACTCCTATACAGATGAGGCCAAAGCCTGGAACAGGGTTAATAGGTTAACAGCAAGACCGGGCAGATTCACTTGGGGAGTATTTTGAGAACGTGTCAAGTTCATCAAATTATTCACAATCCTTCCTCAAATACAAACAAATAGAAGAACGTAAGCCTTTCAGCAGAAAATGTCGGCAAAATCAACCATACAACCGTCCTTTTAGTATTGCAGAGTTGAGAGCTGCCTTGAGCGCATGCAAGAGCTCTGCACCGGGATCTGACAGAATCATGTATGAAATGCTGAAAATCTTACACAATGACACGCAAGTTACACTACTTACACTTTTCAACACTATCTGGGACGCAGGGTACCTTCCGACTGCATGGAAAGAAGCCATTGTGGTCCCTGTTTTAAAACAAGGCAAAGATCCTTCCTCAGTGGCAAGCTACCGCCCGATAGCCCTCACAAGTTGCATGTGTAAGGGGTTTGAAAAAATGATAAATCGGCGCCTCAATCATTTCCTTGAACAGAACAAAATACTTGATCCTTATCAGTGTGGCTTCAGGGAAGGGCGCTCCACAACTGATCACCTTGTACGTATTGAAGCAAACATCCGTGACGCATTTGTACACAAACAGTTTTTCCTGTCCATATTCCTCGATATGGAGAAGGCATACGACACAACGTGGCGATACGGAATCTTAAGAGACCTGTCAGAAATGGGCATTTATGGTAATATGCTAAACCTCATAGAAAGCTATTTGTCCAATCGCACATTCCGTGTAAAAGTCGGCAATGTACTGTCACGTCCTTTTACACAAGAAATTGGTGTACCCCAAGGAGGCGTGCTTAGCCGCACGCTCTTTATAGTGAAGATGAACACGCTCCGTGCTTCATTACCTCCGGCCATTTTTTACTCGTTATCTATGTGGACGACATTCAAATAGCTTTTAAATCCTGTAACCTCGCAGTGTGCGAGAGACAGGTACAGCATGGTTTAAACAAAGTATCAAAATGGGCAGAGAAAAACGGATTTAAAATCAATCCTCACAAAAGTTCTTGTGTACTTTTTAAACGAAAGAGAGGCCTGGTCCCGGATCCTTGCTTAGAATTGTGTGGACAACAAATTCCTATCAGCAAAGAGCACAAATTCCTAGGTATTATACTTGACGATAGACTCACTTTCATTCCACACATCAAATATCTCAAAGAAAAATGTCTAAAAACAATGAACATAATAAAACTCCTATCCAAGACTACGTGGGGTAGTGACAGAAAGTGTCTAATGAATCTCTACAAGAGCCTAATACGGTCACGATTGGATTATGGGGCCGTAGTGTATAACTCTGCCGCCCCGAGCGCGCTAAGGATGCTGGATCCTGTCCATCATCTAGGTATCCGACTAGCCACTGGTGCTTTCAGAACAAGCCCGATCGAAAGCCTATATGCCGAATCGAATGAGTGGCCGCTCCACTTACAGAGATCATACGTCAGCTTTAGGCATTTCCTTAAAGTGCATTCCATTCCTGAACACCCATGTTTTAATATCGTTACCGATATGACGTATGCTACACTTTTCCGCAACCGTCCGTCTATAAGACAGCCTTTCTCGCTGCGTGTGAAGGAGCTTAGCGATGAAATGCATGTCCCACTCCTGGAGCACCGCTTAATGCGCCCAACCAAGCTATTACCTCCTTGGGACTGGCAGGTCACAGAATGTGACGTATCCTTTCTAAAAGCTTCAAAGCATGCTCCAGAGGTAGAAATTCGAATGCATTTCCTAGAACTTCAGTACAAACACTCGTGCACAGAGTTCTACACAGACGCTTCCAAGTCGCATGCCGGAGTATCCTATGCAGCCGTCGGTCCTTCTTTTTCGGAATGCGATGTACTACATCCAGAAACAAGTATCTTTACGGCAGAGGCCTACGCTATATGGTCGGCTGTGAAGCATATAAAGAAAGCAAAACTCCAAAAGGCCGTAATATATACAGACTCCCTAAGTGTGGTGAAGGCCTTAATGTCACCCTACAAACATAAAAATCCTGTACTTACTGAGGTCTATTCCGACATGTGCAAAGCTTATCTGTCTAACCAGCAAATCATCATATGCTGGGTGCCCGGCCACAGGGGAATCGAGGGTAACGTCTTGGCAGACCAGATGGCTACGTCAATTGCACTCCCTGCTGTTAATAATACTGATTTGGTGCCTCTCACAGATCTGAAACCTTACATACGAAAGAAACTGCGAAACCACTGGCAACGCATGTGGGACGCAGAGATAAATAATAAACTGCACATTATAAAGCCGCAGTTAGGTTTTTGGCCCTCCCCAACAAAATCTCGGCGAACAGATGTCCTATTCTGTCGCCTCAGAATAGGACACACATTGGGCACCCATAATTATCTGCTTACTGGAAGTGAACCTCCAATCTGTGGTAGATGCGGTGAGATGCTTACTGTCCTCCACGTGCTCCTGGAGTGTCGGGAAGCCGAAACGGAGAGAAAGAAACATTTTCCGCTTGCTTACAAACATCACATCCCTCTACACCCGGTTATGTTTCTTGGTAAGGAACCGCTTTTTGACACCAAGACAGTCCTGAGCTTCTTAAATAATGTCGTACTACACGTTATATGACCAAGAAATTCGTAGAGCATCCTCGCTCCAGAGAATGCCGCTGCGATAAGAGTTTTGCCTATCACATGCCTCCAGGCCCTTGTTTTTTCAAGGGCTCTAAGGAGGCAGTAGTGCTCGAACATATCTTATAACCTTATATATTTTTACGCATCGTATTATTCTATTTAAATGCATTTTAATGTTCATAATACACGTCATAAGTCATCGCCATAATCTTATTATACAGATTTTGCGCACTTTAGCGCGACCGTTTTTAAGGCCCCTCTACAGCCACGTCACACCAACTTCATCGAACTCATGATTTCACTGCAAGCCCAATAACACGGACATGGCGCTCTTTGGCCATACTTGGCCCTTGCGCCACAAAACATCAAACATTCATTCATTCATTCCGAGAAGGGCGCTCCACAACCGATCATCTCATACGTGTTGAAGGTAATATCCGGGATGCATTTATACAGAAACAGTTATTCCTATCGATATTTCTCGATATGGAAAAGGCTTACGATACAACGTGGCGTTACGGTATCTTAAGGGACTTGTTAGAAATGGGCATCCATGGTAATATGCTTAACCTAATTGCAAGCTATCTGTCCACTCGTACCTTCCGGGTAAAAGTCGGCAATGTACTTTCACGTCCCTTTACGCAAGAAACGGGTGTACCCCAAGGAGGCGTGCTCAGCTGCACGCTCTTTATCGTGAAGATGAACACTCTTCGTGCTTCATTACCACCAACCATCTTTTACTCTGTCTACGTGGACGACAATCAAATAGCTTTCAAATCTTGTAACCCCGCAGTATGCGAGAGACAGGTACAGCATAGCCTGAAGAAAGTGTCAATGTGGGCAGGAAAAAATGGATTTAAGGTCAATCCTAACAAAAGTTATTGTGTTCTTTTTACAAGTTTCACTAGAGAGGACTGATCCCCGATCCTTGCTTAGAACTATGTGGAGAACAGATACCTGTAAACAAAGAATACAGATTTCTAGTTGTCACACTTCACTATAGACTCACATTCGTCCCCCACATTAAACAACTTCAAGAAAAATGTCTGAAAACAATGAACCTAATGAAACTTCTATCCCATACTAAGTGGGGTAGTGACAGGAATTGTCTAATGAATATCTATAGAAGCCTCATTCGATCACGGCTAGACCGTCGTGCCGTGATCTATCATTCTGCAGCCCCGAGCGCGCTAAAGATGCTAGATCCGGTCCATCATCTAGGAATCCGACTGGCCACTGGCGCTTTCAGAACGAGTCCCTTAAAAAGTTTATATTTAGAATCAAATGAGTGGTCACTTCATCTGCAGAGAACACAGATACCTGTAAACCTGCAGAGATACCTGCAGAGATACCTGTAAACAAAGAACACAAATTTCTAGGTGGTATACTTGACTATCGTCAAGTATACCAAGTACTTTCGTATACTTTCAAGTATACCAAGTACTTTCGTCCCCCAGATTAAACAACTTAAAGAAAAATGTCTGAAAACAGTGAACCTAATGAAACTTCTGTCCCAGACTACGTGGGGTAGTGACAGGAAGTGCCTAATGAATCCCTATAAGAGCCTGATTTGTTCACGATTAGATTATGGGGCCGTGATCTATCATTCTGCCGCCCCGAGTGCGCGGAAGGTGCTAGACCCTGTTCACCATCTAAGAATCCGACTGGCCACTGGCGCTTTCAGAACGAGTTCCATACAAAGTTTATATGTAGAATTAAATGAGTGGTCACTTCTGCAGAGAACATACATTAGCTAAACATATTTTCTGAAAGTGCACTCTAATCCTCAACATCCGTGTTTTAATACCGTTAACGATAATACATATGCTACACTCGTAATCGTCCCTCCGTAAGGCAGCCTTTTTCGCTGCGTGTGAGGGAGCTTAGTCATGAAATGCATGTCCCACTCCTCGAGCTTCGCCTAATGCATCCGGCCAAGCTGCTACCTCCTTGCGAGTGGCAGCTGATACAATGCGATATATCCTTCATTCAAGTTACAAAACACGCTTCAGACATTGACATCCAAATGCATTTCCGGGAACTCCAGCACAAACACTCCTGCACGGAGTTCTACACAGATGCATCGAAGTCACATGGCGGGGTGTCCTATGCAGCCGTCGGTCCATCCTTCTCGGAATCCGACGTACTGCATACGGAAACTAGTATCTTTACGGCTGAGGCCTACGCAATATTGTCGACCGTGAAGCATATAAGCAAATCAAAACTCAAGAAATCAGTTATTTTTACGGACTTCCTAAGTGTTGTTAAGGCTTTGATATCGTTCTGTAAGCACAAAAATGCTGTTATAATTGAACTCTATGCCGTCTTATTTAAAGCATATGTATCAAACCAGCATGTGATTATATACTGGGTGCCTGGCCATAGTGGCATCCATGGTAACGTTCTATTGGACCAGATGGCCACATCAATTTCATTGCCTGCAGTTAATCCTACTGCTTCGGTCCCTGTCACAGACCTGAAGCCTTTCTTAAGAAGGAAATTGCGAAACCACTGGCAACGTATATGGGACGCAGAAATAAACAACCAACTGCACGTGATAAAGCCACAGTTAGGTTCTTGGCCCTCCGTACCACAATCACGGCGAACAGATGCCCCATTCTGTCGCCTCAGAATAGGACACACATTTGGCACGCATAGCTATTTACTCACTGAAAATGATTCTCCAACCTGCGGTAGATGCGGGGAGAGGCTGACCTTCCTCCAGGTCCTCCTGGAGTGTCCGGAAGCCGAATATGAAGGGAAGAAACATTTTCCCTTAGCATACCGGCAGCACATCCCCCTTCATCCTGTTATGTTACTCGGCCCAGAACCTTTATTTGACACCAACGCAGTCCTAAGTTTTCTGAAAGATGTTGTCCTGCATGTTATTAGCCCCACATGTTCATAGCGGGTCCTCTCTTCAGAGGATTCCGATGTGATAGCTTTTTCGTATAGCACATGCCTCTTGGCCCTTGTGTTTCAAGGGCCGAGAGGCAAATCCATGTATACTTGTCCATAGTTCCCATTATCGCTGAACCCCCATACTTGCAGCTCCCATTGGACAGTTTTAGTCTCACGTACGCAGAAGCGCCACGTGCGTGAAAATCTTGCGTGATCTAAATGCGCGTGCGCCGAACGCAGGGAGGCCCGTTCCGTCTCACGTATTCACTTGCGAACTCTGGCTTGCGTCGCGCGTCCCACGTATACGTGACGGGCTTTGCAAGCCATTGCAGGCAGACAACGCAGCGCAAGCTAGCGCGCACGAGCATTTCGCGAAGTTCGAGAAACACGCGATGGTTCCGATAACGGCTGGCCTTGAACGAACCTGGCAGGAGTAGCGTTCCCGTGTGCGGGCAGAATGCTAGTATACCAAGCGGAAGCAACGATCTAAATGTTTGCCAGGGCTACACTATCAGACTTTCGCGTACGGGAAACTAGGATGCGGCTGGTAGCGCAAGTAGAACCCTCACATTTACGTGTGCAAAACTACTGCGTACGGGAAACTAAAACTACTTATTAACACTAATGCGCCAGATTTAGTAGTAATATTGTTGGCAACCGTATTTCCATGTAGCATTACAGCAATTGCTCAGCTGTGTGTACTTTAACGCCCTAGGTGACGGTTCGCTTGTGTGCGCTTTACTACACAAATATTACGCGAACGTTTGAGGTATCCAGCGTCGTCAAACAGCTTCACGTATACCCCAACACTCTTTGTGCCTTTTTCTTTCTTTGTACACCCTGAAGATAGCATGTTTAGGCGAGGCGCAGAGCGGCGGGCCAAAGTTCGTCGAGCGATGACAGGGAGCTCTTAGAGTTCGGCGGAGCTTTCCTTGCGCACGTCCGCTCCGGGCGAGCACTGAGCGCCGAATCCCTCTAGGTTTGAGTTAAAGAATTTCAACATAGCCCATTCAGTCATGAATTAGGTTCGGCTGTCCATAAATGCATGAAATTTACATAATTTTATGTCAAGGTATAGTAGACTCGATAAGTGCAAGTCAAGGTGGTGCAATGACTATTTTTGAATTTTATGAAGTCGCAATATTTACATACTGAAGAAATCTAGACGATTCTACAGGTCCCTATCTTCTAAGGAATGGTGCTGCTTAGGCAATACATGTGAAAGGCCGCCATTTAGAATCGTCCACACGCTAGCATGAGGGTTTCACTCTATAATTGCGACAACATCCATGCGTTCGCTAGGACTCAAAGATGGAGCCTTCCGCCGCTTTTTCTTGAAGCTGCCGGTATATCTCTGGTTTTCATGATGCATCATGATAGCCGAAGCGTTTCGTCTACCACCTCACTTCTATGACTATTATATGTATTTGCGACCTTCCTCTTGTTGCCATTTGCAGATCCCTAACCAAGGATTATGTTTACCTTCTCATTATAGAAATGAATGCCGACTGCGATGCCTTTCAAAACGCACCTTTCAATATTCGCACTAACATTGTCAATTGGCTTTTGTGTTGAGAGATTTTGAGAGAAAAGAATACCCGTGCACTTTACCTACGCTATAGACAACAGCTATCACAGCTTGTTACAAGTATCTGCTAGGGCGTGCCAGATAAGGCACCACATCGATCACGATGTTTTTCTATGTTACCCTCAGAGGGAGACCTCTGGAGGGCGCTGCTTTGTGATCCGGGTAGAAGCGCAGTCATGTGGTAGTTTCCATATTTCGCGAGGTTTATTTTTCAGTCAGAAAAAGATTAGTAAGCAATTTGTATGTCGCTGGAAATACCGCAGTTAGATGTCCCTTGGCTCTGTCTTCAAATGCCACATTGACACTTTGATCATTGGGATAGTACGTCTGGAGTTAGATAATTCATTACAATTACCTAAATAAAACTCGGTAGCGAAAAAAAATTACTAACAGCTACTCCACTAATAAAGAGGAAATCAGACATCCACCCGTTCGTAGAATTGCTACATAGGAAATCCAAAGCAACCTACAAAAGAATAAATATAATATATATATATATATGTATATATATATGTATATATATATATATATGTATATATATATGTATATACACATATATATATATGTATATATATGTATATACACATACCCCGCAGGGGCGTCTGCGCAAGCAGGCGTTTGGTGCGTTGCGACACCACGTACCCGAGCACTCGAGGGTTGGACCCTCCCGCGCGTAGCCGTGCGCGGCTTAGCCGTGTCCGGGGAAAGGGGGATCCTGGGGGTTGAGCCGATGCCGGGTGTTCGGACCGTTAAGGCCCCCCGGCGGAGGCAACACACCTCTTTGGCCTCTGCTTCACGTAGACGGCACCCCCGGACTGACCCACCCGTGGGAAATCGGTAGTTGCCTTTTCCTTTCTCTCGCTCTCCCTCCAACCTTCGTCTTTCCCTCACTTTCCATCTTTCCTGTCTTCTCCTAGCTTCCGCTCACTTCCAATTTTTCCAGGCAGCAAGGGTTAACCTTGTGTGAATAACCAACCTAGGTTATCTCATATTTGGTTATAGTGATAACGTACAGCTGGCGCTTGCAGGACCTGTTTTTACAGTCCCTGTAACGTCCCCTTGTTGCGCTCCATGGTGGGTGGCTGGCGTTATTGCCGAAAATTAAGTTCTCCTATGGCAAATTCCTTCCCACCCCTCCTTGATCGCCCTCAGAAAAGAGGGCGCACCGAAGATGTATTCAAGTTCTTTGGTCGTGAAAGATCCAACTTCCCACGATTTCATGTGATTCACTCGGAAAAGCCGGACACACAAGTACGCACAATCTCCCCATTTCTAGTCTCAAAGTCTTTAACTGAGGCTCTTGGTCAAGGTTACAAGGCAACAAGGATGGCAAGTGGAGATCTCCTCTTGGAGCTCCAGACCCGCGGCGTTGTCTCAGACGATGATTTGCTTCAGCTGACAGACGCAGAGCTCTTGGAGGGCTTTAGTGAGCAAAATGTTGTCAATGTGAAAAGAATAAAGATGAGGCGTGACGGTAAAGAGATTGCGACCAAACACATAATACTCACCTTCAATTCAAGTGTCCTACCCGAGTCAATCGAGGCCGGGTACATCAAGCTCCGTGTTAGGCCGTACGTGCCAAACCCACTCCGTTGTTTCAAATGCCAACGCTTCGGTCACAGCTCGCAGAGCTGCCGCGGCCGCCAAACTTGTGCTAAATGCAGTGCCAAAGAACACACCACTGAAACTTGTGAGAACGCTTTCCGCTGTGTAAACTGTGATGGGGAGCACGCCGCGTACTCGCGGTCGTGCCCATCATGGAAGAAAGAAAAGGAAATTGTTACAATTAAAGTCACGGAAAATATCACCTTCAAAGAGGCACGCAAGCGGGTTTCATACCTGCCCAAGAAAAGCTTTGCCGATGTGGCGCGTCAGGGGGCAGCGTCACAACGGCCCCCGGCGGCTGTCCGACCCACAATCAGTGAGTCGGCAGTCACGCCATCTGCCCCCGCGGTGGTTGCAGCTAGCGCTGCTCCGCCAACCGAGCAGACGGAGCCATCGACCCCGAAGGAGGGTGCAGCCGAGGCTGCCCCAACCTCCGAGGCCCCCTCCAGCGCTGGCAACGGCCAGCGCAGCCAAATCCCTCAGGGAGCCCCATCGACCTCCGGGCTGGTGGGCGCAGGGGTCTTGCCCTCCAAGGCCGGACTCCCTCTGAAAATCTCTCGCTCGCAAGAGCGCTTGTCCGGCGTCTCACAGGAGGCAATGGACACTACACCTATCCTCAAGGCGCACCAAGCGCCTAAGGAGCGCCGAGGTTCGCTCGAGCGCTTCAGAAAGAGCAAAACCCCTATTACAGGGCCTCGAAAGGGCTCTGTAATGTAAGACATCCCTTCCGTTTCCGTAAACACAGCACCAATTAATTTAAAATATGGATACACAAATCATTCAATGGAATGTCAGAGGTCTACTTAGGAATCTTGATGATGTTCAAGAACTGATCCATAAACACAATCCAAAAGTACTGTGTTTACAGGAAACACACTTGAAATCAAAATACACAAACTTTCTTCAACAGTATGTCACATTTCGCAAAGATCGCGATGATGCTGTCGCATCATCGGGTGGTGTTGCAATTATAATTCAAAAAAGCATAGCCTGTCAACGTGTACAGCTACGAACGGCCCTTGAGGCAGTGGCGGTTCGGGCTATTCTGCTGAAGAAACTTATCACTATTTCCTCGCTTTATATTCCCCCCCCATTATAAACTAAGCAAACATGAATTTCAGTCCTTTATAGATGAATTGCCAGAACCCTATGTTGTTCTAGGCGATTTCAATGCGCATAACTAATTGTGGGGCGACCCTCATATAGATGCGCGAGGACGTCTTGTCGAACAATTCCTTTTTTCTTCTGGTGCGTGTCTGTTGAATAAGAAGCAACACACATATTACTCTCTAGCAAACAGAACCTATTCTTCCATAGATCTTAGCATAGTCTCCCCGTCTGTACTGCCTGAACTTGAATGGGAAGTTGCCGACAACCCTTACGGCAGCGACCACTTCCCTATACTGCTAAGATCACCTAAAGAAAATGAATATCCACCACACGCTCCTAGGTGGAATATTGACACAGCAGACTGGGAGAGGTTCCGAAACTTAACTAGTATATCATGGGACGACATGTCTTCTTTAGAAACCGATGCTGCTGTGGAGTACTTCACAGCCTTTATAATAGATGCCGCATCTAAATGCATACGTGAATTAAGCGGCTCGGCATGCAAACGGCATGTCCCGTGGTGGAACAATGAATGCAGAATCGCACGTAGGAATCAGAACAAAGCGTGGGAGATGCTACGCGCCTTGCCCACTGCAGAAAATCTTGTTAGCTTTAAAAAAGTAAAATCCCAAGGTAGGAGAACCCGCCGACAGGCCAGAAGAGAAAGCTGGCAAAAGTATCTATCGAGTATTAACTCGTTTAGGGATGAGGCCAAAGCCTGGAACAGAGTTAATAGGATTAGAGGTAGGCAAACATACTCAGTCCCCCTGGTAAACACACAGGGCGATACACTGCAAGACCAGGCCAACTCACTTGGGGAGCACTTTGAGAGTGTATCAAGCTCAAATCATTATTCGCAATCCTTCCTAAAATATAAACAAATAGAAGAATGCAAGCCACTCATCAATAAATGCCGACAGAATGAACCGTACAATTGCCCTTTTAGTGCTGCCGAGTTGAAAGCTGCCTTGAGCGCATGCAAGAGTTCCACACCAGGATCTGATAGAATCATGTATGAAATGCTCAAAAACTTACACAATGACACGCAACTTACACTACTCACACTTTTCAACACCATCTGGGATGCAGGGTACCTTCCAACCGCGTGGAAGGAAGCCATTGTAGTCCCTGTTTTGAAACAAGGCAAAGACCCCTCCTCAGTGGCAAGTTACCGCCCGATAGCCCTCACAAGTTGCATTTGTAAGGTGTTCGAAAAAATGATAAATCGGCGACTCATTCATTTCCTTGAACAGAGCAAAATGCTTGATCCTTATCAGTGCGGCTTCCGAGAAGGGCGCTCCACAACCGATCATCTCGTGCGTGTTGAAGGGAATATCCGGGACGCATTTATACATAAACAGTTCTTCCTATCGATATTTCTCGATATGGAAAAGGCGTATGACACAACGTGGCGTTACGGAATCTTAAGAGACCTGTCAGAAATGGGCATCCACGGCAATATGTCTAATATAATAAAAAGCTATCTGTCAAATTACCTTCCGGGTAAAAGTCGGCAATGCACTCTCTTGTCCTTTTACGCAACAAACGGGTGTACCCCAAGGAGGCGTGCTCAGCTGCACGCTATTTATCGTGAAGATGAACACGCTTCGTGCTTCACTACCACCCGCCATCTTTTACTCTGTCTACGTGGACGACATTCAAATAGCTTTCAAATTTTGTAACCTCGCAGTCTGCGAGAGACAGGTACAGCATGGCCTGAACAAAGTGTCAATGTGGGCAGACAAGAATGGGTTTAAGATCAATCCTAACGAAAGCTCTTGTGCTACCTAGAGAACCGTACATTTCGAGTGAAAATAGGTCCTGCACTGTCGCGTACATTTAAACAGGAAACTGGGGTACCCGAGGGTGGCGTACTCAGCTGCATGCTCTTTGTCGTAAAGATGAACACGCTTCGTGCATCTTTACCACCAGCTATTTTCTATTCCGTCTACGTAGACGATAAACAAATAGGTTTTAAATCCTGCAACCTCACAGTCTGCGAGAGACAGGTACAGCATGGTTTGAACAAGGTGTCACAGTGGGCAGAGAAAAATGGATTTAAAATCAATCCTCACAAGAGTTCTTGTGTTCTGTATACAAGAAAGAGAGGACTTATCCCAGATCCTTGCATAGAACTGCGTGGACAACAGATACCTGTAAACAAAGAACACAAATTTCTAGGTGTCATACTTGACTACAGACTCACCTTCGTCCCCACATTAAACATCTCAAAGAAAAGTGTCTAAAAACAATGAACATAATCAAACTTCTATCCCAGACTACGTGGGGTAGTGACAGGAAGTGCTTAATGAATCTCTATAAAAGCCTCATTCGATCACGACTAGACTATGGCGCCGTAATTTACCACTCTGCCGCCCCGAGCGCACTAAGGATGCTAGACCCAGTCCACCATCTAGGAATCCGACTGGCCACTGGCGCTTTCAGAACGAGTCCCATACAAAGTTTATATGTAGAATCAAATGAGTGGTCACTTCATCTGCAGAGAACATACATCAGCCATACATATTTTCTGAAAGTTCACTCAAACCCCCAACATCCCTGTTTTAGTACCATTAATGACATGACATGTGCTACACTCTTTCGCAATCGTCCGTCCGTAAGACAGCCTTTCTCGCTGCGTGTGAGGGAGCTTAGCGAAGAAATGCACGTTCCACTCCTCGAGCTTCGCCTAATGCATCCAGCCAAGCTGCTACCTCTTTGGGAGTGGCAGCTCATACAATGTGATATATCGTTCGTGGAAGTCACAAAGCATGCCCCAGAGATTGAAATCAAGATGCATTTCCGGGAACTCCAGCACAAATACTCCTGCACGGAGTTCTACACAGACGCATGAAAGTCACACGACGGGGTATCCTATGCAGCCGTCGGTCCATCCTTCTCGGAATCCGACGTACTGCACCCGGAAACTAGTATCTTTACGGCTGAGGCCTACGCACTGCTGTCGGCCGTAAAGCATATAAATAAATCACAACTCCAGAAATCAATTATATATACGGACTCCCTCAGTGTTGTGAAGGCCTTGATGTCTTTCTGTAATCACAAAAATCCAGTATTTAATGAGCTCTACTCCGCACTGTGCAAAGCATATATATCTAACCAACATGTGATCATATGCTGGGTGCCTGGACATAGGGCCATCGAGGGAAACGTTCTAGCCGACCAGATGGCCACATCAATCTCATTGCATGCAGTTAATCCTACTGCTTCGGTCCCTGTCACAGACCTGAAGCCTTTCTTAAGAAGGAAACTACGAAGCCACTGGCAACGCATGTGGGACGAAGAAATAAATAATAAACTGCATGTAATAAAGCCACAATTAGGTTTCTGGCCTCTTGTAACAAAATGCCGCCGGACAGATGTGCTATTCTGCCGCCTAAGAATAGGACACACTTTTGGCACACATAACTTTTTACTCACGGGAAACGAGCCTCCAACCTGTCTTAGATGCGGGGAGAGGCTGACCGTCCTCCACGTCCTACTGGAGTGTCGGGAAGCCGAACCCGAAAGAAACAAACATTTTCTCTTAGCATACAGGCACCACATCCCCCTTCATCCTGTTATGTTACTTGGTCCAGAACCACTCTTTGACACCAACGCCGTCTTAGGTTTTTTGAAAGATGTTGTGTTGCATGTTATTAGCCCCAGACGTTCGTAGCGCTTCCTCTCTTCTGAGGATGTCGCTGCGATAATTATTTTGAATAAGCACATGCCTCTAGGCCCTTGTGGTTCAAGGGCTCTGGCGAGGCTGTAGTGCTGTAAGCAATTTAACGTCTCGCAAATTTTAAACAATGCATCATTCTTTTACGATGGATTTTAATCTTCACAGTCTTCGTCATTAATCATCGCCATAATTTTATAGCACGTAGATTTTACGCACTTTACCGCGACTATTTTTAGGCCACTTTACAGCCAAGTCACATCTTCCATAATACATCGTTAACACTACCATTTGTCATGGCGCTCTTTGGCCATACCTGGCCCTTGCGCCATAAAACACTACACATCATCATCATCAACTTTAAAAAAGCAAAATCTGAAGGAAGGAGAACGCGCCGACAGGCCAGAAGAGAGAGCTGGCAGAAGTTTTTATCGGGTATCAACTCTTATACTGATGAGGGGAAAGTTTGGAACAGGGTTAACCGGATAAACGGACGACAAACTTATTCACTCCCTCTAGTAAATACACAGGGCGGTACACTGAAAGATCAGGCCGACTCACTTGGGGAGCACTTTGAGAGTGTATCAAGCTCAAAACATTATTCGCAATCCTTCCTAAAGTATAAACAAATAGAAGAATGCAGGCCACTCGTCAATAAATGCCGACAGAATGAACCGTACAATTGCCCTTGTAGTGCTGCTGAGTTGAAAGCTGCCTTGAGCGCATGCAAGAGCTCTGCACCGGGATCCGATAGAATCATGTATGAAATGCTCAAAAACTTACACAATGACACGCAAGTAACACTACTTACACTTTTCAACACTATCTGGGACGCAGGGTACCTTCCAACGGCATGGAAAGAAGCCATTGTGGTCCCTGTTTTGAAAGAAGGGAAAGACCCTTCTTCAGTGGCAAGTTACCGCCCGATAGCCCTCACAAGCTGCATGTGTAAGGTATTTGAAAAAATGATAAATCGGCGACTCATCCATTTTCTTGAACAAAACAAAATGCTTGATCCCTTTCAGTGTGGCTTCCGAGAAGGGCGCTGCACAACCGACCATCTTGTACGTATTGAAGGACATATTCGTGACGCGCTTGTACACAAACAGTTCTTCGTATCGATATTCCTCGATATGGAGAAGGCGTACGATACGACCTGGCGCTACGGAATCTTGAAAGATTTGTCAGAAATGGGCATTCATGGTAATATGCTAAACGTAATAAAAAGCTACTTGTCCAGTCGTACCTTCCGGGTGAAAGTAGGCAATGTGCTGTCACGTCCTTTTACTCAAGAAACTGGTGTACCCCAGGGAGGCGTGCTCAGTTGCACACTTTTTATTGTTAAAATGACAACGCTTCGTGCGTCCTTACCACCAGCCATCTTGTATTCCGTCTATGTGGACGACATTCAAATAGGCTTCAAATCCTGTAACCTCGCAGTATGCGAGAGACAGGTACAGCATGGCTTGAACAAGGTGTCAGGGTGGGCAGAGAAAAATGGTTTTAAAATCAATCCTCAAAAAAGTTCTTGTGTGCTGTTTACAAGGAAGAGAGGCCTAGTTCCGGATCCTTGCTTACAAATGTGTGGACAACAGAATCCTGTAAACAAAGTGCACAAATTTCTAGGTATTATACTCGACAATAGACTCACTTTCGTCCCACACATTAAACAACTCAAAGAAAAGTGTCTGAAAACATTGAACCTAATGAAACTTCTATCCCAGACTACGTGGGGTAGTGACAGGAAGTGCCTAATGAATCTGTATAAGAGCCTCATCCGGTCACGATTAGATTATGGTGCCGTGGTATATAACTCTGCCGCCCCAAGCGCGCTAAAGATGCTAGACCCGGTTCACCATCTAGGCATCCGTTTAGCCGCGGGCGCTTTCAGAACAAGCCCAATTGAAAGCTTATATGCCGAATCGAATGAATGGTCTCTCCACCTACAGAGATCATACAACAGCTTTACATATTTCCTTAAAGTACGCTCTAATCCTGAACATCCATGTTTTGATACCGTTACCGATATGACGTGCGCTACACTTTTTAGCAACCGTCCCTCCATAAGACAGCCTTTTTCGCTGCGTGTGAAGGAGCTTAGCAATGAAATGCATGTCCCACTCCTCGAGCATCGCCTAATGCACACAATCAAGCTCTTACCTCCCTGGGAGTGGCAGGTGATACAATGTGACATATCCTTTATAAAAGTCACAAAGCACGCTCCTGAGGCTGAAATCAGAAAGCATTTCCTAGAACTACAGCACAAGCACTCCTGTGCAGATTTCTACACAGACGCTTCGAAGTGAAATGCCGGGGTATCCTATGCAGCAGTCGGCCCATCCTTCTCGCAATCCGACGTACTGCATCCCGAAACAAGCATTTTTACGGCCGAGGCCTACGCATTACTCTCTGCCGTGAAACATATAAGAAGATCAAAACTTTCAAAAGCAGCGATCTATACAGACTCCCTAAGCGTCGTGAAGGCCTTGATGTCAGTCTATACACACAAAAAGCCTGTACTTAGTGAACTCTACACCGTCTTGTGTAAAGCGTACATATCTAACCAGCGTATCATTATATGCTGGGTGCCTGGCCACAGGAGCATTGAGGGTAATGTTCTGGCGGACGAGATGGCCACGTCAATCGCATCGCAAACTGTTAACCCTACCGCTGCGGTGCCTGTCACAGATCTGAGGCCTTTCTTGCGAAGGAGATTGCGGGACCACTGGCAATGCATGTGGGACGCGGAAACGAATAATAAGCTCCACCTGATAAAACCACAGTTAGGATTCTGGCCCTCTACTACAAAATCGCGCCGAACAGATGTCCTATTCTATCGGCTCAGAATAGGACACACGTTTGGCACCCATAATTTTCTACTAACCGGAAGTGAGCCTCCAACCTGTGGTAGATGCGGGGAGAGGCTTACCGTGCTCCACGTCCTTCTGGAGTGTCGCGAAGCCGAATTTGAAAGAACGAAACATTTTTCCTTAGCTTACAGACAGCACATCCCTCTCCATCCAGTAATGTTCCTCGGCCCAGAACCGCTTTTTAACACAGACACAGTCCTAGGTTTTCTGAGAGATGTGGTCCTACATGTTATTAGCCCCATGCATTCCTAGCGCTTCCTCTCTTTAGAGGATGCCGCTGGGATAGTTGTACGGTATAGCACATGCCTCCAGACCCTTGTGTTTCAAGGGCTCTAAGGAGGCAGTAGTGCTCTTGCATTTATTTTAATCTGATATATTTTACCTATTGTATCATTCTTTTTAAATGCATCGAAATGCTCATAGTACAGGTCATATGTCATCGCCATAATTTTATTACACAGATTTTACGCAATGTAGAGCGTACATTTTAAGGCCCCTTTACAGCCACGTCACACCAATTTCATAGTAATCATAGTTACACTGCACACCCACTACCACAGACATGGCGCTCTTTGGCCATTCCTGGCCCTTGCGCCATAAAACCCCATACATCATCATTATATACACACACGTATATATATATATATATATATATATATATATATATATATATATATATATATATATATACATACATAATATGACCTTTGCCTGCTACTGATGATGCTTCCATCTCCACTAAATGTTGTAAATTTTAGAAATTTTTTTCTTGACTCGTTAGAATAGCTTACTGGAAAGGGAAGGAATACTGACACACAACATTCAAGTGCTTTTCGTACACTGCTGAAACGGTCACTGTAGTCTTTTGGTTTTTCCAAGGTGAAAAAAGCACTCCAAGCAATTCGAAGCGTGGTTGACAAACTGCAATAAATTCATTCTCTGGGCACAGGCTACCCATACCTTTAAAAAAATTTTTTCACTAAATACCCCAATTTCTTTTAAAATATATTGAAATGTGTCCTTTGTGTAATTTAAATATATTGTGCGTCTGCATGCTGTTTACAGTGCAAATTTAAAACAATGTTAGAGCGAAAAAATACAGATGAGGCAGCCCCCGCTAGCGCTTGTAACTTGCGTGTCCTTCTACTACCACGATTTCAAGAAATAAAGCGAAATAATGAATTGAAAGCCATGCACGTCCGCGCCAGCAATGATGCAGTAAGCTATGAGCCGCAGTAAAATTTCGAGTGAACAGGCCGAGGAAAGTCAAAAGGGGAACCCTCAAATGATGTAGGTGACAAAGCTGTGGTAATGCCACTTTAGGTATGACCAATGAGCTCAGCCCCCCCGTGCCACCGGAAAACTGTGGAGGGGGCTTCAGTAGGACGCGCGTTCTTCCTGGCGTAATTAGGCCTGGGGATGGGCGAGGTTGGCGTCATTTGCATGGCCACGGCCGCTGGGTGGGTGGGCGGGTGGATGGGTGGATGGACCCCTTTGCTAGTACACTGCTTCATGCCCTACCTAGGTTAAGCAACAAAAAAGAATAAAACACTGTCAACTATCGCAACCAAATTGTCTTATCCTCTATTGCGAACTGTGCTTTTCTACGTCTCCGTTTTTTGTCTTTTCCCTATTGGGGACATGCTTACTTTTCCACTGCTCTCGCTGAACCCAAGGGCTTCAAGGAGGCGAATGGTGCCTAAGTGGACCGTTGGGTAGACGTCTTCACATTCTAATAAAGCATGCTTCATAGTTTCCCTAGCTTTACCGCAGCAAGCACATGCTTCTTCTTCCGCCTTATATCTCGCTTTATAGGTGCGTCTTCTAAGGCATCCCGATCGCGCTTCGAAAAGTAATGAGTTTCACTTTGAGTTATCATAAATAGTTTCTTTCCTGATTTCGTTCTTTCCTCTTAAGTAGTTACTCGTGGCATGTTTCTTTTCGATTACCGCCAGCCATGAAATTATTTCAGCCTCTCTGACTTTCCGCTTGACCTTCTTTGTTGCTGTGTTGCCCACCCTACAGGCCGCATACTTGCTGGTAACCTTCCTAGTTCTTTTCCTCCACTGTGAATCAATGTTTTTCCTGTACAGATACCTGAACACTTTCCCAGCCCATTTACTTTCTTCTATATTCCTCAGCCGTGCTTCATACTCAATTTTACTGCGTGCTTCCCTGACTTCAAAATTAGTCCAGCCCATATCACCTTGCACAGCTTCATTTGTAGTCTTCCCGTGAGCGCCCAATGCTAGGCAACCCACTTACCTTTGGTCCCCATCGAGTCCTGATGGTACCCCTGATTTAAAGCAAACAACCGCATTTCCAAAAGTAAGTCCTGGAACCATTACACCTTTCCACATACCTCGGAGGACCTCGTACCTATTGTATACCCATAGCGCTCAGTGCTTCATTATGGCTGCATTTCTCTTCCCCTTCACTGTTATTGTTTTTTCCTGTGTTTCCATGCATCTATTGCTTTCTTTTATCTATATACCATGGTATTTATATTGTTACCCAGGCTATTTCCTGATCCTGTATCTCCACTGCCTGTTCACTGTTTTCACTGAATACCATAACAGCTGATTTTCTAACACTAAACTTCCAACCTAAATTGTTGCCTTCCTGTATTAGTCAGACGTTACAAATCGCTTTGCTTGTTAACTAACAACACATTGTCGTCCGCATAAAATAATCTTGGGAGCGGCTGCTCTATTACTGTACCCGCCTGTTTGTACGAGAGATTAAACCCGATATTGCTTCCTTCTAGCGCCCTCTCCATCCTCACCATGTACATCATAAACAGCAGCGGGCATAAAGGGCCCTCCTGCTTCACTCCCTTGTTGATATGAACTTTCAGCTCGCTCCTCATCCCTTCCCATTCAACGTAAACGGTATTTTCTTGGTAAATCTCTCGCAAAAGCTGTAGACAATCGTCACCTAAGCCTTCCCCTTCCGAATATCCCACAATATAGTAGCAGTCTATGTTTTCATAGGCTCCTGTAATGTCTTAAAAGGCCACATATAACCATCTGCTTTCTACTTTTGATATTTCAATACACTGAGTAACAACAAATACCTTATCATCTAAACGCCTACCTATTCTGAAGCCATTCTGAAGTTCTCCCAAAATGCCATTATTCTCTGCCCATGTTTCAAGATTTAATTTCCCCGCAGGGGCGTCTGCGTCAGCAGGCGTTTGGTGTGTTGCGACACCACGTACCCGAGCACACGAGGGTTGGACCCTCCCGCGTGTAGCCGTGCGCGGATTAGCCGTGTCTGGGGAAAGGGGGATCCTGGGGGTTGAGCCGATGCTGGGTGTTTGGACCGTTAAGGCCCCCCGGCGGAGGCAACACACCTCTTCGGCCTCGGCTTCACATAGACGGCACCTCCAGACTCACCCACCTGGAGGAAATCGGCAGTCGCCTTTTCCTGTCCTCCTCTCCAATCTTCGTCTTTGTCTCCCACTTTTCCATCTTTCCTGTCTTCTGCTCATTTCTTTCAACTTCCTATTTCCTGGCGGCAAGGGTTAACCTGGTGTGGTTAACCAGTTTTGGGTATATATATATTAGGTTATAGAGGGAATGTACCGCTGGCATACGCAGAATAGAATTTTCTAATCCTGTGACGTCCCCAGGTTGGGCTCCGAGGTGTGCGGCGGGCATTCCTGCTGAACACAGTAATCCTATATATGGCTTCAAATTTCCCCACACTCCCTGATCGCTCCCTGAAGAGGGGGCGCACCGATGAAAGCTTCAACTTTCTGATGAAACCAAAAGAAATATTTCCCAAATACCACGTAATACATAGCCAACATGAAACCAAGACAGTTCGTACAATGTCCCCATTTGTGGTTGCAAAATGTCTGACAGAAGCAATCGGCTCTGGTTACAAAGTAACTAAGATGGGAAGCAGCGACCTTCTTCTGGAAGTGCGTGACAAGCTGCAATACAGTAAACTAACTAAACTTGTTGCGTTTGGTGACATTCCTGTCTCTGTTGGCCCCCACCGGTCAATGAACACTGTGCGTGGTGTCATTTCTGATGACGACCTCCTTGAACTCAGTGAAAGCGAGCTGTTGGATGGATGGCAAGACCAAAACATTGTAAAGGTGCAGCGAATTAAGTTAAGACGCGATGACAAGAAAATCCCAACAAAGCATGTAATAATAACGTTCGGAACAAGTGAACTGCCTGATTCGATAGAGACCGGATATTGTAAACTTCGCGTACGACCATACATCCCCAATCCGCGCCGATGCTTCAAGTGTCAGCGTTTTGGGCATGGATCTCAGAGCTGCCGAGGGCGTTCTACTTGTGCAAAATGTGCATCTAACGACCACACATCAGACACCTGTTCTTCCACAACCCACTGCGCTAACTGTGACGGAGAACACCCCGCCTATTCGCGATCGTGCCCGTCATGGAAGAAAGAAAAAGAAATAATCGAACTGAAGGTCAAACTAAACATTTCTTTTCCAGAAGCGCGCAAGCGTTTTTCTTTTCATCACCAATCGAATCCGTCCTACAGTGATGTGACGCGTCGGGGGGCAGCGCCACATCTTCTGGCGCCCGCGCAAGTCACACGGAGTGTGACGGCGGTTTCGCCATCAGCCCCCCTGGCGGGAGCAGCCAATGCTCTTCCGCCCCCTATCACGAAGGGCCAGCAGACCGCCGAGCCTGCCGGTCCCAGGGCCACTGCTCGTGCAGACAGGCCCGAAAAACTCCCGAGAGTGCCCGCTGAGCGGGCGTCATCTAGCGCCTCTGAAGAGGCGATGGATGTAACAAAAACTTCGCGGGCGTCTCAGACGGCGAAGGAACGGCGTTGCTCCCTGGAGCGCACCAACAAAAAGGAAATACCCCCCATCAAGGGGCCTTCAAAGGTCTCTTGAGCCAACGTAATTGATCTCTTCACACACACCATAAAACACTTCCAATATGGACACACAGATAATGCATTGGAATGTGAGAGGTTTATTACACAATCTTGATGATATTAAGGAACTCCTGCGCAGGTTTAATCCAAGGGTGCTGTGTGTGCAAGAGACACACCTCAATCCTTCACATACTAACTTTCTCAAACAATATGCCATTTACTGCAAAGATCGCAGTGACGCTCTCGCCTCGTCAGGCGGCGTTGCTATTATAGTTGATAAGGGTATCGCCTGCCAACATTTACATATGCAAACGCCCCTTGAGGCAGTGGCAATCAGAGCCGCGCTATTTCATAAGTTGCTAACAGTTAGCTCTCTGTACATTCCTCCATGCCATAAACTTTCCACAATAGAATTCCAGAGCTTTATCGCAGAACTCCCCGAACCTTACATTGTAGTAGGTGATTTAAACGCACATAACACCCTCTGGGGAGATTCCCGTTGTGATACGAGAGGGCGCTTATTAGAAAAGTTCCTTTTATCCTCCAATGCATGCTTACTAAACAAGAAAGAACCCACATTCTACAGCGTGGCTAACAAAACTTTCTCATCCATTGACCTAAGTATAACATCAAGTACACTAGTTCCATACCTGGAGTGGGACGTGATCAAAAATCTATATGGGAGTGACCATTTCCCAATTCTCTTAAATTTAACAAAAGGCGATAACTGTACCCCACATCTGCCACGTTGGAAGGTCGACTGTGCTGACTGGAAACGATACAGAGAGCTGACACATTTGACCTGGGATGAAATCTGTACTTTCTCAATCCATGATAGAGTATCATATTTGACGGCATTTATAACTGATGCTGCATCAATATGTATCCCTCAAAGCAACGGATCACCCTCTAAACGGCGTATTCCTTGCTGGAATGAGCAGTGTAAGGAAGCCCGAAAAAATCAAAACAAGGCTTGGAGTCGCCTTCGCGACTGCCCAACTGCCGAGAACTTGATCAGCTTCAAGAAAATAAAATCAGAAGGTAGAAGAACGCGCCGCCTTGCCAAAAGGGAAAGCTGGCAAAAATACATCTCTAGTATTAATTCTTATACAGGCGAAAGAAAAGCCTGGAAGAGGGTAAACAAAATAAAAGGCCGCGAAACTCATCCTCTACCATTTGGCAAATACACAAGGAGACACACTCATTGACCAAGCCGACTCTCTAGGGGTACATTTTGAAAGGATTTCTAGCTCATCCCACTATTCAGATACATTTCTGAGATACCGGCAACAAGCGGAACGACTGCCTCTGGGTCGGAAAGGAAATAGCAACCAACCTTACAACCGTCCATTTAGCATGGCGGAATTTCAGGCTGCGCTCATTGGCTCTAACAAATACGCTCCAGGAAGTGACAGGATATTGTATATAATGATCAAACACCTACACCCTGAAACCCACAAAACACTACTGTCACTCTTCAACTCTGTGTTCTCTGCCGGCTGCATTCCATCCGCCTGGAAGGAAGCAATAATTATTCCAATACTAAAAGACGGCAAGGACCCAACCTCAGTCAACAGCTATAGGCCTATAGCGTTGACAAGTTGCCTATGTAAACTCTTTGAAAAAATGGTTAACCGGCGTCTCCTTCATTTTCTTGAAAGTAACAAACTATTAGATCCCCTACACTGTGGTTTCAGGGAAGGTAGATCCACAACTGATCACCTTGTCCGCATCGAGACGAATATTCGCGATGCTTTTGTACATAAGCAGTTCTTTTTGTCAGTGTTTATTGACATGGAGAAGGCTTACGACACCACGTGGCGGTTCGGAATTCTCCGTGATCTGGCCGAAATGGGAGTCCGAGGTAATTTGCTCAATGTCATCCAAAGTTACCTGTCTAACCGCACGTTCCGCATCAGAGTTGGTAATGTGCCATCTCGTCTATTTACACAGGAAACAGGTGTACCACAAGGTGGCGTGCTTAGCTGCACTCTATTTGTTATAAAAATGAACTCACTTTATACTATCATACCACGTACAATGTGTTATTCTGTGTATGTAGATGACGTACAAATAGGTTTTAAATCATGTAGTCTTTCCATCTGTGAGCGATATGTACAGCTTGGGCTAAACAAATTGTCAATGTGGGCTGACGAGAATGGATTTAAATTAAACCCGCAAAAAAGCACGTGTGTTCTCTTCTCGAACAAGAGAGGTATATTACCTGAACCCGCTATTTATCATAATCAACAACAGCTCCCAGTGAGCCATGAACATAAATTTTTGGGCCTCATATTAGACACTAAATTAACATTTATCCCCCACATGAAATATCTGAAGGCGAAGTGCATGAAGACAATGAATCTTCTCAAGCTCTTGTCCCGTACATCCTGGGGAAGTGACAGAAGATGCCTTTTGAGCCTGTATAAAAGTCTGATAAGGTCACGCCTTGACTATGGTGTTATAGTGTATAATTCTGCTACGCCTAGTGCCTTGAAGATGTTAGATTCGATTCACCATATAGGTATCCGTCTTGCTACAGGTGCCTTCAGGACTAGTCCTGTAGAGAGCCTGTACGTTCAATCCAACGAATGGTCTCTTTATCTACAAAGAGCATATATATCTTTCTCTTACGCCTTCAAAGTTAAATCAGACATTCAGCATCCATGTCATTTTGTAATTAGCGACTTGTCCACTGCCAGGCTATTCCGTAACCGCCCAGCCATCAGGCCTCCTCTGTCCCTCCGAGTGGAAGCACTGTCAGAGGAAACAGGCGTCCCTTTTCTAGAAAATATCCCAATGGCTCCTATTCGGTTCCCACCGCCTTGGGAGTGGCAAACTATCGAATGTGACATATCTTTCCTAGAAATATAGAAATGAGCGCCTGAGGCTCACATTCAATCACATTTTCTTGAACTAAAAGAGAAGTATTTCTGTGCTGAATTTTACACGGATGCTTCGAAGTCTGCTGATGGTGTTGCTTACGCAGTTCTTGGACCATCATTTTCAATATCTTTACAGCGGAAGCATACGCTATACTCTCGGCTATTAAAGACATCAGGCTCACAAACATCGCTAAGGCTGTTCTCTTCACAGACTCATTAAGTGTCGTGAGAGCACTAATTAGTTTACAAAAACATAAGAATTCCATTTTGAATGAGCTGTATAACTTATTATGCGGCCTATATATGTGCAATCAAGTGATTGTCATATGCTGGGTACCCGGTCATAAAGGTATAAAAGGGAACGAAGCAGCTGACGAAAGCGCTGCATCCGTAACTTTTAGCGACAGAGATGGAAATATTCCCATCCCTGCCACAGACCTAAAGCCTTTTCTACGCCGTAAATTAAGGAATCATTGGCAAGGCAAGTGGGATGCACAAGTAATGAATAAGCTTCGCATAATAAAACAAAAACTGGGAAACTGGATCAGTGGGAAAACAGCACGTTACAAGGAAGTAATCCTTTGCCGATTAAGGATAGGCCACACATACGGTACTCACTCTTATCTCTTGACTCGAGGCGATCCCCCGACTTGTGATAAGTGCGGCAATAGTCTCGCAGTACTCCATGTTCTTTTTCAGTGTCCTGCAATAGAAACAGAGAGGAAAAAGTATTTTCCTTCTGCATATCGTGAAAATACACCTCTTCACCCTGCATTTTTTCTTAGTGATGAACCGCTTTTTAACATGAAATTAGTCTTACAGTTTTTATTGGAAACAGATACTCTCAAAATCATTTGGACAGGAAATTTTTAGCACATGACTAACAGCCCTTCTAATAAAAGGGCTCTCTTGAGGTTCTACTATCACTGTTATGTGTTGTCTTGTTCTATCATGTTTTTTACCAAAACCCAATTGCCATCGTCCATGCCCTAATCAGTATCATCATTTTAGTACCTATTTATTTTACGCCATTTACAGCGTCAGTGTTTAGGCCTTTTTACAGCCATGTCACATTTACCATGATAAATCCACTGCATTCACAATACATTGTTAAAATTACCTTTTGGCATGGTGCTATTTGGCCATACTTGGCCCTTGCGCCATTAAACACCACATATCATCGTCATCAAGATTTAATTTGATTGCCTGCATTGCTGCCTGTATATTACCGATGTAATGGTCAATGGTCGATCCGAGTGAATTCCATCTTTCTCTCCCTTACCCTTCTAAATTATTTCATTCTACTTTGTCGCCAAGTGTCCGGTATTCCTCTATCTTTAAAGTGTTTTTCATAGCTTTCACCAGAGCTTCCTTACTTTTTGGTCCTAGTTCATTATTCAGCCTAACGGGAACATCGTCTAGCCCCGTGACTGTGCCCTTAGGAATTTTCTCTTCTGCTTTCTTCCAGTTGAAATTCGTGAGCACCATCTCCTTTTCCACTTGGGTCTCCTTTATGCTCTTTATTTTCAAATACCACCTCGTCATTGCCTTGGAAAGATTCGGCCGTTACTTTTCGGATGTAATTTGTTGCCGCTTCTCCTTCAAGACTGTTTTCATCTTCGTCATGGATATGTTGTATTGTTGTTGACATCCTGCCTAATAAGTTTATGTGGTTCTCAATTTTCTAGGTACGGCCTTTTTCTCGCGTATTTCTGACAACTAACGTCCAATTTCACCTTTTAATTTTGCTTGCACCAGTATTTGAACAATATACTTTTTCTCCCGGTATATTTTCCATTTACTGGTTTCTTCACCCTGCGGCAACTACGCCATCTTCGCCTACCTGCGCTCTCGAGATGCCTTCTGTCGTTCGGCAATCGCCTCCCGTATCTCCCTGTTCCACCAGCTTTTCGGTTTCTTTCTTCCTTTCCACCGAACATGTTGTTTCTTTTTCTGTATTTCTGTCGGTATTACATTTAGAAGCTCGCCATATTCCCACTCTTTACTTGGCCATTTGCTAAGGTCTTCCTCGACTCTGGTGCCTATATCTGCTATTTGTTCAGCGTTCAAATTTGGACTGTTCATTTTGCGTTCCTTGCTCTCTTTCCCAACTGTATATACCATTTTCAATATCATGCCTTTAGGCCACTTCCTGTGCTGCTATTCCCTTCCTCATCAATGACCATTTCTCTCAACTTATCATGAATTCCTTCTTTCATCAGACAGTAATCAATGATTGATAGCCGGTTTCCCACTTCCCACGTGATTTGTCCTTCACACTTAGGCCCTGTATTCACGATAACGAGGTTATGTTGCTCAGGAAGGTCTAACATTGACTTCCCGTTGTTGTCGGTATAGACATCTAAATCCTGTATGTGGGCATTTATGTCTCCTATTAGGATAACTTCAGCACCACTCCCAAAACGCTTAATATCGACGCTTACGCCTTCCACTAACTCTTTATTCTTCTCTGTGCAATTATTTCCGGTCTACAAATATGTAACGTCCAGCCAAGTTTTTTTTTTCCTACTCATTGTACCTGACAACCAAAGATGCTCTTGACATGTTGAATTAACTCTTTTTCATTTGGCTCCCTGATGAATGAGCATTCCGACTCACCCTCCCTTTCTTTCCGACTTCTGTTGCACCCTTCCTAACCATAATTCTCAATAACTGGCGGCTCTTCCGAGTCTCTAAGGTGCGTTTCGTTAACCGCATGCACCCCTATTTGTTCTCTACTTAACTGCTCCTCAATCTCTGCCCACTTTTGCTTTCTTCTGTCCCCCGCAGGGGCGTCTGCACAAGCAGGCGTTTGGTGGGTTGCGACACCACGTACCCGAGCACACGAGGGTTGGACCCTCCCGCTTGTAGCCGTGCGCGGCTTAGCCGTGTCCGGGGAAAGGGGGATCCTCGGGGTTGAGCCGATGCCGGGTGTTTGGCCTCTGCTGTTTGACCTCTTTGGCCTCTGCTTCACATAGACGGCACTCCCGGACTGACCCACCCGGGCGAAATCGGTAGTTGCCTTTTCCTGTCTCTCTCTCCCTCCAGCCTTCGTCTTTCTCTTACTTTTTCATCTTTCCTGTCTTCTCCTAGCTTCCGTTTACTTCCCCGCAGGGGCGTCTGCGCAAGCAGGCGTTTGGTGCGTTGCGACACCACGTACCCGAGCACACGAGGGTTGGACCCTCCCGCGTGTAGCCGTGCGCGGCTTAGCCGTGTCTGGGGAAAAGGGGATCCTGGGGGTTGAGCCGATGCTGGGTGTTGGACCTTTAAGGCCCCCCAGCGGAGGCAACACACCTCTTCGGCCTCGGCTTCACATAGACGGCACCTTCAGACTGACCCACCTGGAGGAAATCGGCAGTCGCCTTTTCCTGTCCTCTTCTCCAATCTTCGTCTTTCTCTCCCACTTTTCCATCTTTCCTGTCTTCTCTTCACTTCTTATTACTTCCGTATTTCCTGGCGGCAAGGGTTAACCGTGTGTTATATGTCCTGCCTTGGGTATATATATATTAGGTTATAGCGGCGATGCATGGCTGGCGTCTGCAGGTATTCTTCCAACCTTGTAGCGTCCCCTTGTTGGGCTCGGTGGTGGGTGGCCACCAACGCCGCCGAACATTCCTGCTCTATATGGCAAATAACTTTCCTCCGCTACCTGATCGCTCCCTGAAGAGGGGGCGCACCGATGAAACATTCACTTTCTTCTTGCAGTCAAAACAATCCTTTCCAAAGTACCACGTTGTACATAGTCAGCACGATAAGAAAACAGTCAGAATGATCTCACCATTTGTTGTAGCGAAATCTCTCTCTGAAGCAATTGGCCCAGGCTATAAAGTAACGAAGATGGGAAGTGGTGATCTTCTTCTCGAACTTCGCGACAAAGCGCAATATGACAAACTCTCGAAACTTGTTGCATTTGGGGAAATTCCAGTCTCAGTGGGCCCACACAGATCCATGAACACAGTGCGCGGGGTCGTCTCAGAAGATGACCTTCTCGAACTGAGTGAAAGCGAACTACTAGAAGGATGGCAAGAACAGAACGTTGTCAAAGTGCAAAGGATTAAAATAAGACGAGATGACAAAGAAATACCAACTAGGCATATAATCATAACTTTTGGAACCAGCATTCTCCCTGAATCAATAGAAACCGGCTACTGCAAGCTTCGTGTTAGACCGTACATCCCAAATCCGCGTCGATGCTTTAAGTGTCAGCGTTTTGGGCATGGGTCGCAAACCTGCAGAGGACGTGCTACTTGTGCTAAGTGTAGTTCTTCTGAACACGCTTCTGACATCTGCACTTCACCAAACCACTGTGCCAACTGTGAAGGAGATCACCCCGCCTACTCCCCGCAGGGGCGTCTGCGCAAGCAGGCGTTTGGTGTGTTGCGACACCACGGACCCGAGCACACGAGGGTTGGACCCTCCCGCGTGTAGCCGTGCGCGGCTTAGCCGTGTCCGGGGAAAGGGGGATCCTGGGGGTTGAGCCGATGCCGGGTGTTCGGACCTATAAGGCCCCCCGGCGGAGGCAACACGCCTCTTTGGCCTCTGCTTCACGTAGACGGCACCCCCGGACTGACCCACCCGGGGGAAATCGGTAGTCGCCTTTTCCTGTCTCTCTCTTCTCAAACCTTCGTCTTTATCTCTCACTTTACATCTTTCCTGTCTTCTTCTCTCTTCCATTTACTTCCTTTCTCCACGGCGGCAAGGGTTAACCTTGTGTGGATATCCTACCTTGGGTACACCATATTGGGTTATAGTGATGGCGTACGGCTGGCGTCGTGCAGGCTTGTACACAAGCTCTGCCGCGTCCCCTCGTTGGGCTCCGTGGTGGGCGGTCGGCGCTGTTGCCGAATCTTATATATTCTCATGGAAACTCCCTTCCCCAAACTTCCTGATCGCCCTCCGAAACGAGGGCGCACCGAAGATGTTTTTCAGTTTTTCGGACACCAAATCCAGAATTTTCCCCGGTTCCACGTCATTCACTCTGAAAAGCCAAACAAAGCAGTGCGAAACATATCACCATTCCTTGTCTCAAAGTCCTTGACGGATGTTTTTGGACCAGGTAACAAGGTGTCCAGGATGGCAAGCGGTGACCTCCTCTTGGAGCTCCGCGACCAGAAGCAATATGAGCAACTACAGAAACTAGTGTCATTCGGGGAGACCCACATAACAGTAACGCCACACTGTACAATGAACACCACCCGCGGTGTTGTTTCCGATGATGATCTGCTTGAGCTGACTGAGGCGGAGCTCCTGGAGGGCTTCAGTGAGCAAAATGTTATCAATGTTAGAAGAATAAAGATAAGGCGAGATGGCAAAGAGATTCAAACGAAGCACTTAATAATCACCTTTGGTTCAAGTGTCCTGCCCGAGTCAATCGAGGCCGGGTACATCAAGCTCCGCGTTAGGCCGTACGTGCCCAACCCACTCCGCTGTTTCAAGTGCCAGCGCTTCGGCCACAGCTCGCAGAGCTGCCGAGGCCGCCAAACTTGTGCTACATGTAGTGCCCACGAACACACATCTGAAGCTTGTGAGAATGCTCTGCACTGTGTAAACTGTGATGGGGAGCACGCCGCGTACTCGCGGTCGTGCCCATCCTGGAAGAAAAAAAAGAAATCGTAACGATCAAAGTGAAAGAAAACATCTCATTTAAGGAGGCACGCAGGCGGGTTGCATACCTGCCAAAGAAAAGCTTTGCCGAAGTGGCGCGTCAGGGGGCAGCGTCACAACGGCCTCCGGCGGCTGTCCGACCCACAAGCAGTGAGTCGGCAGTCACGCCATCTGCCCCCGCGACGGTTGCAGCTAGCGCTGCTCCGTCAACCGAGGAGAAGGAACCATCGACCCCGAAGGAGGGCGCAGCCGAGGCTGCCTCAACTTCCGAGGTTCCTTCCTGCGCTGGCAACGGCCGGCGTAGCCAAATCCCTCTGGGAGCCCCATCGACCTCCGGGCTGGTGGGCGCAGGGGTCTTGCCCTCCAAGGCGGGACTCCCTCTGAAATCTTCCCGCTCGCAAGAGCACGTGTCCGGCGCCTCACAAGAGGCAATGGACACTACACCCATCCTCAAGGCGCACCAAGCGCCTAAGGAGCGGCGAGGCTCCCTCGAACGCTCCAGAAAGAACAAAACCCCTATTACAGGGCCTCGAAAGGGTTCTGTAATCTAAGGCATCCCTTCCGTTTCCGTAAACACAGCACCTATATTTCTTTAAATATGGATACACAAATCATTCAATGGAATGTCAGAGGTCTTCTTAGGAATCTTGATGATGTGCAAGAACTCATCCATACACACAGTCCAAAGGTGCTGTGTTTACAGGAAACACACTTAAAATCAAAATACACAAACTTTCTTCGACAATATGTTACTTTTCGGATAGATCGCGATGATGCTATCGCATCATCGGGCGGTGTCGCAATTATAATTCAAAAAAGCGTAGCGTGCCAACGTTTACAGCTACGAACGGCCCTTGAGGCAGTGGCGGTTCGAACTGTTTTCCTTAATAAACTCGTCACCATTTGCTCGCTTTACGTACCCCCACACTACAAATTAAACAAACATGAATTTCAGTCATTTATAGACGAATTGCCAGAACCTTATGTTGTTCTTGGCGATTTCAATGCGCACAGCTGCCTGTGGGGCGACTCTCGTACAGACGCGCGAGGTCGTCTCGTTGAACAGTTCCTTTTCTCTTCTGGTGCTTGTCTTCTGAATAAGAAGGAAGCGACATACTATTCTCTCGCAAACAAAACATTTTCTTCAATAGATCTTAGCCTAGTCTCCCCGTCACTACTGTCTGAACTTGAATGGGAAGTAAACGACAATCCTTACGGAAGCGACCACTTCCCTATACTACTAAGAACATATAAAGAACACGAATGTCTACCACAGGCTCCCAGGTGGAAAATCGATACAGCCGACTGGGAGAAATTCCGAACTCTCACCAGGATCTCATGGGATGACATGTCCTCTTTAGAAATTGATGCTGCCGTTCAGTATTTTACAACCTTCATTATAGATGCCGCGTCTAAATGCATATCTGAAGTAAGTGGTTTCGCATGCAAACGGCGCGTCCCGTGGTGGAACGACGAGTGTAGGACCGCCCGTAAGAAACAAAACAAAGCGTGGGGGTAGCTACGCACCTCTCCCACTGCGGAGAATCTTATTAACTTTAAAAAAGCAAAATCTGAAGGAAGGAGAACGCGCCGACAGGCCAGAAGAGAGAGCTGGCAGAAGTTTTTATCGGGTATCAACTCTTATACTGAGGAGGGGAAAGTCTGGAACAGGGTTAACCGGATAAACGGACGACAAACTTATTAACTCCCTCTAGTAAATACACAGGGCGGTACACTGAAAGATCAGGCTGACTCACTTGGGGAGCACTTTGAGAGTGTATCAAGCTCAAAACATTATTCGCAATCCTTCCTAAAATATAAACAAATAGAAGAATGCAGGCCACTCGTCAATAAATGCCGACAGAATGAACCGTACAATTGCCCTTTTAGTGCTGCTGAGTTGAAAGCTGCCTTGAGCGCATGCAAGAGCTCTGCACCGGGATCCGATAGAATCATGTATGAAATGCTCAAAAACTTACACAATGACACGCAAGTAACACTACTTACACTTTTCAACACTATCTGGGACGCAGGGTACCTTCCAACGGCAAGGAAAGAAGCCATTGTGGTCCCTGTTTTGAAAGAAGGGAAAGACCCTTCTTCAGAGGCAAGTTACCGCCCGATAGCCCTCACAAGCTGCATGTGTAAGGTATTTGAAAAAATGATAAATCGGCGACTCATCCATTTTCTTGAACAAAACAAAATGCTTGATCCGTTTCAGTGTGGCTTCCGAGAAGGGCGCTGCACAACCGACCATCTTGTACGTATTGAAGGACATATTCGTGACGCGCTTGTACACAAACAGTTCTTCGTATCGATATTCCTCGATATGGAGAAGGCGTACGATACGACCTGGCGCTACGGAATCTTGAAAGATTTGTCAGAAATGGGCATTCATGGTAATATGCTAAACGTAATAAAAAGCTACTTGTCCAGTCGTACCTTCCGGGTGAAAGTAGGCAATGTGCTGTCACGTCCTTTTACACAAGAAACTGGTGTACCCCAGGGAGGCGTGCTCAGTTGCACACTTTTTATTGTTAAAATGACAACGCTTCGTGCGTCCTTACCACCAGCCATCTTGTATTCCGTCTATGTGGACGACATTCAAATAGGCTTCAAATCCTGTAACCTCGCAGTATGCGAGAGACAGGTACAGCATAGCTTGAACAAGGTGTCAGGGTGGGCAGAGAAAAATGGTTTTAAAATCAATCCTCAAAAAAGTTCTTCTGTGCTGTTTACAAGGAAGAGAGGCCTAGTTCCGGATCCTTGCTTACAAATGTGTGGACAACAGATTCCTGTAAACAAAGAGCACAAATTTCTAGGTATTATACTCGACAATAGACTCACTTTCGTCCCACACATTAAACAACTCAAAGAAAAGTGTCTGAAAACAATGAACCTAATGAAACTTCTATCCCAGACTACGTGGGGTAGTGACAGGAAGTGCCTAATGAATCTGTATAAGAGCCTCATCCGGTCACGATTAGATTATGGTGCCGTGGTATATAACTCTGCCGCCCCAAGCGCGCTAAAGATGCTAGACCCGGTTCACCATCTAGGCATCCGTTTAGCCGCGGGCGCTTTCAGAACAAGCCCAATTGAAAGCTTATATGCCGAATCGAATGAATGGTCTCTCCACCTACAGAGATCATACAACAGCTTTACATATTTCCTTAAAGTACGCTCTAATCCTGAACATCCATGTTTTGATACCGTTACCGATATGACGTGCGCTACACTTTTTAGCAACCGTCCCTCCATAAGACAGCCTTTTTCGCTGCGTGTGAAGGAGCTTAGCAATGAAATGCATGTCCCACTCCTCGAGCATCGCCTAATGCACACAATCAAGCTCTTACCTCCTTGGGAGTGGCAGGTGATACAATGTGACATATCCTTTATAAAAGTCACAAAGCACGCTCCTGAGGCTGAAATCAGAATGCATTTCCTAGAACTACAGCGCAAGCACTCCTGTGCAGATTTCTACACAGACGCTTCGAAGTCAAATGCAGGGGTATCCTATGCAGCAGTCGGCCCATCCTTCTCGCAATCCGACGTACTGCATCCCGAAACAAGCATTTTTACGGCCGAGGCCTACGCATTACTCTCTGCCGTGAAACATATAAGAAGATCAAAACATTCAAAAGCAGCGATCTATACAGACTCCCTAAGCGTCGTGAAGGCCTTGATGTCAGTCTATACACACAAAAATCCTGTACTTAGTGAACTCTACACCGTCTTGTGTAAAGCGTACATATCTAACCAGCGTATCATTATATGCTGGGTGCCTGGCCACAGGAGCATTGAGGGTAATGTTCTGGCGGACGAGATGGCCACGTCAATCGCATCGCAAACTGTTAACCCTACCGCTGCGGTGCCTGTCACAGATCTGAGGCCTTTCTTGCGAAGGAGATTGCGGGACCACTGGCAACGCATGTGGGACGCGGAAACGAATAATAAGCTCCACCTGATAAAAGCACAGTTAGGATTCTGGCCCTCTACTACAAAATCGCGCCGAACAGATGTCCTATTCTGTCGGCTCAGAATAGGACACACGTTTGGCACCCATAATTTTCTACTAACCGGAAGTGAGCCTCCAACCTGTGGTAGATGCGGGGAGAGGCTGACCGTGCTCCACGTCCTTCTGGAGTGTCGCGAAGCCGAATTTGAAAGAACGAAACATTTTTCCTTAGCTTACAGACAGCACATCCCTCTCCATCCAGTAATGTTCCTCGGCCCAGAACCGCTTTTTAACACAGACACAGTCCTAGGTTTTCTGAGAGATGTGGTCCTACATGTTATTAGCCCCATGCATTCCTAGCGCTTCCTCTCTTTAGAGGATGCCGCTGGGATAGTTGTACGGTATAGCACATGCCTCCAGACCCTTGTGTTTCAAGGGCTCTAAGGAGGCAGTAGTGCTCTAGCATTTATTTTAATCTGATATATTTTACCTATTGTATCATTCTTTTTAAATGCATCGAAATGCTCATAGTACAGGTCATATGTCATCGCCATAATTTTATTACACAGATTTTACGCAATGTAGAGCGTATATTTTAAGGCCCCTTTACAGCCACGTCACACCAATTTCATAGTAATCATAGCTACACTGCACACCCACTACCACAGACATGGCGCTCTTTGGCCATTCCTGGCCCTTGCGCCATAAAACCCCATACATCATCAAAACTTCATCCGCGTCTACCAAAAGATGCATGTGCATGCTTAAAACGCGTTTTCGCACAAATCCGTGCGCGGGTGCTAAAAAGAGCAGCATCGGCATGCTTAGCACGTCGTTTGGTAGAAATCCACGTGCGCGTTCTGCCAAAAGCACCATTTGCATGCACATCTTGTGGTTTTGCAGAAAACTTCATCCGCGTCTACCAAAAGATGCATGTGCATGCTTAAAACGCATTTTCGCACAAATCCGTGCGCGGGTGCTAAAAAGAGCAGCATCGGCATGCTTAGCACGTCGTTTGGTAGAAATCCACGTGCGCGTTCTGCCAAAAGCACCATTTGCATGCACATCTTGTGGTTTTGCAGAAAACTTCATCCGCGTCTACCAAAAGATGCATGTGCATGCTTAAAACGCATTTTCGCACAAATCCGTGCGCGGGTGCTAAAAAGAGCAGCATCGGCATGCTTAGCACGTCGTTTGGTAGAAATCCACGTCCGCGTTCTGCCAAAAGCACCATTTGCATGCACATCTTGTGGTTTTGCAGAAAACTTCATCCGCGTCCACCAAAAGATGCATGTGCATGCTTAAAACGCGTTTTCGCACAAATCCGTGCGCGGGTGCTAAAAAGAGCAGCATCGGCATGCTTAGCACGTCGTTTGGTAGAAATCCACGTGCGCGTTCAGCCAAAAGCACCATTTGCATGCACATCTTGTGGTTTTGCAGAAAACTTCATCCGCGTCTACCAAAAGATGCATGTGCATGCTTAAAACGCGTTTTCGCACAAATCCGTGCGCGGGTGCTAAAAAGAGCAGCATCGGCATGCTTAGCACGTCGTTTGGTAGAAATCCACGTGCGCGTTCTGCCAAAAGCACCATTTGCATGCACATCTTGTGGTTTTGCAGAAAACTTCATCCGCGTCTACCAAAAGATGCATGTGCATGCTTAAAACGCATTTTCGCACAAATCCGTGCGCGGGTGCTAAAAAGAGCAGCATCGGCATGCTTAGCACGTCGCTTGGTAGAAATCCACGTGCGCGTTCTGCCAAAAGCACCATTTGCATGCACATCTTGTGGTTTTGCAGAAAACTTCATCCGCGTCTACCAAAAGATGCATGTGCATGCTTAAAATGCGTTTTCGCACAAATCCGTGCGCGGGTGCTAAAAAGAGCAGCATCGGCACGCTTAGCACGTCGTTTGGTAGAAATCCACGTGCGCGTTCTGCCAAAAGCACCATTTGCATGCACATCTTGTGGTTTTGCAGAAAACTTCATCCGCGTCTACCAAAAGATGCATGTGCATGCTTAAAACGCGTTTTCGCACAAATCCGTGCGCGGGTGCTAAAAAGAGCAGCATCGGCATGCTTAGCACGTCGTTTGGTAGAAATCCACGTGCGCGTTCTGCCAAAAGCACCATTTGCATGCACATCTTGTGGTTTTGCAGAAAACTTCATCCGCGTCTACCAAAAGATGCATGTGCATGCTTAAAACACATTTTCGCACAAATCCGTGCGCGGGGGCTAAAAAGAGCAGCATCGGCATGCTTAGCACGTCGTTTGGTAGTAATCCACGTGCGCGTTCTGCCAAAAGCACCATTTGCATGCACATCTTGTGGTTTTGCAGAAAACGTCATCCGCGTCTACCAAAAGGTGCATGTGCATGCTTAAAACGCGTTTTCGCACAAATCCGTGCGCGGGTGCTAAAAAGAGCAGCATCGGCATGCTTAGCACGTCGTTTGGTAGAAATCCACGTGCGCCTTCTGCCAAAAGCACCATTTGCATGCACATCTTGTGGTTTTGCAGAAAAGTTCATCCGCGTTTACCAAAAGATGCATGTGCATGCTTAAAACGCGTTTTCGCACAAATCCGTGCGCGGGTGCTAAAAAGAGCAGCATCGGCATGCTTAGCACGTCGTTTGGTAGAAATCCACGTGCGCGTTCTGCCAAAAGCACCATTTGCATGCACATCTTGTGGTTTTGCAGAAAACGTCATCCGCGTCTACCAAAAGGTGCATGTGCATGCTTAAAACGCGTTTTCGCACAAATCCGTGCGCGGGCGCTAGAAAGAGCAGCATCGGCATGCTTAGCACGTCGTTTGGTAGAAATCCACGTGCGCGTTCTGCCAAAAGCACCATTTGCATGCACATCTTGTGGTTTTGCAGAAAACTTCATCCGCGTCTACCAAAAGATGCATGTGCATGCTTAAAACGCGTTTTCGCACAAATCCGTGCGCGGGTGCTAAAAAGAGCAGCATCGGCATGCTTAGCACGTCGTTTGGTAGAAATCCACGTGCGCGTTCTGCCAAAAGCACCATTTGCATGCACATCTTGTGGTTTTGCAGAAAACTTCATCCGCGTCTACCAAAAGATGCATGTGCATGCTTAAAACGCGTTTTCGCACAAATCCGTGCGCGGGTGCTAAAAAGAGCAGCATCGGCATGCTTAGCACGTCGTTTGGTAGAAATCCACGTGCGCGTTCTGCCAAAAGCACCATTTGCATGCACATCTTGTGGTTTTGCAGAAAACTTCATCCGCGTCTACCAAAAGATGCATGTGCATGCTTAAAACGCGTTTTCGCACAAATCCGTGCGCGGGTGCTAAAAAGAGCAGCATCGGCATGCTTAGCACGTCGTTTGGTAGAAATCCACGTGCGCGTTCTGCCAAAAGCACCATTTGCATGCACATCTTGTGGTTTTGCAGAAAACTTCATCCGCGTGTACCAAAAGATGCATGTGCATGCTCAAAACGCGTTCTCGCACAAATCCGTGCGCGGGTGCTAAAAAGAGCAGCATCGGCATGCTTAGCACGTCGTTTGGTAGAAATCCACGTGCGCGTTCTGCCAAAAGCACCATTTGCATGCACATCTTGTGGTTTTGCAGAAAACTTCATCCGCGTCTACCAAAAGATGCATGTGCATGCTTAAAACGCGTTTTCGCACAAATCCGTGCGCGGGTGCTAAAAAGAGCAGCATCGGCATGCTTAGCACGTCGTTTGGTAGAAATCCACGTGCGCGTTCAGCCAAAAGCACCATTTGCATGCACATCTTGTGGTTTTGCAGAAAACTTCATCCGCGTCTACCAAAAGATGCATGTGCATGCTTAAAACGCGTTTTCGCACAAATCCGTGCGCGGGTGCTAAAAAGAGCAGCATCGGCATGCTTAGCACGTTGTTTGGTAGAAATCCACGTGCGCGTTCTGCCAAAAGCACCATTTGCATGCACATCTTGTGGTTTTGCAGAAAACTTCATCCGCGTCTACCAAAAGATGCATGTGCATGCTTAAAACGCATTTTCGCACAAATCCGTGCGCGGGTGCTAAAAAGAGCAGCATCGGCATGCTTAGCACGTCGCTTGGTAGAAATCCACGTGCGCGTTCTGCCAAAAGCACCATTTGCATGCACATCTTGTGGTTTTGCAGAAAACTTCATCCGCGTCTACCAAAAGATGCATGTGCATGCTTAAAACGCGTTTTCGCACAAATCCGTGCGCGGGTGCTAAAAAGAGCAGCATCGGCATGCTTAGCACGTCGTTTGGTAGAAATCCACGTGCGCGTTCTGCCAAAAGCACCATTTGCATGCACATCTTGTGGTTTTGCAGAAAACTTCATCCGCGTCTACCAAAAGATGCATGTGCATGCTTAAAACGCGTTTTCGCACAAATCCTTGCGCGGGTGCTAAAAAGAGCAGCATCGGCATGCTTAGCACGTCGTTTGGTAGACATCCACGTGCGCGTTCTGCCAAAAGCACCATTTGCATGCACATCTTGTGGTTTTGCAGAAAACTTCATCCGCGTGTACCAAAAGATGCACGTGCATGCTTAAAACGTGTTTTCGCACAAATCCGTGCGCGGGTGCTAAAAAGAGCAGCATCGGCATGCTTAGCACGTCGTTTGGTAGAAATCCACGTGCGCGTTCTGCCAAAAGCACCATTTGCATGCACATCTTGTGGTTTTGCAGAAAACTTCATCCGCGTGTACCAAAAGATGCATGTGCATGCTTAAAACGCGTTTTCGCACAAATCCGTGCGTGGGTGCTAAAAAGAGCAGCATCGGCATGCTTAGCACGTCGTTTGGTAGAAATCCACGTGCGCGTTCTGCCAAAAGCCCCATTTGCATGCACATCTTGTGGTTTTGCAGAAAACTTCATCCGCGTCTACCAAAAGATGCATGTGCATGCTTAAAACGGGTTTTCGCACAAATCCGTGCGCGGGTGCTAAATAGAGCAGCATCGGCATGCTTAGCACGTCGTTTGGTAGAAATCCACGTGCGCGTTCTGCCAAAAGCACCATTTGCATGCACATCTTGTGGTTTTGCAGAAAACTTCATCCGCGTCTACCAAAAGATGCATGTGCATGCTTAAAACGCGTTTTCGCACAAATCCGTGCGCGGGTGCTAAAAAGAGCAGCATCGGCATGCTTAGCACGTCGTTTGGTAGAAATCCACGTGCGCGTTCTGCCAAAAGCACCATTTGCATGCACATCTTGTGGTTTTGCAGAAAACTTCATCCGCGTCTACCAAAAGATGCATGTGCATGCTTAAAACGCGTTTTCGCACAAATCCGTGCGCGGGTGCTAAAAAGAGCAGCATCGGCATGCTTAGCACGTCGTTTGGTAGAAATCCACGTTCGCGTTCTGCCAAAAGCACCATTTGCATGCACATCTTGTGGTTTTGCAGAAAACTTCATCCGCGTCTACCAAAAGATGCATGTGCATGCTTAAAACGCGTTTTCGCACAAATCCCTGCGCGGGTGCTAAAAAGAGCAGCATCGGCATGCTTAGCACGTCGTTTGGTAGAAATCCACGTGCGCGTTCTGCCAAAAGCACCATTTGCATGCACATCTTGTGGTTTTGCAGAAAACTTCATCCGCGTCTACCAAAAGATGCATGTGCATGCTTAAAACGCGTTTTCGCACAAATCCGTGCGCGGGTGCTAAAAAGAGCAGCATCGGCATGCTTAGCACGTCGTTTGGTAGAAATCCACGTGCGCGTTCTGCCAAAAGCACCATTTGCATGCACATCTTGTGGTTTTGCAGAAAACTTCATCCGCGTCTACCAAAAGATGCATGTGCATGCTTAAAACGCGTTTTCGCACAAATCCTTGCGCGGGTGCTAAAAAGAGCAGCATCGGCATGCTTAGCACGTTGTTTGGTAGAAATCCACGTGCGCGTTCTGCCAAAAGCACCATTTGCATGCACATCTTGTGGTTTTGCAGAAAACTTCATCCGCGTCTACCAAAAGATGCATGTGCATGCTTAAAACGCGTTTTCGCACAAATCCGTGCGCGGGTGCTAAAAAGAGCAGCATCGGCATGCTTAGCACGTCGTTTGGTAGAAATTCACGTGCGCGTTCTGCCAAAAGCACCATTTGCATGCACATCTTGTGGTTTTGCAGAAAACTTCATCCGCGTCTACCAAAAGATGCAGGAGCATGCTTAAAACGCGTTTTCGCACAAATCCGTGCGCGGGTGCTAAAAAGAGCAGCATCGGCATGCTTAGCACGTCGTTTGGTAGAAATCCACGTGCGCGTTCTGCCAAAAGCACCATTTGCATGCACATCTTGCGGTTTTGCAGAAAACTTCATCCGCGTCTACCAAAAGTGCATGTGCATGCCTAAAACGCGTTTTCGCACAAATCCGTGCGCGGGTGCTAAAAAGAGCAGCATCGGCATGCTTAGCACGTCGTTTGGTAGAAATCCACGTGCGCGTTCTGCCAAAAGCACCATTTGCATGCACATCTTGTGGTTTTGCAGAAAACTTCATCCGCGTCTACCAAAAGATGCATGTGCATGCTTAAAACGCGTTTTCGCACAAATCCGTGCGCGGGTACTAAAAAGAGCAGCATCGGCATGCTTAGCACTTCGTTTGGTAGAAATCCACGCGCGCGTTCTGCCAAAAGCACCATTTGCATGCACATCTTGTGGTTTTGCAGAAAACTTCATCCGCGTCTACCAAAAGATGCATGTGCATGCTAAAAACGCGTTTTCGCACAAATCCGTGCGCGGGTGCTAAAAAGAGCAGCATCGGCATGCTTAGCACGTCGTTTGGTAGAAATCCACGTGCGCGTTCTGCCAAAAGCACCATTTGCATGCACATCTTGTGGTTTTGCAGAAAACTTCATCCGCGTCTACCAAAATATGCATGTGCATGCTTAAAACGCGTTTTCGCAGAAATCCGTGCGCGGGTGCAAAAAAGAGCAGCATCGGCATGCTTAGCACGTCGTTTGGTAGAAATCCACGTGCGCCTTCTGCCAAAAGCACCATTTGCATGCACATCTTGTGGTTTTGCAGAAAACTTCATCCGCGTCTACCAAAAGATGCATGTGCATGCTTAAAACGCGTTTTCGCACAAATCCGTGCGCGGGTGCTAAAAAGAGCAGCATCGGCATGCTTAGCACGTCGTTTGGTAGAAATCCACGTGCGCGTTCTGCCAAAAGCACCATTTGCATGCACATCTTGTGGTTTTGTAGAAAACTTCATCCGCGTCTACCAAAAGATGCATGTGCATGCTTAAAACGCGTTTTCGCACAAATCCGTGCGCGGGTGCTAAAAAGAGCAGCATCGGCATGCTTAGCACGTCGTTTGGTAGAAATCCACGTGCGCATTCTGCCAAAAGCACCATTTGCATGCACATCTTGTGGTTTTGCAGAAAACTTCATCCGCGTCTACCAAAAGATGCATGTGCATGCTTAAAACGCGTTTTCGCACAAATCCGTGCGCGGGTGCTAAAAAGAGCAGCATCGGCATGGTTAGCACGTCGTTTGGTAGAAATCCACGTGCGCGTTCTGCCAAAAGCACCATTTGCATGCACATCTTGTGGTTTTGCAGAAAACTTCATCCGCGTCTACCAAAAGATGCATGTGCATGCTTAAAACGCGTTTTCGCACAAATCCGTGCGCGGGTGTTAAAAAGAGCAGCATCGGCATGCTTAGCACGTCGTTTGGTAGAAATCCACGTGCGCGTTCTGCCAAAAGCACCATTTGCATGCACATCTTGTGGTTTTGCAGAAAACTTCATCCGCGTGTACCAAAAGATGCACGTGCATGCTTAAAACGTGTTTTCGCACAAATCCGTGCGCGGGTGCTAAAAAGAGCAGCATCGGCATGCTTAGCACGTCGTTTGGTAGAAATCCACGTGCGCGTTCTGCCAAAAGCACCATTTGCATGCACATCTTGTGGTTTTGCAGAAAACTTCATCCGCGTCTACCAAAAGATGCATGTGCATGCTTAAAACGCGTTTTCGCACAAATCCGTGCGTGGGTGCTAAAACGAGCAGCATCGGCATGCTTAGCACGTCGTTTGGTAGAAATCCACGTGCGCGTTCTGCCAAAAGCACCATTTGCATGCACATCTTGTGGTTTTGCAGAAAACTTCATCCGCGTCTACCAAAAGATGCATGTGCATGCTTAAAACGCGTTTTCGCACAAATCCGTGCGCGGGTGCTAAAAAGAGCAGCATCGGCATGCTTAGCACGTCGTTTGGTAGAAATCCACGTGCGCGTTCTGCCAAAAGCACCATTTGCATGCACATCTTGTGGTTTTGCAGAAAACTTCATCCGCGTCTACCAAAAGATGCATGTGCATGCTTAAAACGCGTTTTCGCACAAATCTGTGCGCGGGTGCTAAAAAGAGCAGCATCGGCATGCTTAGCACGTCGTTTGGTAGAAATCCACGTGCGCGTTCTGCCAAAAGCACCATTTGCATGCACATATTGTGGTTTTGCAGAAAACTTCATCCGCGTCTACCAAAAGATGCATGTGCATGCTTAAAACACGTTTTCGCACAAATCCGTGCGCGGGTGCTAAAAAGAGCAGCATCGGCATGCTTAGCACGTCGTTTGGTAGAAATCCACGTGCGCGTTCTGCCAAAAGCACCATTTGCATGCACATCTTGTGGTTTTGCAGAAAACTTCATCCGCGTCTACCAAAAGATGCATGTGCATGCTTAAAACGCGTTTTCGCACAAATCCGTGCGCGGGTGCTAAAAAGAGCAGCATCGGCATGCTTAGCACGTCGTTTGGTAGAAATCCACGTGCGCGTTCTGCCAAAAGCACCATTTGCATGCACATCTTGTGGTTTTGCAGAAAACTTCATCCGCGTCTACCAAAAGATGCATGTGCATGCTTAAAACGCGTTTTCGCACAAATCCGTGCGCGGGTGCTAAAAAGAGCAGCATCGGCATGCTTAGCACGTCGTTTGGTAGAAATCCACGTGCGCGTTCTGCCAAAAGCACCATTTGCATGCACATCTTGTGGTTTTGCAGAAAACTTCATCCGCGTCTAACAAAAGATGCATGTGCATGCTTAAAATGCGTTTTCGCACAAATCTGTGCGCGGGTGCTAAAAAGAGCAGCATCGGCATGCTTAGCACGTCGTTTGGTAGAAGTCCACGTGCGCGTTCTGCCAAAAGCACCATTTGCATGCACATCTTGTGGTTTTGCAGAAAACTTCATCCGCGTCTACCAAAAGATGCATGTGCATGCTTAAAACGCGTTTTCGCACAAATCCGTGCGCGGGTGCTAAAAAGAGTAGCATCGGCATGCTTAGCACGTCGTTTGGTAGAAATCCACGTGCGCGTTCTGCCAAAAGCACCATTTGCATGCACATCTTGTGGTTTTGCAGAAAACTTCATCCGCGTCTACCAAAAGATGCATGTGCATGCTTAAAACGCGTTTTCGCACAAATCCGTGCGCGGGTGCTAAAAAGAGCAGCATCGGCATGCTTAGCACGTCGTTTGGTAGAAGTCCACGTGCGCGTTCTGCCAAAAGCACCATTTGCATGCACATCTTGTGGTTTTGCAGAAAACTTCATCCGCGTGTACCAAAAGATGCATGTGCATGCTTAAAACGCGTTTTCGCACAAATCCGTGCGCGGGTGCTAAAAAGAGTAGCATCGGCACGCTTAGCACGTCGTTTGGTAGAAATCCACGTGCGCGTTCTGCCAAAAGCACCATTTGCATGCACATCTTGTGGTTTTGCAGAAAACTTCATCCGCGTCTACCAAAAGATGCATGTGCATGCTTAAAACGCGTTTTCGCACAAATCCGTGCGCGGGTGCTAAAAAGAGCAGCATCGGCATGCTTAGCACGTCGTTTGGTAGAAGTCCACGTGCGCGTTCTGCCAAAAGCACCATTTGCATGCACATCTTGTGGTTTTGCAGAAAACTTCATCCGCGTCTACCAAAAGATGCATGTGCATGCTTAAAACGCGTTTTCGCACAAATCCGTGCGCGGGTGCTAAAAAGAGTAGCATCGGCATGCTTAGCACGTCGTTTGGGAGAAATCCACGTGCGCGTTCTGCCAAAAGCACCATTTGCATGCACATCTTGTGGTTTTGCAGAAAACTTCATCCGCGTCTACCAAAAGATGCATGTGCATGCTTAAAACGCGTTTTCGCACAAATCCGTGCGCGGGTGCTAAAAAGAGCAGCATCGGCATGCTTAGCACGTCGTTTGGTAGAAATCCACGTGCGCGTTCTGCCAAAAGCACCATTTGCATGCACATCTTGTGGTTTTGCAGAAAACTTCATCCGCGTCTACCAAAAGATGCATGTGCATGCTTAAAACGCGTTTTCGCACAAATCCGTGCGCGGGAGCTAAAAAGAGCAGCATCGGCATGCTTAGCACGTCGTTTGGTAGAAATCCACGTGCGCGTTCTGCCAAAAGCACCATTTGCATGCACATCTTGTGGTTTTGCAGAAAACTTCATCCGCGTCTACCAAAAGATGCATGTGCATGCTTAAAACGCGTTTTCGCACAAATCCGTGCGTGGGTGCTAAAACGAGCAGCATCGGCATGCTTAGCACGTCGTTTGGTAGAAATCCACGTGCGCGTTCTGCCAAAAGCACCATTTGCATGAACATCTTGTGGTTTTGCAGAAAACTTCATCCGCGTCTACCAAAAGATGCATGTGCATGCTTAAAACGCGTTTTCGCACAAATCCGTGCGCGGGTGCTAAAAAGAGCAGCATCGGCATGCTTAGCACGTCGTTTGGTAGAAATCCACGTGCGCGTTCTGCCAAAAGCACCATTTGCATGCACATCTTGTGGTTTTGCAGAAAACTTCATCCGCGTCTACCAAAAGATGCATGTGCATGCTTAAAACGCGTTTTCGCACAAATCCGTGCATGGGTGCTAAAAAGAGCAGCATCGGCATGCTTAGCACGTCGTTTGGTAGAAATCCACGTGCGCGTTCTGCCAAAAGCACCATTTGCATGCACATCTTGTGGTTTTGCAGAAAACTTCATCCGCGTCTACCAAAAGATGCATGTGCATGCTTAAAACGCGTTTTCGCACAAATCCGTGCGCGGGTGCTAAAAAGAGCAGCATCGGCATGCTTAGCACGTCGTTTGGTAGAAATCCACGTGCGCGTTCTGCCAAAAGCACCATTTGCATGCACATCTTGTGGTTTTGCAGAAAACTTCATCCGCGTCTACCAAAAGATGCATGTGCATGCTTAAAATGCGTTTTCGCACAAATCTGTGCGCGGGTGCTAAAAAGAGCAGCATCGGCATGCTTAGCACGTCGTTTGGTAGAAGTCCACGTGCGCGTTCTGCCAAAAGCACCATTTGCATGCACATCTTGTGGTTTTGCAGAAAACTTCATCCGCGTCTACCAAAAGATGCATGTGCATGCTTAAAACGCGTTTTCGCACAAATCCGTGCGCGGGTGCTAAAAAGAGTAGCATCGGCATGCTTAGCACGTCGTTTGGTAGAAATCCACGTGCGCGTTCTGCCAAAAGCACCATTTGCATGCACATCTTGTGGTTTTGCAGAAAACTTCATCCGCGTCTACCAAAAGATGCATGTGCATGCTTAAAACGCGGTTTCGCACAAATCCGTGCGCGGGTGCTAAAAAGAGCAGCATCGGCATGCTTAGCACGTCGTTTGGTAGAAATCCACGTGCGCGTTCTGCCAAAAGCACCATTTGCATGCACATCTTGTGGTTTTGCAGAAAACTTCATCCGCGTCTACCAAAAGATGCATGTGCATGCTTAAAACGCGTTTTCGCACAAATCCGTGCGCGGGTGCTAAAAAGAGCAGCATCGGCATGCTTAGCACGTCGTTTGGTAGAAATTCACGTGCGCGTTCTGCCAAAAGCACCATTTGCATGCACATCTTGTGGTATTGCAGAAAACTTCATCCGCGTCTACCAAAAGATGCATGTGCATGCTTAAAACGCGTTTTCGCACAAATCCGTGCGCGGGTGCTAAAAAGAGCAGCATCGGCATGCTTAGCACGTCGTTTGGTAGAAATCCACGTGCGCGTTCTGCCAAAAGCACCATTTGCATGCACATCTTGTGGTTTTGCAGAAAACTTCATCCGCGTCTACCAAAAGATGCATGTGCATGCTTAAAACGCGTTTTCGCACAAATCCGTGCGCGGGTGCTAAAAAGAGCAGCATCGGCATGCTTAGCACGTCGTTTGGTAGAAATCCACGTGCGCGTTCTGCCAAAAGCACCATTTGCATGCACATCTTGTGGTATTGCAGAAAACTTCATCCGCGTCTACCAAAAGATGCATGTGCATGCTTAAAACGCGTTTTCGCACAAATCCGTGCGCGGGAGCTAAAAAGAGCAGCATCGGCATGCTTAGCACGTCGTTTGGTAGAAATCCACGTGCGCGTTCTGCCAAAAGCACCATTTGCATGCACATCTTGTGGTTTTGCAGAAAACTTCATCCGCGTCTACCAAAAGATGCATGTGCATGCTTAAAACGCGTTTTCGCACAAATCCGTGCGCGGGTGCTAAAAAGAGCAGCATCGGCATGCTTAGCACGTCGTTTGGTAGAAATCCACGCGCGCGTTCTGCCAAAAGCACCATTTGCATGCACATATTGTGGTTTTTGCAGAAAACCATCCGCGTCTACCAAAAGATGCATGTGCATGCTTAAAACGCGTTTTCGCACAAATCCGTGCGCGGGTGCTAAAAAGAGCAGCATCGGCATGCTTAGCACGTCGTTTGGTAGAAATCCACGTGCGCGTTCTGCCAAAAGCACCATTTGCATGCACATCTTGTGGTTTTGCAGAAAACTTCATCCGCGTCTACCAAAAGATGCATGTGCATGCTTAAAACGCGCTTTCGCACAAATCCGTGCGCGGGTGCTAAAAAGAGCAGCATCGGCATGCTTAGCACGTCGTTTGGTAGAAATTCACGTGCGCGTTCTGCCAAAAGCACCATTTGCATGCACATCTTGTGTTATTGCAGAAAACTTCATCCGCGTCTACCAAAAGATGCATGTGCATGCTTAAAACGCGTTTTCGCACAAATCCGTGCGCGGGTGCTAAAAAGAGCAGCATCGGCATGCATAGCACGTCGTTTGGTAGAAATCCACGTGCGCGTTCTGCCAAAAGCACCATTTGCATGCACATCTTGTGGTATTGCAGAAAACTTCATCCGCGTCTACCAAAAGATGCATGTGCATGCTTAAAACGCGTTTTCGCACAAATCCGTGCGCGGGAGCTAAAAAGAGCAGCATCGGCATGCTTAGCACGTCGTTTGGTAGAAATCCACGTGCGCGTTCTGCCAAAAGCACCATTTGCATGCACATCTTGTGGTTTTGCAGAAAACTTCATCCGCGTCTACCAAAAGATGCATGTGCATGCTTAAAACGCGTTTTCGCACAAATCCGTGCGTGGGTGCTAAAACGAGCAGCATCGGCATGCTTAGCACGTCGTTTGGTAGAAATCCACGTGCGCGTTCTGCCAAAAGCACCATTTGCATGCACATCTTGTGGTTTTGCAGAAAACTTCATCCGCGTCTACCAAAAGATGAATGTGCATGCTTAAAACGCGTTTTCGCACAAATCCGTGCGCGGGTGCTAAAAAGAGCAGCATCGGCATGCTTAGCACGTCGTTTGGTAGAAATCCACGTGCGCGTTCTGCCAAAAGCACCATTTGCATGCACATCTTGTGGTTTTGCAGAAAACTTCATCCGCGTCTACCAAAAGATGCATGTGCATGCTTAAAACGCGTTTTCGCACAAATCTGTGCGCGGGTGCTAAAAAGAGCAGCATCGGCATGCTTAGCACGTCGTTTGGTAGAAATCCACGTGCGCGTTCTGCCAAAAGCACCATTTGCATGCACATCTTGTGGTTTTGCAGAAAACTTCATCCGCGTCTACCAAAAGATGCATGTGCATGCTTAAAACACGTTTTCGCACAAATCCGTGCGCGGTGCTAAAAAGAGCAGCATCGGCATGCTTAGCACGTCGTTTGGTAGAAATCCACGTGCGCGTTCTGCCAAAAGCACCATTTGCATGCACATCTTGTGGTTTTGCAGAAAACTTCATCCGCGTCTACCAAAAGATGCATGTGCATGCTTAAAACGCGTTTTCGCACAAATCCGTGCGCGGGTGCTAAAAAGAGCAGCATCGGCATGCTTAGCACGTCGTTTGGTAGAAATCCACGTGCGCGTTCTGCCAAAAGCACCATTTGCATGCACATCTTGTGGTTTTGCAGAAAACTTCATCCGCGTCTACCAAAAGATGCATGTGCATGCTTAAAACGCGTTTTCGCACAAATCTGTGCGCGGGTGCTAAAAAGAGCAGCATCGGCATGCTTAGCACGTCGTTTGGTAGAAATCCACGTGCGCGTTCTGCCAAAAGCACCATTTGCATGCACATCTTGTGGTTTTGCAGAAAACTTCATCCGCGTCTACCAAAAGATGCATGTGCATGCTTAAAACACGTTTTCGCACAAATCCGTGCGCGGGTGCTAAAAAGAGCAGCATCGGCATGCTTAGCACGTCGTTTGGTAGAAATCCACGTGCGCGTTCTGCCAAAAGCACCATTTGCATGCACATCTTGTGGTTTTGCAGAAAACTTCATCCGCGTCTACCAAAAGATGCATGTGCATGCTTAAAACGCGTTTTCGCATCTGTCTCGCGTGTGTTGCTAAAAAGAGCAGCATCGGCATGCTTAGCACGTCGTTTGGTAGAAATCCACGTGCGCGTTCTGCCAAAAGCACCATTTGCATGCACATCTTGTGGTTTTGCAGAAAACTTCATCCGCGTCTACCAAAAGATGCATGTGCATGCTTAAAATGCGTTTTCGCACAAATCTGTGCGCGGGTGCTAAAAAGAGCAGCATCGGCATGCTTAGCACGTCGTTTGGTAGAAATTCACGTGCGCGTTCTGCCAAAAGCACCATTTGCATGCACATCTTGTGTTATTGCAGAAAACTTCATCCGCGTCTACCAAAAGATGCATGTGCATGCTTAAAACGCGTTTTCGCACAAATCCGTGCGCGGGTGCTAAAAAGAGCAGCATCGGCATGCATAGCACGTCGTTTGGTAGAAATCCACGTGCGCGTTCTGCCAAAAGCACCATTTGCATGCACATCTTGTGGTATTGCAGAAAACTTCATCCGCGTCTACCAAAAGATGCATGTGCATGCTTAAAACGCGTTTTCGCACAAATCCGTGCGCGGGAGCTAAAAAGAGCAGCATCGGCATGCTTAGCACGTCGTTTGGTAGAAATCCACGTGCGCGTTCTGCCAAAAGCACCATTTGCATGCACATCTTGTGGTTTTGCAGAAAACTTCATCCGCGTCTACCAAAAGATGCATGTGCATGCTTAAAACGCGTTTTCGCACAAATCCGTGCGTGGGTGCTAAAACGAGCAGCATCGGCATGCTTAGCACGTCGTTTGGTAGAAATCCACGTGCGCGTTCTGCCAAAAGCACCATTTGCATGCACATCTTGTGGTTTTGCAGAAAACTTCATCCGCGTTTACCAAAAGATGAATGTGCATGCTTAAAACGCGTTTTCGCACAAATCCGTGCGCGGGTGCTAAAAAGAGCAGCATCGGCATGCTTAGCACGTCGTTTGGTAGAAATCCACGTGCGCGTTCTGCCAAAAGCACCATTTGCATGCACATCTTGTGGTTTTGCAGAAAACTTCATCCGCGTCTACCAAAAGATGCATGTGCATGCTTAAAACGCGTTTTCGCACAAATCTGTGCGCGGGTGCTAAAAAGAGCAGCATCGGCATGCTTAGCACGTCGTTTGGTAGAAATCCACGTGCGCGTTCTGCCAAAAGCACCATTTGCATGCACATCTTGTGGTTTTGCAGAAAACTTCATCCGCGTCTACCAAAAGATGCATGTGCATGCTTAAAACACGTTTTCGCACAAATCCGTGCGCGGGTGCTAAAAAGAGCAGCATCGGCATGCTTAGCACGTCGTTTGGTAGAAATCCACGTGCGCGTTCTGCCAAAAGCACCATTTGCATGCACATCTTGTGGTTTTGCAGAAAACTTCATCCGCGTCTACCAAAAGATGCATGTGCATGCTTAAAACGCGTTTTCGCACAAATCCGTGCGCGGGTGCTAAAAAGAGCAGCATCGGCATGCATAGCACGTCGTTTGGTAGAAATCCACGTGCGCGTTCTGCCAAAAGCACCATTTGCATGCACATCTTGTGGTATTGCAGAAAACTTCATCCGCGTCTACCAAAAGATGCATGTGCATGCTTAAAACGCGTTTTCGCACAAATCCGTGCGCGGGAGCTAAAAAGAGCAGCATCGGCATGCTTAGCACGTCGTTTGGTAGAAATCCACGTGCGCGTTCTGCCAAAAGCACCATTTGCATGCACATCTTGTGGTTTTGCAGAAAACTTCATCCGCGTCTACCAAAAGATGCATGTGCATGCTTAAAACGCGTTTTCGCACAAATCCGTGCGTGGGTGCTAAAACGAGCAGCATCGGCATGCTTAGCACGTCGTTTGGTAGAAATCCACGTGCGCGTTCTGCCAAAAGCACCATTTGCATGCACATCTTGTGGTTTTGCAGAAAACTTCATCCGCGTCTACCAAAAGATGAATGTGCATGCTTAAAACGCGTTTTCGCACAAATCCGTGCGCGGGTGCTAAAAAGAGCAGCATCGGCATGCTTAGCACGTCGTTTGGTAGAAATCCACGTGCGCGTTCTGCCAAAAGCACCATTTGCATGCACATCTTGTGGTTTTGCAGAAAACTTCATCCGCGTCTACCAAAAGATGCATGTGCATGCTTAAAACACGTTTTCGCACAAATCCGTGCGCGGGTGCTAAAAAGAGCAGCATCGGCATGCTTAGCACGTCGTTTGGTAGAAATCCACGTGCGCGTTCTGCCAAAAGCACCATTTGCATGCACATCTTGTGGTTTTGCAGAAAACTTCATCCGCGTCTACCAAAAGATGCATGTGCATGCTTAAAACGCGTTTTCGCACAAATCCGTGCGCGGGTGCTAAAAAGAGCAGCATCGGCATGCTTAGCACGTCGTTTGGTAGAAATCCACGTGCGCGTTCTGCCAAAAGCACCATTTGCATGCACATCTTGTGGTTTTGCAGAAAACTTCATCCGCGTCTACCAAAAGATGCATGTGCATGCTTAAAACGCGTTTTCGCACAAATCCGTGCGTGGGTGCTAAAACGAGCAGCATCGGCATGCTTAGGACGTCGTTTGGTAGAAATCCACGTGCGCGTTCTGCCAAAAGCACCATTTGCATGCACATCTTGTGGTTTTGCAGAAAACTTCATCCGCGTCTACCAAAAGATGCATGTGCATGCTTAAAACGCGTTTTCGCACAAATCCGTGCGCGGGTGCTAAAAAGAGCAGCATCGGCATGCTTAGCACGTCGTTTGGTAGAAATCCACGTGCGCGTTCTGCCAAAAGCACCATTTGCATGCACATCTTGTGGTTTTGCAGAAAACTTCATCCGCGTCTACCAAAAGATGCATGTGCATGCTTAAAATGCGTTTTCGCACAAATCTGTGCGCGGGTGCTAAAAAGAGCAGCATCGGCATGCTTAGCACGTCGTTTGGTAGAAGTCCACGTGCGCGTTCTGCCAAAAGCACCATTTGCATGCACATCTTGTGGTTTTGCAGAAAACTTCATCCGCGTCTACCAAAAGATGCATGTGCATGCTTAAAACGCGTTTTCGCACAAATCCGTGCGCGGGTGCTAAAAAGAGTAGCATCGGCATGCTTAGCACGTCGTTTGGTAGAAATCCACGTGCGCGTTCTGCCAAAAGCACCATTTGCATGCACATCTTGTGGTTTTGCAGAAAACTTCATCCGCGTCTACCAAAAGATGCATGTGCATGCTTAAAACGCGTTTTCGCACAAATCCGTGCGCGGGTGCTAAAAAGAGCAGCATCGGCATGCTTAGCACGTCGTTTGGTAGAAGTCCACGTGCGCGTTCTGCCAAAAGCACCATTTGCATGCACATCTTGTGGTTTTGCAGAAAACTTCATCCGCGTGTACCAAAAGATGCATGTGCATGCTTAAAACGCGTTTTCGCACAAATCCGTGCGCGGGTGCTAAAAAGAGTAGCATCGGCACGCTTAGCACGTCGTTTGGTAGAAATCCACGTGCGCGTTCTGCCAAAAGCACCATTTGCATGCACATCTTGTGGTTTTGCAGAAAACTTCATCCGCGTCTACCAAAAGATGCATGTGCATGCTTAAAACGCGTTTTCGCACAAATCCGTGCGCGGGTGCTAAAAAGAGCAGCATCGGCATGCTTAGCACGTCGTTTGGTAGAAGTCCACGTGCGCGTTCTGCCAAAAGCACCATTTGCATGCACATCTTGTGGTTTTGCAGAAAACTTCATCCGCGTCTACCAAAAGATGCATGTGCATGCTTAAAACGCGTTTTCGCACAAATCCGTGCGCGGGTGCTAAAAAGAGTAGCATCGGCATGCTTAGCACGTCGTTTGGTAGAAATCCACGTGCGCGTTCTGCCAAAAGCACCATTTGCAGCACATCTTGTGGTTTTGCAGAAAACTTCATCCGCGTCTACCAAAAGATGCATGTGCATGCTTAAAACGCGTTTTCGCACAAATCCGTGCGCGGGTGCTAAAAAGAGCAGCATCGGCATGCTTAGCACGTCGTTTGGTAGAAATCCACGTGCGCGTTCTGCCAAAAGCACCATTTGCATGCACATCTTGTGGTTTTGCAGAAAACTTCATCCGCGTCTACCAAAAGATGCATGTGCATGCTTAAAACGCGTTTTCGCACAAATCCGTGCGCGGGAGCTAAAAAGAGCAGCATCGGCATGCTTAGCACGTCGTTTGGTAGAAATCCACGTGCGCGTTCTGCCAAAAGCACCATTTGCATGCACATCTTGTGGTTTTGCAGAAAACTTCATCCGCGTCTACCAAAAGATGCATGTGCATGCTTAAAACGCGTTTTCGCACAAATCCGTGCGTGGGTGCTAAAACGAGCAGCATCGGCATGCTTAGCACGTCGTTTGGTAGAAATCCACGTGCGCGTTCTGCCAAAAGCACCATTTGCATGAACATCTTGTGGTTTTGCAGAAAACTTCATCCGCGTCTACCAAAAGATGCATGTGCATGCTTAAAACGCGTTTTCGCACAAATCCGTGCGCGGGTGCTAAAAAGAGCAGCATCGGCATGCTTAGCACGTCGTTTGGTAGAAATCCACGTGCGCGTTCTGCCAAAAGCACCATTTGCATGCACATCTTGTGGTTTTGCAGAAAACTTCATCCGCGTCTACCAAAAGATGCATGTGCATGCTTAAAACGCGTTTTCGCACAAATCCGTGCATGGGTGCTAAAAAGAGCAGCATCGGCATGCTTAGCACGTCGTTTGGTAGAAATCCACGTGCGCGTTCTGCCAAAAGCACCATTTGCATGCACATCTTGTGGTTTTGCAGAAAACTTCATCCGCGTCTACCAAAAGATGCATGTGCATGCTTAAAACGCGTTTTCGCACAATCCGTGCGCGGGTGCTAAAAAGAGCAGCATCGGCATGCTTAGCACGTCGTTTGGTAGAAATCCACGTGCGCGTTCTGCCAAAAGCACCATTTGCATGCACATCTTGTGGTTTTGCAGAAAACTTCATCCGCGTCTACCAAAAGATGCATGTGCATGCTTAAAATGCGTTTTCGCACAAATCTGTGCGCGGGTGCTAAAAAGAGCAGCATCGGCATGCTTAGCACGTCGTTTGGTAGAAGTCCACGTGCGCGTTCTGCCAAAAGCACCATTTGCATGCACATCTTGTGGTTTTGCAGAAAACTTCATCCGCGTCTACCAAAAGATGCATGTGCATGCTTAAAACGCGTTTTCGCACAAATCCGTGCGCGGGTGCTAAAAAGAGTAGCATCGGCATGCTTAGCACGTCGTTTGGTAGAAATCCACGTGCGCGTTCTGCCAAAAGCACCATTTGCATGCACATCTCGTGGTTTTGCAGAAAACTTCATCCGCGTCTACCAAAAGATGCATGTGCATGCTTAAAACGCGTTTTCGCACAAATCCGTGCGCGGGTGCTAAAAAGAGCAGCATCGGCATGCTTAGCACGTCGTTTGGTAGAAATCCACGTGCGCGTTCTGCCAAAAGCACCATTTGCATGCACATCTTGTGGTTTTGCAGAAAACTTCATCCGCGTCTACCAAAAGATGCATGTGCATGCTTAAAACGCGTTTTCGCACAAATCCGTGCGCGGGTGCTAAAAAGAGCAGCATCGGCATGCTTAGCACGTCGTTTGGTAGAAATTCACGTGCGCGTTCTGCCAAAAGCACCATTTGCATGCACATCTTGTGGTATTGCAGAAAACTTCATCCGCGTCTACCAAAAGATGCATGTGCATGCTTAAAACGCGTTTTCGCACAAATCCGTGCGCGGGTGCTAAAAAGAGCAGCATCGGCATGCTTAGCACGTCGTTTGGTAGAAATCCACGTGCGCGTTCTGCCAAAAGCACCATTTGCATGCACATCTTGTGGTTTTGCAGAAAACTTCATCCGCGTCTACCAAAAGATGCATGTGCATGCTTAAAACGCGTTTTCGCACAAATCCGTGCGCGGGTGCTAAAAAGAGCAGCATCGGCATGCTTAGCACGTCGTTTGGTAGAAATCCACGTGCGCGTTCTGCCAAAAGCACCATTTGCATGCACATCTTGTGGTATTGCAGAAAACTTCATCCGCGTCTACCAAAGATGCATGTGCATGCTTAAAACGCGTTTTCGCACAAATCCGTGCGCGGGAGCTAAAAAGAGCAGCATCGGCATGCTTAGCACGTCGTTTGGTAGAAATCCACGTGCGCGTTCTGCCAAAAGCACCATTTGCATGCACATCTTGTGGTTTTGCAGAAAACTTCATCCGCGTCTACCAAAGATGCATGTGCATGCTTAAAACGCGTTTTCGCACAAATCCGTGCGCGGGTGCTAAAAAGAGCAGCATCGGCATGCTTAGCACGTCGTTTGGTAGAAATCCACGCGCGCGTTCTGCCAAAAGCACCATTTGCATGCACATATTGTGGTTTTTGCAGAAAACCATCCGCGTCTACCAAAAGATGCATGTGCATGCTTAAAACGCGTTTTCGCACAAATCCGTGCGCGGGTGCTAAAAAGAGCAGCATCGGCATGCTTAGCACGTCGTTTGGTAGAAATCCACGTGCGCGTTCTGCCAAAAGCACCATTTGCATGCACATCTTGTGGTTTTGCAGAAAACTTCATCCGCGTCTACCAAAAGATGCATGTGCATGCTTAAAACGCGTTTTCGCACAAATCCGTGCGCGGGCGCTAAAAAGAGCAGCATCGGCATGCTTAGCACGTCGTTTGGTAGAAATCCACGTGCGCGTTCTGCCAAAAGCACCATTTGCATGCACATCTTGTGGTTTTGCAGAAAACTTCATCCGCGTCTACCAAAAGATGCATGTGCATGCTTAAAACGCGTTTTCCGCACAAATCCGTGCGCGGGTGCTAAAAAGAGCAGCATCGGCATGCTTAGCACGTCGTTTGGTAGAAATCCACGTGCGCGTTCTGCCAAAAGCACCATTTGCATGCACATCTTGTGGTTTTGCAGAAAACTTCATCGCGTCTACCAAAAGATGCATGTGCATGCTTAAAACGCGTTTTCGCACAAATCCGTGCGCGGGTGCTAAAAAGAGCAGCATCGGCATGCTTAGCACGTCGTTTGGTAGAAATCCACGTGCGCGTTCTGCCAAAAGCACCATTTGCATGCACATCTTGTGGTTTTGCAGAAAACTTCATCCGCGTCTACCAAAAGATGCATGTGCATGCTTAAAACGCGTTTTCGCACAAATCCGTGCGCGGGTGCTAAAAAGAGTAGCATCGGCATGCTTAGCACGTCGTTTGGTAGAAATCCACGTGCGCGTTCTGCCAAAAGCACCATTTGCATGCACATCTTGTGGTTTTGCAGAAAACTTCATCCGCGTCTACCAAAAGATGCATGTGCATGCTTAAAACGCGTTTTCGCACAAATCCGTGCGCGGGTGCTAAAAAGAGCAGCATCGGCATGCTTAGCACGTCGTTTGGTAGAAATCCACGTGCGCGTTCTGCCAAAAGCACCATTTGCATGCACATCTTGTGGTTTGTGCAGAAAACTTCATCCGCGTCTACCAAAAGATGCATGTGCATGCTTAAAACGCGTTTTTCGCACAAATCCGTGCGCGGGTGCTAAAAAGAGCAGCATCGGCATGATTAGCACGTCGTTTGGTAGAAATTCACGTGCGCGTTCTGCCAAAAGCACCATTTGCATGCACATCTTGTGGTATTGCAGAAAACTTCATCCGCGTCTACCAAAAGATGCATGTGCATGCTTTAAAACGCGTTTTCGCACAAATCCGTGCGCGGGTGCTAAAAAGAGCAGCATCGGCATGCTTAGCACGTCGTTTGGTAGAAATCCACGTGCGCGTTCTGCCAAAAGCACCATTTGCATGCACATCTTGTGGTTTTGCAGAAAACTTCATCCGCGTCTACCAAAAGATGCATGTGCATGCTTAAAACGCGTTTTCGCACAAATCCGTGCGCGGGTGCTAAAAAGAGCAGCATCGGCATGCTTAGCACGTCGTTTGGTAGAAATCCACGTGCGCGTTCTGCCAAAAGCACCATTTGCATGCACATCTTGTGGTTTTGCAGAAAACTTCATCCGCGTCTACCAAAAGATGCATGTGCATGCTTAAAACGCGTTTTCGCACAAATCCGTGCGCGGGTGCTAAAAAGAGTAGCATCGGCATGCTTAGCACGTCGTTTGGTAGAAATCCACGTGCGCGTTCTGCCAAAAGCACCATTTGCATGCACATCTTGTGGTTTTGCAGAAAACTTCATCCGCGTCTACCAAAAGATGCATGTGCATGCTTAAAACGCGTTTTCGCACAAATCCGTGCGCGGGGTGCTAAAAAGAGCAGCATCGGCATGCCTTAGCACGTCGTTTGGTAGAAATCCACGTGCGCGTTCTGCCAAAAGCACCATTTGCATGCACATCTTGTGGTTTTGCAGAAAACTTCATCCGCGTCTACCAAAAGATGCATGTGCATGCTTAAAACGCGTTTTCGCACAAATCCGTGCGCGGGTGCTAAAAAGAGCAGCATCGGCATGCTTAGCACGTCGTTTGGTAGAAATCCACGTGCGCGTTCTGCCAAAAGCACCATTTGCATGCACATCTTGTGGTATTGCAGAAAACTTCATCCGCGTCTACCAAAAGATGCATGTGCATGCTTAAAACGCGTTTTCGCACAAATCCGTGCGCGGGAGCTAAAAAGAGCAGCATCGGCATGCTTAGCACGTCGTTTGGTAGAAATCCACGTGCGCGTTCTGCCAAAAGCACCATTTGCATGCACATCTTGTGGTTTTGCAGAAAACTTCATCCGCGTCTACCAAAAGATGCATGTGCATGCTTAAAACGCGTTTTCGCACAAATCCGTGCGCGGGTGCTAAAAAGAGCAGCATCGGCATGCTTAGCACGTCGTTTGGTAGAAATCCACGCGCGCGTTCTGCCAAAAGCACCATTTGCATGCACATATTGTGGTTTTTGCAGAAAACCATCCGCGTCTACCAAAAGATGCATGTGCATGCTTAAAACGCGTTTTCGCACAAATCCGTGCGCGGGTGCTAAAAAGAGCAGCATCGGCATGCTTAGCACGTCGTTTGGTAGAAATCCACGTGCGCGTTCTGCCAAAAGCACCATTTGCATGCACATCTTGTGGTTTTGCAGAAAACTTCATCCGCGTCTACCAAAAGATGCATGTGCATGCTTAAAACGCGTTTTCGCACAAATCCGTGCGCGGGTGCTAAAAAGAGCAGCATCGGCATGCTTAGCACGTCGTTTGGTAGAAATCCACGTGCGCGTTCTGCCAAAAGCACCATTTGCATGCACATCTTGTGGTTTTGCAGAAAACTTCATCCGCGTCTACCAAAAGATGCATGTGCATGCTTAAAACGCGTTTCGCACAAATCCGTGCGCGGGTGCTAAAAGAGCAGCATCGGCATGCTTAGCACGTCGTTTGGTAGAAATCCACGTGCGCGTTCTGCCAAAAGCACCATTTGCATGCACATCTTGTGGTTTTGCAGAAAACTTCATCCGCGTCTACCAAAAGATGCATGTGCATGCTTAAAAACGCGTTTTCGCACAAATCCGTGCGCGGGTGCTAAAAGAGCAGCATCGGCATGCTTAGCACGTCGTTTGGTAGAAATCCACGTGCGCGTTCTGCCAAAAGCACCATTTGCATGCACATCTTGTGGTATTGCAGAAAACTTCATCCGCGTCTACCAAAAGATGCATGTGCATGCTTAAAACGCGTTTCGCACAAATCCGTGCGCGGGAGCTAAAAAGAGCAGCATCGGCATGCTTAGCACGTCGTTTGGTAGAAATCCACGTGCGCGTTCTGCCAAAAGCACCATTTGCATGCACATCTTGTGGTTTTGCAGAAAACTTCATCCGCGTCTACCAATCTGTCTCGCGTGTG